>NC_139229.1:63471208-64087939 GCF_977018435.1 Lepisma saccharinum | reverse complement strand
TTTATGTGTCTTTACAATTCGTTTAACTCCATTAGATGCCCGGCCATGAGTAATTATCCTTAGGAGCGCACAATTCCTCCACCTTTCTCCAATTCATAGTTCATATGATTGTTAAGGACCAGTGCTGCGAGGCTTCATATCGCAAATTATTCATGCTATCTATTATCACGATTAATACTACTGTTCATTTTCATTAATTTCTACATAATTCCCACATAGGTATGAGGATGAGTTTAAATAAATATACCTTGTATCATCTTAAACTTAACTTCTGATTTGCAAATGAATGATACTATCATTGCTTCAAATGTTCAAGTTACGAAATATCAAATTTATTGCTTATTTGCACGGCATAAATATATGATTAGTGGATGAGAATGTGAATATACATATTTTACATTTTATAACAATTAACAGTTTGTCAGAAACATAAGTGGAATGCAAGTATCATCATTTGTTAAAATAAAAACAAACAAACATGGCACAGTGAATTTGTCTTTGCTGTGAAATGTATTTAATCAAATCATCGTTCATCCTCATCGTCGAGCGTAAACGAATGGACGGATAACCCTTCCACATAGTACACCCAATTCTCAACCTCACGTCCACGGAGTACATCATGAACTGCATTTTGCAGACTAACGAGGCTCTGGTGTGTATACCTACGGCCAGTATAATCCTCGTAGGACTGTGTGTGTGCTGTCCTGTGTTTTGTCTTTATGTGGTGCACACAAAATTTTACTATCACTCACTCACTCTAAACTAAATAAATC
The DNA here is from genome assembly GCF_977018435.1 of Lepisma saccharinum. Classification (NCBI taxonomy): domain Eukaryota; kingdom Metazoa; phylum Arthropoda; class Insecta; order Zygentoma; family Lepismatidae; genus Lepisma; species Lepisma saccharinum. The sequence continues at coordinate 64,087,166 of NC_139229.1, read as the reverse complement.
TCACAACGTAAAGTAACATAACAACACAACTTCAGCAAATTACTTCCCTACTTTTCTGGATCCCGAGCAGTCGGTATTATTTCTTGACGTTTACTACATTGCAAGTGGCTGGAACTTATCGGAAATTGTTAGTTTTCATTCCAGAAATGCAAAGACAATCACTTAAGGTGAAAATGGCTTGTAGAATTTGAGATTTCCAAAGCCTCGGGAAATTTCGGAAATTTCCCGTCCTGAAAATTTCCTGACTAGTCGAGAAACTGCAAATATTTCCCGTCCCGAATGTCGGGATTTAAAAAAAAATCCTGTTCCGATCAATAATATTCAGTCCCGCATAGCAATGAGTACCTATCGATATTTATTTTCAATTTGTCTGAAACCACAAAATGTAAATGGGTGGAATTGCTCATTTGTGTACTCGATTTCGTGTTTCTGGCATGGTTTCCTATCTGCATAGTGCAACACTAGCGCATAGATTTGGAATTCATTTCATGGATAAATTCACCTCTTACCGTCGTTTCGTCACCACGAGTAAACAACGGATTGGCCCAACCTATACTTCTAATAACCTTGATTAAAAACCTACCTGAATCACAAGCGCCTCTGAATAACAGTAGACGTCATTGTTGTCGATGATCCAACTACTGATTGATTTGGTTTATTTTACTTCGCTTTTCTACAACTTTTGGTTAATCGCGAATATGAATATGAGTGATGATATTGAAGAAGGGACACTCACAAAGAACACCCGTGCTCACGCCGGGATTCGAATCAGGAGCCTCTGTCGTCTTGGCGCGCTGTGCAAAACACTCTGACACGGAGGTGGGCGGATGATTCAACTATCGTACACTCAACTGACGTAACAGTGCCGATTAGTAATTCAGACCACTGTTTATTACATCTTGAGAATGCTGATAAACATTTTAAAATCATTTTGTCCAGAGACCATTCGATGTTAAGAGTTTTCAAATGAATGCTAAACATTTCCATTGACACAATATTAAGCAGTTAGATAATAACGAAATAATAATAATAATAAATAATAATAGTTATGTGGGTTAAGTGGTAGAGCAGCCACAGGCTGAATTTCTACCACGAGGACAAAAACTGTGTTGATCTTTTAGTTTTTAATGCACATCGCTGTTCGTGCGATAAATTATACAATGCAGTGGCCATTAAGAAGTGGTATATTTGAGATTGGTAAAGTTACGTCAGTCAATATTGCGTATTGTGGCATCACATAGCACGAGTGGCATGAACGCGAAGAACCGGGTAGAAATTCTACCGCTGTCGTCTGCTTCAGAAGGCAGGAAGGGTCACATGAACCAATCACGTAGTCCTCTGCTCCGTACGCTGGCGTACGAGAGAGCATTTGCGCGCGTGCTGCAGGCAGCAAGGAATATTAGAGTCCTTTACGCCGAACATGCCCGGCGTCCGGCCAGGAAAGACATTGAAAAAGAATGCTAGAACCGAGTGTTGTTAGTAGTAGTGCTTATTAGGCGTTTCAAAGTAGTACTTGGCAGGTATCCTCTTTTTTTATCAATTGAATATCACTTTTTGACATATTTTGACAATTTTTTGTCGATGTTTTAGCGTTTAGCAATGTTTTTAGTACAATTTTCACTATACTCATTTTTCCCCCACTCGTACTTGGCAGGTATCCTCTTTTTTTATCAATTGAATATCACTTTTTGATATATTTTGACAATTTTTTGTCGATGTTTTAACGTTTAGCAATGTTTTTAGTACAATTTTCACTATACTCATTTTTCCCCCACTTGTACTTGGTAGGTATATTATGATCTTACGTGATACAACTTAACCTATCCTTTTTTTACGATTATTTAATTTTTTTTACGATCCTAAGTGATATAACTTAACCTATCATTTTTTTTATTTATGCACTGTTTGAACGTCATCATTTGAGGATCATATTTTGTAGGTATTTTTTTTATCAATCGAATATAAGTTTTTGACATATTTTGACAATTTTTTTGTCGATGTTATAGCGTTTAGCGATGTTTCAGTACAAATTTTCACTGCACTCATTTTTTCTATTTATACTTGGTAGGTATATCACGATCTTACGTGATACAACTTAACCTATCTTTTTTTTTACGATCCTAAGTGATATAACTTAACCTATCATTTTTTTATTTACGCATCGAACTAACCTACAAGGGACTCTGTTTGTTTTAATATTTCAGTATTATAAGGTTTTCACAAATTTTATATAACCTAAAATGTGTTGGATGTTGATTTTTAGTATGTGGCAATTTTTTATGAATTTTAAAACTGCTCCGTGACCCTTTCGTTCTTCACGTCGTAGGCGAAGGACTTCTCTGCAATTAGGATGACACTGCATAGGGTATCCTCGGGCAAGGCATCGTGGAACTCGCAGACGACCTTGATGTTGGTTCGATCGTTGACCACAACCTTCTTCCTCTTAGATGTGTTGATGACGGTCATGGGTCTCCGGGCTTTGAATTCGCTGGGCGTGTAGTACATGTCCACGCTTCCCTCGGTCACGCGTTTGTAAGCCGTGTAAGCTTCGTAAAGTTTGAGGTAATCGTTTTTGGTCACGTCGAGGTTGTAATTCTCGCGCGGGAATACTTCGTTCCTACCGTTCTTCAGATAAACGTTCTTGATTTTGCAGTCGTCGAACTTGCTGGAATCTTTCTCCTGATTGTTATCGCGCCCGGTCTGAAAAAGCACTACGACGAAATCTGGCATGTCGCACTGTATGTTGTTGAACTGCGTCGTCACGTCGAATTCCATGTGACTTCCCGACGCCATCTTCTGCACGCACTGGTAACCGTGAAAGTGAATCGGCACCTGCGGACTTTTCAAGATCTCCGCTTTGTACTTGAGGGCGTAGTTCGTTTCGTATTCCACCACCGGCATTCTCAATTCCATGCTCCGGATGACGCATTTCGCCGCTTCGGGTAAAGTGTTGGCTATCGGCGTGGTGCCGTCCGGACCCAAAGTAGCGTATCGCATCAGTGCGTCGTTGTCGTTGGCCGCTCTTCGAAACGTGACCCTCAGTCCTCCCTTCCACATGATCTCCTTGTAGTCCGAGAAGAAACCTGGCAGCAGACGCATGGGAAAGAGCACCGTGTGACTTTTCGTCGATATTTTGGTCCCGGCTTCGAATCCCCCGGCCTGGTAGTACGCTGCGTCCGTTTTGGATAATTTCAACGTTCCCACTGCCGTCGACGTGATGCCTGGATAATCTATTCTGTCGATGACGGTGTTGTGTTTCCTCACCTCCACCTGCGAGAACAGGTGAGGCACGAAGTTGTCCACGAGTATCAAGTTTGCTGCTGCGGGAAACGCGTCTCCGCTTTCCTTCTTCACCACGTCGAATTGAAGGTAGAGGTCCGCTCTGTGAGGATGAATGAACCCGTCGCCTACGTCCACGTCGTATTCGATCTCCCTGTTCGCTTCGTTCAGATTGGCGAACGTGCGACGGTTGGGAGGGAAAGATTGCAATTCGTAACTTTCGATTTGCTCCATTTTACATGTATGGTTATTTATTATACGTTGATCTCCACGATGGCCGTCGTAGTGGCACCTGCGAAATCCACCACGTCTCCTTTCTCGTTCGTCACCACCAACTCTATGTCGTCTATGCGGTTGCGACATACTGGAAAATAGATCGGCGAAGAGGGCGTGTAGATGATCGGTTCCATGAACTCGGAACTTGGTTTGAAAGTGGCTATGATTCCCGTCTGCTTGTGACTTCCTAACAATCCGTCCGAAGATTTCGTGATCATACCTTCGGCCACGTTACAGTGTACGTTCAGAGTCTCTATGGCCAAGAATTTAGGAATGTTGGTTGCTACGTGCTTGATACCAGCTTCGAGTTTGGTGTCGTTCTCGAAACCTAAAAGTTCTCCCATGGTGCCCAGGTCCACGGTCTCCGTCGCGGATAGGATTTCCACTCTGTGCGTGACCGAATTTTGAGAAAGGTATGTGCCTTTGGGTAATTGAGCTTGCAAAGTGGAAAGATTGTATTGTCCTGGCGTGACGACGATGTGTTCGCTTCCGACGCTAATTTTGTTGTTGTGCTGCGTAACGTTAGGTATGAGGTACATGCTGTAGAATGCACGCAGAGCCACGGATTTAGGATAGACGATGTCGTCGTGCAGCATGAGTTTCAAGATTGAAGATTCGCTCGTGAGATGGAACACGCCCATCCTAGTGATGCTGTTTGAGGTTCCACAATGCTTTCTGGAAATCCTCGATCGTAGGGTTATTTATTTTAGAGAGAAACGCGAGCACGGAGAGGCAGAGATGACCGCAGTTCACGTCTCCGAAATTTTGAATGCGTTCGTCGTTGTAGTATATAGAGGTTTTGTTCGTTTTCAGATAATGAATTAAATTTGTAGGTGGAACACCTCCGAAAGAATCGAAAACGAATGCTTTATCATTGTCGTTTTTGTAGTAACATATCCAATGCGTGCCTGGATTTTCTTGACCGTCCAAGTTGACTACTCCGCATTCTCTTTTTTTTAACGCTTGAAGGTAACGAGTCGGACATGAAAACTCCTCTGAAGTGTTTGATTTGTAACGGTTCGATCAGAGATTCAATGTCTCGGTTGGTGAGTGCTTCTGTTTCTTTTTTTTAAACTTTTTCATCACGCCCTTCCCCTTCTTCTCCATGGCCAGGTTGTGACGTTTCTGTTCTTCCAACTCGGCCTTGTTCTTCTTCGAGTCGATGACGGTTTTCGCGATGGCGGCACTTCCGCCGGCCAAACTTCCAACGGCCCCCAATGCTGCCAGGATGGCCGGGATGCTGAATATGAAACCTCCGATCTTTTGCTGTTTCCGCGAACGCTGCAATCTTTTCAATTGAGGTGTGCTGAGCAGCAATTTCATTCCGTGTCCTTTCGACAAGCAAGAACGTTTCTTCTCGCGTTGTTTCTTGGTGAGTAACCCATCGAGGGCACCTAGATTTTTAAGATTAGAGTATGGTATCTGGTACACGACACCCTTGGGCTTCATGTTGATGCTCTATGTGTTATTTTCACGGTATGTTATTTATATATATATTCTGAGATTTTTTCTTGTGTAGTTTTTTTTACGGTATGTTATTTATATACCCCACCCCAATTTTTGTTTCGTGTTCATGGCGATGGTGGTGCCTAGTGCGGCGACCCGTTCACCCAGCGATGCGTCTCTGCTCACGAACCTTTCGAAAGCTACATGTTCCAATTTTTTGTCTGCTTCGTGACGTGCGTCCAGATCCGTCTGCGTGGTGTTGTAGGCTATGTCGTGATCTTTGCATGCCGCGTCCAACGGATTCACACCCTTGTCTCCTCTCTCCAATCTTTTCTCGAGTTTGGTACCTGGTCCGCAGTACTGGTAGCCAGGTAGATGCATCTCGAAAGGTAACTTGTTGATGATGTCGTTCACGAGTCCCTTTCCTTCGGCCACGTTCCAGAATTTCGGAGGCAGCGTGTTGATGATTTTGATCAGGTAACCTATGCCCTTGTCGTCGTTCACGATGAAGTTGGAAAGTTTCGTGCTGATCATGTCCACGATGCCAACCTTCTCGTTGTAGAAATTACGGTTGCCTGCATTCTCTTCGCCGGCTATCACCAACAATCGGTCCACGAGTTTCCTAACGTCGTCCACCCAAACGAATTCTTTGGGTAACGTGTTGTAGCGTTTGACGCCGCTGCCTGTTTTGACCTGGTTCCAAATCGGTTTGATGAGATTCTTGTACTTCTCGCCGCTGCTTGATTTCACCCTATTCTGCGAGGCGTCGTTGTTCTGGTACAAGGCATCCGTCATGATCAGAATTTCCTTGTAACTTTGGTAATCTTCGTCGGTGTAATCTTTCGGCTGCTTTTTGGCGACGAGTTCCCACAGTCCCACCGTACCCGGATACCTGGTCCAACTATCCTTGTCGCCTAAATTGACTTTAATGTCGTTGCCTTCAAAGGTCACCTTCGATTTCCCAATCTTCCACACCACACCGCCGCCTTCGCTGGTTTCCATACTCGGATACAATCCGAACACTTCATCCTTGTCGAATTTCCCCGTGCTCAGGTAGTCTCGTGCCAAAGGTCCCAACTCGATTTTATCCGAAGACGTGCTGCCTATGGCTCGACGTCGTGCCGGTACATCCTTCAGTTCGAACGGCGTCGAAGGAATGCTTGAAATGGGCGTGGGTACGGCGTAACTTTTAGCTGCGAGCGGTACGAGTTCATTAATCAAATTTTTATTTTGTTCCGTGACACTTTTAATTTCTTTACCTAGACTGCTGATGGCATCGATCACGGGTTGATCCTGACGTTTCTTCTCTTCGTAGAATCCGCGATTCTCGGATTTCCAACCTTTGAAGCGTTTCGCGAGGTAATCGCGAAGCTTGAGATTTTCGTCTTCGATTTTTCGTTTCGTCATGACGTTATTTATACACGTCGTTTCTCACAACGTTGCAACGTTTAGAAAGTCGTTGATTTTGTTTCTGTATTTTCCGTCGTTGGGTTTCCTCGTCATGTCGATCGTCACAAATCCGAAATCGTCACCGTTCCAGCAAGTAGAGCAGCAGCGTTCCGAAAATTGATTGTAGTTCATGTCTCCGCCTACGTAGTCATCGTACGCGTGCTTGAGGTTGGTGTGATCTTGACGAAACAAACATATGAAATTGGCGTTGTCGCGTACTAACTGTTTTGGAATTTTGGAAAACGTTTGAGCTAGGTAGAAGCAATCCATTCCTTTGTGACGACCTTGCGTGAAAAAGTTGCGAATTTCATTTTGATTTTCCAGGATGGCGTCGTCGAACACAACGACTGAATTTTCACGACAATCGTCGAGTGGTTTAATTTCCGAGGCGAACGTTGCAATGTCCAGACCATCGTACAGTTTCATCAGTTGCTGGTATTTGGATTGCTCCAAACTCTTCGAGAACACGTACAGGTGCCTGTTCTTCCAATTTAACCAATTCGGTGCGAGGAGAAAATTGTCCACGAGCAGTGTCGTTTTCCCACACCCCGAAGGACCTACGATCAGACAGCGAATGCTGTCGGGAAGCAACTCGCCGTTCTTTTTCTTCGTTTGACTTTCCGGATCCGGTAGACGCTTCACCACGTTCCACGTACTCACAAGATTACTTCGTCCGCGTCGATCCAACTCTTTTCCGGAAGTCCCAGCCATTTGACCAAAAGTTTGTCACCTTTCCTACGCAATACTTTCTCGATGAGGTACGTGTCGGGGTGTTTCGTTTTAGAGAGTTCCTCTTCGTAAAATCTTCCTTTCAAAATCTCGCCGCTACTATCTTTTATTATATACGTATGTCGGTTTCCGGGTAGAACTCGAACCACCGTAAAGAGTTCCGTGCTCCAATTTTTTGTGAACCCCTTCTCGAAGGTGCGTTTGAATTTGCTGATCCTCACCTGGTCTCTAATTTTGTATTTAGCTTTTTTTGTCGTGGGTGTGTACTTTGGACAGTAAACTGTAGAAATTAAACGCTGCTCGTCGGACTTGGTAACGTCGGCTGGCTTCATGCCTATCGTTCTGTGTACCGTATCATTATAGGTGTCGACGAGTTCCGGCAGGATGTCGACCCATTTGTAATTTCCCCGAAGCGTGAATCGTTTCCACATGTGTGTTTTCAAGGTTCGATTGAATCTTTCCACGATGCTGGCTTTGATGTGACTGAAGCTCGAATAATGTCGAATCTTGTGTTTTTGAATAAACTTTTGGAATACGGCGTTGTAAAATTCTTTACCGTTGTCTGTTTGCAGAAACCGAGGTCGTCTGCCGCCGCTTTCGCGAAAAATTAATTTGAATGCTTCCGTGACGCATGTTCCCGTTTTCGCCTTCAAAGGTAGAGCCCATGCGAATTTCGAAAATGTGTCTATGACGGTGAGGAGGTACTTGCTGCCCTTGTTCAATTTATGCACGCTTTTCAAATTGCCGCTACTCATCTCCACGAGGTCGCTTTGCCAGAGGTCGTCGATGCCCTTGGTTACCACAGCCAAACGTTCGTAGTTACGGCGTGCAGGTTTATGCAATTCTTCGACGATGGCTTGCCTAGACATTTTTTCTTAGAGATTACGTTTCAAGAGAAGCACAAGCGTGATGGGATTCAAAGAGGGTGGCACTTCGCTCGTGTTTTGAATGATCAGCTTATCGCCGGCACTCACGTCGAAAACGGTGAGATCTTCGTCTTCGTGTATTTCATATATGTTGCGCGTTTCGTTCCAACGTGCCAGAGGAATGTTTCCTGCTTTCTGGACACCACGATTCGATATCAAAGTCATGGTGGGAACGCTAGCTTTTCTACCGTGAGACCAGTACGAAAATTCGTTTATCTGAATCGTGCCATCGAGGAGAAACTTGTAGTACGGATGATAAGGATGCAACATGTACAGTTTGTTACCTTCGACGAACGTGGAGATTCTCTGTTGATTGGGTATGCTGTTGATTTCGATGGCTTGCAGAAAATGCAGTTTAGCGAATTTAGTGTCGACGCCGAGCAGATTACTGTGAACTTGTCCGAGTTTATTTTCGATGGGGAGCAAATGCTCGACTATGGTATCCGTTACGGTAGAAAACGACGGTTTGATTTTCACTTCCACGTTCAACTGCTTGTAGTTTTCGTTGAGTTCTTGCAACTTGGCACCGAAAGAGGCCAGCGTCGATTCCTGCGTGGATTCCAGCACTCCAACTTGATCTCTGATGTTGACGACGATGTTCTGAAGGTTCTCGACTTGATTCAATTTCGAGCTCTTCTCGGTAAGATCGTTCACGATGATTCGCATCTCTGTAAACTGCGTGTGAAGGTCGGCGACGCTCTGGGAAGTGGGCAGCGTCGACACCAGCGAACTAATTTCGTCTCGAATCTGTTCCACGTTCGCCGTTTCCGTTTCTAGTCGTTTCAGCATTCGAGATATGTTTCTTTTCAAAGCGTGCAATTCTTTGGAGGTGGGGAGATTGATCACTTTACTCTCGAGATCGCTCAATGAACTTTTGATGTCGTTCGAATCGGATAGTGCCGTCACCGCCGTTTTCAATTTTTCCAAATCTTCGCTCGAAGGCACGCTCGTCCGTAACGATTCCAAGTCACCCTGTATGTTGTCGAGTACGTGATGAAAATGAGCGAGATTCGTTTCGACGTTTAAATTTTCTAAATATTCGATCTTCTGCTGAACCATGCTTAACGTGTCTTGAATGCTCGTCAACGCTCTCGCTTCAGCGTGAATATTTTTAATTTCTTCGTTGATCAATTCCAAGGACGCCTGAAGCGTGGCGATGGTGGTTTGAATGTGTTCGAAATCTTGATAGGCCTCCAATTGAATTTTTATGTTCGCGACGCTTTTACCGATGACCTGCAGTTCGTCCGACGATGGTAGGTTCGTCATTGTATCTTCCAAAGTCTGCAACTTGGATTTAATTTCTTCCAACGTGCTGGTGAATTCTTCTTGTAATTTGGAAACGACGACATGCAAGCGTTCTACATCAATATCGTTCACCACAGTTTGAAGTTCAGAGAAATTCTTTTCTATTGCGGAAGTTCGTTCTTCGATTTCGAGTTTCAATTTTTCCAAATCTTCATTTTTCGATTGAAATTGCTGTAATTTGGCCAAATCATTTTGAAGCGAATCCACGCTCAACTGTATATTTTGAACGTTGTCGTAAGAAGGTACGTCGACATAATTTTTTATGAGCGTTTTCAGTTCGGAATCGATTTTCAGAATGGGGTCGAGACATTGCGTTTGGAGCGTAGCGATTTCCGACTCTAAACTTTTGTTTAAGGTTTCCTGCAAAGCGATCAAATCGGTCCTTAACTTCTTAACTCGAATGTCCAACATGAGAATCTCTTCTGCATGGTCCACACGCTTGGTGTTGCCGAAAATGTCGTTAGGCATTTTTGGTTAACGGTTATTTATAATAGGATAGACGATTCGTAATTCTACGAAGAGAGGAATAAGTTTGTCGTAATCTCCGAGGAGTTCTATGTAAAGATAATCTCCTGCAGACACATCGTACGTAATGTTAGAAAGCATCTTGTCGTGCTTGATTCGAAAAATGTTCTTGCCGGTAGAAATTTTGATTTCGCCTGCGTTTTCCGGATTCACGGTGATTTGAAGTTTCCCGTCGATCGGAATTTCGTAGAAATGTAAATTGTTATTAAAAACATAAAACATCTTGCCCACATCGTTATTCAGTTTCGTCCAAATGCTGTTGAGGTGAATGATCAATAGACCGTTGAGTTTAGGTAACACGGAAGGTAAGACTTCATGATTTGGTATGGTTTCCATAATGATCTGTTTTTTGAAACCGAACAAATTCATAGGCATGCTGGTTATTTATTCTCACAACGTTGCAACGTTTAGAAAGTCGTTGATTTTGTTTCTGTATTTTCCGTCGTTGGGTTTTCTCGTCACGTCGATCGTCGCGAATCCGAAATCGTCAGCGTTCCGAAAATTGATTGATCAACAGACCGTTGAGTTTAGTTAACATGGAAGGTAGAAATTCATGATCTGCCGTGCGGTGTACAGTCTCCATTGTTTGCTTTCGGAAACCAAAGTGATTCATTGTCCTTGCTAGTTATTTATTGTGTATGTGAGATAGTTAAGTTCATTTTTTTCATTTGCATTGCCTACAATTTTTACTAATTTCTAAACGATAGTGTCCCCAAGGCAACGTGTGGATTCCACAAGACAAAATGCATCTTTTATCGTCATGCGGATCTAATGCTACTTTCCTAACTTTGTTTGTTGTAATCACGTGGTCTACACTTTGGATTCTTTGTTCTATGCTTAGTATCCTCGATTGTGAGTAAAGGCAATCGATGTAATCGTGGAAGGTGAGTTTGTTCTCCACCGTATTTTTGCCCACACCTTTTGCTTTCTTCGTGACGCTACTCTCTGTTCTCATGGCATACATCTTCGAACGCAAACCCGCGAACTCAACAATAATATCACCGTTACATTCATCTTTTAGTTTACCTAGGACTTTTTTGTTGAGGGATGGAATTCCAAATCTGTTGGGTTGAGGGTACGCAGAAGTATCGAAATACTCAAGCATGGAAGGATTTTTTATGTCTTCGTATAGGTTAGGTGTTTGTATGCTGTAAATGAAGCTGTCGGTGTCCGTGTACAAAAGTGATATTTTATCATTGTAGAAGGGTTTCATCACGTCATAATGAAATTCGAACATGTAAAGTTTCGACAAGTCGAGAACCGTTGCGCCAACGTAAATTGGTTTTCTGAATTTCATCAATTTTATATGTAGATTGAAAAGTGCTAAATTCTCGTTGTAAATTTTTCTCGACTTGAATCTAGGATCGGCTATCCACTTCCGACATTTATTCTTATCGGAAATTAATTTCACGTCTACGTGCTTTCTAACATTCTCCATGGTCTTTCCGTACACCGCATTGTTCATTAATTTAAAAAAATCCTTGTCTAAATCGGAAGTGGCAGCTGTTCTATGTTGTGTGTTAGTTTCTATGTAAGGTCTTAACCACGTGGAATGTTTAAACTTTAGTATTCTTCTAACATTTACTATCTGAACACCCTTCCCAATCAAAAACCGGAGATTCTTGTAGTGGACGACGTATCTCTGTTTAGGGTCCAATGTTAACAAAAGCTTGTCTTGAACCGAGTCGGGTGGACATTTGATTTCGGGAGTCGGAGGCAAATCCGAAAACATGTCGTGCAGGTGGTCGGAGAATTGGAGATCTACCTCTGCGAAGAAACCACACTCGCTATCGTCGAAATGAATAATGTCTATCGAAGTGGGATCTAACCATTCGAATCCCCCGTAAGGAAGTTTCTGAACCATGGCATGTCCGTAGAGATTATTAACGTCGGCGTAGAAGATGTAATTCGATGCTCGATTTGAATCGTAATCTTCTTTCATGTGTACGTTATTAGCTTTTGCATGTCTCTGTACGCATTGCACCATTCCACCTCGTATCCCTCTTTCGATGAATAGCAACATGTCAACGTCCGATATCAGTTCCAGCTTGACCTTTGTCTGGAATAACATTGCCGACCACGCTAATCCCGGTAGACTGTAGAAATACGCTGGATCTAATTTGTAAATATTCGTTGCCGTTTTCCTGAAAGCTTGAAAAACATCCGCGAGTATCGTCACGTCTAATTTTAAGTACGCGTCGTGGTAGTCTCCGAGTGTCCTACATTCTAATTTCTCCCACATGAGTTGCGCGTGTTGGTATTCTTCGTCCGTGATTCCTTTCTCTCTGAGTCTGCTGTAAAATTCTCTTGGAAGTGGAAGAGCGTCGTCGTTAAATTTAGAACCATCACTAACATATTCGTAAGGATAAACCCCTTTACGTCTAACGAGTTCTATGTCTACGTTGGGAAAACTAGCTCCAGTTATTTTAAATTGATCGTCGGTGAGTTTGTTCGCTAAAGCATCCAGACTTGCAGAGAGAAATCTATACGAATCCAGGAAGCGCATCTCGATTGTATTTTTCGTTCCCGGAATCGACACTTGCTTGCTGAGACTAATGTAGCGTTCTTCATTCTCGGCCAAGACACCTATGCGTTTCGGATCGTAGCCAAGATGTCTCACCAGGTGGTGAAAATCATATCCACTTCCGTTGTGAAAGAATATGGGGATGAATTTAGGTTTCTGGATTTTAAGATTGCACGTGTTGCAAATTCCACCTATGTAGTTTCCACTGAAATGATCGTGGTGGAATATTTTTTTGTTCTCATCAGTGAAACTTTGATCACATACCGGACACACCTCAGTGGAATTGTAATTTTGAAGTTCATTTTCAGTTAAAGGTGCCATCGGTTTTGATGTAAGCAGTGCGCTACCAATTACCTCAACCTCCTCCACCATTTTTTCCAGGAAGTGTTCGATTACATTTGGCCCGCGGTATATATATGCTTCATTTATTTTATCACGTTGCACAACAACATAGCCGAAACTATTAGGTTGATGAAGCTGGTACGGCGTTGTGGAGGAAAGTTCGGGATCCGGTTCGCAGTAGGAGAGTGGTTTGAGGAACGCCTCGAAATCTGCGACGATGATTGCGGGATGTTCCAACAATGCCTTGTGCATTTTGAATTCTTCGACTTCGTTCGTTTCGGGCATCAACATTCTAGCCGGTCTGTTGTCGCCGCAGTAAATTTTATGTTTGGCAAGTTTCTCCAGAGCAATTTGACGTCTGGTGTATTTTCGATAATCGAGTTGTTTTTGATCGTCGAACGTGGTTAGGCATCTCGGACAAACTTCGATGCAATGTTCATGCTTGGTTGATTGACTTCTGACCAAACGTGATAGTGAACGAATTAGCGTGTAGTGATGAACATCCTCGTTTGAAATGAGAAGGAGATTAATCACACTAGCATCGTCATCATCGATATCGCTTATCCTGACGGGATGCACGAGATATTTATCTGACGTGAAGGAATATACATTAATAGCGATGCGTTTTCCGGCACGATTTTCGAACTTTGTTATATCCGACAATGTCACCGGGTATTCGATGCCAGACATTACATTTTCAAAGTCGGTCTCATATTGCTTGTAATTAGAAACCTGTTCTGGATTATTTGACCAATGAATCTGGTGCAGTGCAGCCAACACACACCAGAGGAAACACTTGTTATCACTGTTCTGTATATTTAACACAGCCCTCTTGTGTTGAATGTTCGGTGGAAGAGGAACGTAGCTGGAAGCGCGAAGAGGCGAGAATCGGTTCACGTAAACGGTTAACGTGTGAGGACTTCCACACAGAGACCATCCCGACCCTTTAGCCTCGAAATCGTCATGTTTCTTAACCAGCTCGTTGGTAACTTTATAATAGAAGTTGTCCAAATTTTCGACGTCAGCAAAATAAAGTGTCTGGTTTTTTGTACAATGATAAAAAATACTCGTTGTGCCATCAACTTTCTCGTATTCAGAAAACAGAACAACGTATACTTTTATAGAGTTGTTTTCAAGTTTATCTTTTAAAATATTTAGTACAGATGTTTTCGTTTCATCCAAGAAACTAAGGATGTCACGACCTGGTTCTGATTTAATTGAAAAATCCTGGAGTTGGTCGTTAAATGCAGATCTAATTGGTTCGCATTTATTAGATAATTTAATTTGCTTGGAAGTGGAAGCTTCCGTTTCTAAATTATCGATTTTCCTTTTCGATGTTCCTTGTTCGGTCGATGCTTTGCAAATTTTGAGATGTTTACTTAAATTTGTAATGCTGAACATCTTTCCGCATCGAGCACAGGGCTTAGAAGGTAACGAACGATTAATTCTCGAACCTGTTTTGCTACATCTTGCCCTGTGTGCCGATAAATTGTTCCTTAACATTGGCTTCCCACAAGTAACACATTCAATTTTATCATTTTTACGATTAAAACTGGTGGTGGATGCCATTGCTTTCTCCAAAATCACAGAAATCAAAAATTCTAGTATATAGCGACACAATTTTCAGGTATGTTATTTTATATAAAATTTCTTGGAGTGATTACAAAACTCAAAAATTCAATCTACTGTAAATAGAATTTCAGGTATGTTATTTATATAGAATTTCTTGTGTGCGAATACAAAAACTCAAGAATTCAATCTACTGTAAATACAATTTTCAGGTATGTTATTTTATATAGAATTTCTTGGGGTAATTACAAAACTCAAAAAATGAATCTACTGTGAATATAATTTTCAGGTATGTTATTTTATATAGAATTTTCTCGGGGGCGAATACAAAACTCAACGTTTCAACTACTAGGACCTCATTACCATGAGCCTAATCCTAGTAAGTCACATACACACCTGTTCTTCGTATCGCATATGCTAGTAAGTCAGATGACATATTGGGAGAATCACATTTCCCCCAATGATCCCACCACAACAAACGTCGCACATGCTAGAAGCGTCACATCAAGCTTCAGGTATGCATCGTGGTAATCACCGAAAGTTCGGCAACCCAACTCGACCCACATAGACTGAGCATGCTTGTACTCCTCGTCGGTAATACCTGAACCTCTCAACTGGCTGTAGAACTTATCCTGGGGAGGCAGCAACTCTTCTTCGAACTTGGAAGGGTCTGTGACGTATTCGTAGGGGTAGACCCCTTTACGTCTGATGAGTGCAACATCTAAGTTCGGGAAACTTGATGTAGTAATGGCTAGTTGGTCGTCTCTGAGCTTCCCAGCAAGAGCATCGATGCTTGCCTGGAGGAACCTCAGAGAGTCGAGGAACCGAGGCTCGATGCTGTTGCTTGAGTTGGGGATCGGCACCCACTTGCTGATGCTAATATAATGCTCCTCGTTCTGCGCCAGGACATTGATTCTCGCATTGTCGTACCCTAGATGTGTAACCAAGTGATGGAAATCATATCCCGAGCCATTGTGAAAAAATACCGGTATTTCATCAGACAGTTTCTTATACTTGCAGCATAGCACGGCATAGAATTTAGTGGAGTATGTAGCCAATGCATCGTTGAGGATGGATATTATCTTAGCTCGCCCGCTCTCCAGAAAACTACGCACATCGCAGAAGCTGTCTGATGTTATGTTAAAGTCTTCTAATAAATGCTCAAACGCAATTCGGTCTGCTTTCTTCGTCAGCTTGACGCATTTGGTAGGTGGCGATGCATCGAGAGAGGTTACTTCTACCTTTCGCTTGGAAGGTTGCGGTAGAGATGTTCCAGTGCTCTTGCAAGTAAGCTGGTGTCGCTTGAAGTAGTCAATAGAAAAATTGCTTCCACACTTAGAGCACAGTTTGGTCGCACATATTCGCTTTCCCGGCACACAAGTACGACAGTGCCTTTTGAAAATTTTTACTTGACACAGTAATTTGGCACGTAGAGCAATTTTTTTCAGAACGCATAATGCAGAGATTTTTTGGGGGTATGTTATTTAATACCAAATGCTGTGCAATGCAAAATATAATTGCTCACTTTTTTTTAACTATTTTCTATGACCTTACTTTGGGTTTTTTTTTTTTCGCCAAATTATATGCTTCTAGTCTCCTATACAATGCAATATACGTACAATATATTGTCAACGGTATTATATTTGAGCGAGCCGCTTGTCGCCTAAACACTACAGCTCACAGGTCGGGAAAATCTGACATGAAAGCAGATAATACGCTTATCCTTATTTATATATAATTTTCACGGGGCGTACAATATTATCAAGAGCGTCATATTTGAGCGAGCCGCTTGTCGCCTAAACACTACAGCTCACAGGTCGGGAAAATCTGACATGAAAGCAGATAATACGCTTATCCTTATTTATATATAATTTTCACGGGGCGTACAATATTATCAAGAGCGTCATATTTGAGCGAGCCGCTTGTCGCCTAAACACTACAGCTCACAGGTCGGGAAAATCTGACATGAAAGCAGATAATACGCTTATCCTTATTTATATATAATTTTCACGGGGCGTACAATATTATCAAGAGCGTCATATTTGAGCGAGCCGCTTGTCGCCTAAACACTACAGCTCACAGGTCGGGAAAATCTGACATGAAAGCAGATAATACGCTTATCCTTATTTATATATAATTTTCACGGGGCGTACAATATTATCAAGAGCGTCATATTTGAGCGAGCCGCTTGTCGCCTAAACACTACAGCTCACAGGTCGGGAAAATCTGACATGAAAGCAGATAATACGCTTATCCTTATTTATATATAATTTTCACGGGGCGTACAATATTATCAAGAGCGTCATATTTGAGCGAGCCGCTTGTCGCCTAAACACTACAGCTCACAGGTCGGGAAAATCTGACATGAAAGCAGATAATACGCTTATGGCTTATTTATATATAATTTTCACGGGGCGTACAATATTATCAAGAGCGTCATATTTGAGTGCGTCGTTTGTCGCCTAAACACTACAGCTCACAGGTCGGGAAAATCTGACATGAAAGCAGATAATACGCTTATCCTTATTTATATATAATTTTCACGGGGCGTACAATATTATCAAGAGCGTCATATTTGAGTGCGTCGTTTGTCGCCTAAACACTACAGCTCACAGGTCGGGAAAATCTGACATGAAAGCAGATAATACGCTTATCCTTATTTATATATAATTTTCACGGGGCGTACAATATTGTCAACGGTATTATATTTGAGCGAGCCGCTTGTCGCCTAAACACTACAGCTCACAGGTCGGGAAAATCTGACATGAAAGCAGATAATACGCTTATGGCTTATTTATATATAATTTTCACGAGGCGTACAATATTATCAAGAGCGTCATATTTGAGTGCGTCGTTTGTCGCCTAAACACTACAGCTCACAGGTCGGGAAAATCTGACATGAAAGCAGATAATACGCTTATGGCTTATTTATATATAATTTTCACGGGGCGTACAATATTATCAAGAGCGTCATATTTGAGTGCGTCGTTTGTCGCCTAAACACTACAGCTCACAGGTCGGGAAAATCTGACATGAAAGCAGATAATACGCTTATGGCTTATTTATATATAATTTTCACGAGGCGTACAATATTGTTAAGAGCGTTAGTTTCCGTAGAGCTCTCTTTTCCATCTTTCCTCTAAACAGTGAAGCTGTAGAAGACACAATTAGCTAACCTAGCATACGACATACCTTCCTAATTAATATGGATATTGTCACACATTCCTCTTATTTTATACTGTTGTAAATGGAAAAGATTATGTACGGTAAATGTTTTGTATATTATAGGAAAAAAATGCAAAATATCCTCCAATTTTAATTCGAATCGAGTCGAATTTTTACATATTTCCACGCCACCACATATTGTCCTATTTGCTTCTTTTACTTGCCTTGCTTAATTAACTCTCGCTAATTAGCATTTTTTTGGAAGAAGTCAACTAGAACAACATATGGCGGTATGAGAAATATGCAAATCAAAGAACATTTTAGCAATATATGGGCCCTAGCAATTAGCTTTCTCGACTAAGAGTACTCTTTCAAACGTCTTCTGCTTTTTTTTTTTTTTTTTTTTTTATTTTACTATTCTGTTTACATCTATGGATAGTTTTCTTTCATGTTTACATACAATTACATTACATCGAGATATTTACCAAAATATTGTGACAATCTGACATGTTGTTTTTTGGATTGTTTCCATCTAGATCTTTTAAGATACATTGTATATAGGGTAATATTTGGTTCAAACTTTTTGCTGTATATATAGTATATTGTATGTGCTATTAGCCACACAATGGCATTTTGTTTCTTCACAGGGAAATGTTTGAAGTCTGGTAATATACATATGTTTGCTTGAAAGCATTGTGGCGATATACGACATATTTTGGCAAGGCACATAATGAGAAAGGCCCAAATTTCTGAAACTCCTTTACATGTAGTGAGGCGATGTTGATTTGTATCCACCTCTCCACATTGTTTACACTCATTTGTTGGTAATCTTTTTATTTCATTTAGTCGAACATTTGTTGGAACTAGATCATGCACCAGGGTATACCACAAACTTCGTATGTCCGTGTCAAGGAACGGCTTGTGAAGATTTTGCCATACATTGGACCAAATAACATTAGGAAATTTTTTTTCTATTCGACTCTGCTGCAAGCTAAGTTGTCGTTGAAAATGTTCATACAAATATTTTGACAGAGTATTCTCCTTCAAATCCATGGGAAACTCCACATAACTCCATTCTTGTACAAATATTCGTACATACATAGAATTCTTTGTTAGTCGAGACAAGTTGGGTGGATTTTGTGGTGGAAACGTATCGGTAAATATACGCAACCACATTGATGTAATCGACCCTTCAGTTAAGTACAATTTATAATTTCTAGCTAAAAATAGCGACTTACATTTATTTTCAATATTCCATAGGTCTAGACCACCTGTCATGTGTGTTTGACACATGATCGGGAAAGGTACCCGAAAAAAATGTCCGTACCACATGAACCATCCCACAGCAGACTTTATTTGTCGGAGATATTGCTGTGTGATTGGCAACACTTGCGCGACATAATTTAATTTACTAAAAATAAAAGTGTGTAGGAACCAAACACGCTGAATTAAGTTGAGGTGTCTTCCTCTCATTTGATAGCACTGTAACCGGATTTCGCTTACTATTTTCGTCCAGTTTAGATCCAACATTCTGGAGTCGTTACTATGATAAGTGATGCCTAATATTTTAAGTTCGTTCACATATTGTATCCCTATGTCCGGATTGTCTTGTTTCCAGTTGCCAACAGGTAAAGCCTTTGATTTTGTCATGTTTACTTCCGCTCCGCTGGCAGAACAATACAAACACATTGCATTTAGTATATTTTGGAGCTGGTTCGTTGTTGTTACACAAGCTGATAAATCGTCTGCGAATGTAAACACTTGCGTTTCAAGGAAAGCACTCGCTGCCGGCGGGGCTCGGCACTGAATATATCGAAGTAGCGGGTCCAAGGTCAAAGCGAAGAGAAGCATACTCAAGGGGCACCCCTGGCGAATGGATCTCGTCACGTGTATTGCAGGAGTCACGAATCCATTGATAAGAAGACGGGAAGTTGCCTTTCTATAGAAACTTTGCAAAAGAGATATAAAGTCTTCACTGAAGCGATAGGCTCGAAGTACTTCAAACAAATATTGGTGAATTACAAGGTCAAAAGCTTTTGTAAAGTCAAAGGATAGTATACAAGCTGATGTTTGTTGCATTTCATAATAAGACATGATATCACGTATACCCGCCACCGTTGAAAATATATTTTGAGTTTTACTGACACATGTTTGCCGTGAACTGAGTAAGGAAGATAATATAGGTTTCAGTCTATTAGCCAAAACTTTTGCCATAATCTTATAGTCACAGTTTAACAAAGTAATGGGCCTAAAGTCAGTAACTGCACTCGGACGCGTTTTTTTGGCAATCAGTACAATTATACCTTCATTTTGAAGCACACATTTGTTTCGAAATGCATCTTGTATTATCATGACCAATTCATGTTTTATAACATCAAAAAACCGTATATAAAATTGATAGCCTATGCCATCGTTCCCAGGAGTGCGCTTAACGTTACAAGTACGCAGTGCCTCATACACCTCCTCGACGGTGACGTCACTGTCTAACAAAGTTCTGTCTTCGTCCGTTAAAAATTTATTTACCGATGTGAGCAATTGTTGTACAGCCAATTGATCTACTTCTTTACCAGTATACAAATTAGTATAATACTTGTAAAACACTTG
Organism: Lepisma saccharinum; assembly: GCF_977018435.1. Taxonomy (NCBI): domain Eukaryota; kingdom Metazoa; phylum Arthropoda; class Insecta; order Zygentoma; family Lepismatidae; genus Lepisma; species Lepisma saccharinum. The sequence goes on along the minus strand of NC_139229.1, from coordinate 64,067,027 downwards.
TGATATACCTTGTTGGGTTCTAAGTGTATCTTCGCCGGAATCGACAATATTATTTATCAATAGAGCTCTCTTTTGTTTTTGTGTTTGTACATAGTGAAATAGAGAGGTTCGTTCATCTTGCAAAGATGACGCATGAGTAGCTCTTATCTTTATACCCTCCAAGTGATGCCGTTGCAACGTAAGGATTTGTGCTTTGTATTTTTGTATCTGTGGATAATGTTCGGTGACATCAGGTCGCATACATAACTCATGTAAACATTTGTAATAGAAGTTCAACATTAAGTTCCGGTCACGTGCACTCTCTTTCCCTAGCCATTGAAAATAGGATTTAATTCGAGGTTTTACGTATTTTACCCACCACGTATTGTAATCAGTATAGTGTTTTCGTTGCCGGCACCAATACTTCCATTTTTCTTCAAACATATCATTCACATTAGGTTGTTGAAGTAGGGCAGAGTTCATTTTCCAATAGGACGGACCCCAAACTAATTTAGATTCTTGTAGATTAATACTCATTCTGATTGCTATATGATCTGAAAAAGGTACCGGCAAAGCATCTATTGTCGTCACATATTTTATATTATGACCAAGTGTATAGAATCTGTCCAATCGCGAACCTGCTTTGTTATTGAAATAGGTAAACACTACATCCTTTCGTTTTTCGGTCCAGATGTCCTTCAGCTGTAAGTCGTTGATTAAGGTCGTTAATGCTAAACTATTTTGAAACTTGCCTACACAATCACATGATCGCAGCACCTGATTAAAATCACCACCTAGGATTATACACGAATCATTATTTGGAAGTAAGTATACCAGCTCATTCTGGTAAAATTGTTCCCTTTTCCATCTGTTTTGCTGTCCGGAGGGGGCGTAGATATTAACAAAAGTATAACGTTGACTTTGAAAGCTGATTCCCCTCCCATCAACTAATTTCTTTACATTTTTTATTTCTATCCCACTTCTGATTAAAATTGCCGTCCCTCTCCCGCTTGTTCCCAAATTTACAATCGCCTCGTACCCATATATGAAGTTAAATTCTACAAAACATACTTCTTGCAAATATAGAATGTCAATCGAATGTATTCGGACAAAGTCCGCAAGCACTTTGCATTTTACTGGCGTCAGGATCCCATTGATATTAAGGGTACAAAGACGCGTGCTGTAATTCATGCACAAAAAGATATTATATAAAACTGTATATAAGGATACCACGTAGATGTACATTTTTGGTGCTCAATTTGACGAAAGTAAGTATTTGTCCTAAGTGGTTTTCGGAATGACAATAATCGTTCTTGTGCATGACACAATTTGCACTATTTTTTCTACCTGTTATTATATCGATATTCATGTTGTAACTCACTAACATGTAATATGGAAATTTATGCTGTACACACTGGGAAAGTAACAAATTTATGTCTCGCACTACACCCGGAAATCATTCTCATCTCAAAAGATAAACAAACATTTCTCCGTACACTAACTACAACACTATCACGCGCATCAGTAATTTTCATGAGGAATTATCTTTTCACTAGCACTAACATTAGCACCTAGATTATTAACACTTTGGGACCGGGTAATTCGCACTGGGGAGGGAGAGAGGGGGCGTTGGTCATCAATCTTCTTGGTCGGTGGGTTGATTTCCGCATCCCTTTGAGAACTTTTCTTGCGCTTCTGCTTCGTCAACTGCTTCTGCTGTCCTTCCATGGATAGCTTCCTTCTGGTGGCATCCTTCAACGGGGCCCTTGGAACAACAACAGGCTTCACATGACTTGGGACTTCATCTGGAGTCAGCTGGATATCAGAATTGTCATGCACATTCATCTGGTCTTCACACTTGATTTGGTGGACACCCTCTGGTAGATCTTCATGTAGTTCCATTTGTACAGTTTCTTCCCGTTCTACTTCATCAGCCCATAACAGTGAATTTTCCATGGTTTCGTCCGTCGCGTTGTTCCCCGAAAGTGTTACCACTGCAGGATCGTCTTTCGGTGCGTTCTCAGTTGACGCTGTTGGTACATCACCCTCTGTCTTCTGCCTCAATGTCGTTCTGGTGGGTATTGGCAACACTGTGGGTCGAGAGTCCAATTGTGTTTCTTTGACAGTGAGTTGCGTTGGTGGTCGATTGACACGTTGTGCATAGGTGCTGGGTTCCTGGTTGTTCATAGATGTGCCCGCTTGGACTGCGGGTGAACTTGCTACGGTAGGAGTAGTGCGTCGTCGTCTTTGGGGACACATGGCTGCTGCGTGTGTCAATTCGTCACAGATCTTGCAAGACGGCTGCTGCCCATAATATGTGACCCAATATCTCGCACCTTGAATCGTGACGTAAGACGGTATTGACTGCTTCAATACCATCCTCAACACTTTTATGCCCGTGCGGGTACGATAGATATGTTCCTGCGAGTAAGTCTCGTCGTCGATAGACTCTATTTCTCCATATTTTATGAGTACCGCAGCTAATGCCTCATCCTTAACTTCCATCGGGATGACATGTAGTCGCACCATTGTTGTTATTCTGTCCGCCCATTCCAATCGTACATCATGATCACCATCCTCATCACGAAACACCAACATTCGTCCACACTTCCGTATTATTTGCTCACCTAACAGGTGTGATACCAGTTTTATGTATACACACTTACGAAAATGGTCAATTTCAATGCTTAGAACCTGGTCTTCGGTGAGAGCCAGCGTTTCACTAATCCAACGGTGTAAATTCACTGACGTGGGTCTCTTTTGAGCACTCGAAAAGGACAATTTTAACGTGTTAACACGACGTGTTTCCATTATACAACAGTCCGAATTACTTCTATTTGACTCGTAACTAATATTCCTTTCTACTCACCAGGACACGGCCTCGTTCGAACCAAGCTGCAAGCACCACGCGAAACGATGTTTCTCGTACGGCTGCTTCCGCTCTACTGGTCTGCTGATCGTATTACTAAGCGAGGACGTTTAAAATTTTTGGGTGTTGAAAAAGTTTGACTCTACTTTTTATTTCTATTGTTTGCTAATAGATGGCGCTAATAGTACCCCCTCCCCTCCCCTCTCCCCTCTTCTCCTCTGCTGTATGACAAATAGCACAAACATAAGAATCAAGATTTTAGAGAGCAAAACATAAAATTTGCATGCATCTGATGTCGAACCGGGAACTTTTATCTTTCGGGGAGTCAACATTATTTTTTTACTCAGTCGTCATATAACATGAACACACGCAAACATTCACATGTACTTTTTATTATTTTGTGTTCGGTAAGTACAAGTATATTCTTACATAAATTATTGTTTAATTTAATAAATTGTAAACTCGAAGCCTGCTAAACTAACACTCCTTCTGTATTTCATTAAACTATTGAAAGCGAATGTTGCGTGCATGCGGAAATAACACAGAAAAAAAAGCGGATGGAAGCAATTTAAAATCACTGGGGCAAGGTCAGTATTACGAGAGCGTAAAAACACGTGTTTTCATTCAACTTCGAAAAATAAGAATAAATGTGTAATCACAGTGCTTACTCATGTATTTTGTTTAATATTTTATTTCAAATTCACTGTCAGAAACTAGTGTTGTTAGTTTCTGCATGTAGGTTTATTTACTCTGTTGGTTGTCACTGTCAAGTTTTTAGTATTCGTACAGCATAAAAAGCTATAACCCCCCTCTCAAAATATATACATTGTATACGCCAAGATGCCCAATAGCCTGGCAACACATCATGAAAAAACCTGCCAAGAAAACCCAGTGGGTTTATAAGTCAGTGCTGCCAATTCCTATTTGTAGGTTAGCTTAGCCAGTGAAAGATCATATAGTAGAATTTTTGTAGAGTAGGTGTTTGCGAGTTCCACGATGCCTTGCCCGAGGATACCCTATGCAGTGTCATCCTAATTGCAGAGAAGTCCTTCGCCTACGACGTGAAGAACGAAAGGGTCACGGAGCAGTTTTAAAATTCATAAAAAATTGCCACATACTAAAAATCAACATCCAACACATTTTAGGTTATATAAAATTTGTGAAAACCTTATAATACTGAAATATTAAAACAAACAGAGTCCCTTGTAGGTTAGTTCGATGCGTAAATAAAAAAATGATAGGTTAAGTTATATCACTTAGGATCGTAAAAAAAAAGATAGGTTAAGTTGTATCACGTAAGATCGTGATATACCTACCAAGTATAAATAGAAAAAATGAGTGCAGTGAAAATTTGTACTGAAACATCGCTAAACGCTATAACATCGACAAAAAAATTGTCAAAATATGTCAAAAACTTATATTCGATTGATAAAAAAAATACCTACAAAATATGATCCTCAAATGATGACGTTCAAACAGTGCATAAATAAAAAAAATGATAGGTTAAGTTATATCACTTAGGATCGTAAAAAAAATTAAATAATCGTAAAAAAAGGATAGGTTAAGTTGTATCACGTAAGATCATAATATACCTACCAAGTACAAGTGGGGGAAAAATGAGTATAGTGAAAATTGTACTAAAAACATTGCTAAACGTTAAAACATCGACAAAAAATTGTCAAAATATATCAAAAAGTGATATTCAATTGATAAAAAAAGAGGATACCTGCCAAGTACGAGTGGGGGAAAAATGAGTATAGTGAAAATTGTACTAAAAACATTGCTAAACGCTAAAACATCGACAAAAAATTGTCAAAATATGTCAAAAAGTGATATTCAATTGATAAAAAAAGAGGATACCTGCCAAGTACTACTTTGAAACGCCTAATAAGCACTACTGTTAGTGTAACGTTGCAAGCGGATCGCGAAAAATAGCTATTTTAATGCCATGAAGGTCAAACATATATGAAATTAGTCGAGTTTTACTTTATATTTACAGCATTTTCGCATTATTTTAAATTTTAAATCGGGGAACGCCGGGCCTACTATAACGCTACGCCACTTCTGCTCAGTACAAATACACTTTTCGTTTCCTATCGCCGAGTTTTTCCTTCGCAATTTGCCAGCTTATTTATGTAGGACCTATAGGCGTGCGCACGGGGGCAATTGACATTCCAAATCATGGACGTCCGCAGATTTTTTCCGCAGACGGACAAGCAAGGTATTTTCCCACGGGGTATATTACCCCAATAATAGTGTTACCCCCTCAAAAAACACCACTTAAATTTGAAATAATCGCATTCACATCCTCATTATAATAATTAATGTAAATTATGATGACTAAAATCAAATTATAAGTGTGAAATATATACTTTTAGGTTGACATTCGTTTTCTAAGGTGGAAGTGTGGTCATCCCTGTCCCCCTTCCAGACGTCCATGCCCTTATATTATTATACTTTCACCTAGAAATTGAGCGTAGAGGAATCTTATCGCCATTTTTAAACGATATTATACCGTTACGTATCCCTCATTTTCATATATATTTCTTGTCCCAACCTAAACTACATAAAATATTAATTCGGTTTTGGAAATAGGTTAAACGATCCGTAACAGTCAGGATTCTAAATGGATATTTTATTGATTGATTTGTTTGATTTATTTATTTTACTTCGCGTTTTGTACCTCTTGGCTAATTTGCGAAGATGGGGATGAGCGATGATATGATGAAATTGATGAATGGACATTCACAAACAACAAAGCCCGAGCGGGATTCGAATCCGGGACCCTGGCGTCGCAGCGAGATGTGCTAAATACCACCTACACGGAGGTATCCCCCACCATTCACACCTTTTCTCACTTTTACACGTTTCAATTGTTACAGTTTCTCAGTTTCTTATCACCTGGACAAACACAAATACCCATGCCTTACCCAGGACTCGAACCCGGAACCCCTGGCGTTGTAGCGCGCTCTGCTAACTAGTCCGCCACGGAGGTTGACACCACTCGGCCACAGGGTCCGGCAAATGGACATTTTAAAAAGTGATAAATTCTTGATGTTTTCTTGATTGTATAAGTGTCTGAAACTTCTTGGAATTTATTAGAAACAATCACTCAATGGGAAATGACGTGTAGAAATCGAGATTTCCGCAGTGTCGGGAAATTTTGAATATTTTTCGTCCCGACATTGCGAATTTTCCCCGTTCCGAACGCAGGGATTTAAAAACATTTCCCGTGCCGATCCCGTCCCGACCAAAAAAAATCTGTCGGCACAGCCTAGGGCCCAAAATGAAAATTTGCACTATCGTTATCATGCTGCTGTCTGTTTTTTTTTATCTCCGATTACGACAGTGACGAGACGAAACGGGAAGGTTCCAGATATTCATGAAACCGGAACGCCGTTCCGATCAGCTCTGGTCTATTTTGATCCCTAGGTATCTCTCTATGTGCGTTGCATTTATGTCTTTATGTCTAACCTCCCTCGGGTTAGCTAGGGTTAAGAGTAATAATGGCAAATGTGTTGCGATTTCTTTTGCGGTTTCCTCTTTTTTTGGGCTTTGTCCTCCTTTTTTGCCATGCCCTATCCTCTTTTTTGAATGTATGTGTCTGTTCACGCTATGTTTTCTGCTCCTAGCCTGATGGAGTGATGACAACAGAGTGAAAAAATTATGAACGTGATCCTGGTGGCTCTCAGCAATCTACTTTTCCGAAGCGACACCAGAGGGCAGCATCGTATAAATCCCGCGGTGCTCGAACTGGCTGGATTCGATGAAACCTTTTTCACGACGTCCTTTTTTAACATGTGATTGTTACGCGGTTCGTAAGACGGGATTTCACGTGCACTGCTAATTTATGTTGTGTGATTTTATTACCATCAAAACTGTGAATAATACTAGCGTCTGCCTTGAGCGATCAGGACATAAAACGTATGTTGACATTTGCGTGAAGAACAACACTCATACATGGATACATGCATTATCTTTTGCTTCATCAGAATCCCTGAGGTGAGTTTGTAGCTTTTATATATTGTGATAGAAATGCGGCTGACTAGTTGCCTCCCCAGTTTTGATATGCTGTTAAAACTTTGGCCATTTGTAGTCACGTACGAGGCAGCATTAGATGCGGATGTGATGCGATGCGATGCACAGTGGCTTCCTCGCCGCCCCTAGGCACAAACTTAATATGCGCCCTTCTCAAAAGAAAAGTAGTAACTTGTTTGCAGTAATTTTACAGGCTAATATAAAAATTAGTGAACATACTGAAATAAAAAACAAAGGATAAAAATCAATAACAAACTATTCATTTTCTGTATGTGCTATACCTAAAATTATGTAATGTATTGAGAAATTAAATTCACCAGTCATAAATGAAGCCGCTTCCGCCTCACTTTGGTTGCTGCAAACTCGTGATAAGTTCTTCAAAGTTAATGTGTCCATCAGTCAAGATGTCTGCTTCGATGTGGAGAATAGAAAACTCGTTCAGTCTTTTATTACACATGGTTGAATGGAGATAAGTCTTCAGTCTTTTTAGGGCAGAAAACGAACGTTCACCTGAACAGTTTACTACAGCAGTACACAAATACACTATTACTTAAAAATATTGTCTTACCTCCTATGAGTCTTTGCGATTTAGAAAAATCGTTTTCAGCATTCTGATTAATTCCACGTCTTAGAAGAATGCCAATTGTAGACTCATTCAGACATCACTCGGCAGGATCGTCACTAAGGAAATTTGAACTCTCACTGTCACAGTCGGGAACTCCTACGAACTGAGGGGACACTGCCTCAGGTGCACTTTGTTCCTCCACTAAACCCACAATATTTTCGACATTTTGCATTTCGCAGAGTTCACTCGATGTAGCCGCTTCCACTTCAATTTTTGAACTGCTTTCGGAAATCACTTGTTCCTTTCTCCTAAAAAACGTGTCCATTGTACCAAGCTTTTTCTGTAAGGTTGCTTCTCTTTCACACTTTTCGTTTGCAAGTTTACGATAAGCCGCCCCACTTAACTTTGTTTGCTTCATGCTGCCTGCTGCATAAAAAAAAAAAAAAAAACACCAAATCGCAAACGCACTAGCGACAAATAAAACTGAATGCACCAGCCAGAGAATACAGTAAGACAAAAACTAGTTGCGGTCCACGCGAAAGCTGCACTCACTCACTCACTTATCAGCAGTGTTTATGTGTTTATTTTTTTTTAAGACTGGCATTGTTACAGATGCAATTTACAAACAATCAGTCTTCTTTCCTGCCTGGCCATTAACAAACGCTTAGTGGAAGATCGAGTGGTATGTACTTATTTACAAAAACAAACCAACAAAGGTTGGGCGGTTTGCATTGTCATTGTAAGCAATAAAAGCCACAGCAAGGGTTAAAAACAAATTGATTGGCGCTTGAAGGAGGCAGAGCAGACAAAACATTTCTTGATTTCATCAAGGTTTCTTTCGTATGAAGCCAAAGTGTTGCAAACCGTTGATTTGAAACATTGGTTTCATAGGTCTAAATTGTCACTGTGTACGTAAGACACTTTTTATTATTCTTGATATTCTGGGAAAAAGATTTGCCGCCCCCAAGAGTTGCGCCCCTAGGCACGTGCCTAGTGGGCCTATTTGGTAATCCGCCACTGGCGATGCATATGAGGTCAAAGCGGGTTCTTTGGCAGAGGGAGTTAAGTAGTCGATTTTCGGTCTTCGGACCGACGTTCCCAGGTTGAAGTCCCGGCCTGGGTGTTCTTTGTAAATGTCCCCTCATCAAATGATTACTCACCCTCATCGTCGCCATTAGCCAAAAGTGGAAGAAAAGCGACGCTAAATAACAATGGAAGAACAACAAATATATAGTCAAAATATCACTATTCTATATACATATATCTTGCTTTTCGTTTTTTACGTCACATGTCTACTACTTGGTTGGTTTTAATTGCGACGATGATAAAGAATGATGACATGGATGATGGGATAATGACAGTGATATACAGTGACCAGGGGCGTACGATGACATTTGGGGTTATGCAGGCGACAGAATATGATTCCATCTCACAGTTACCATTATATTATAATACAATGCAAGTTCGAACCTACAATTCAACTTACAACACTTAATAACATTTATGATTGTGTAGTGATTATTGGTATTGTGTTGTATAATAATCGGTTTAAGATTAAACATTTTGTTTTAAAATTGCGAGTACCGGCCAATTTAAATACACGCATTGAATATAGTATTCAAATTGGGGAGGGGGATACCATTCCCTCAGGCCTCCCCGATGGCGCAGCAGCAGCGTCGTCGCCTTGTAATCAAGGGGTCCCAGGTTCTGTACGCGGTGGAGGCACATAGTGGTTCGGATCTCATTTTAAACTGTAGGTCCAGTCCCGATTAGCCTTACTGTGCATAAAGTTGACTTAAAACACAAATTTAATCAAAACCATTCCCTCAGTTAGGATAAATTACATAAAGCACCCCTTTCCGATCTATTCACAAAACTCGAACGAACATCTCGGGGCTTGATTTTTATTGAACATTTTCGTTTTTGTGTGTCAAAAAGAGGCAACTTTAATATTCGGATACATCGTGAATGCTTTCTGTTCCAGTTACGTAGCTCCCCTACCTGTCAACAGATGTTAGGAGGTGTTACAAGTTATGAAGCTGCCTCCTGACAGGCACGAGAGAAATGAGGCCCAAAAAACAAAAATACAATCTTCGAGCAATAGCTGCTATTTATTTTTATTTATGCAAAGAGGAACGTGTACACGTAAATTGCACAAATTGTACCCATGTAAGTGCAGCGTGGATATACACGTATCATAGATCGCTATCGAACAATAAGTGATGTGCCCAAGGAAAGGAAGGTGACGTAGTTATATGCCTCAAAAAGAACATTGAAAGTGCGAAAAAATTAGTAAATATTACACTGACAACCAGTGGCGGCTATTAGGAAAGGGGGGGGGGGTTGCGCCACTTTTAGCTCCCGCACTATGGCCTCTTAATGCTAAACCTTGTTTACCAAGAAAAGTGAACTGTCCTTGTCCCCCAGTTTTGGCCACCAATCACCGCTATTGCTGACAACGTAAAACATGTCAAAGGCATACCTAAATTACCAGCGGCATATACAATCACTGGCAATTATAACCCTGCTAGTCAAGCAAAAACAAAAAAAAAAGTAATATTCCCATTCCAACTAATTGCCAGGCGGTGGGAGACGCGAGTTCGATTCCCTGTATGTGATCTTTGGCGAGAATTTCCCGAAAATGTCCCTGCATATAGCGGCTCATGTGCTGACTCAGCCTTTAATCAATTAACACCTGGGGGGGGGGGCAACTGTGAAAGGGGCTGCTTCCACACCCCTTACGTCCCTTCGTGGCACGGTGCAATGCACAGAGATAGCTTTACCTTCTAAAAATCTCTTCCACGTGGCCTTTTGAGAAAGAGCACTATTATATTTTTGTGCGGAACTTTTTACTTTTACATGTGATGCAAGTAGAAATGTGTATTATATTACCATAGAATATAAATCAATTTAATCCAGGTAAAAATTGTCTTCCTAAAGAATTAAGGAAAGTTTCATACAATGTAAACATTTACGCCTTTTGTAGAGTTATGTTGAGGCTGATGACCTAACAATAAAGCACTTGGCTTTAGCTAGTTAGTTTCCTTGCCTTGAGTGCGAAACTGGAATTTGCCAGAACAGCCGTAAATCCGACTAAATGATAGAGGATCCTGGTGCTACAGTCCTTGAAAGCCACAAAACTGAATTTATGTTCATTTTATGCCACGAATAAATTTGTAAACAAAAGACACCGATGTTTACAAGACGAGGAAATATCGTAGAAATATAGTGCAAAGTCAAGTATCTGCGCTGTAGGCTTTCGAACGTGAAATATACCAGCTTTATAGTACGCAAATAACATACGTATTGCTTCTATCTACGTTGATTTACTACTACCAAAGCGATGATTATTTGCCGAGGGAACTGAATAATGGAACGTGCCAAGGTGAGAAACGCAGCAACAACTTGCAGCAGTCAGATAACTGTGACCGCAAATTGCAGTGTCTTTAACTTGAAGAAGCAAAAACATCGCAAGCAGGAATGTTGTTTTGTCATGAAACGATGTGATGTGGTTTTGCGGTTTCGATCTGGTGCTTATTTTGTACCGGTCTGATGCCAAACGTTGTGATTATGAAAGTTAATCTTAGTTTCTCTGTTTGCAGTTACAATTGTGCTAAATACGAACCTTCAATTTGTAAAACACTTAAACAAGATTTATATGTGCAGCGCAGTTTTAGATCTTGGATGGAACATTGTGATAGTGTCAGCTCGTGAACCATGTTCGTGTGACGAATGTGTTGGAGTATTGATGCTTTGATGGATAAGAAAATAGTGTTTTATGAACACACACGAAAGATAATATTTATTGTAGAATTTCGGTGGCTGATTTTATGTCAGTCGTGCTCAACATTCCATGTTCTTTCTTTCTTTTATTTCGGTTATTTTATGTCGTTTGTCTACCACTTGGGTTAATCGCGACGTAGAGAATGAATGATGAGCTGATGTAATGGATGACTTAACCAGGGGTTGAACCTGGGTCCATGGGCGTCGCCAGAAATTTTCCTAGGGGGGGGGTCGAATCGAAGATGTCGAGGACACCCCCCTTCCCTTAAAAATATTGTGATACAGATCAGTGACATATGCAGAAGTTTGTCAAGGGGCAGGTTCATTTCTAAAATTATTGCATTATCGGTATTTTAAATTGTTATTATTATTATTATTATTATTATTATTACTAGTAGCAGCAGTAGTAGCAGTAGCAGTTTTATTTTAGTTTATTTTAGCATCCAATAAGTTTATTATATGAATAATATAGTACTTGTTACAGCCAAGATTACATAATAGTGAAACATTAGTTGCAGTAGCAGTATACGCAGTAGTATAAGAAGTTGCGGAACGTGTGAAACTTACAAATTAACAGAGTTTCAGTGTAGCAAATTATGAGTGTTTCATACCAAATTCGATATCTCAAGACCATTTTTAAACAATGACGCAAAATGAGGTGAAATAGAGTGCTTCGTTTATAAATTACAATAATTTGAAAAAAGTAGATGGAAATTTCCAGGGGGGTCGACCGACCGGTTGATTTACGGAAATTTTCTCTGTTCTGACTTAGACGATTTCTTTCTTGTTTTCTTGTGGTATGTGACGAAGAAAATTAAAAATGTATTCTTTCCTAGTTAGATTGGGTATGTTATTTGTTGAAAGTAGCTGTACGTATTATTTTATATTTGAAATGCTGTAAATTAATTATAAATTCAGTGATAAAGATTTTTTCCTCAAAAGAATTGAACGCTGGCAAATACGGTAATTGCCGGAGTGTGTGGCAGAGGTTCCAGGTTTGAATCCTGATGTATAATTTTCTTTGTCCAATCATCAGTTTATCGTCCATCCCTTCTGTCAGTTTAGCAAGGTAATACATTTAAATTCATGAACCAGATCACACTGATTTGGTAAGAATCCTTGGGATTCAGAAAAAAAATTCTAACAGTCTATGGTGTAAGCGCAACGTTCCATAATCATTTGGATAGCCACATAAGCGTATACAAATAATGAATTAGATTCCTTAAACTGGATATTTTGGTTCACACCAAGAGTAACTCAAGAATCTTACAGCTATAATAGTAAATTTCAGTTCATCGAATTTCCGAGGTTAACGACAGAAGCACGTGACGTTAAATATCAAATCAAACACAAACGACAACTTGCGTTTAAATTGAAATAATTGGTGTGTTGTTTAGCCATGAAGCTGCTGTTGATAAGCCGATGTTGTGTGAGAAAAAAAAGTTAATTCTTCAGAACATGGAACTGGAAGCACATCCTCGACCTTGAGCCTTTTATTCAAGCGTAGTGAATAATGTCATTCAAGTTTTAGCTTCAACAGAATGAATCACTACGGAGGGATATCGTTCAGCAACTTGTCTTGTTTCATCCCTTTAAATTTATTGCAGTATCATGGTAAACCGCAGTACATGGCCAATCATTGTTTCTGATTTGAGCGGAATGATATCTTGAAGGTCTTGCACAATTCGTTAGAACTGCGTTGTTCTGACGGATAGGCTACTTGGGAGAACAGTTCTATGCCCGGTGCAGAATATCTCGGGTGGAAATTTTGTCCGTAAATGTCCCTCCAAAAGTGCTCAGCTAGGCAAGGTGGGTGAATGAAAGCCATCGGAGCTTGGTCCTGATCACCTCATCACTACTATGGTGTTTTCATAGCCCCGCGCAATGCACAGGACAGAATTTTACCTTTATCGTACGTACAGGGTTAACGAAGTTAGTAATTAGGTGTGTTTTATACAGCGTATATTGATACACTTGTAGGTTTAATTGTATCTTCTGCAAATATGCTGTATAAAGAAACACACTGCCAGAGTACTAATTGAGGTGAGTGTACAGTCACGGACACTTCTGGATTGTAACCACTCTATTGAGAGTCAATTGGACTGTTACAACCCAAAAGTGTCCGTGACTGTACAATATAGCAGCCGACGTAGTGACTGAACACGTTTAGTGTTTGACTCGTTACCGAAGATTTCCGCTTCGAATCTTGGCTTGGGTCATGCCTGGGCACGAGTCTTCTTCATCATCATCGTCACGATCACCCAAAAGTGACAGAAAAGCGACATTGAATACTGAAAAGAGTATTATAAATATAGTAGGGCTATAACAATTTAGAATGAATTATGTAAGAGGCAAGCCATCTCACTGTCAGATGGAGACCCGAATTCGATACTGAGATGGTTTATATCAGCTCTGGGAATCACCAACCCTTCCACACGGGAGGTAGGGGGGTTTAAAGGCCACCAGAACTTTATGCTGATCGCATCATACCCACTATAGTCCTACTTCCATACCCCTTGTTTACCTCCATTGCATGATGCAATGTGGAGGAGTGGAGATTGTTGATTTTCGCGATATAACAATGGATCTGGAATTATTTGTTGAATTCAAAGGTTTCCTTGTTACTTGTGTGATAAGATTTCTCTTAATAAGAGACGCAATGAAATATCGAAACTCCTTTACGAATTTCTAATTATTATCGGCTAATCCCAGTGTGATCCTTCATGTGTGTTTTTGATTTTCTCAAAAATAATTATCATTTGTTATCTAATAGAGTTCAGTTGAACTATACGATATTTATTTTTCATCTATATATACCTAAGTGCCATTATCCGTTACACGTTTTCTCCGAGTGTATTGTGTAATCTTGTTATTCGAGAATTTGAAACTACTGGTGTCCGTTTTACCGTGAAAATTAAACTTTTTTGATGCTCTCCAACACAAAGGGGAACACATCTAAATGCTAAAAATTTAAAACACTTTCAAATGGTGGAAAAAGTGCGTATGAAGAACTTAGCCTTGAAGTATTTTTCTTATTCCATTCTGAACACGCAAAATTATCACTGCGTATTAACGCCAGAAATGACGCACGCAAGTAGTAGACATCACGCACGATGGTATTTTTTTGTAGGTTTGTAATAGTTGCTTTATTCACTAAGAGGTAATATTTAACTGCACGAAATTGGCTTGTTTGTAACGACAAAATTGTTTTTAAGAAAGCAGCCATTATATCATTCAACAATTTTTCATTATCTTTTTGGTCTCCTTTTGCCGTTCTCTCTCTCTGGGTATATGTGTGTGTGTGTGAGATGGTGTGTGTGGTGTGTCCAGAAGTAAGAGGTTTGGCAGGGGTTACAAATTTTCCCTTTGGTCCAGCATTTCTAGACCGTAACATGTAGGATTGACTTAAAAATGAAAGTCATTACCGTGCATTTATATGTTTCAATTATTGTAAGTGACATTAGATTTCAATCTTAGTGTTTTTAATATGGAAACAAGGCTTAATTATATTACTCTGCAAACAGGCACGTATCTATAAATATGTTTCGGGGGGGTCCGAACCAAGTGTCTCAGGAATAATAATAATAATAATAATAATAATAATATAATAATAATGTTTAAATTAAAATAATTATATTAAATCAAATTAATACTAATTACAAGACATAAATTAAAAATATATTATTATCACACAATTAGGTAAAAAGACTGTATAAGAATAGAGATATAACAGCGGATATTCATTACATAGCTTACCTGTAGTTATGATCGGAATAACAAGTGCCCTGGCAATGAAATTAATGTTAAATAGATGAATAATTGAATATTTATCGAATAACAAAAATTATGTTACATGTAGTTGGACAAAAAGTAAGTTTCTGATTAAAATTTTTTGCATATTATTTTGAGTAGTAGTGTACATAAATCTTCTTTGTAATATGATTCAAAGCCGTATGATCCCAATATAATCCTTGCCTTGTAAAAAGTTCAGAGGAAATTAATAACCATCGATTATGCAACAAATGCTAATATTTTAATTACTTAATTTTAGTACTTGTCATTACTTAATTTTAGTACTTGTCATTACTTAATTTTAGTACTTGTCATTACTTAATTTTAGTACTTGTCATTACTTAATTTTAGTAGTTGGTAAGTCTTTCGGGGAGTCCGGATCCTTGGACCCCCCCCCCTAAATACGTCCTCCCTGTCCTTCAAAACCGTATGATCCCAATATAATCCTTGTTTTCGAATAAGTTCAGAGGAAATTATACAACAAATTCTAAATGACTATATTTTCATTATTTAATTTTCGTACTTAATAAGTCTATTGGTTGGGTGGGGTCTGGACCCCCGAAATACGTCCTTTCTGTCCTTCAAAGCCGTATGATCCCAATGTAAGTAATCCTTGTCTTCCAATAAGTTCAGAGGAAATTATACAACAAATGCTAAACGAATATATTTTCATTATTTAATTTTCGTACTTAATAAGTCTAGGGGGGTAGGTCCATACCCCGAAATACATCCTTCGTGTCCTTCAAAGCCGTATGATCCGAATATAATCCTTGTCTCACAATAAGTTCGGAGTAATTTATATAACAACGGCTAAACGAATAAATTTTTCATTATTTAATTTTAGTACTTGATAAATCTTTCGGGGGGGGGGGGTCCGGACCCCCCTGGACCCCCTAAATACGTCCTTGTCTGCAAAGTGTAAATATCTCCGTCTTATGTTCTGACTTCTTTTACCTCAGAAAAAATGAATGGTGGCCTGTCTGTGAATGGCGCCACCTTGCTACGGATCTGGTTTTGCCTATACTTCTACCGCAGACAATGGAGTGCTCCGGATTATCGAAAACGGTGGTGAAAAAGGGTGGGTTATGGTGTATTATTTTTTTAGTAGACAGCCCTCACTTTGCCATCTTTTCCTTTTTAGGAATACTGGGCCAAAGGGAGTGGGTTACGACCCCCCTTCCTTTGGGCACTCCACTGACCACAGATAAGCGCAATATGCTCAAATATTAAACTCAGGCAGGAAATCTTCGCTAGACCTCTTGCTGTGAATTAATCTCAGCAAGAAGCTTGAGTATTGTCCGTTGAGAGGCGCCACTGTATAATACGTTCAGCTGTGCTTCTACGTAGGCTTACACGTAATTCATATTTTGCTTCCTATCGGCAAAACAATGTTTATAAATTGGATTGTTTTGGATAATGTGACAACAATGATTCGGTTATAATAGTAGCTATACAGTATGCCTACAATGCACTGAGGTTAAAAAGTACAAGATAAAACCTACCTGTCGACCAGAGGATGTGAAATAACTGCATGTGTCGTACATTCCTAGCACCCATGTCTCCCAGTTGTTGAGTTCAGGAAGCTTGAAATACGGGTAACACTGTCTGAAACTAGTGCAGCGTCCAAGTTGGCCTTTGCTCGTAAAACAAGGGCCTATGGGGTAACCCCCGGGCCAGAAAAATCCACCTCCAAATTGGCGCCTGTCCCTCTGGTCACCCACTTCGAGCAACTCCAGGTCATTCCCTGATCTCTTCAAACTATTGGCGGAAGACGAGTTCAGTAAACTGACCCCCGGTTGCACTCTCAGTTTGCTCTTGGGGGCCGTCGACCGAAGGTTGTCTGCGGAAGCCACATTTGCCAATGTCTCTAGCTTGAGCTTCAGGTCAGAGGGTGCACTGTTCGACTCTGAGGACACTTGTGGGCTTTCATGTGCGTCATGTACATTCACAGCCCTCGCTGCTCTGTGCGTTTCTGGCACTGCAACGAAAGAAGAAAAATTAGAAAATGGACACAAAAAGTTGATAAAAATACACAAATGAGCTACATTTATTAAAAGCAGTGTTTGGAAGTAATGAAACGCACGACTATGAAAATAGGCAGCTGGGCAGAATTGCGCTGGTGCCAGGTATGGGAAAAGCGAAGCGAGAGTGGGACAAAAGTCTCTGGTTCCCGCGCACTGTGTGGCAACGTCAACCGGGCTGCGTTGCCTAGTTCGAGCGTCAAACCGACCTCTCTCCGGGCCACTTTCGAGTCCAATTCGGGTCTCCCTTATCTCACAACGCTAGGGCAACCTTGAGTTCTGACGTCACCGGAGAACACTTTCATTATTAGGCTAAATGCTTAAGTTTGTTAGGTTAGGCTCGTTAGGTTTCGTTCTCTTAGCATAAATAATTCATTTACAGTGTATTTATGCTGAGAGAACCAAACCAGACTAACCTAACAACGTAAGCATTTCCTTGTCACGTCAGAACGCAAAGTTGTCCTAGCGTCGTGCGATCAAGGAGACCGGTCTCATTCAATACAGAGCTGGTGATAGTGTGAATTTAAAATTCGTTACAACCCCAAGAAATGGAGTCCCATATCTATACCTCGGACTGCTCTTAACCTCAGAATACACGGGCTTGTGCGCACGTGGCAACAGCGCGAACTTCTGACACCCGCCTAATTTCATGGCCTGCGTTTAGTTACTTGTCACACAAGGAAATGTAATGGTAACTGGCTACTTTTAAAAGTAAGAAGCTCTAACTATAACCGAGTTACTTTTTTGCAATATCAACAGTTACTTAACGGCACTTAAATTGTTCACTTGAAAACTTGTAACATGTGGGAAGAGTTAAATTTGGCAACTCTGCTTCCAGCTGTGTCTTCTCTGGATGCAAAGGTGAAAGAATTTCCGTGAAATCGCTAAAGTAAATTAGGCTAAGATTCCGTTGCATGCTAACTTAATTTGTCGTTTCTAAATGTATGCGAAGACTTCAGGGTTTTGGGTTGATTTCTGATTCATAAGATATGTGGTAGTCAAGCTACATGGAAGTCATTGTCGAGGGAGTGGATCTTCTTGAGCTTGGAGTGGAAGAGAAAAAAAAAACAAGTGCAAGTGGAATTGATGCTACCACATGCAAAGTACCGTAGCCGAACATTTTTTCGATTTAAAATGGTCCAAGGCAAGCAATGATGACTATTTGTTCCAGCATTTATTTATTGTAATAATTTAAATAACTATATTATTAAAAATTTATTAAAATACAGCATATACCAGAAACATAAATAAAACACATTTCAATCTTCATATATATTGTTACAGTTAATGATCATTGATTGTATGATATTTGTTTGCAAGAAAATTTCCAGCAGCAAGTAGGGGGCTCCCCGATGGTGTAGTTGTAACGTCGTCGCCTTGCAACCACGGGTCCCGGGTTCGATGTCCGGTTGAGGCACATGACACAGTGGTTGGGGTCCAACTTTAAACTGTAGGTCCAGTCCCGATTAGCCTATCGGTGCACAAACTGGAGTTAAAACAACAAATCAAATCATATCCAGCAGCAAGTAACTTACAGTTACTTTTCGGTAACAGTAACTGAGTTACTTTCTAAAATGAGTTACTTTTTGAAGCAAGTAACAGTGTTACGTTCAAAAGTAAGTTGCCGCATACGCGTACTGGTAGAGGAAAATATGACGATAATAGTGGCATCACATCACAACGATTCAAAGACGGCACCGATGACATTAAAATGCCGAAACGAGAATGGGTGTAGAAAGTGGGTGCTCTCCGCACCATGCCCTCCTTCGAACACTCTCTTCCTTCTTAATATACGCAATTTTTAAGTGAAAGGTCGTTGGCCGAAGAGCGACCCCGCGATTCACGCACTAAGTCGTCCTTGCCTCGGCCAAGGTCTACAGAACCGGTACAGCCGCTTTATGGACATTGCGAAAAACAAAACGCTTATTAGTGGACGATGAGTTTTTTTCTTTCTTTCCTTCTTTTGCGTCTCCCACTTTTCTCTCTTAGTCGACACGCTTCATCGGTAAACAGTAATTTCGATTTTCGAAGAAAGCAATTACTGTTTCGCAGTTTTGGTCCACTGTGGTGTTTGGAACCGTTGTTTGTCTTCAGCACACATATCTTCTAGTTTCAAACTAAATCCGGAAATAAAGCCCACATTCTATCAAGAGCAAAATATGTAATAGGCAAGCGTGTATCTAGAAATATATTTCGGGAGGGGTCCGAACAAAGTGCCTGACAATAATAATACTCATAATAATAATATAAATGTTTGTAATTAATACTTTAGTATAACCGACCTCCGTGGCGGAGTGGTTAGCATAGCGCGGTACGACGCCAATAATCTCTGGTTCGTATCTCCGTCAGCATATTGTTCTTTGTGAGTACCCTTTCAACAATTTCAAAATATCAGCATCCATCCTCATCGTCGCGATTAGCCAAAAGTGACTAAAAGCGATGCTACATAACAAAAATTAAATCAAATACATTAACATAATCAATAGGTCTATTCATAATAATTATAAAAATAAGTAACTTAATTAGCACTGTTACTGTTATTAAACGAATAGATAAATAGGCTGTAGAAGAATTGTAACAGCACGTGTTCGTTGTCTAGCTTACGTGGCGTTAAGATGGCTAAAATATGAATGAAAACAACTGCCCTGGGAAGGAAATTAATGTCAAAAAATTAAAAATCGAATATTTCTTGTATACCAAAAAAGTATATTATGTCCAGTTAATGAAAATTAAAGTTCCTTATTAATATTATTTGAATACTGGTCTGGGCATGAGCATCCCTTCATCACATTCATCATATCATTACTCATTCTCATCTATGCGATTAGCCAAAAGTAGCAGAAAAGCGAGGTAAAATAAACCCAATCAATCAATCAAAACGCGACGTTAGGAAGGGAAACAAGATCGGAAAAGAGAGATTCAAATGATCAATGATCTGTAACGAGGAAGTTATATGGTCTTAGATGACACAGAATAGGATAAAAGTGGAAAAAAGCTTCTTGGTGATCGACTTGTTGAACATCAGTTATCTATAATCACGCTGAATAGATGAGAGGGCAATGGAAGAAAATGGTCAAGAAAGTTGGAGAAAATGTCCGTGACCTTCTTAGTTCCATCTCACCATTCATCAAGAGTGACTGAGTAAAGAAGTTGGAAAAACTTCAATCAAGGTGACTGCACTTACGACTCTGGGAATGAGGAAGAAAAGAAGAGCAATAATTTGCTATGAGGATGAACAGTGATGTTATCCAAACACCAGCATGAAGTATTCTAGCATTTAGGTCTTCGAGTATAGCTCTCGAGTTTCTCTTATGGACAGACGTTCGTGGCAGGCTAAATTATTCATGAGGAGACATTTCTGCCATCGGAAAATGCGCTTCCATAACTATGTCGATAGAGTTGCCTGGGATAAACAAACGGATGGCCCAGCCTAGATTTGTCTGTACATATTATATGCTGCTTCTCTTGATGTGGTTGGAAAGATGGACACTATTGACTTGAATGAACGAGTTTGGGAGATCCTGCAGTTCAGTGTTAGAAAGAGGGGGGGGGGGCTTTCATAAAGAATGAATGAATTAATTCAAATTTTTGGGTGCGTCGGCACGTTTAGCCATTTCGCACCCTTCAAAGTGTACGGTTAACTTAAAGCTAAAATAAGGGTACCAAGAGCCCCTTGAGAAGGATTAAAAGTTCAAGGTTGTGAAGCGATCTACACAGGACGTACACAACACATTAAAGGCAGGGAGAGACTTAAAAAATCCTTAGAAACAGTGTATGAGGCTCTCTCTTCTAAAAAAGAACTAAAAACCTTTCTTAACACAATGTCATCATCTCCCAACATGGATGGTAAACAGTTGAGAAGATTAAAACTTTGTCTGAGGAAAGTTAATCGGCACATTCGATAAGAATATGCCGAATAGTAAAAATAGCATTACATTCACAATACATTGGAGGGTTCGGCCCTTGCAGTTGCAGAAAATGACCATGGGTGAAACGGCTGTGTCCAATTTGAAGCAAGAGTTAAAACGGCCTCTTCTCCACGGGAAGGAGGGTACAAGAAACATGGTGGGCTTGATAACGCGAAGAAAGCATCTCTCAGTTGCATGAGCATCCCTCTCACGTACTACGCGTACATTGTCACCATACTGATGTATCAGACGCGGCTCGTGCATTGTTTTCCTGGGGGTTCACCGATGGGGCTTGTCCAGAATGTTCTTATGTGGGAGTATGATGTTTTATAGTAGGTATATACGAATAAATTAATCACTGAAACGACAATAAATTGTGTCTTTATGGAAAATTTCGGATTGCATGGGAAAATAATGAGAAACTGTCACGAAGGTGTTAGGGATGTGTTTATGAATCACTGGCCTAAATTACTTCATGAAGCCCAAATTATAATGAATAACATATCAATTGTAAGCTATAACTACAATTTAAAAATCGACTCGTCAGAAGTGGTCTTACACATGATATGTGCGCACTAGAAATCGAACCTGAAACCCCTTGATTTTAAACGCGACAGCCTTGTTCTAATTTTGGGTGGGTCGACAAATACATGCTTTACATCTAATTTCCTTTCAACGCACAAGGATGTTTATTTATGTTAATATGTCCATATCCAGTGGTCATTTCTTACTGCACAGGCAGCAACACCTACACTCCATCAAATGATATTACCTAAGCACAGTCCACCCCTCGCTTCACTCAAAGCATCATTTAATATTTTTAACGACAATCCAAGCACTTCAAAAAATAAAAAAATAAAATAAAAATGAGACACTGACGGGGTCGTGGCTTCCAATCGCACCATCCATTCTGTTACTTACTTTCGCGTACCTGAAGTGTTTTCACCTTTAATAGAAAACGTCTGAATGTATGCACGAATTATTTTGCATTGAGAAAACGTCTGAATGTATGCACGCATTATTATGCATTTATTTTAATTCATCTTCTGTAAATTCAGCTTTCATTCATTGCCGCACAAGCTGGCAGTTCGTGTAAGATATTTGGCACAAAAGTGATTCAAAGGTAAGACTGAATATGTCAAGTGTCGGCTTCAAACTTGAAGGCCACAGAGCAACACTGCAAGGGAAAAAGCAGCTCTTTGACGGCGAGGACGGTGCGTTCTGCGAGAGTACGAACTTCGCGCATGTCCGTTTTCCTGAGACGAAAGTTCGGCAGTATCCGTTTCCATGTACTAGGCAGATCGGAAAGTAACGCACAATATTTTTTTTCTCCCCAGATATTGCAGCTGGAATGCTGAAATTGTACGACGAGAGAGTTTGAAGTTTGCACCACAGAGGGTATTTTTTTCCCCTCTGCAGCTCTAGCGAGAGAAGCCTGAACTACGAAACAAACATGGCGCGCATGTTACTGTCGTCCACGTGTGAAGAGCAGCAAAGTGTGGTTCGATTTTTGTGAGCCAAAGACCATACACCGAGTGAAATTCACAGGGACATGCGTGGGGACGACTGTCTGGACCGTAGCAATGTCTCCAGGTGGTGTGCATTCTTTCAAGAGGGCCGTGTGAACCTTAGTGATTCGCCACGCTCCGGGCGGCCGGTTACAGCTTCAACTCCGCAGAATATCCGCGCCATTGAGGCAGCAATTGTGAACGACCGGCGTGTGCACCTGCGAACCTTATCGCATACGTTCAACATTTCCTATGGTGCGGTGTGCCATATTGTTCATGACACGTTGAAATTCCGTAAAGTTAGTGCTCGCTGGGTGCCTAAGATCCTGACAGACCACCACAAGGGCCAGCGAATGATGACAAGCATGGATCACTTAACGCGTTACGCCGCAGAAGGGCATGACTTTTTGAAAGGAATCGTCACTGGTGATGAGTCGTGGGCGTACCACTACACGCCCGAAACCAGCAGGCCTCTATGGAGTGGAAACATGCTGGTTCCCCAGTACGAAAAAAATTCAAAGTGACTCAATCTGCTAGGAAAGTGCTTGTGACAGTGTTCTGGGACATGTTTTGTGTGTTATTGGTGGACTTTGCTGAACACGGGACCACTGTGAATGCTGCAGCCTACATTAAAACTTTGGTTAAGTTGCGTCGTGCCCTTCGTGACAAACGCCGCAACATTCATGCTGATGGTGTCAAACTTCTTCGTGAAAATGCCCGTCCCCATGTTGCTGCTCCTGTTCGTGAGAAACTCATCGAATTTGGGTGGGAGGTGCTCCAGCATCCACCATACAGTCCGGACCTGGCACCATCGGACTTTCATCTGTTTGGTCCCAAGATGGAATTCCTGGCCGGCCAACACTTTGTGACAGATGCGGAAGTGAAATGAGCAGTCCGCAGATGGCTAAACTCCAACCAAACGGACTTCTACGAACAGGGCATATTGAAACTGGTACCACGATGGGAGAAATGTGTTGAGAAACTTGGTGACTATGTAGAAAAGTAGGTCAAAGATGTCAGTTCATTTGTGATTTGTTTGGTTTTTGTTACATATTAAACTTTTTGCCCTATTCCCACTCCGAGATTTTGACTGTTCTGCTGCCCTGTGCTTTCACCATGGCCGGAGTTTTCCTGCGGGGGTTCAACTAAGGAACTGCACCAGCGCTGCTGGCTCGAGGTTTCTCTTTCGCAGGAAAATAATTCATCGTGTTGCGGCCTCAAATACATTACTTATTACGTAGGAATTTTTGCGAAAAGATAAATATATTGTTTATTGTCCATTCTTGAAGTGAATACCGTACATTACTGGGAGTTCACTGCTTCTGTGCTTTATAGGGCCAACCGAGCCCGTGATCTATACGAGGATTCCACCACATATCGTCAAAAGAGACCAAGCATCCACCCAGATGGGAACATCCATTGCGAGCAATGCTGTAGTTTACCTAGTAGAATTCTTGCTGAAGTTATCAACATGCAGTTGATGACTAGTAGTCATTCACTACTAATCTTTTGCCTCTTTTCTGCTAATCGCGACGGTTCGGTGACGATATTGTAAGTCAATCTCATTTTTTTCTATCTTGGTTGGAGGACCTTGTACATGCTACAATGTTAGTGGCAGATATGATGATTGTGGAGCGTGATGATGTTAGAAATATGTCTTTCTCAGACTCGATCCCGGATCCTTTCCTAGACCTGTAAGCGAGTTATTTATTGCATCAACATGTTGTTGGCTCCAGCCAGAATTGGCAGACAAGACTGCGGTTGGATTTCCTGCACCGAGTGTTCTCCGTCCATCAAGTTCTTGGACGTTAATAACACCTTAACAGCAACCGAACGATCTCGACCGCCTCTGCATCCACACACGGCGCTGAAAGGCTGCAGGAACTGAAAACTTCTTTTGTAACGACTTCATCTACAGGAAACGCACTAGCAGAAAACTTGGCAATGGGGAAAATCTCTCACGCTGCAGTGTGTGCAAGGGATACATTATGGCTTCTGCTCACGGCATGGAATCCGCTATTCCAAGCAACCCGGCAGCAATATTGCCGTTGAATATGTGCGCTGCATCGTTAATGAATTTACGGAGCTGTCGGTTAGCAATCAGCCATGCCACATACCTTGGTATATTCTCATTACGAGAGGATAATAAAAAAAATATCCCGTTTATCAGTAAAAAATGCAAGTATTTCAGTAGCTTCGTGTCTTTTAGTGCGAGCCAGAAAGTACGGAAGCGTTGAATTTCCTCTTGTAGCCATTATATCACGTGGGTCATTCGATTAGGTACATCCAACGTGAAACATTATAAATGAATTAAAATTAAATTTTGTGCAAAGTTCAAGCTAATATAAACCATGACACGGTTTCAATTTACATTATGCGTTTGTAAAATTATAAGATTTTCCCTATTAGCTCATTTTTTTCTAAAGAAGTCAATCGTTTCAAAGAGTATTTTTACTGCAAATGTTTCACATCTCCTTATACATTTGTGAGTATGCCTTAGAATGTTTTCCAATGTATTACCAAATTCATTGTTAAACATTGATAATAAACTCGAAATCCGAGTCACTGATGAATTTCCGCTGGGAAATGATTACAAGGCAAGGAACAAGTTCATCGGTGAGACTAAATAGTGTGTTGTTCTTAGGAAACGAGAAGGAGGGGGGATATAAAGAAATATACAGAGAAGGGAAAGGATGAAAAAAGTGGGAGGAAAATGGAAATAGAAAAACAGAGGGGAGAGAGAACTGAAGATGATTTTTATGTTTTGATACAAATAAGAAATAGAGAGAAAGAAAAAAAAATGAAGACATATAAACATACTTGAAATATGAAGGGGTGAAATGAGTGTTCGCCACTGTAAGATCTACGCGTTTTTTTTGACAAAAATATACATAAAATTGAGGAATTTTGAACTTATATCTATTCGAAGTTATAATAAAGTTAATTTTCAAAGCTTCAAAACATTTCAAACATTAATTACTGAACAAATTTACCGACAAGAAGCAACATGCACACATCTTCACAAATGGATAACAGTGCGGTTGAAATAAGTAACTCGCCCATTGGCGTAGTAGTCACAAATAATTTTTTGCACATAAAATCGACTTCTCTTTACCATGAATTTTATGCAGTCGTATTACTACTTTTCTTGCCATTGCAGTCTGTTCTTATGTATGCTTCTGATGCATATTGACCCTCTTAAGATTCTACTAACGAACGATTCACGATGTTCCTTGATAGTTGTAGTGTTAAGCAAAGTCAATAATGTCTGCATTTAAAGCAGATTGTCTTCCTTTGTTCACTGGAAGTCCTGTCTGCAATAAACAACTCACCTTCAAAAACACATAGTCGGAATAGCGTCTGGCAAGGCAATTTGAAACGTCAGTTGCAGTCTGACGGGAGAAAGTTATGTGGACACCAAATGAAAAGTCTTGAGGTATTTTTGGTAGTTGATCCTAGGTGGTCAAGGGGTTACTATTCGACTGGCCCATGCCCCGAATGTAATACCATAGGACTATACAAGAATAAATTGCTTACTGAGTACGTTTGTTCCTTCCATTTGCATAACTTTTTTTCCAACAATTCCTCATTTACTCTCATTGAAATTGCAGTGTCTACCTTCTTGCCTGTGAGTAGATGTAATACATGCTATTATATTTTATTTCTTAATCATTATTCTTGCCAGTAATGCTATCAAAACGTGAAGAAATAAAAAGGTAAATAAAGTTTCCTATCACAACGTGTGAAAAAAAGTAAATAAAGTTTCGGTATAGCCACAATAATCTTCTTGCATCTCATCAGATTCTAATTGAAAGAGTTAAGCTCTTAGTTCTTTGGAATGTATTGCTGAAGATCTGTAGCAAATGCCACTTCTTGTCCCACATTGCTTCACCTTCTTTTATACCTTCCGAAAACATCAATCATGTGGCATTTTAATTGTGTGACTCACTGGCTTTCATTATAGTACATTCAAGTACAACTGAACATTTGGACCAATTCCTTCCCGAAAATACGAAGGCACATTTACACTAGCTTTCTAAATAGTAGATCCGTTGTTATGTCCTGTTTATGAAGCTACGAGTAGCTGTGATTTCTGTGGCAGTGATTTTTGTGAAACCTTCTTACACAAATTCACTGAATTGTAAAACACTCTCCCAATTTTCCTAGAAGTATTTGCAAATATAGGCTTATTGTTACTCATTGGTGGGTATGCGTGACCCTCTTAAAAAGAAGAAGAGGAGGAAGAAGATTTTGGGGGGAGGGGGATAAGTTGCCACACGCCTAGCTGGTTCTCACATTCTTTCTCGATGTTCCACTACATACAGAAGGGACAGACAGTACTACAAGGCATGCCCATGTTAGCAAACGACAAATGCCAAAGAAAACGCAACATGAATATATGAGGATTTTATAGTGATGGACCCCACACACAGAACAGCGTGAATCTAAACGTGATCGGAATCTTAACGCCGACGAGATAGATCTATGTTTATTCATATCGGTTGATGTTGCAATTATAACCCTGTAGGGTTGGATTAAAATTAATGGCATGTGGAAACTTCCTATCATTATTCTACAAGCTACTGTACTGTTCGCAGGGTTATTCAGCAAGAGATAATCATTATCTTGGATAGACAGTAATGGTAAACACTTGATTGATAGGCATCGATAGCAAACGATAATTTTCTCGATAATAATTTGAAGGGAAAAAATCTATAACGTTACCATTTCGTGTAATTGTTTTTCACCAGTTAATTGGATTTACACCAAGTATTGAGTGTTTGGTTCCAATTAAACATACTGTATATACAAAGAGCAAATCTGTTGTTAAATGTGCAATGGCAAAACGCTTTAGTTTCGTACTGGTTGATATTCACTTGATTGTGTTCTCTGATTAGATTCAATTAAGCATAGAATCAATAAAATCTATAAAATGCTTCAGCAAACTGTTTTTACATCGTGGATATAGGTTTAATATTGTTTGCTTCCGACTGATGAAGAAGGGTAATAATACCAGCTCATTTATAATCCAGAAAAATACAACATTTATGCATGTATGCACAGGTCCGTAGCCAGGATTTTATTTCCCTTATCCCTTATCAGCACAGGCGTCGCCAGAAATATTTGTAGTGGGGGGCAGGCCACTGATAAAACTTGATTAGTAGAAATAATAATTACAATAATAATTATCACCACGGTTATAATTGTCAACTATTATAAGTTATTAAAAATAAACCAATTTTAATTCCAAATTTATTTTTAATATTATAATTGTTATTATCATTATTATATAAATGGAGAGACTTTGCTAATCGATCCACTGTATGAGTGAATATGAAACACTGCTGTCCATTATTTTTCTCACATTTTTAAAGTTAGTGTACTGAAATTCATAGTTATTGTATTTTGTTATTAACTTTTACACATTCCGTTTAAAAAGGCTTTCAAAGTTAGGGCCAAATTTTACTCATGAAGATTATATTGTGTGACCTCTCACAAATAAAGCTATACATTTTGATAGCTGTGGATTCATTTATTCTTTGGATTAAATGGTAGAAAATAAAAATATAACCTGGTTCCTCTGTTAAACACTAAACTTTTTTCGATCTAATGTTTATTCCTGCTAAGGAAGTAAAATTAATTACCACTACACACTATTTAAATTAGATATTTGTGGGATTTCGGGGGCTTCAGCCCCCTTAACCCTCACCCTGGCTACGTGCCTATGTATGCATTTATCCTCATAAAATGATGTTGCTTGAACCAGAGGATAATATTCACAAGCTATAAAAGCTTGTCTATTTTTGATGGACTAGTAAATAGACTGGCTCCAGTGTTTGTTCTTCATCGTTAGGACGCGCTTTGGTATTTATCAACTTCAACGTGCTTTGTGTATTTTTACTCTTAAGTTGATAACACGATTTCATTTTACCAACGGTTAGGTACATTGTTAGAGATATAAGGTGCCAGGTCACACGAAGAATATGCATCACAACCAAAGAACTGAATAGGAATTTGTATGACCTGAGCTTGGGACGTAGGACAGCTTGCACAACACAGTTCAATAGGCTGTTACGGAAATAGCTGTGATTACCGCAAGGGATTAGCGATTGTCACATTTTCAGAGTTTCCAAATCAATCCGCATATAATTCCTCTTAATTACAAGGAGAAGACTCGTCAAAAGAACATTTGATCTACTTAAAACATGATTTATACTATTCACACAATATCCAGAAACATAAAGCTTTTGTCTCTTAATTGCAATGTTATTAATATGGGCAATTATAGATGACTCAAAAATTTGAAATCCGATTCACAAGTACTTTCAGTTTTTAGAAAGTTACTTGTTAATAGTAACTAAGTTACGATTACTTATTTGAGAAAGTAACTGTGTTTCAGTTACCGTTAATTTAAGAAAATAACTAAATGTACAAATAAGATTTGTTTCATGCATGAATTTCAAACAGGCTGCTCTTTAACACCGATGTCAAGATTAACAATGATTTAAATTAAATTTAATTTAAATTAAGGTAATAAAAACAAGGCAAACTCTCAAAATAAAGCTAAACTGTTTTTCTTAGAAAACCATGCTTTTCTTAATCACTGTTGAACCAAGAAGCTGTGGAATGCCCAGGATTTCATTGATTGATTTTGTGTTTTAAGTCCACTTTATGCACAGTAAGGCTAATCGGGACTGGATCCGAACCGATGTGCCTCCAACGGGTATCGAACGTAAATGCATTTGAGGCTCGTGCAATAGCATTTTCGTTCATAAAAGTGGCACTTGCCATTCTTTGAGGCGAATATTTGATTTAAGATATTGGAGAAGGAAACGTGGCTAAGAAAATATCATTCCATGCAAAGACAAAGAAAAGTAACTGGGAAAGGAAGTTAATTTCGCTACTAAATACAGTTACTCATTTGGAAAAGTGACATAGTTAAATGTACAGTTACTCGTAGAAAGTAACTTACTTGTAACGGCGTTGCAAGTGACTCGTTACTTCCAATGACTGGTACCTTAAAACAATGCCCTGTTAACTTGAGTACGAGAAATGAATTTGTGTCAGTCAGTACACCATTTTATCCACTTTCCGACTCGGTGGCTGAGAGCATTGAGTGGTCGACTTTCGATCTCGCCACCGAAGTTCCCGGGTTCAAATCTCGGCTTGGGCATTTGGGTGCTCTTTGCAGAAAAGCAACACCTAAATAACATAAAAATATATATACAATACCATTTTATCAACTAATAATCCTTTTTTGACACGAATCAACGTGCATCAGTATTGGCGCGACCTTTAAAACTTTATTCCTACTTGTTAGTAATACCCATGTCCGAGTGTAATTCACGATGCCAATCCAAAGCCACCGAAGGTAGCACACACGCGTGGTAATTGTTAACAACGCAGGATGATTAGGAAATAACCAGCTACAAGGCAGTTGGCACAAGTGTTCCAAGTGGATCTTGCGTGTGCTCACTTCTGTCGCTCATCTGTGCGTTCGAGTTTAAGGTTCTTGACCAAGATGCGGAAGACAGTCACAGCTTATTGACCTTGAAGACGTATCGGAACGATGTCACGCACCAGCAAGCATCGAGTCAGCATTCGGCAAGACATGAGATCGCAAGAATTCAGTGGTACATTGCACAGTTGTTCGGTTCCCACTTTAAATTGTAGGCCCAGTCCCGATTAGCAAATCTGATCATAAAGTGGACTTAACAAACTTTGATCTACACACACGCTATTAAACTAATGCATCAATTTTTGTCAGCTTCTGTTGAACTTTGGTGGATGGTGGAAGGAGATTAAGGAGGAGCGGTATTGTAAAGTTCGAGTCCTGATTCGAACGTCTCAAAGAAAGTTCCGAAAGATAAATTTCCCTCTGACAACCATAGTCAAGTTCACGTGGAGCCCCCTAAATCCTCCCCTCCAATAGCGTCCGTTTTAGGAATTGACAGTACTTGTCAAGTCCACGTGAAGTAAATGAGATGTTTCCAATTCAGTTTCTTTAGAGATTTCATAACGTGAGGTTGCGATTATCTTTGCTCGGTTGTGTTATTCTGTTGTGCTATTTTCTATACAATGTGGAGACCTTGGGAGTGTAACGTCGTCGCATTTCTTGTTGGATGTCTAAACACAGCAGGTAAAAGTGGCAACAGCGCTTTTCAGAAAAACAGGTGCTGGCTCGAAACCAGATACGCTTCCTCTCGAGCTATGTCAAAGCTGGCGTTCGAATCAGGACTTGAACCATACCTGGGCAAGGGAACACGACCTTGAATGTGTTTACGATAGTTCTCATTGCCGAGGGGTAATGCTAGGACGGTAATCGGCTGGAACAAACGAATGCAGCTGGTCCCATATCTTTGTTCAGAGAAGATCTCCACCCCAGAAATCGCAATAATTCCTTCACGTACGTAGCGAGGTGAATGTTTCGAAGAAGATGTACTTTATTGTCATTGCAGGTGCGTTTTCTCTTTCTCCGAAATGCATCGCTTCATGTAACATCTTTGAAGGTGGAGCTTTTCCAGGTATTCTTGCACTAATTGTGAAATATGAGATGGCTTAGATGCTTAGCTTGGGGCAACTCGCTTAATCATCAACCCCTTAATCTTCCTGTGTTCTACTATACCAAAGTAAATATTGTTTTTTGAGTGGGATACGTGCATGTCCCAAAAGTTGTTGTCAATGATAAGAATTCTGAAAGAACGTTTTAAACTTTTCCCGAAAATTTAAAACTTATTTACACATAATTGTCAATATTAATTTTATAAATATTAATAGAAAATTATTACTATGAATATTTAAATGTTATGTCCGATTGACAGTTGTAGTGGACGGACGTGCTTGACTAGAACTCCGCGTTTTCACCACTCTTCCATCCTGGCATTCTACTCTCGCCGATTAAAAATTACAATCTTCCAGTTTTCGTGTAGACGATCCAAATGTCATTGAACGAGAACATACGTGACTCAACAAAATCGATAATTAAAAGTCGTTGAAATCTTGAATGGTCTGAAATTGGACAAGATAACATTTTACGAAAATGTGGTAGCGTGTACGTCACGAAAATAAATTAATAGACTAGCGATTAGCAGTCAAAGATAATCATTTTATTTCAAAAGGAAAATGTAGAGTATCTTAGAAACTCGAAAGACGTGGGATCTGTTTTCTGGGCATTATAATCTATATGTAATCTGACACACCATAAAAACGTGAACACAATAATAAAGTAATTTAAAAAAATTTCATTCCGATAGATATGTTACTATCCTCTTATACACGTGTAGCATAGGCGTAGTTTTGCCCGTCCGCTTGGGGGGGTGGGGTAGCTGGGGCTAACTGTATTCATGCTTTTTCCATTACAAAAATCATCACGGGCATTCTCCTTAGAAGACAGGTGATCCTCACATCATGTTATCCAAAAGAAATGGAATTAAAGGGAATAAATATGCTATTATAGATGGTTACAAAGTTATTAAAGAACACATTTCTTTTTTAAAATAAAGAAGGTATAATTTTAATATGTGATGGGTAATCCTGTGTTCTTGGTACTGAGCAAGTTATAATGCTACAAGGCATTTAAAAGCACAATCTACATAGGCAATGGAATAGTAAAAATTTAAATTTCCTTAATTTCTATGCAAGAAAACTTCGCATTTTCCTAATTTTATTACAACTGAGAACCACTAACGACTAGATTCGTGAAGAAAAGTTTTAGATGAACTTAGAGAGGAGAGGAACTTAGTTGGTTTGCTGTCTTAATAATATTATAAATGTTTACAAAGAACTCCCCAGAATACTATTTAGTAGGCTGTAATTAGTTTCAATTCATTTAAACCTCACATGCAGATCTTTTTTACCAATATATTATGCATGCTTATAATTGGACGTTAATTGCTTAACCAAGGCCGCCCGCAGAATTTTTCTTAGGAGGGAGTCAGCAGTACTTAAAGTGGAGGAAAGGTGAGGTGATGCTTTTCCCCAGTTAAGATAATTCTCATTGATTTGATTTGTTGTTTTAAGTCCACTTTATGCACAGTAAGGCTAATCGGGACTGGACCTACAGTTTAAAGTGGGATCCGAACCACTTGTGCCTCCACCGGGTATCGAACCCGCGACCCCTTGATTACAAGGCGACAACGCTACCACTGCGCCATCGGGGAGGCCAAGATAATTCTCATATAACATCCCCAACACTAGGATAATTTGCATAGGCACTGTCTTTCACGGCACCCCTCGTCCATGTTTTCATGCTACAATTTCAAAATTTTACTTGCGTGAAGTCTCTACAGATATTTTCAGCCATTCTACGGGTGCCCTTGTGCTTAATATCTAATCGAACAGAATGCCATTCTAAGTTTAGTTTATTCATATTATAGTCCAGTACCGCCTATTGGCAAATCAGAAACCAAATGAGAATGAACAGCAACGTATAAGTTTTGCCAACAATTAATGAGCAGCGACGTATAAAAAAAAGTACAAAAAAAGCTAACGAAATAATGTGTATTTTTATATGGGACTCTAACATTAAGTGCACTAAACTGGAACACTATAAGTATTATGACGCTTTCGGATCTTAAGAAATGTCAATTGAAGAAGTGAATTAAGGGGATGGAGAATTACGGACTATTACAAAATTGAGAACCTCGCAAGTTACTGAATTTTCGCGAAAGATCTCTATTCTTGGTCTCTGTGGGGTTAATGATAAATTCATTTTTTTTATTAAAAGAATTACCATTTGTGCCTGAAAACAAGGTATCAATGAAACAAAATATTAAACAAAAGAACATGCACTAATAATTGATGGCATGAAGGATGTAGAAAGTTGCTATCTATAGGCGATATATTATTTAATTATCCTGAAAACTAGACTCTTAAATGAGGATCGTTGACCAAATAACTTTTATATAAACCTGGCCAATTGACTTCAAAAGAAATCCGATTATGACATTCCAAGCAGGTTTTATGTGATCACTTTGCCTATGCATTCTTTAACTCAATAGTTTAAGCTTGTTTGCTCGACGCCTGACTTTTACTATTAATAAACTCTATATTAAAAGGAATGATCATCTGTCATATTTTCACATACAATATGAGCACAACGTCAAATAATAATAATTTTCCGATAATTTTCAATCTCCAAAAGATTATTAAGATTTCTTGCTGTTATGCAACCAGCATAAGCACGTATTTTTCCACTATAATCTTCATGTGGGTTGCTTGCTTCTTACCTCCAGAAGAATGAATCTATCTAGAGACTCCAAGAGATACCTGAGATTCCTAGAGCAGCATCCCTATAGTAGAAGTGACCCACAAGATTCGCCCATCACCAGGAGAGTTGAACACAACTTTCACCTGGACCGCCTTCTTGCAATGAAAAATCCAAAGAAGCCTGGCACATCTGCATACAAATTGGTGACGCGGTGCAACACACGCAAAAGACTTGGAAAAGAGTGATTTCGCCAATGGACTGCAGTGATCGCCATTTAATAAAACAATTACACACGAATGAATCGCTTCTACAGGATCGCGACACATTCACGCGACATTCAGGCGTACATCTTTAAATGTCCCCCACGCAATACAAATTACCTTGCGCTCCAAGGTGGAAGATGAAAAGAAATAATGGTGATATATTTTCTTTGAAATCTTGTTCGGAACATATGGTCCCCGTAAAGATTGCACTTCAACTTTCATCGCACATAATTTCAAATTCTTTCCTTATCTGTGACTGCCACACCACAAGAGTAACACTTGAAAGTTTCAATAGAATTTTCTATTTTTGTGTGCAGTTTCTCTTTCCTTAATTATTTTATGCATATGTCACATACGTTTGGGGGGCTAATGGCTGGATCTTGGGGGCTTAGCCCCACCTAGCCCCACCTAACTACGCCTATGACGTGTAGGTAGAATTGTGTCTTTTGCAAATATGCTGTATAAAGAAACAAACTGCCGCTGTGCTAAGTAAGGTGAGTATTCGTGATGGAGAAAAATGACTGGCAAATCCGAAATCAGCATGCAGAAATTAGTTAACACATAGGCTATTCGCTAACAGGATACAAAATGACTGTTCCCTAGTGTTATCGGAATGAAGCATCGAGGTACAGAATAGTACTTATTTCTATTCTCTAGTGAAGAAAAAGCGACGCGGAAAGTGAAAGCACATGTTGAGACTTGCGAGAAAGGATATGAGGAGCGGTGGAACATTCTCGTCTGTATTTATTTATGCAACAAATAAGTATGTATATTTCTACATTAGGGATGTGATAATAAAATACAGGGTGCTCGGAAATTCCCCTTATAAACTCCTAGGGCTAGTAGAGGGAACTGAGTAGACAATATTTGGAATAGGAATCCATGTCCGGAAACGTACAGTTTCCGTGTCGGATGTGCCTGTGTTGGTACATGGCGTCAGTAGTACACCTGAAGGGGCGTGACGTCTACTCTGTCGCGGTATCCTGCCTGTGCGTCTCCGATGAACATGGTTGAGTACACGTTTGCAGAATACACGGACATGATCCTTGTGTATAGCGCAGCGAAAGGAAATGGAAGAGCAGCTCGTCGGCTGTATCAAGAGCGTTATCCTCAACGTGCGGCTCTATCGCATACTCTTTTTGCCAGCATTAAGCAAAGGCTTCGAGAACAAGGTACCTTCACCGCCGACAGGAATGACTGTGGTGCTCCAAAGAGACGCCGCACGCCCGAATAGGAAGAGGCTGTACTGCACCATGTTGAACAGGACCCGTCAACGAAAAATGAGTGTTTCTCGCAACATCGTGTGGGAGGTTCTGCATGAGCAACAACTACATCCTTACCACCACCAAAGGATACAGGCTTTGAGACCAGCCGATTTTGTACCAAGTGTTAACTTCTGCACGTGGTTTCTGCACCGCTGCATCGACGAGCCCCAGTTTCCACGTCGAGTTCTGTTCACAGATGAATGTAAATTCACTAGGGAATGTGTTCTTAATTCTCGAAACAGCCATGTCTGGGCAGACGAAAACCCTCATGCGACGCATGTCCGAGGATTCCAGCACAGATTTGCTATCAATGCGTGGCAGGTATTCTGGACGGTCATGTGATCGGGCCGTACCTTCTTCCAACCAGGCTAACGGGTGCCGCGTACTTGATCTTCCTACAGGAAGTATTGGCCCTGTTCTTGGATGCTGTGGCATTGAACGTCCGTCAGGAACTGTGGTTTCAGCACGATGGCGCACCGCCACATTTTACACGTGACGTTCGGAGACATCTTAACCGAAGATTCGGGCAAAGATGGATAGGTCGAGGTGGTCCAACGCGTGGCCCGCATAATCGCCTGATTTAACGCCATTGGACTATTTCTTGTGGGGTCGTATGAAGAGTATGATGTACGAGACTCCTGTAGAGACAGAGGAAGAACTGCTGCACAAGAGATTGACGAGACACCATGTGTGATGGATCGAGTGTACCGGAATATGATTCGTCGGTACAATGTGTGCAATGACGTTGGTGGTCGTCACATCGAGCTGTATCACATTGAGCAGTGCCGTATCAGGCCCGTAGCTAGAGGGGGGGGGGCAGGGGGGGCAACTGGCCCCCTGAGACCCTGCTCTGCCCCCCCTGTGAAAATACACACCACATTCCTACCTGGAATTCTCACTACTCTTTACAATATTATATCCCGTATTACTCTAGCAACATAACAAAGACATTTATTGATTTTATGATTTATGAAGGTGTGTGGGATTCCATATAACGTATCAGTATTGGGGGGAACAATTACCTTCCAGATTCAGATTTCGGGAAATGATCTCGCAATTTTAAGTATCTAGAACAGTTGTGATATTTTGAGAAGTCTTGTGTTAAAGGGTGTCTAATGTGTTTGGATGTTTTTCTTGGATGTGTTGCTATGAAGTTTGAACTGCATAATTTTTTGTTTCCCCAGTCTACGTTTTGGTAATAGCGATTCATGTGATAGAGAGGGGGAGTGGATATATTTTTTTTTACTTAGCGTTGCTTTTCTACCACATCTAGCTAATCGTGACAATGAGTGATGACGTGAAATTGATGAAGAGACACTCACAAACAGTGCTGCAACCACAGGGGGGCAGGGGCATTGCCTCCCCCCAATCTTGGCTGGATGCCCATTCTAGGGGGGGGCAAACGTTGAAGTAAAGAAACATGACTAGCAGAATCTAAGGATAGCAGGACAAGTGGATACTCAAAATGAAATTAATTTTCAAGTGTTTCTTGCATTTTTCTTCCAGACGGTTAAGGGCACTTACAGGAGGCACAGAGGGGCAATTGCCCCCTCGATTTCAAATTTTATACAAATAAAAGTACATTTCGTAAAATTTTCTTGCTCGCTTCGCTCGCAAAGGTAGGGCACGCACACTTGAGAGACAATTTGCCGGATGAATTTATCATGTAATGTATATAAATAATATATATATATATTAAAAAAAACTTTTAATACTTACACCATTTGGTGTTAACATGTTGCACATGTATTTTCTTATTTTACGTCGCTCCATGTTGCATACGTGTAAAATATATGTTGTACATGAAAGTTATACGCGTCATATGTACAAAAAGAATAACATTCGTCATGCATATTCTGTCTTTCAAAAACATAGTTTGTGTGCATGTTTTCCATTATTAGCTAACATGAAACTGAATGTGTTGGAAAAATTATTTCAAATCATTTGTTCAAACACAAATGCTTTAGCACCGACTTCTACCCCGTTTTGCTCGATTTACGACGATAATAACGTCTTTTAATGCTACTATTATTTCTACCACTACCACCACTATTATTATTATTATTATTGGCACATTTGCCCTGGTACCTGACCCTCTCCCCTCCAGATAAAAATTTGTGGTTTTGCCTCTGCTCACAAAGAACACTCATGCACAGGCTCGAACCTGGAACCCCTGGCTTCGTAGCATGTTACGTAACCATCCCACCACCATGGAGGTCGGCTAGTGAAAGATGTAAGACAGCTTACTGGCTCAAATTATTATCAAACACGATAAAAATGTGATAGTATTTCACATTTATTATTTCTGTTAGAAAGCCATAAAATTTGTAGTTTGATACGGGTTACACTAAGCACCTTATGGAGTGAAAATACCAATTTCAAATCTTATGAATCATTTCTCTATGCAAACGCATCAAATATGATAAGCAACATAGTTGTGTGTTACGATATCCATTTTATAAAGAAAAAATTAAGTTTTAACCCTGACTGTTTGCATGATATCGTTTCCATAGCATGTTATATATTGCTCTCAGAATTTTAAACGGCAGTAAAAATAAATGACATTTGCAACTGCGAAGCTATCAATGGGATTGCATGCATTAAGGACAGAAGATGCCATATTTCGATTTCTTGTAACATCCAAAGAAGAATTAGACAAGCAAATAGTGACTGAGAAAAGTTGCTTGTCTTGATGTCCTGTACACACTGTGAAAGTTGTCGGCGTTATCAGGCGGCACCCTATGAATATAGGTTCAAGAAAATGACAAGTAGAAAAAAGCTCCAATGAAATAAATATGATTGAAAATCTCTCAAATTATACTATATTTATTTCTTTATATTTATAATATTACATTGTGTCTGTAGCAGACGTTATCTGTTCAAGTACCTCAGGCACAACCTAATTTTTTGACAAATAATTATGTCAACTTTTCTGCTATGGAGTGGATTCTCCTAATTTATTTATATATCTTAAGCCATTCTGTGACTGGCAGAAATCAGTATCAGCATAAAAAAAACTGATATTTTGGGGTTTGTACGCTTCTGCTCAAAAGGTGATGGCGATAAGCGTCCCAGAGACCGTGTGCCGCGGAAATGGGGTAAGGCGAAGGAGGCCCCCTATATCGTAAAAGGTAAAGGTAAAGTGTTCCCCTGTGCATAGCACCACGCCATGAAGGCGTATAGGGGGTGTGGGGGTAACGCCCCACACTTTCTTGATCCGGTCGTGAGTGGGGGTGATGTGATCAGCATCACGCCCCTGACCGCCTTTACCCCCCAGGGTTTCCCCCAGGTACCCATGTTATTCGACGCTGGGTAGGCGCCGGGGCCGCTTCCACCGTTAGAAAAGTTCCCGGATTTGAACCGGCCGGGGATCGAACCCGGGACCTTGAGCATGGTAGTCAGACGCGTTACCGACTGAGCCACCGCGGCCACTTATATCGTTCGGTTACATATCATAGTCATTAAGGAAGGCATTTTTCATAATGTAAAGAGGATACAACATTTCCCTCTATAAAACTTGATGTGAAATATCAAGAATCCAAGAAGTCATTGATCAATCAAGGGATTCCTATTTGTTTGTCGGGTGTCAAACACATGTAGGGCCTTCCCGATGGCGCAGTGGTAGCGTCGTTGCCTTGTAATCAAGGGGTCCCAGGTTCGATACCCGGTGGAGGCACATAGTTGTTCGGATCTCACTTTAAACTGTAGGTCTAGTCCCAATTAGCCTTAGTGCACAAAGTGGACTTAAAACACCAAATCAATCCAATCAAACACATGTATTTTGCAAAATGGTTAACGTAACCAGTAGGCAAACATTGTCACAAGAGTCTTTCATTTGAAGAATATATAATCCGTGGTGGACTAAGGGACCCATGTTTTAATGTTTTAGCAAGTAGGCCTACAAAATATGTATTCTAAATTTTTACACAATTCATCAAAGTGTAGATAATATGTAACCATTATTATTTAATTAATTCGATTCTCCTTGCATAACACAACACAATGGTGCTGTTGGATTCTCGTTAGATTCCTTGTGCGTAAAAATCTTGCATACTGGAAACTAGAGGGAAACATTATGAAGCACGATTTATAAAGGACTTCCTTGATCAGTTCTGCAGAGAAACCCAAAGCTATTGGTACATATTATTCGTCTATTAATATTATTGACCTGTAAATATAAAGTAGATACAGTCCCGATTAGCCTATTTATGTTAAATTTTATTTTTATATTCTTTGGTAGTCCGATAGGTCATTATCGAAATATTGTTATTTGATGTTGCTCGACCTTTTTTTGTTCGTTGGAGTTTCAAGATATCACTCCTTTCCTGTTACTTATCA
The DNA here is from genome assembly GCF_977018435.1 of Lepisma saccharinum. Taxonomy (NCBI): domain Eukaryota; kingdom Metazoa; phylum Arthropoda; class Insecta; order Zygentoma; family Lepismatidae; genus Lepisma; species Lepisma saccharinum. The sequence goes on along the minus strand of NC_139229.1, from coordinate 64,027,489 downwards.
CTTTTGGAGGAGGGGGGCAAGTGCCCCTCTGTACCTTGCTATATCTGCCAATGCAACACAATATATTACAAATTTGCCCCCTCTAGGATTGACTTCGCCCCCCCTACTAAGAATTTCTGGCTACGGGCCTGTGCCGTATGCGACACATCCAGAACAGACGACAGAAACAAATTGTTGAGTTCCACTGTCGACACAAATGTTATTGTGATCAATGAATAGTACGTTTCCTTTTTGTTCCCTTGGCATTGTTACCAGATACATTTGTTTGTATTATGTACTGAGTCACACGTCATTCAATTCTGTACCTTACCTAACACCTCATTTGACATGTTTGTAATTAATGATTACACTTTAGGTAATCAGGTGATCTTCTGACGTCATGTACTGCCTACCCGGTTGCATACCAACACAGGCACATCCGACACATTGTCATGGTTGCAGCACGGAAACGGCGTTTCCGGACATGGGTTCCTATTCCAAATATTGCCTACTCAGTCCCCTCTACTAGCCCTAGGAGTTTGTAAGGGGAATTTCAGAGCATCCTGTATATTCGATAACCAAGCGTAAAATGTAATATTTTGTGTTGATTTTAAATTATACTTTTTTTAAACAAAATAAAAAATGATGTTAAGAAAAATGCTCTGGAAAATGCTTTCGTCTAATGAGGGCCTGAGACTTAATTTCGTTCGCTTTTTCCAGAGATTTCCCAGTCATTGTAATTGTAAGATATTAGATGATCAGCATCTCTTGTCCAAACATGAACAATAAGTGAATCTAACAAAAGAATCAATTCGATTTATTTAATACCGTTCCATTTTATTGAAACCCAAAGTGGACGGAGTTACAGACAATAATTAAGAGCAATTGGCACCGCCTCGGACGGCATTCATCTTAATAGCTCGCACGTCGTGCATCGCAATGGCATGCGGTTCCTTAACTTTTTTGCAACATGCAGCGAAACACAGTCATTACCTGCATTCGTTCGAGCCCCAGGGAAATTCGTGCACCAGCAATGAAGTGGGGAGCCTCCCTGATATTGCATGCTTCATTTGAAAGAATCGACTGAGGCGAAAGAACCGTTATAATGTATTGCAATATGTTATTTGCAAACTGTGTGCACGTACTGTATATTGACAGACATAATTCAGGATATTCAATTTTCAGTATATTACAATTTCATACATTATTCTTTTATTGTTGCTGTTGTTGTTGCTGTTATTATTATTGTACTGAGTTTTATGCTGTGCTCAGCACTTAAAGTAAACTATTATTATTACTACTATTATTATCATCATCATGCATGTTACAATTGCACAATAAAATATGTATTTCTCTAGAACTTAAATATAAATATTAGCTTGATATACATTCACACGCATTAAATGTGAGACACTAAGTCTAAGGGAACATCCACACCGAAGCGACAGGCGACACGTGTCGCTTCAGGATTTCACCAATAGAACGGAGGCTTGTGCGGCCTGTCATGCCACTACGGTGTTAAACGCTGCTGCTGATTGGTTGATTGTTGACATGTGTCTTGTCACTTAGGTCTGAAACATCCCTTAGGGAGCTTTCGCACCGAAGCGACAAGTGAAAGGTGATAAGACGAAATTAATGAAAGGAACACAAATGCACATGGATAGAAGCCCCAAAGAGGATCATACTAGCTGTGAGTCAGGACACCAGAGCCTCGTTAGTCTGCAAAATATAGTCCAGGGTGTATTACGTCGAAGTGAGTTGACATTTGGGGTGCCTTCCGAAATGGCTCCTTACACCCCCGAATTAATTTCATGTTGGCAAGCAGACATACGTGGCGAAGTGGTTAACGCAACGAGCTACAGCGACAGAGGCCCCGGGCTCGAATTCCGGCTTGGGCGTTCTTTGTGGGTGTCCCTTCATCAGTTTCATCATATCATCACTCATCCCCATCTTCGCGATTAGCCAAAAAAAGGGCTAACCTAGGCTATAGCGATCGCGGGGGGGGGGGCACATAAAGAAGACAATGAAGGGGCAGAAGTCACAACTATTTAAATTTCTTAATATTGTGATCTTAACACTAGTCAAGTGCAGAGATATTGACGGTTGAAATCAACATCCTTTTCTTTCTCAGTTCGAGGTCAGTGTGGCTACCGTGATGTAGTATGGGTTTATTTTCCTTTGGTGCGTGCGTGTGCAGCATGAGTGTTGCGTGGCGTAAAGCATAGTGGAAGTGGCGCTTATGGACCAAAACGAAGTTTGATGAATAATTTTTAATCAGATGCATCTACATTTTAAAGTTTACAAGAGTTATTAATACAAAGCATGCAATTAGTGGAAGTGAAGTACTATAACAAAACTGTTAATAATAATATTTATTTAAGTGATGAGCACGATTTAACAACCAGGTACATCACTATGTCAAAATTGGTTATACAAAATTACAGAATTGAAAACATAATTATAAAATGAAACAGTGGATCCTACAATCTTATACATCATCATAAATTCGAATTGTAAGTTTCAACAAGATCAGCTACTAAACCTCTGGCCTTATTTGGACATGTAAGAATTGAGATATTACTCTGGGAGTATCTGGGAATTTTGTGGCCGCGGTGGCTCAGTCGGTAACGCGTCTGACTACCATGCTCAAGGTCCCGGGTTCGATCCCCGGCCGGTTCAAATCCGGAAACTTTTCTAACGGTGAAAGCGGCCCCGGCGCCCACCCAGCGTCGAATAACATGGGTACCTGGGGGAAACCCTGGGGGGTAAAGGCGGTCAGGGGCGTGATGCTGATCACATCACCCCCACTCACGACCGGATCAAGAAAGTGTGGCGCGTTACCCCCACACCCCCTATACGCCTTCATGGCGTGGTGCTATGCACAGGGGAACACTTTACCTTTTTTTTTTTTACCTTTTTTATATTATTAAAAAAATATTCACTGTCAACCTGGAAAGTTGAGATCTTCTCTACAAAATTTATCCTTTAATTTTTCTCCTTTCTTCTAAGGTAAACATATTCAACTGTGTTAACCATTCCGAATAATGTTGGTCATAGTATTTTTTTTTAACTTTGTGCATAATAACCTGATAAAAAGTTTTTGAACTGATTCAACTTTTTGAAGGTGACTGGTGGCTGCCAGAAACCATAATCCGTAATAATAATAATGATAATAATAATATCGGCAGGTGCCCAAATTTTATACCCCATCCCTGTCGCTCGCGAGTGCAATTGTACGTACATTGTCTCCTTAGGACGCGATGAGGCATTCTACAGACCCAACACCAACATTGTAACATTCTAAATTCGCCTGCTAAAATACTGCTACGTGCATTTCATAGTAGCTACTTTCTTCTCGCCTTTCAGAACACGAACGCAGTTAAACCAACTTTCGGTTCAGCGTACACGAATGCAAAAGACAACAAATCGACTTGTCCTCGTAACTCAAAGAACAGCCCGGTCACTGATTACCTTGGTTTTGACCCTGAAACAACCGAAGGTCGGTCCGCCCCACCCGCCCCGCCAGCTGTGCTGGACTCGCCTTGTCCGGTCACTCAGCTCGCGTGGACACGATTTATGGCGTCATTATCTGAAAACTTTTGCTAACACGCCTACCACTCGCCTACTGTGTATTAACTGACAGCATTGGCAATGTCACCTACTGGTATTTTAGATAACTTCCTTGATGGTATAATCGTACAAAAGCATGGCCTTGATTAATATGGCTGATGACGCCGAAAATCTTCTGTTGTCGTGATTGTTTCGGAACGATAGTAAGCATGTAACTGTCAACTTTGTGAAAGGAAATGTTGGGAATTATCATGTTAACGTATCTACATACATCATTTTATGTCTCTTGTTTTGACACAACGGCACTGAACAATGCTGAATCCATTTGACTGGCTAGTTCATATCTGATGGGCAGGGAAAGTAAATTGCTTAGCTTTTGAATATAACCATCTGTTTTACTTCTTTGTTGCCATTTTACTCCTAAACTCGCGTTACTCCTAAATTCTCAAACATTAATATAAGGACACTATAACTTTTTTTTAACGCATTTTACGTATATGTCTCGCACCGTGGTGGTGCGATCTAAAGCTTTAAGCGGCGTCTCAGTGGACGATAACCTTTCCCACTGACCCACCGAGACGCCGGAAACGAACCCCGAACCTCCGAGTAGAAAATTCGCCACTCGTCGAACCACGCCAAGGAATATAGAGAATAGGTAGAGCCATCCGAAGATTGCCGATCTTTCACGAACGCGTGATGTCACCGCAGAGGAACCACGCCATCGAGCGAAAATGCTCGACTACAGCGAGAGGGCCGAGCATGACGCTTGCCGGAGGTAAACGAAGAGACGCGGAATTACACGAGGGTGCTTCGGTTCGGCGCGTTTCCTGGTAGTGGGCGTTACCCCATTTGATTTCAATAGAAGCAGACAGCAGAAGTTGTGCAGAACAGAACGCGTTTCTCCGTGTCTCAGTTGGCGATTTGCTTCAGGCGTCATGCTTTGGGCTCCGACAACGGGACGCGCGCTGATTCGAGTCTCCTGGGAGAAGCGTTACAAATTTTCTCCTGAGATTTCGGCCTGTGTATGGAACTGGTGGCCACTCACCATCGTGAGGAAATTGGGGAGCTACGAATGAGTAGCGTAAGACGGTCATAGAGAACCTACAACAAAGACTGGAGGTTCGTCGTGCTGACCACACATCACCCCGTAACTGGTTGGACGATCTCCTACCTCGGCATGTGGGAGTGAGGCCGGCAGTCTGTAGGAAGGTCCTGGCACTCATGGAACTGTTGCGCCACGGGTTATTATTATTATTATTTAACATTATACAGGGTGGCTCAAAAAGTCACTTAACACTCTCGGCACAAGGCCACTGCAGCACGCAACATGGAAATGGTGATGACCAATCGTTACCAGGCCAAGGGGGAACCAGATTGACGCCACCCGCGCAATCGGCGGCCATCTTGATGTCCGCCATCTTGAATTCAACTTCAGAATTTTAAATGGGAAGGGGGTGATATGATATATCAAATCAGGCTACAATTTCACGAGAAATGCAATGGTGAAGGTTTTTTCGACGTATCTTTAACCAATAAAAAGTTATGACTGAATTCTTGTACCAATTTGCTCCTTTTCGAGGTGTTAGAAAAATGCCTTAAAATTTGTTTAGCGCATCGGTAACGCATCGAGATCAAAGTGATGTCTAGGGAGAGAAGTTCGCATGCCATTGCACACGATTTTAATCGGATACATCCACGAAGAGCTGCGCATTATGAATAGTTGTCGCGAACAATTTACAGTGTGATGCTTCCATTGAATTAAAAGTCCTTCACAGTGACTTTTTGAGCCACCTTGCATATACCTCCAGTGGATTCGTTTTATAATATTACGAAATAATGTATGTCATAATTCGGCTGAGAATTTGCCCTAAAATGCCTTTTTTGTTCCTCGTCCAAAAAATGAAGGCATTTACATAAAAGGAAGTTTCAGGCCATTTCCGAGAGTAAGACATAAATTTTACAGTGATTGTTCTTGCATATTTTAGTCGTAAGTGCCTACTTCGAAAATAACGGCTTGCTTTGTACTTCCGGTTCTATTTTCCATTTTGACAGTCTCTGGTGCCTTGTTTTCGTAAGTGTGGGGATTTTATTTACAAACCAGAATACAATAGCTGCCAAATTATCGGGTGGGCTCGAGCCCTACGGACCACTTTATACCATGGAGTTCCTCGTATCGCCTCTTCCGTCGAGATGAAGTCATCTTAACTCTACTTCGGATTGGACACAGCCATCTCTAGACCCTCCAATCTGCCCTGGTTATAACGTTATTTTTCAGTGTTCGGCACATCATTCTCAAACAAACTTTTCATCTTCTCGACTCCTTGTCAACCATGTTACCAATTTCCATTGGGTAAATTTCTCCTTATCCAAATTAAGATAAAATGATGGAATGTGAAAAGAGTGCCTCCAGTCTTGTAACGCCACAGGTGTTAATCCGCAAAATAAACAAAAGCAGATGTCACACTAGAGAGGAATTCACAATACGTAGATCAAAGACTTCCATTGTATCGATACACCTTCGTTCCGCCTAAATCGTATGCAGCTTTATATGCAATGTTGTTTTTCTCAGCTCTGTCATCAACTGTTTGAAAGGAGGTTTTGTGAGTTATTCACTTCATCATCGAATTGTCATTCGTTTGCATTCTTAAGAAATTAAGAGCACTCCTCATGAAGTGGTTTGCTTTCAATGGATCATTATGTATTCAGTTAGCAGATCATCGTCGTTCCGTTCCATTAAGCTGAAACATCTACCGAAAGCTGTCTCTGTTGTAAGGTATTTGTGTTAAGAACGATTAGCACGCAATTACCAACAGCTGCAAATCAAATGCAACAAACGATCATCACAAGATGAGCTGCTAAGTGGACAGTAAGTCGTCACCCAACAGACGCTTTGCAAGAAGTTAACACCTGGCGTGTATGAATCGAAACTGAATGATACATTGTTCCCGATAACGTTTTTATAGTTTATTTGCTTAATGTTTGACTATAAACATTGAGGAGGTAAGCTTATGTACAAACGCCCACATCTTAAGCCTACAGAGCTGTGAGCTTACTAAGCACTGTAGCATAAGTGTAAAAGTTGATCAGGTTCTTGCGATTTTTTTGTTATTTAGCGTCGCTAATAATGAGTAATGATATGATAAACTTGATGAGGGGATACACACAAGGAACACCCATGCCCAGGCTGGGATTCGAACCCGAACCCGCGCTGGTGTCGTAGCGCGCTGAGACAACCCCTACGCCACGGAGGTCGGCTTGATCAGATTCTAGTTGGAAAACCTGATGGTAAGAGATATTCTATGAATTGCCAAGACCAGCAGCGTAACTTCGGACCTAACTTTGGAGAGGAGGGGGAGGGGATGGCAGAAGATGAACCTCAGGTTCTAGAAGGTTGAAAAAATACCCCTTATATGTAAATTTGGTGGAGAAAGTTCCCCCTTTCCCTCGCCAAGTTACTCTTACGGTCAATTGATTGATTAATTGATTTAGTTTATTTTACTTCGCGTTTTATGCCTCTTGGCTAATTTGCGAAGATGGGGATGAGTGATGAAATGATGAAATTGATGAATGGACATTCACAAACAACCAAGCCCGACCAGGATTCGAACCCGGGCCCCTTGGCGTCGCAGCGCGATGTTCTAACCTCTCTCCTACGGTCAAGATGAGGATGGCATGGTAATATTGAGATTGCAATAAAGGAAATGGGAGTGAGGTTACGATTGGGATTATCAACAATGAGAAGGTTTTTAGCAGGGCTGAGCCGATATCCATTCCGATATATTGACACTCTTACCGATTACCACCGATATCGACGCTTCAAATATGTAACAGTTAAATGTTGTTCTAAATATTGATTGAGGGAATGCGGAACAGTCTCTACCGGGTTCTTCCCAAGCTCTTCTTCCGTGGCAGTGTTGCCAACTTTTCTCTCTTGGAGCCAGATCTGGCTCTTTAGTGCACTCATTTGGTTGCGAACTTGGGCGCCTGCCCCTGTGCTCCACTATGATGTCATCACTGGTTCCGGCCCACATAGACCAACTTTTGCCATGATTATACATTTTGCACGTGACGTGATATTGTTATATTGGCTGCGTCGCCCCATCCCTTCTTATATCCCCGGCTACTTTTTTTGTAGTGCCGTGTTGACGTGAAATTGCATTAATATTGTTATCAGGGAATCCTATATTTTCGATTTCGTACGACCATGAGATGGGTGATGCCGCCGGATCAAGATGGTGATAACTAGGGAAAGGAACTTTAAGTAAATAAATGTTTTTTCTGCGATAAGATAGAGACCCTCATTTTTGCCAAAATTCTGATCATAGCCTTATATGTCAACACAGCAAATTTTATTTTACATAAAAACACATATTTTCCAGTTTTCTGTATGTAAATACATATTTTGCGAATTTTCATTTTAAATACATAAAATCGCTCATTGACTTCATCTACCTCGAAATCCTCGAAGGAAAAATGTTTATTCTCCGCACCTCTTTCATATCGAGAGTGCTAGGTTTGTTTTGTCTTTGAACACCCTCGCTGGCAGACTTCTGGCACCTCGCCTACGATCCTATTGGGAGAAAATAGCTGTAAGTAGCTGGGGCTGGCTACACGTAACGATAGCAAGGCTTTTTAATGAAGCAATGCAGCTATTGTGGCCAGAAGGCATAAAATTTGACAATGTTCTTCTCTTGACAGATGCTGCAGCTTACATGCAGTGGTCTTGCCGTTAGCTACCCCAAAATGGTGCACATTACATGTGTGGCGCATGCATTGCATAGAATATGTGAAAAGATAAGAGCTCTTTATCCCGATGTCGATAAACTGGTTTCAAATGGGAAGAAAGTTTATATCAAGTCGCCTAGAAGAATAGACATTTTTAAACAAAAATGTCCTGAGGTTCTCCTTCCCCCTACACCTGTAGTTACGCGATGCAGATGTTATGCCCAGAACTTTGAAAAAAATTGTATCTGTTGTAAATGATCTCAACAAAGAAGAATTCTGCAAGAACTGTTGATGGAGCTGTCCTTAAAAGTCGAATTGGCATACATTTCAACAAACCTGTCCATTCTCTCTAATTCCATATGAAAGCTTGAATCGTCCGCGAACACTTTGGCAGCTTCCATTGGTGAAGTCCGTATAGTAGAAACGAAACTGAAAGAACTCACTGGATCTAAATGTCTAAATGTACAGAATTTTTGGGGAAAAACCAAGGTTTTCAAACAATGTGCCAAATTGCATGTGAGGTGAAGTAGAGGAAGAGGAAGCTTTGGAAAACTTCGGCGTTAGTGACATTTCATGCTTCAAATATGCAAGAATTGTTTCTTGTGACGTGGAGCGATCTTTCTCACAATATAAGATGCTTTTTAGAGATAATCGTCACAGATTTACAATGAGAATTTGGAAAAAACTATGGTGATCCACTGCAACTCTTCCAAAAAATAGCTCGCTAAGAGGTAATCATTTAGAAACTAATTTCAGGTGTTTAAAATGCATGTTATAGTTTGTTTTTGTTACCAAATGTTTTTATTTTTGTCACATATTTTCCTGTTTTTATCACATATTTTCAACATTTATGACACATAAAAAATAAATATTTCTGAGTTTTTTAGCACATAAAGTTCCGTTCCCTAGTGATAACTAAGAATAAATCGTCATCAATTTAGAGTTAACGGTAATAGCAGCGCCCCACCCCTTTGACAACTAACATTACTCTAGGAGGCACTTCGTAAATCTAGCTCCTTGCAAGTAAGTTTTAACTCCATTTAAGGTGAAATTTAGCTCTTTTATGCGCATCAGATTTGTCAACACTGCCAGGTTGGCCGTTGGAGGCAAGGATAAATGCATTGGGATTCTGGGAGTATTATTTGATTTGTTCTCTTGGGAATATCAAACTTCCGATGGAATAGAAAATAATGTCAACGGGAAGAGGGCTGTTTGAAGATTCATTCCTCTAGCGGAAAAGTTGAAACTTCCATTTGATTAGCCGCAACTTGATGTTGAAGTTGATTCCCTATAAGGAATACATGGGATTCCGAAAATTCTTATTCGTCATATTTTTCAAATAACATGTCCAGCTTAATAATCAACATAAAAAAAAACGCTTCCACTTGCAACATGGAGAGAAATTGATACTCTCGATACAACCAGATATTTTTTAGTAGCAGTGCGCATTCAGGCGATATTGAAGTAAATGCACAATTGGTGCGTAACTGTACCTCCTACCCTTAATGTTATAGTTTAAGTACGTGTTCCACTTCTTTTACAATCATCAATTTACCAGAGTTTTGCTTCAAAATATACAAAAATTACATCAGAATATACAAGAATGTCTGTTATGAAATCACCAAATGCACTTTATTTTCCACATAATATTGGTAAAAATCAAAGGAAACTTCAAATCGTGCATAACTTGCAGGATAACATGACACGTGGCATTTTCGCGGTCTTGGTGAACGATCAAAATGGCCGAAAAAAAAATAGTAGTAGTAGTAGTTTCGCCGATATTGACTGCAAGTTTCTTTCTTTAAAGATACCTTATTTAGGAAGAAAAATTTAATTAAACTTAGGTCATCAAGTTTCCTTTTTGCCCACAAGGGGAAGACGTACAGGGTGATTCAAAAGTCCCACTTAGACTGGATACAATTGGTCATGATAGAAACAGGATAGGTTTAGGGGAACCATATTGGCGTGTTCCAAGCGGACATCCGCCATATTGAATTCAACTCAAATGTTTTTAACGGGAAGGGGGTGATGTGATATATCAAATCAGGCTAGAATTTCACGAGAAATGAAATGGTGAAGGTGTTTTCAATGTATCTGTAACCTGTAAAAGGTTATGATTACAAGATTGGAACAAATTAATCCAGATGTGAAGAAATAGTGACAGAATGCTCCTAGAAGTATACTTATGTCGATCTGACTCTAGATAGAGCTCTTCAGAGGAGTTTATTTAAACAAAACTGAAAACCGCATTTTTGGAGTTACGTTCCTCTGGTTTTCTCACAGATGGCGCAGTTGTAGCGTCGTCACCTTGTAATCAAGGGGTTCCGAGTTCGATACCCGGTGGAGGCACATAGTGGTTCGGATCCCACTTTAAACTGTAGGTCCAGCCCCGATTAGCCTTACTGTGCGTAAAGTGCACTTGAAACACCAACTCAACCAAAATACGACGATATTAACGTGTTAATTATAAACATTTATTTTATTATTTGAGACAGTTGGTTCGGACCCCCCGAAATATATTTCTAGATACGGGCCTGTTTCCACCAACTTCCTAGCCCTGCACATCACCAAAAGCGGCAGAAATCGACGCAAGATAAATACAAAGAAGTCGACCGAAGAAAAATATGGCAAGATAATCACCAAATCCGAGAGAGTGTTTAAGCATCTCGTTAAGTCGGTGAACCTAAGGCTCGCAAACGTGCCGTTTAAACATTAAAAAATCTGCAGGTAAAGGTCGCTCTCGCATTTCATGTCCTCAAGAATGCATGGCAGCCACAATGATTTGCTCCTGCTGTGAAGAGAAAGAGGATAGCAACAGGTAGGAGGGAGACGCAGATGAGGCAGATAGCATCTGGAGAAACAACTTCGGCCAGCCCCTCCCTTGCATGCGAGTAACGGGACAACATTAACCTCGAATAAGCAGGAAGACATCGCCTTGGACTTCTGGCCTGGTGATAACTACGCAAGAGAACTTGTTATAATTATTTAATAAGTAAAACTGCACCAAGTGGACGGCGAATTTGCAAAGAAAACAGTGGAAGGAAAATCTATGCAGGTGGACCAGTTCGCAACAACGTGATTTGCACATTTTTGCAGCTCGTTCTAATTGAGCAAATGTGCTTGACGAATCGACAATCCAAATTACTTTCCACTACATACTATATGCTGTTATTCTATATGTGTGTGTGTATAAGTTGTGACCCTTGCGGAAGCCATCCAAATATCAGTCTCTCTGAAGTGCATTTGCAGACTAACGAGGCTCTGGCGTCTGAACTCACAGCCAGTGTAATCCTCTGTGGAGTCTTGTTGTGTGCTGTCCATGTGTGTTTTGTGATTGACCCTTCATCATTTTCATCTTCTTGGCACTCATCCTCATCTTTGCGATTAGCCAAAAGTAACAGAAAAGCGAATTAAAATCAATCAATGTTATTCTACAGCAAAACAAGTAGATATCTCCATACTTTGTGTTTTTGTCATTCTGTGTCCTTTTTCTGCTGTACTTCTGCTGATTCGTGATCACAGTGAATATGAGTATGAAGATATGGAAAGCAGGATGAGGACGATCTCCAGTCCTTGTTCTGTAATGGCACACACACCTTGAATGCCAATCAACACATAATTATTTCAATCTTGCCTAATATTTTCTTGCAGTGTTAATCTGTTACTTTCAAATTCAATTTGTTAACCCTTTTTTCTCTCTTCACCCACCATGGATGTAATGTTGTTAATTCAGTGGTGGCGATTGAGTTCGAAAACCGGAGGGTGGCAAGGTGCCAAAACTGGTGGGGGGAGGGCAAATACAGTTTATTTCCCTTTGTAGATAAGGTTTAGCATAGTACGGGGGTAGTGGGGGGGGGCAACTGCCCTCCTCGCCCCAACTAATCGCCGCCACAAGTTGATCTCAAGTGCTGGAAGATGATTAAAATCACTCGACACCTCCGGGTACTGGAATGTGAACTGTAATTGCCAAGAAAGTACTCATTCTGTTAGAAAAACAGACGCGGGATGTAAAGTAAATGTGGTTATTTTTTCTGTTTCTTTGCGAGGAACGACTGGACTATGGCAATGGCAACAACAACTTAACAGAGGTTCCTAAATAGTGTACTAGCTAATGCTATCATCTTATAATCAAGAGTCCAAATTCAGTTCCCGGTAGGGGGACTTTTGAATAGTTAGATTCCAGTTTGAACTGCAGGCATGGTCTCGATTAGTATAACTTATCAGTAGCGACATCTTACGTCATCTTAACAAAAATTTTATTTAGAGAATGTACATGCTACAAGAAAAATAAAAAAATAACTTATCCTACCTTTACGTGAATACGACATTCCCGGTGGAGGCACATTGTATAGCTAGTTATTCGGATTCCGCTTTTAAAATGCACAGGGTGGTTCAAAAATTACGATCGGATATTGATATTACCGTAGTTCTTCGAATATAAGGCGCAGGTTTTTGTCAGATTTTAGACGTCCAAAATTCAGGTGCGCCTTAGATTCGATTGCGTCTTCGATTCAATGTATATACTACAATATACGTATTTCATGTACGTACTACTACTGCAGTCTCTAATACCGGTAGTTACAAACAGTAATGTTTTTTTTCTTAACTTTCCTTAAAATTACCGGTAGCTGCAATACAACAATCAACATATCGTTATCCTGATAAGAAAATGCTTCCCTTTTAAATTTGCTGTGTTAAGACAACAATGAACATTTTACAACAAATAGTCATTCAATTATTATCACTTTCGTAATCGGGAAAGCGCGGGAGATAGAATCTTGATGTTTCCCAGTACATACCGGTAGTCAGGTTTTGTTGACGGGACGCAGCTTGTAGTAAGGTACCAGTAACAGGATAAATATGGAGAAACAAAAGTGCTGATGGTGAGAGTGATGGTGAGAGTGATGGTGAAAGTGATGGTGAAAGTGATGCTGAAAGTGAAGAGACTCATTGACAAAAAAAATTGTAAAAACAGACGTTACCGATGTTGCAAGATAAAGTACCGTATAGGTATTTGTAAACAAATAAACATGTACCCTATAAATGTTTAAATAAACACCGCAAAGGTTAAAATATGAACATCTTTGTGCATATTCCTGCGCCTTAAATTCGAAGATTTCTTTTTCTCTTTTTTTTTTGAAAAAATGAGGCCAAATTCAGGTGCGCCTTGGGGCGTCTTCGATTCGAAGAACTACGGTATTCCTGTGAACGAACTGCGCTAATCAATGCAGAAACTGTATTGAAATGAACAAGACACATTGAAGAGTGAAATAGAACAAGAATGCGTGTAATACTTCACAACGTGGCTTTTTACTGCAGCATTTGGATGAACCTTTATCGGAAAACCTAACTCCTAATCACAGTGTTGGGATTGACTGACCTCTATCGGAAAACAGACGAATTATATTACCACACAATATCTCTCAACATACGACAACTTTTTATGTTAATTTCACTTGCGAGTAATACGTTCATGCACTATAAATAGCATCCGATAGTGACTTTTGCCCCAGGATGTAGGTCCAGTTCCGATTAGCCTATCTGAGCATAAAGTGGACCTAAAAACAATATTTTGAATAAGACATAACTATTCCAAGTGGAAGGAAAATAAGGAGCATCTTGAAATGATTGCATCAATTAATTGCATTATTAATACAAAAATATTATCTTTTGCTCGACTTCTTAAAATGTTCCCATTATCTTTATTCTCTAATATTAGAGCCTATAGAGGAAGGGCGTTGTTTAACATTTGTAAAATTCAGAACGCCTTTTGAGGAAACCGCAACAAGTATTTGGTATCTAAGGTAAATTTCGGATGTAACGTATCTGTTTATCAAGATATTCACAGCGTTTTTCAATGTATTTTTATATATAGATTAATAAACATTATAAAACTTCGCTTGTCAAAGTATATTGAAATTTATTTATATGGGTTTAAAGAAGAAATAGCTTGAAATGAAGTTGTATTGTAAATCTAGAAAAAAATTTAAAAGAATTGACATGGCAACACTGGAAACGGTCCTAGTAAATGATTCAAGAGTTCATAAAGCTCCTCTGTTCCAATAAACACTAAATAAACTTTTCCTTTCGCTCCTCGAATAACACATAACAGAGCAGGTTTGTGTATGATAGTAGTTTAATGCAGAAAAACACATTTTTTGTACGAGAAAAGTGACTCATTGAATTCAAGAAACGAGTTCTGCCAGTCTCCCCTTGAATGTGTCCGAGCATGTTAAATACAGTTGTCACTTGCACTCATCCTAAATAACTACTTCCTTAAAGGGACAACCTAACGAGAAAAGCATGGGAAAATTCCGGGAATTATGAGCAACCACAAAGCTAGGTGGTGAACGCAACCGGTCTGGTAGTTGCCGGATTAACTCTATGTTTTTGCTATATCAATACTTTAAACACTAATTTGACATATTTAAGACGAGTCAGAATGCTGGTCATGCACACTACTACGGACGAAGTGCGGAAATCGTTATAGGTACGGAACGTTTACCAACTACACACATCAACGGAATGACAAGAGTCTAATTTCGCTTTCAGCCATCTTGGAAAGAGCATAACGCATTGTTTCACCTTGTAAAACAGCCACAAGGCATTGTGATAGTATTTGGAAGCAACTAGTTACAAGTAACATTTAATTTCTTGAGGAGTACTTCTAACTCTAAGTAGCTACTTTAGAAGTAGCTGTAACTATAAAAGAGGTACTTTTTACAATAGTAGTAATGGTATCAACAGTATCTTTACAATTCTTAAATCGTTAACATGAAAATTTGTAACGTGGGGAAAGAGATCAATTAAGCAATTAGGTTTTTAACTGTGTGTCTTCTCTGCTAAGGTGAATGGATTTTGGTGGTACTTCGTACTAAGGCAATGAAGCATACCAAATTTTTAACATGCATGTTTTATTAACATAATATAACCCGTGGCGCAACAGTCCGTGAAGACCAGGGCCTACATACCGACCGAGCATGCAACCAGTTACGGGGACGTGTGGTCAACACGGCGAATCCCCAGTCGTTGGTGTGGGTTTCCGTGACCGGGCTACGCTACTCATTCCTAGCTCCCCAATTTCCTCTCGATGGCCACCGGTCCCATACAAGCCAAAATTTCAGGAGAAAATTGTTGCGAGGAGACTCGAAGCAGCGCTCGCCCTCAAAGTACGGCCACGGTGCGGGACATCCATGCTTCACTGCAGTTCGTCATATCTGTCATAATTTTGCGTGAAAACTTTGGTGTTTTAGGTGCTATATTAATTTGGAACGTGGTAGTCAAGCTAGAAAGAAGAAACTATTGTCGAGAGAATGGATCTTGTCGGGCATGGAATGGAACAGATAGAAGCTGGTCTGGTATATGCGGAATTGATGCCACTGCATGCAATGTACCGTGGCTGGCATTCCATGGACTTTTCTAGTTAAAAGCATTGAAGTAAAGCTGACTTCTTGGTCCATCATTTTTAATTTTGTTCTAATAATATAAAAATACGAATACTTACATCATGTACCAGAAACTAAATGAATTCGGCGGAATCGATATTAGTGAAGCTCAGCACAGCGTAAGGGGTGAACCTTCCACAAAGCACCCAAATATCACCCTCTCTTCCAGTAGTACATATTGAACCAGAGACTGGTGTCTGGACTCGAAGCCAGTGGGTCTCTGTGGAACTTGTGTGCTGTCCTTGTGTGTTTATGATTGTCCTTTCATCCATTTCATTTTATCACTATCCATCCTCATCTTCGTGATTAGCCAAAAGTGGCAGAAAAGCTAAGGCTCAAGATAAGGCTCTACAAGACTGTAATAAGACCCGCAGTTAAGTAGGGAGCAGAAGCATGGTGTCTAACAGCACAAGATGAGAGAAACCCACTCATATGTGAACGGAAAATCCTAAGGAAAATATATGGACCAGTGAATGAAAGGGGACTCTGGCGTATAAGAACAAACAAGGAACTCGAGGACCTATATCAGCAGCCAGATATTGTGAATGAAATCAAGAGGATGCGACTAAGGTGGTTAGGACATGTGGAAAGTATGGAGGGAAGGAGGTGAGTGAGAAAATCAATGTATGAAAGACCAGAGGGAAGAAGAGGGGCAGGAAGGTAAAGGAAGAGGTGGCTGCAGGAGGCTTAGGAACATCTACGGAAGCTGGGAGTGAGAGGATGGAGGAAGAAAGCAAGAGATAGACCCGTCTGGCAGTCCATTGTGGAGGAGGCTAAGGCCCTACAGGGGCTGTAGAGCCACAGGGTAAGATATGGAAAACAAGCGAAGCAAAATAAAACAAAACAATCCATTAATCAAGACAAGGTAAACGATGAAACTTTTATTAATGCACCTAACTCATTTTTCTAATTTAAGGTCCATTCAGTTAGTATGTGAATTTGCTTCGTGTAATTTGTTCCCATTTTTTATTACTTCCTGTACTATTTCACAATTGTCATGTAATACCAGTTCTCTTGACGACTTCATCCCAAAAGTGAGACAAACAATAGCAATTCTCAAACCTGAAATTCCTCTCATGTGGAATCCGTTTTCCTGTGCACGTGGAGAATTCTCTATTGTTAAGGATGACAAATGTGTCTTGCGTGTTCTACGTCATGCCTTCAAGGGAAGTATCTCATTTTAACACCTCTCAAATTGACATTTCGCCTTCTTTTCTTTGTTAGTTCCCTATAAAACAAAGTCTTGCCTATCAGCACTTTTCAGAAACACCTTATAGTGATACAAAGATGAAATGTGTAAAGCGCGTTGTGAAAACTGTAGCACGTTTGCACTCTATGAAGAGATAATCCTAAGATATTCTTATGATTTGTTGTTTCTACTTCCGCAATGCTAATCACGACAATAGAAATGGACAAAGAGTTGATGAAAATAAAAGCTATGCCTCAACGAACACAAAGAAAGCTTCATGCACAACAAGGGATTTTAACCCAGGACCTTGGCTTCACGGAACCGGACATTCAAATGTTAGTAGCTATTCCTACAGAAGTATTTCTAGTATGCAGCTTTAACATTTTTAATATTTAACAGTTTTATGGCAATAGAA
The DNA here is from genome assembly GCF_977018435.1 of Lepisma saccharinum. Lineage (NCBI taxonomy): Eukaryota > Metazoa > Arthropoda > Insecta > Zygentoma > Lepismatidae > Lepisma > Lepisma saccharinum. Next base: position 64,010,166 of record NC_139229.1, on the reverse strand, counting down.
AGCATATTATTTCTAATCGTGATACTTGTATGTAAATAGGATATACTGTAAAACGTTCACTGGAGAAATGGCTGTTTAATATCGTCAATTTGTGCTGTTAACCAACTACCGTGAAAATTGACCATCGCTATTTTAAAGGTATTAATTTTGAAACCTCCACCTCCTCAATTGGATTCCCCAGACCGTTCTGTACTCATTGGTAGCAGTAACAATCCTATTTTGACAGTAAAATTGACCTATCTCCTATGCATGTTTCCGAACTGATTTGAATTTTTATTCGCAGGCCACACATTTCATCAACTCATCACTCATCCACATCGTCGCGATTAACCAGAGTAGTAGAAAAGCGACCTAAATAAAATAATTACATGGATTGTTTCATCCAATTAATGTTGGTGAATTTTTATTATTACTTTAGTCATGTATCCATTTGATCAATTCTGTCTCGAGAATTAAAACAACCACAGAGATAGAACTGAAATACTACTATATTTAGTTTTTCTTAATATTGGCATGAATGTGATTACATAAAGATAATTGTAGTTAATTATAATTGTTAAAATATATAATGTTAAAAATCTACAAATTGCCATAATATCATACTACTGTACGTTAAAAAAATGTAATATTATTTGTCTCTTTTAGCCATCATCTTCTAAGCAATTTTCTTATTATGGGCTGCCAATTCCTAGAAGCTTCAACTTTTAACGTAAGTAATGAACTGCTTTAATATATTTTATTTATGTATATCAGATTCTCCTATAGAGTTACTGGCATGTAGATTTGACCCAGTAGTATTTTGTAAACTTTCTAATGTAAGTGTAAGAAAAAGGGCTTGTAATGTATCCTAAACAAATATATTGTGTGTTAGTTGTTTTACGGATTGTTAGCGAACTTCAATCTTGTAATAAGTGTTAGAAAAGATTTTATTGATTTCCAAAATCTTACCGTAAGTAAAGAAATGAAATTATTTCACTTGTATGAGTATAACCATGATCATATTAAAACTAATATTGTTAAGTTTAGCTTGTCCAAGCAGGTCTTATTAATAATAAGATAATTAATAATATTTAATAATCTTCTTATTAAAGTTCTTCACAAGTTAAGTAATTGAAAACACTTGTCATTTAACTTTACAATCGTGCTACCCTCTATGATGCATTTAATAAATAGCAACAAATCCGATTTGTCGTAATGTTCATGTGCCTGCTTTTCTTCTCTCTCTTAAATCATGAACGTTTAACTCTTGCTACAAATCCGCCTTCAAGGAAATGTCGAATTAAGAAACAAAAATTGAATTTTGATTAGGAATGTCGCTCGTTTTTAATCTACAGAAACTCTGCCTTTCTCTTTATCACAACTACTGTAAAGTATTGTATTGCTACAATAATAATCTGGTGCAAATTAGTGCAAAATATTCACATATACACTGCTGATTGTTTGCCATCTCATAGATTTTTGTTCTACTCTGCCCTGGAAAATTCCTTGAAGAATATTTATCTGAACTCCTTGGGTAGTATTTTGATTATATATTAAAGTTTTTATATGTACCAGACACTCATGGAATCGGCACCGAAGGTAAATTGTTGAAATGCTGTGTCAGTGTGACAAATAGTTTTCTGGACAAGATATTATTAATTTTGGGGGTATGATAAAGTGCAACGAATTATACGCAGTAGTGACAATACTAAACTCAAAAAGTAGCTAAAACACTTGTCATACATACTTGAATTTCACCGAGTCGCAATTGGTAGAAAATATTTTAATGTGTCTTATGACTTGATGTTGAGGTTTACCGCCAAAATAATTTGCAATGTGTACAGTAATAGAAATAAGTTTTTAAAGTGGATGGGAGAATATCGATATGTATGTGTCAAACATATGTAATTATGTTGCTTTGTTGGTTCTAGAATATTATCGATCGACTTTTATTTAAACTTTTTATTAGAATCAGATTGAATTGATTCGAAACAATAATAATATTCAATATATTACTTAGATGTTACGCAAATGATCGATCTTTTTCTAAAAAAATAAGGAAATAGTGAAATAATAAAATATGTTTGAACGCATCACTGTAGCAACTGACAGCATAATGACCAAGTTGAAGGTTAAACCCTCCCTGTTCAAATTAAAATCGACATTGCCCTTTCACAAAAGCGTAACGCTAAGGAGTAAATGGTGACATTCGTTGCGTTCCTTTGACATTAACGCCACGGACAATGCGGAAATAAACAGACCAACTAAGGTCACTGTCGCACTTTCTTCTACTGGTACTTTAGCTCTGGGCAACCTTTCGCAACATACGAGCCACACCCGCCTCCATATCGAGCATACGCTCTACCTGAGATTTCTTTTCACATTTGAAGATTCCAAAAAGCGAACACGAAAGTAACCCATCACCAAATTCGCACCACGGTACGTGGGAAGACTCAAAAAAAGAGCCGACACCCGTGTCAACGACTTCTGCTTACCTTCTATGACAATGGCATCGTCAGTCTCGTAATAGTTCGCAGCAGACACACTCACGAGCAAGAAAAGACATAGGGAATAGGAATTAGTCCAAAGAACAAGCTTGAACGGCAACATAGTCCATCGGGAGGAAATGCGCACCACAACTGTGTATTCGGAACACGAGAACCGACTGCGATTATGTTCGTCCTTCTACGCCACTTTAATGGAAGGGGGGACCAGTGAGTCGACATGGGTCATCGAACAATGTCTTCCGCCAATCAGGTTGCCCGGTGCGTGAAGGGGAAAAAAGAAGCATAACACTTATTTACTGGACCAATAGGTGAGCAGACTGTGATCATCAAACTGCTTCTATGCAGTTCCGTGGCGGCCTGTGATTGACGCCGAATAACAAATCGCCAATATAGGGGATTTATTGCAATGTTTCAAGTATCATAAGCGAAATTAAGTTACCTGCCAAATGCGCGTTCGCGTACGCTGAACGCGTTATCTATATATTATGACGATAGTACTTAGCTGGAGGGAATTTCATCTCGTAGGAACCAATTAAATACTATCCATATGGAAGCTGAGTAAATCGAATTTGCGACGAAAGAGGGGGGTTAGAATACTGTGAGTAACTGGGTATGGAGAAATGGTACAGCTCCACTTCTTAAAGGAAGTAAAAGTTGATGTCCGCAACAAGAACTTTCTGGGATTTCTTGCAGTGTGAGTAATGGGCCTACATTCGGTGATTTGATAAATATGTTGTGATGGGCCTAGTGACTACAGGCGTCGTCACCAAAGGGCAATCTCCTGCCTAACAACACACGACATACTCGAATAACCTTTATAAAAGACACTTTAAAATAATGACAGGTTTATAGCGGACATGGATTCACAGAAAGAGTGAGAGAAATCCATTAGCAACAACAAAAATGTATACCAAGAATTTCAATAAATGCAGCAGGAAAAAATATATTTTGCCAATCTTCCGGGCTCTTTAGTTATTAATCTTTAAACTACATAAATAATAGAGAAAGGGGAATAGAACGAGAGAAAGAATATTGAAGTTTTAACTCCACTTTATGCACAGATAGGCTAATTAAGGCCTCTCCGATGGCGAGGTGGTAATCACCTTGTAATCAAAAGGTCCTTGGTTCGATACTTAGTGGAGGCTTATAGTGGTTCGGATCTAGGCTGTGAGTCTCCCGGAATCGAATTCGCTCTTCCGGTCTCCCTGACAAACTTTATTTTCTCCCGAAATGACTAAATTTGGTATTGAATATTTATTATTATCTTTTTATTTCCTTTTGGCATGCATTTGCTGAGCGAAGGAATTTGTTATTGCAAACCAAACAATTGAACTTGAATTGAACTTTACAATATTATTATTATAGTTTTTCATTTTGAAGAATTTTGTTATACTATTACGGCTTCAGAAGAGTCTGTGTATTGATTTTGTTTTGTTTACCTAAAATTGTGGTCGCTAGGTTGTTTTGATAAAGGTGCTTCAATTTTGTATTCACATTAGCAAGACCGCAAATATCAATGGCAGCTGATATTCAGACGTTAGTTTTCCAGAACATTTTAATCTAAAGGACCTGAAGGCTGTAAAGAAATCTCCCGGAATTGTATTCTTTTGAATTGGCAAACCAATTCGGATCCTACTTTACATTGTTGGTCCAGTCCCGATTAGACTTTCTCTGCAGAAAGTGGACTTAAAAAGAAAGTGAAGGATCCGAACTACCCGGAGATCGAACCAGGGACCCTACGATTACAAGGCAAAGATGTTAACAGCTACGCAATCGGAGACTCTAAAAACGAACAAGTAGAGAATGAGAATTGGAGAGAAAAGACAGCGAGAGAAAATAAAATAAATAAATAATATATTTAAAAGAAAGGGAACATAGAGAGAAAGAAGTGTAACAGAATATAGAAGGAGGGAATAGACAATAAAGAAAGAAAGAAAGAAAATGGAAGAAACGATAAAGAATAGAAAGGAAAAGAAAAGAGAGGAAACAAAAGAAAAAGAGTTAAAAAAAGAGAGAATCTTGCAGCCCAACGAACGAGAATCTCTGCAGACGTCACTCGCAGACCTTTTGGGAAATTGTACCATAAACCAATGTCAAATTTATCACATCAACCAATAAAATGGCAGAGAAATCAATTTTCTTTGCAAGTTTTCTTCATATCGTAACTACAAACAATGCTGACTTATTTTATTATGAGTTTCCGAAGACCCTTCAGGCAAATGCTAGCATAATTTCCGAAGTCCTTATTTCGTCATCTCAGTCATTGCAATAAATTAATGCCTATATTGACGACTTCCGTTTGCCGATACATAATTTTTATGGGTCTTTACAGTTAACTGTGGTCTATTATTATTGATAAGAGGTTATGAATGGGATGATATTGGTGAATGTATATAACGGACGGAAACACTGGCTTTGAACCCAAAGCCTATAACCTCGGGGTCATTGCATTTTAGGTAATGAATAATGAATTTGTATTTTTAAGATTTTCTTCTTTAACGCCGCTTTTCTACCTCTTTATGACTTATCGCGACGATGAGGATGAGTGGATATAAGATGAAATTGATGAAACAGATGTGTCCAGGCTGTTACTTGAACCTGGCGAGACTGTTAGTGCGACATTGAACGTGTTTCAGTGTAACGTCTCTCTCTCTCTCTCTCTCTCTCACTCTCTCTCTCTCTCTCTCACACACACACACACACACTTACATACACGCACAGGCTGTATCATCATACAATCTCAATCGTCTCCAGCGTGTAGATGAATTGAATTGAATTGTTGTTTTAAGTTCACTTTATGCACATATAGGGTAATCGGGACTGGACCTACAGTTTAAAGTGGGATCCAGACCACCTTCTGCCTCTACCGGGTATCGAACCCAGGAGCCCCTGATTTCAAGGCGACGACGCTACCACTACGCCATCGGGGAGGTCCAGCGTGTAGATGATTTCTTCAATAATGTTTTGCTCGTTGAACTCTCGTTTCCTCAAAATCGGCATTTCCTATCCTGAGTGTAGATAACCACGTGGAACAGTTACACGGTATATTCTGTTGGAAAGCGACAAAATATTTAATAAATTACGATAGTACACATTCTGGAAAAAGAACACTACTAGGAAGAACTTACACATTTCATGTGGATTTTTTCAGACATAGGTGTATCTATGGTAACTTCCTAAAGTCTTTGAATTGAACTTGCGAAAAAGTAATATTAGGTGAATGTTGATGATAATGATCTATCTGATACTTTAGTAAGCCATTTGAAATATTACTTTCAATTTCAGTTGAAACATGTGGTCGGGACATGGTATTGATCACATGACCTCTAATCTGCTCTAAGGCGAGAATGTATAGAGCCTTGCATTCATAGCAAGAAACAATGCACAGTGCAAGACTACATCTTTACCTGTATTTAACCTGTGCGTTCAAATCCAAGGTTCCTTTCCGCCCTAAGCCAACTGTGAAATTTGTTAACAAGCTAGCTATTCGAGTATAAGAGTACTTTAAAATGTCATAATAAAGTGTTACTACCTCAAAATTGTTCCAGAAGTCCATTTATAATTGTAGCAAGACAAATGATTCCCATACTTTTTTACTACATGAGCATGCACAGTGAAGTAAAAGCAACCTTGAAAGTACGTGCTATGTGATGTAGGGCCGATTGGATCGAACAAGACTTTAGGAATGTTGTTACTAATAAAAACATTGTACGTTGGTATTTGAGAAGTTATTTAAATTAGAAAAAATGCCCTTCTCAGCCATTAGCAAGCAATGCGTCTATGGTCCACGTGTTGAGCTCTGTTTTTCTAGTACAGTGATGGGAGATATAGGCGGTGACATTTCAAAGCGTATTTGAATGGAATTTCACGTAGATTTGTGGACTTGAAGAAATTTCAAAAATTCAGTAGGTTTGGAAGTTTTATTTTATGGCGATGTACACATACTAGAGATGATTTGCTCATTTGTCTCCGACCATTGTAATATATCTTAGCATAACTTAATATTTTATGTATTCAAGCTTTCTAAATAGTATAAATTTTCAGAATTTGGAGTTGCATACGGAATATAAATATTAAAGTTTGCTGTGTTTTTCTGAATATGGTGAGAGTGCTTCTACATTAGCATGCAATGTTAATTGGACATTATCCACGTCTAGTGCTTTAAACTATACTTATTCTAACATTATGTTTCTAGTGAGCACATCTTCTCTCGTTCAGTTGAAAACGTAGTGTTGGAATAAGTTTAGTTTATAGCACTAGACGTGGATAATGTTCAATTAACATTGCATGCTAAGGTAGAATCATTCATCCATTGAGAATGCAAATGTTCTATCTCCAAATTGTAAGCAAATGGAGATATTGTGGCTGTAATCTATTTAGGATGTAATTGTTTCATCTCTGCAATTGTCTGATGCCTACATACAACAAATATTGATATATTGAGTGTATTTTTGGTCCATGCTCAGAATTTTGAAACAGCCACGAGAGTGCGAACTCCAACAGCCAATGAAACCTTACGACAATTTCCTAAACCAACTACAAGCGCCATCCGAGTATGAGATAAACCAATTACATTCTAACCTCAGTCACTTGTGGGTTATATGTTTAACGATTGTAGTGGTCTTCGGTTCTTACTTTTGTTGTTAACAGACAAGAATTTTGAATGATAGAGGATTCAAAGTAGTTGACTTATTTACCAAAATATGAATTAATTATTTTACTTTGCTACCAAATGACAAATTTATAATGGAATTGTTTCATCTCCATCTCGTTTCCAGAATGCAGTGTTAAATCTGGGAGATAGAACATTGACACTCTGAAATCATAGCTGGTGTTGCGTGCAATTGATCTATCTGAAATTTCGATAATGAATTACAGAATAAATACCTAGAGAGCCTTCAATATATCAGCCTTTGCAGGCCTCCCCGATGACGCAGCGGTAGCGTCGTCGCCTTGTAATCTGGGGGTCCCGGGTTCGATTCCCGGCGGAGGCACATAGTGGTTCGGATCCCACTTTAAACTGAAGGTCCAGTCCCGATTAGCCATACTGTGCATAAAGTAAACTTAAAACATCAAATCAATTATATCAGCCTTTGCAATGATAACAAACTTTCAGCACAATCCTGACAAAGGTCCAATAAATACACTATGTGGAAGAAAGTCATTGGACACCACATGTCAGCGGATACCATCAGTTTTCTTGCAATCAATAGGACGTTGGTCCGCCTTTGGCAGTGATAACAGCAGCTACACATTGTGTTTCACTGGCCACAAGGTCGTGTAGTACACCGAGTGGGATAGTCCGCCAATCCTCCTGCAGTACAGTCACCAACCCTGGAAGTGTAGATGGGCGAGGCGATCGCGACCTCAATTTGCGCTCCAGTTCGTCCCATAGATGTTCAATAGGGTTGAGGTCAGGGCTTTGAGCAGGCCAATCCAGTCAGGTGACATTATTTTCTGCATACCACTCCGTGGTAGCCCTGGAAATATGACAAGTCGAATTATCATCCTGGAACACATATCCTTCGTTTCCATGGAAACGCTACAACTTGGGGAGCATGGAGTTGTCGAGAATATCTCGGTAGGATGCAGACGTCATGTGGCCATACACCGGTACCAATGGACTCACGCCATGCCAGCTGAAACAACCCCAGAACATGATGCCCCCACCACCATATTTCACTGTGGCACTACACACTCAGGTAACAGACGTTCTCCGGATAATCGCCATACCCACACTCTCCCATCTGTTGGAAACAGTGTGAAGCGTGATTCATCGCTGCATAGGACCTTCCGCCATTGCAACACCATCCAGTTTCTCTGCTCTTTACACCAGCGTAGTCTCCACCGTTTATTGTTTTTTGTTATCAGGGGTTCGTGGGCTGCGGCTCGACCATGGTAACTGAGCGCATGGGCCTCCTTGTGAAGTGTCTTGGTCGAAACAGTCAAATTGGTCGCACTTTGAAACTCTTCTGCAATCGAATGCATCAGACGGGTCCTGTTTTTCCGAATCTCCCTCTTCAGCACTCTCCTGTCCCGGTCGTCCAATTTCGTGGGTCTTCCACTTCGTGGTGCATTGCTGCAGTGTCCCTTTTCCTTCCACTTCTTGATGACAAAGCCTACAGTTGATTTAGGGACCTGTCGGGCATCAGCTATGCTACGTATACTCATGCCTCCTATGGAGCAACCTACTATGATCCCTCTTTCAAACATGCTGAGCTCTTTCCTGTTCGTCATTTTAACAGCGATTGATCTGAGAAGCCTCCTGCTGCCGTATATATACCCATCTGTACTCTCTTTTCCATGAGGAGTTCGTTTCAGAGTTGAAATCGGGGTGTCCAATGACTTTCTTCCACATAGTGTATAAAGGGTTCTCCTGAAAAAAGGAAAAATTGAACATAGAACATTTACATTCTTAGTGGACGCATTGTCACTAACATGCAGAGAACTTTGTAGTACGTTACACTAGATAATGAAAATCAAGTTTAGTCTATCTACAAAAAACTGAAACTTAACATTAATCCAAAAAATCTTCTTCTTAAACTTCTCTTATCGAATCAGTTGATTTGTGGTTTTTGCTTTATTTTAATTCGCTTTTCTGCCACTTTTGGCTAATCGCGAATATGATGATGAACTCTCATATGATGAAATACACGAAGGACACTCTCAAAGAACACCCATGCTCAGGCAGGAATTCGAACTCGGGGTATCTGGCAAAGTAGCGCGCTGTGATAACCACTCCGCCACGGAGGCCGGCTTGAATCAATTGAATTGAATGAAAATGGCCAGCCAATAAGATAGAGGCTATCTCTCCAACACAAACATTCCAAACCCAACCCGTCTAAGTGAATTAGATGTAAAATTAAAGCCAACGGTAGAGGACAATTTGCGTGTACAAATCTTTGGATTTGACTGTATACAGAAGCAAACTATAGTAGAGGGTTTTAATGCGATCCAACTTCCTGAAACACGAACTCATCAATGTAATTGCTTAATCACAAGTAACCGAAGAAGAAAGTTTTTTGAATCTGTGTATGATTTGCCTCAGGAAGCCACTCCCGTACCGAATTAATCTTCTTTGGTATCCTCTTCCCAAGCCCCGGAGTCAAAATACTAGACCATACGTCATCCCGAGAGAATCTTGCGAAACTCGGTGAATCGGCAGTGATTAAACGGATGAAGAAACACGCCATGCCTCGTTTAGCGTGATGAACGTTCGAGAGAGGGATCTCCCCTTAGCCTACGGCTTGTAATCAAGGGCCTCGAGTTAGACTCGTTGACCGAAATAACAAATAGAAGTCCTGTTACATTGCTGAAGTGTCTAGTTCGAGTCTTTCATTCAAAGTAACAAATGAGCAACGAAAGGGGGGGGGGGGGAGGATCGATACCCAGTGTTCTGATCCTACTTTAAACTGTAGGCCCAATCCCGATTAGCCTATCTCTGCATAAAGTTGACTTATAATAACAAACTCAAATTCAAAATGTTACATATGTTACTTGTATAGAGATTAAAATTTTATTTAATGTTAATTCATATTTTTGTTCATTACTGCTGAAACATACTGTAAAGTAACTGTAAAAGAAGCTGATAATGTTGTTATTCGTTACTTTAAGAAAGTAACCGTTTGTTATGTCCTAATATTACTGACATAAAGAGAAATAAACCTCTCAAGATTGGAACTTCATAATTAAAATATATTAAAACTTGTAACAAGGTGGATTACATTACTAAACTTAAATCATCCATAAGACACATAAACAAGATGCATAATCGTTGCTATGCACAGACTATGTACATTGGCCATAACTGCTAGTTCACCACATACAATAATGTATTTTATAATATATATCAATCTTCTCCCCTTCTAGAGAAAACAAACTTATGAGGGGTAAAACACTCTTGGCCTTTTTACTCTTTCAGATTTCCTTCTTACAAAATCACTTCCTCCCTTCGAAAACAAACTTGTTCCTGGACCAATGCTGCTTGCTTCCTTCGAATATGATCTACTTTCTTGCTTCGGAGACGAACTGTGAGCATTGTGTTCTTCACTGTCGCTTAGTTCCTGCCGATGCATTTCATTTTTAATTGGAGGATATAAATATGCATGATATGCACTATCGTCATATTCCTTGGATATTTTTGACTGATTTGAATCTCCTCCTGTTTCATGGAGAATCTTTAAAAATGAATAGTGTACATTTCTGTATCTGCCACTTTCTACATCTCTTACTTTATACACAGCAAAACTGCATCTTTCAATAATCTCTCCTTTCCGATATATATCTTTCTTTCAGGACAGTAATAATATACTTTATTTCCAATTGAAAATTTCTCACATTCATAATGAACATTTTCAGTGTCATCTTTAATGATTATATTACTTGCAGTGTTGTAAGAAAACATTAATGAACTTGGAGATGTTCCAGTTGATGGCAATGGAGTGTTGTTATGCCAGTGTATTACTGTACGCAGTAGTGATTCTACTTCAGTATTTAATTTTCTAACATCCCCTTTTGGAAAATCTCCTATGAGGGTTAGATACCTTTTCACGGTATTGACTGTTCTCTCAGCCAACCCGTTTCCCGAAGGTTTATATGGGCAGGAATGCTTTAGTTCAATGCCCAACCTTTGGCAGAACATCTTAAATTGTTCACTTGCAAAGGGTTGTCCATTATCTGAGACTAACTCTTTTGGAGAACCAAGTATGTAAAATTGGCTTTTTAAATGTCTAATTGCTTCCTGAGCCGTTAAATTAGAACATTGCCAAACATTGAAAAATTTCGTGTGAGCATCAACACACAACAGGAATAAATAACCATTGAAATAAAAATGATCGACATGTACACGTTCCATGGGTTGTGATGTCGGTGTCCATGATGTAAATTGTCGTTTTGCTGGAGCTCTTGCATTCGTCTGACAAGCATCACATTTTGTAACAAAACTTTCAATGTCAGAAGTCATTTTAGGCCACCAAACTAAATCTCTGCAAATCTGTTTTAATCTCACTACGCCACTGTGCAGACCATGAATTCGAGTGAGAAACTTGCATCGCAGTGTCTCTGGCAATACAATTCTATTTCCCCACATCAACAATCCATCTTCTGTTGATAGTTCCAGACGTTTCTTCCATAAAGCTACTGCTTCCTCATTGATTTGTGGATCAATTCCTCTTGGCCAACCATTCTTAACGTAAATTGTTATTTTAGACAACAAACTATCGCTTTTTGTATGCTCCTTGATCTCAGATATGCGTAATGGTTGTAACTTTTGTTCTAGATCTGCATACGCTGTCAAAACTAAATCTGATTGCAATTCTTCAGGTAGTGATAATCTTGACAAAGCGTCTGCTATTGGAACCTTCTTAGAATACACTATTTCGTAATTCAGAGATGCCATGAATATTTTCCACCTCTGCCAACGTGCATTGTGTTGCATTGGCACTGGTGTATTCGAATCGAGCAATGATTTGGCAGTCGTTGAATCAGTGTATATTGTAAATTTTTGACCTGCCAGATATAAGTAAAAATGTTTAACAGACGAAATAATGGCTAATGCCTCTCTTTCTCCCTGACAGTAATTCTTCTGAGGAGGTGAAACTGTAGCTGAAAAACACGCCACTGTTCGATGTTCGCCATCTATCTTGTGCCCTAATCGTCCTCCAACACCGTAGCAAGAACTATCCGTTTCTAGGATTATTTCTTTTGAAGGATCGAAAGGAATTATTGCAGGTGTCTGAACAATCTTATCTTTAACAGCTTTAAATTCCGATACACATTGATTAGACCACAACCATTTTTCGCCTTTCCTCAGAAGTCGATATAGGTGTGGTATTGTAGATGACAAGTTGTGTAGAATGTGTTGGGCATGTCTGACAGTAATCTATCTTTTAGTATACTATCGGGTAGTCCAAACACAAGTTTTTCTCTAAGACGAGTGTCTAATTCATCTGCTGTAAACTCACAAGTTATTGCAGCAACTTTTAAACGATTTATGTACGATGTAGCTGTCTCACCTTGGTCTTGCTTTATTTGCATAAAAGCGAATCGTTGAATCCATTTATTAACCTGTGGTGCATATATTTTTCTCAATGTAGCAAAGAGTTCCTCTAAGGTGCAATCTTGTGGATCCTTTGGACTTAATCTGTGTTCCAGCTCTTGATATGGTAAAGTACCGATTGCAGAAATAAGAGTAAACACTCGTTTCCTTTCTTGTATATCGTTAGCCTCAACAAAAGCCTTGAATCTTTTAATATACGAATTTATATCCTGGCTTGGGTCATAAGCCTCAAATGCAGGTATAAAACTCACGTGTTTTTCCATACTGGCTCACTTGGAATTAATTACTATAATTCTACTTACAGTAGTAATTATTTATCTTCTTTAATCCTCGTCGCCATTTTGTTATGTCCTAATATTAATGACATAAACAGAAATAAACATCTCAAAATTGGAACTTCATAATTAAATATATTCAAACTTGTAACAAAGTGGATTACATGATTAAACTTAAATCATCCATAAGACACAATAAACAAGATGCATAATCGTTGCTATGCACAGACTATGTACATTGGCCATAACTGCTAGTTCACCACATACAATAATGTATTTTATAATATATATCACCGTTACTTCCTCACGAATGGCTAATTTGTTTCGTCTTCGCTTGATCCACTCGATACCACAAGTATGAATGGATCGAATCATTATTGTTTTAGGCAAGAAGTTAATTAATCGAAGATCACATTCAAGATCAATTTCCTTCGCTCTTTGTGTTCCTGGGCAAGAGTCATCCTTCAATTAACACTATCAATTTAACACTTCCCATTCATTAATTTGGAGATTACGGAGGAGTTTTTCATTGTTCAGCCAAGATGAAAAAAAAAAGGAGCTGTAAGAACTTTGCGCATTTATCACCTTAGTTGGCTCGAAGTGTTTAAGTTCATTATCTGAATCTCTACTTAGATCATTATGATTCGAAGTTAAGAAAAAGTTGAAGAAAAAAAGTGGTCACTGACTTCCTTTCTTTGCACGATGCCTGGAAGTCAGTGAGTCATGATGTGGCAACGGGAGTAACGGAAGGTTAATCCCGTATTAAAATTCTGCACGAACTCATCACCCCCAAGGAATGTAGGCCTTCGCGGAGTGATCCCTAAGGAGTCCTACAAAGCGAACATCCAGTTACTCATGGAAATGTAGAGCTTTTTTTACGAAGGATAAGTTGTTGAGTTAAAGCAGATATTGTATCTTATTTGAGGAAGAAACGTGCTTTGTACAAAATTACGTAACGTCAAGATACGGAGACCCGCAGAAAATGTTAAAACAATTCAAAGTTGTGTTCTGAAAATTAAATATCGAAATGTTTCAAGGAAACCAGTGAGAGAGAGAGAGAGAGAGAGAAAGACATAAAAACGATATATATATATATATATATATATATGAGAGAGAGAGAGAGAGATATGGAAACGTAAGGAACGATAAATTTGTTTTTGTTTTATTTTTATTTCCTTTATTTTACTTTGCCTTTTGTGCCACTTTTGGCTAATTTGCGAAGATGGAGATGAGTGGAGATGGAGATTGATGAATGGACACTCACAGACATCCACGCTCAGGCCGGGATTCGAACCCGGGACCCCTAGCGTCGTAGCGCGATGTGCTAACCACTCCGCCACGGGGGCCGGAGTAAGAAACGATAGAGAGAGATAAAAAAAGCGATAGAGAGATACATAAAAACTATATATATATATACTGTATATATATATATATATATATATATATATAGAGAGAGAGAGAGAGAGAGAGAGAGAGAGGCAAAGAGAGAGAGACATAAAAAACGTTAGAGAGAAGCACGAATAAAAGCGAACGTATGACTGAGTGAGAAATAGAGAAATACATTCTAAGGCATGGCAAAAGGGAAGCGAAAATCTAACGAAACAGATAAACAGAAAGTAGGAAAAGGATTACAAATACGAGATAAGAGATTAATAATAAATAAGGCTTTTGCCATATTCCTGGGAGGGAACGTCAAGTAACCTGGATGGATAAGAGGATACATTTTTGCAGTAGTTCCATTGGTGAAAATATCAATGTCCAAAAGACCTATTTATGAGTAAAGTAGCAATCCATCCCCCCTTTATTAAGTTTTATTAACTATGAAATTAATGAAAAATTTGAACTTCTTTACTCGCGGATAATATACAATCGACTTATTAATATTTAATTAAGGAATGTTACATACATTGTTAGTTACTTTAGTTTTTACGTCGCTTGTCTACCACTCTAGGCAGTTGGAATGAATGATGAAATGATGAAATATATGAAGATACAAATACTGTAATATACATACCCTACCCAGGATTCTAACCTAGGAAATCTGTTTTCGTAGCATCTAACAACTCCGGAACTTATTAATAATATTCATTTTTATCGGTTTACAAATTGAAAATTAAGTTTGTTAAAGTCCCCCTTCATGTGGGCCAAGCGGACCTTTGAAGCAAGATCAGAATCAATGATATGTGCTCGGATATCGAACTTAGAACATATTGATTTTGTTGCCAGGGAGATATTTGCAGTTCAATAAATTCTCACTAATGCAGGTTTATGAATTATGGTGTACATAATTCATGTAGCATAATCTAAGAATTGTCTAGTCCTATCTATAAACAGAAGCAGTGAAACAGTTAATATACAATTTTAAATATGTATTGACGATATTCTTTGACATTGAGTGTTGCGTGCGTTCAGTGTTTCATCCGAAAAGAACTTACTTGTGATGTACTGTCATTAATGCAAGCCTACTGAATATAAATGAAGTATATTTCTGCGAAATAAACTGTAGTGCACAACGTATTCTTGGAATTATTAATAAAAGAAAGACACTTCCTGTGGGAAAACTGAATGTGCATTGGATTGGCTTGGCATTTCCTGCAATTGAGAGAAGTAGTTATTTTTTGGCATGTTGATACATCGAACAATGAGTTAATGCAATTAGCAGATAAGTGGCTAATAAATCATAGTGACATGTTCTTGCTGACCGTTATCTTTGCCATGTTCAAAAACCGGGATTTCCCATTCGTTTGATTCAGAGTACATCCATTAGGAAGATGCTTCGTCTGGTCCACTGATACTGCAACCCACCCTCTTGTTGGAGGAGCAAATCACCGAGACGTGAACTTGTCACTCTTCAACTGTAATATGGGGTCAGTGGAAAACCCAAAAGTTTTTTAAGACATTATATGCATCTTCAAGAATAAAACTAATTGTATTTACCTACATCACTGACAATAATTATTGGAAACTACGCATATAAAAACAAAAACAATGCAGGAGCGTATACTTTAGGCTGGTTAGGCCATCTGCGAGGTCTGAAGCTCAAAGATTAGCTGAACAAATATCGATTCGAAATTGTAAATAAAATTGTTCACTTCTGTAAGAAGTTTTGTTTTATTTCCAAATTACTGTCGAAGTAATATGCCGAAATTTTGAGATCACACACACTTCCGATCCATACTTAATCCTTTTGGGCTGGGATATCTCTGCAAGCCCAGGCACATGGCAAACCTTTGGGTGATTATGAGAATGGGAGAAAACTTAATTCTTTCATGCTCCACAAAATAGCTGCTATCTATAGGCTGTATAGTTTCGTCAACAGACTGATTTTCTATTTTCTAACTTTGCCGTTATTGACACACATTACCAATCCAAGTCACAAATATATAATTTTATCAATAATCGTTTTCAAATTTTTATTAGGGATAATTTTTTTTTCTTTTGAGTAATAAATTTCATGGACTTAGTGAAGAGTAAAGGATTTACGAGGTACCGAAGTTCCACTTTAAACCCTTTTTATAGACATAGGATAATGAGGACTTATATACAATTTTAGGTGAAACTGAAATCACAAAAATGGTGTCCCTATCTATGTTTGTCCTAGAAATTCTTGATTAAGGCAATTGCAGAGAAGCTACTGGAATCCTTGATAGTGTAGACCTACCGCGGCTACCTTTGGATGTACATTAGCACAAGTCGAAAGCAATTAAGCCAAATATTAAACGTATGTCCAAGAACGGTGTAATTTTGTGAACTGCAATTATTTTTTTAAGTTGTTGCTAACAGCTTATATGTTTATGGCTAGGTAATTATTGTTGTTATTATTATTATTGGAGAACTGAAATCTTGTCACTGTATTAAGTTCTTTTAATGCATGCCTAATCATAAGAAGTTGGCCAATCACGTTAGGTTAGATGAACACAACGTTTTCTGTTAACAATTTCGGCGGAGATAATTGTTGTCTTTATAAGTAGAGAGAAAAGTTCTATAGAACTGTAAATGGCAAGAATTCCTTGCTAAAAAATTACAGGTTATATTTGTATAACATTTTCCTATGAACGAACTCGGTGGTCTATCGCGTTGTGGTAGACTTTCGGACTCGCCACGCCACCGAAGTATGAGCCGCAGTAGCTCAGTCGTTATGTCGACCTCCGCGGCGGAGTGGTTAGCACAGCGTACTACGATGCCTGACCCGGGTTCGAATCCTGCGTAAGACATGCATGTTTATGTTTGTCCCGCGTAAGACATGCATGTTTATGTTTGTCCCAATGAGAAAATGAGTAAAACTGATACATATGAAAAACAGAGAAAGACTGAGAAACTTCCGCTTAGGGGCTTTCCTTTTACAAGAGAAAAGTCGGTACCATGCGAGAGACCCAGGTTCGAACCCCGGCGGGGGGAACAGGGATTTTTTCCACCTGTTCAAGCAGCTCCGGCGTCCGCCCAGCATCGTATAAAGTGGGTACCAGGAGGAAACTCTGTTGGGTAAAGGCGGCCGGGGGCGGGGTGATGCTGATTACATCACCTCCTACCTTCGCCCGTGATCAAGAAAGTGTAGAGCCACCGAAGTTCCTGGGTTTGAGTCCTGCCCTGGGTATTCTTTGTAAGTGTCCATCATCAATTGCATTTCATCATCGCTCATCGTCGCCATTAGCCAAAAGTGGAAGAGAAGTAACGCAAAATAACGTTGAATACAAATACATTGTTCTTAGAGCGCATGCCTTAAAATAATCACGACTTCATAACTTCCAAGATGACCTGATTGAACAACCCCAGATTATATTATTTTGGCTCATCCAACAGAAGAAGTCTATGTCAATGGGTTCAGCTCAATCATGGATCTAAAGGAAATTGTCCGCGGTGAAACTCTGTTAGCTGAAGATACTCTAAAAAAGTCGTGATAAAGAGAACAAGTTGGCGAAGTTAGAAACAGAGGTAATTTAAAAAAGGATCTTAGTTTTAAAATGCGTTTCTTTTTATATTCATGAAACAAGAAATGTAAATAAAAGCAAAACAAACAAACAAAAAGAACAGTTCGTGACCCTTGCATCACATACTATTATATCTAGTTGGGTTTTCCTAAGAAAATGCTATTTCAACCGAACTATTTTTTGATGTATTGCACTTTTACATAACAATGACCGAAGTGGAAATATGCTGATGTTTCCAAAAAGATTTGATTCAAATTGCAAATGGTTGCTGACTCGAATTAAATACTCCACTTGAAATGGTTTCTTGTGTTGTGTGAGAGATATATATCACTTACGTCAGGTTGAACCCAACGTCTAGACAGGAAAACACAGATGGAACACGTTTGTACGCAATTGAATTTTCTCTCCTTCTGCGAGGCAGTCGAACCACTTAAAGTACGTTTTTGAATTATTACATCCTGAGGAGTGGTGCCTGTGCAGTACACCTTGCGATCTTTGCAGAGATACTTTCAAAAAAAGAAGGCAAGTGATATACGGAACCAATATTCACGCATTCGTCAATTTTTATCAATGAGACTCACCAAGACAGTGACAAAGTTTAACTTGTATGTATCACGGTTAATAAATTGCACGATATGACCATATTTTCCAAATATTGGTTTTCTTCTGAATATGATATTGCATTTATCAAAGTCGCCCTGAACAATATAAAAATTGAAGTTGCTGATCAACACAGCTATGATTTTATTGATGTATGTGTATTCAGTAAGCAGGGCGTTTGACTGCCAAGTGGAAAACACGGGTTCGATTCCCGTGGTGGGATGATCTCCCGACCGTCTTTAACCCTCCCTTCAGGTACCTGTTGATTAGTGGTTTGGTGAACTCTCCAGAACAGTTTCATGCCTTCTGGACGAAGTAGGTCCAAAAATGCTGTTTTTAACACCAAAGGTTAAGGGCCCAAAGGGTCCAGAGTATCGCCAAAATGGGACCAAAGATTGGTTGGGAATATCGACGACCTCCGTTCGTGACACTGGTCCCTTGGCTGTGTGCGAGAGGCGTCTGGAGGAGAAGCAGAGTAATGATGGAAGATAGGCAACCCGCAACACTAGAAATGCCATATCTTCATCTTTTTCGGTCCCAGCTGCTTGTTTCTTTTGTTGAACAGTACCAGGTGTATTTCTTTATTCATTGCGACACACAAAATACTCGGTATGGCGAACCTAGGGCCCTAAAGGCGGTCTGCGTGACCCAAAATCCTCGATATTATCAATATTTTTGGTATTTCCGGCTTGCGCAATTTTTTTAAAATCTGCTTTGATGGAAAAAAATTAGACCTCTTTCCTTTCGAAATTGTTTCCTTTGTTCATATCACTATACCCTACTATGCACATTAAAGGAACTGAAACTTTGTATTGTATGGAAGGGGTTATTAGATTTTCTGTGAACATACTCCAGAAATTGATAAGTACGGTCCACAGCAGGTTCACCGAGAGAAAAATGGTGACATCTTATAGACGTCATATTCTGAAAATATATTTTTGCTCCCAGTCTGTTGATTCATTCTGCGAATGCTATTGTCTGCACTTTACCATAAGTAAAACATACCATTTCTTTGTAATACAATTTAGTTTCATTGAGCTTTCAAAATCGCCTGACCGGCGGACTCGTATATTAAATGTGTACCCATGAACTCATACAAATGTATTAATTGTTATTACCTAGTAGATCATAGAGTGCAAAGTGAGATAAGAGTAGCTTTTCCCAAAAAAATGTTTGCAGTTTTCATACTTGTTCACGCATTGCACATGTACATACATACAAACATGAACAAACGAGTTCCTATGGGGTTGGCAACCATAACAACTTCCATCGTACAATAAAATTTAAGGAAAATATTGTTAAAATATAATGGGGAAAGCAACTTTTATCCAGGGTCGTTAAAGGTCCAGGAATTTTAGATAAGTTCAATTTTTGTCTGTAAAGTGTTCCAATTCTGTCCAGGAATCTTTTTTCCGGCTCAATTTAAATACGGTCCAGGAACCTTTTTTCAATAAAACAAAAGGCAAATTGGATCGAATATAAATTGTGCAAGAAAAAAGGTTCCTGTCCTGTTACGGAACCAAATATAACCCATTAGAATGTATGAATTTCTGGATCCTAAATAATCCCATGGTTGTTAATTTCCAGGAATTGTAAGTAAATTCAATTCCCGTGCGGAAGAGAAAATCAGCAAGTGTAAATGGGTTCTTGGCCGTAAAGAACCTTTTTATTTATGAAGTATTTCAATTCGCTACAGGAATATTTTTTATGATGAATTTAAATACGGTCCAAGAACCCTTTTTCCGGATGAATTTAAATACGATCCAGGAACTTTTTTCAATGAAACAATACGCAACTTGGACCGAATTTAAATTGTGCAAGAAAAAAGGTTCCGGTCCTGCAGCGAAACCCAATAGAACCCATTAGAATTTATGGGTTACTGGACCTTTAACAACACTACATTTGTCTCACCCTGTTTGTAGAAAATCTAGTGAAGGGTACGACAATCTTGAATTTAACGCAAGACTGCAATTCGAAAATTTATATTCAACTGGGCTGAAAGTTTGTCTGGTTTTCAATACGATGTTCTTTAGTTTCACAAGATAATATCGTTCCAGTTCTCACTATAATATATTCACATTTTGGAATTGCTTCCTTAATATTTTTCACAAGCTGACAGAGACTTTTGTCGAGTGTGTTGAAATATGCATGTGTTAATCATTTTAAACTAATTCGTTCTCTCCCTGGTATTTGCACGTTTTTTTCCCCGCCATCTGTGACGTCTTCAATTAACCTTCCAGTTCCACCACCAGAGGAGATTAGTGTTCTGATACGTGACCATTGGCAAGCGCTGGACGTTATCTCAACTTGTTATCTTGGAGCGTGAAACGCTCTGAAAAAAAAGCCATTGCTTTGGAACTGTTGTAGTAAGCCTAATCTTCCTTGTCTTTCTTGACTTATAACTCTTGCGCAAAACAACCGCAGCTGTAGGAGAAAGGAAATTCTGATATTATTTTTTTGTTCATAATTGACCGGGCTTACGCTTTTAGCCATCCTCGTTTGTACAACACAGCTAATCGTTTAAGATGCCATTCTGGATGTTGGTCAGCCGTTTCCCGAAGGGCTTGGTTCCTGGAACTGCTTACCATTGAAGAATGGGTAGTGGTTTTTCCAGAACAAGAGCACACCTGAACACACCCAAGCAAAGAGGCTGCAAAAAAAAGTTTATTGAGGAAAACGATGGCTACACAATCACTCGATATTTACTCACGATGTTAAATTAACCGTAATTTCATTCAGGGTCAGAGGAATCCACCAGCACATTTCAACATCATGGAATACATCAACCAGATGGAATGTTTCATTGAGACAAGTGTCATTAGCTTCTCAGTAATCATTACACTAAGGTTTTGTATGCACTAAAAACTAGCAAAATGTGCATATAAATATGCCCTAAAACCTAAGAAATGTGCACTAAATATGCAAATTAAACATAAACAGCAATTAAGACAATTCTGCTGTTATCCCACAGAATAAAAGCAATAAGTATAACTGCTACACACTGCCGGGTCTATAAACCGCAAAACCCCGCAGTGCAGAGGTGATTGAATGAGCAAGCCTTTTTGGGAGTCCTTGACATGCATGTACAGTGGGATCTACTAATATCGCTCCTCAAATTGTCCATGACCTATTTTCATTAATATATCTCTTACATCCCGTGTCTTTTTAAGCGATATATTTTTATGTATACTGGTGCAGAAGTTGTCAACAGCTTGTTTTTAGTTTTCTTTTAATTCTTGAAGCTCTTATTGCGTCAAATAAAGTGCACGAACATGGTGATGGACAATTTGCACAGTAATACTCATGGATACCACTGTACCGAATATAGGGTTCATACTCGAACATGTGTGTGTAAAACAATAAACGAAGTTGAACTAAAGATTATTTACCTCCCTTTGGAAAAGATTGGACAATCCATGTTAAAATAGCCTTCTTAAACGCAAAGGTTTATGGCTGCAGCAACAAAAGCCTTCCATCTGTCCCTATCCTGGGGCAAGATCAATCCAATCTTTTCCATCCTTACAGATTAATTTTAGGTCCATCTCAACGTTATCCCTCCATCTTCGTCTTGGCCTTCCTACAGGTCTCTTACCATCAGGTTTCCCAACAAGAATCCTATAAACTCTTCTTTCCTCTTCCATTCGTGCCACATGGCCTGCCCATCTGAGTCTTCTTGATTTAATTATTATAATATCTGGACTGGATTACAAATTGTGCAGTTCTACATTATGGAATCTTCTCCACTCATCTATCTCCTAACCTCTTTTAAGTCCAAATATTTTCCTAAGGATTTTATTTTCAAGTACTCTTAATTTATCTTTCTCTTTTAATATAAGAAGCCAAGTTTCACATCCATATTTTAATACAGCCAAAATTACTGTTTTGTATATTTTTACTTTTAGTTTGTTAGACATTATACGAGAAGATAAAAGTTTATGAAGAGAAAAGTAACATGCATTTTTTGAATTAAGTCTGCTTTTTATTTCCTCTTTAATATAATTTTTATTTCTTAGTAATACTCCTAAGTACTTGAATGTGGAAACTGTTTCAAACGATTTTTTATCAATAATTAAATTTTGATTATGACCTAACACTTGATTTCGACCTGTAAGCATACATTTAGTTTATTTCCTTTGCTAACTGCCAAACCTTTCGTTGATTTTTCATATTTATCGTTTATTGATATGCACTATTGAAATTAAATATTAACAAATATATTATAATAATAGAGAGTAATAGTTCGATTTCGTCCAGGCTTGTTGACGAATATATAATTAGTTATAAATTAGTTGTCGTCCACTGGATGTAATGAAATCTTGTAGTTTCCTCAGGCTAACATATTTAAATGTATTTGTTAATTGCAGATTGTCATTTGCATGTTACATTTTGAACACCGAAAAAGTCCAATTAATGCTAATTGGGAAACCGATTACTGCAATATTACACTCGAAAAGACTGATAACTATATTATTAATTTGATTTAATGGCGTTGATTGGAGAGAAAAAAAACTGTTTCATTGAACCTCTCGCTGCCCGCTATAAATTATGCCAGGGACCGGCCTTTGAGAAACACTGATATACTCCCCTGTTGTTTCGAATTCGCAGCCATTTGTGTATGTTGTGTCATTGGCATTGATCTTCAAGTCATTTTCGAAATATGAACCTAATTTTTCTGAATTATAAAGCGGAGATATGAGACGATATAATCCCTCAGAGTAGAATTGAAAATACTTCGCGTCGTTTTTTATCGATTATCTGTCATTTTTAATTATGATTAATGTTTTTTTTTAATTCAGTATCGAGGGTGACGCTATTGTTAATTAATCAAGTGCCACGTGTCGGGGGTGGAGGAGGAGATGAATCATCGATGACTCATGCACACGTGTGAGTTTGAAATTAATGGTTTTCCATTAGTGCACAAAAGATACTATTATGTATTCCGTTTTTACCCTAACCTAACCCTATTGTTGTATTTTATATATGCGTTTCTGCCGGATATGAGTCACAGATGATTTATACTGACGTTGGAGTGTGGAATTAATGGTTTTTCCATTAATGTACAAAAGACACTATTATGGAGTTCGTTTTCGGCCTATTCTAACACTATTGTTGTACTTTATGTATGAGTTTCATCCGGATATGAGTCACAGATGATTTATACAGACGTGGGGAGCAAAGACCGCGAGAACTAACAATGGAGGCTCACCCCCATCCCCGTGCGAACGAGTGGTGGCAAAATTTCCCCCTGGGTAAGGGACTGGCAGTCTTTCTTTGCTCCCTGCAAAACGTTTGCCCCACACTTGTTCAGGGGATTTTATGAACCGTGTCTTCTAATGATTAGTAATGTCAACCTTATATTTTCCTTTCATACACATAACACTTGTATGCTATTGATCCCTTGGATATTTCTTAACATAACCAACTTTTCACGTGTAGAGCGCGTGCCCGGATAGCTTAGTTGGTATAGCATTAGGCTTTTAACCTATCGGTCCAGGGTTCGAGTCCCTGTCTGGGCTGTTACAATTTTTAAACTTTTGTCATCTGACTTTTGCAAAAGGCTATTTACATAGCAGAATCTGCTTTTGTAATTCTCAAAAGTATGTACAATCAGTGTTCTTGTTACATTTAGCACATAATATAGTATAAATTGAAGTCTAGTTAGTGTTGGGGTGCAAGTGCTTCTGGTACATGTAGTTACTTGAAATAGGAAATATTGGTTATATAAAAGTCAAACTGATTCTTTTTCTTTTGTAAGAACCATGTATTGGTGAAGATTTCCCTTGCTTTTTGTAGTACTTTGCGCATATTTTGAAAAAGTTGTAAAGTCACTAAGCATGGCAGTCAACTAGAGATACACATAAAAAACACAAAATGGAACCAGAAAGCCGCTACAACATTGATAACAACATGGATGTCGTTATTCGAGGTACTTTCACCGACACTGAATTGATTTTGAAACATGAAAAAAATTACATTGTCCTAAATAGCGATGAGTACCCATCATGCATGTACAAATCAGATGCGATCTTCGACACTTACAAGAACAGATTCCCCACACGAGAAGAGAGATTCAGATCTATAAACATTATAGGAGAACTTTACTTCACCTTCGAGGGCAGTGGAGAAAACATAAAAGTGGAAATCAGCAACGCCACCGGAGAAGTCATACTAAATTTTGAACAATGGCGAAAATTTCTCTCTTAACATGAAACCCTCATGGAGGAATTCCAGCGGCGGCTAAATTGTAATGACTATGTGATTTTCGCTTATTGGTAGTCTACTTTTCGTGTATATAAATCTGATATATTCTTGAATAAAAATAAACTTTTAAAAAATACTGCAATTGTTTCATTTGAATCCTAAATGAATATGTAAACTAAAAAACAGATACAAGTCAGCATTATTTCTCGATGTAAAAGGTTCTTGTACACTAATAATGCTCTGTCGTGTGTTCCTATGCCTCCTACAAGCCTCTGTAAAGTTCATATTGCCTTGTGATTAACCAATCAACATGCTATAGAGCCTAAGCTTTAAGCTTCAGTCAGTGGAATTTAGTCCTGACTGTAGTAAAAATAAGACTCGCATGATGTAACAGCCACAAATAATCCCTGGTATTACTAAACACTCAAAAAAGTCAATAGTTCTTGAAAAAAGGCCTATAAGGCTAAATAACAACATAGAAAACAATTATTTTTTCACAAATCTTTTATTATTTGCTCTAAAATACATTACATATTGGTAATTTTAGTATTGTACCAAGATACAAGTCTTTGTACATTTCTGAATGCACAACCTTGTTCTGATGGAGGCGAAGTATCAGAATGATACTTGCACAATCCTCCTTGAAACATATACAAATTTCTAAGCGAAGGACAGTTTGCACTTTGCAAATCTACAATATTATAAATATTGAACAAATCTTTGAGAACTTTGGATTTTTCTTCTCCCTTGCAATAGAAAGTTGAACCTTGACAGTACAAATTTCTAATTACACTACGAACATAGTACACTTCACATCCCAGAGGAGTATTGTACGATAAAGCATGAATATTTTCTTTCACCCATTGGGATTCATTATTGTCTTTGAAATATTCTAGCACTTTTACAAGAGCATAATACACAGTATCCAAATTTGTAGAACTAACACACATCTCACGCAATATAAATTTATTATTCTACATAAAACCTTGCGCATCAATAATATATTGCGCCATTTTCACTTTAGATATTAACAAATATTGTTTCTTAACCACGAGCAAGCTCCGCTTTTCGTATAGGCGCTATAAGAGTTTTTACTAGTACGAAATCATTTGAAATTTCACACAACACACTGTAAAAGTCTCTGTATCCTGTCGATTCCTCCTGTGCCTTCAAACCATCACCTACATCTTCATGATTAGCAAGATAAAAATCAAAAATATGACTTGTATTGTCCGGATCCTGCAGATAACGCTGGATTCTCTCGCACATCCACTCTACACAATTCTGGCATTCATTCACTCCGCATTCCTCTTGGTAAATTATAAAACAATCGGAGAGTTGAACTTCGTCTTTACCGCGCACATCCTCGCACTCGTAAAAATGTTTAATAACGCAATCGTGGGCTAGTTGGTTGCCTTCATTTGAATAACAGCCCCAGCATGTAAGGGGTATACTTTTTCAAAGATTCCAGCACACAATCCTTATCGATATAATCGAAGAAACATGGACATATAAGCACCAAATCACTCATCTCCCTGGGGGCCTGCTCAGCAACGTCAGTTTTCACTATTTGTTTCTTCCAATCGGGCTTTCAGTTCTTTGCAGAGTACTTCACATCTGCTTCTCAGAAAGAACCTGCAACAATAACAATACACATTGTTAGTGTTATTTTCTAATATTTTTGTATAATATTTTTTTAAAAACATCGCAGTGACAAAAGAATGGGGGTCCGCAACTACCTGCGCAGGGATATCAAAAGAAACCTGCCTGCCTAGCATGGCAAAGCGTCTGAAATATCTGTTCCGTTCCCCCGCTATTGAAAAAAGGGGTTCGCCCAAACCAATTTGATTCAATATGTTGTGAGCAGTCTCGCAAAACAAGGTCGGATCAGAATATGGGTAATCGTAGTAAATAACCACCCTCTCGCCAAAGTTGTAATTTGCATTAATAATATCATCTGGAGAAGTGTAATATCCCAGGTTAAAATGGGTTAAAATGGGTTAAAATGGATTCGGCTGTACTCACCGCACTGATGTTGGACCTGGAGCTGGAAGCCATTCTTCGCTCGTATGTGGAATTCAGAGAGAGAAAGTGACAGAACCTGGAACAATAACAATACATATTGTTAGTGTTATTTTCGAGTATTCTTTGTATAATATTTTCAAAAATAATGTAAAACGCTTAAACTTTTTTTGCATGGCAGTTAAAAAACAACTTGAAATAAAGAATAGTACACAAAAAAAGATAATTACCAAGTTAAAAAGCCTTTAGTTGCAATGCAACAACTCAGTCACGCTTAAAAATTAGTACGTCTTTCAAGCCAAACACTTGAGAACTCTCTTGGACCGCTTCGTCTTCCGCTCAATATTTATAGATTCTTAGACAAAAGGCCCGTCAATATGAATATTATTTTTCATTACTCTTCTCTGATTGGTTGATTCATTTATTAAAAACCTTCACTCATTGGTTAATATTTTATAGCCTCTACCCAGGACCGTTCGAGCTCCTCAAGTATACCAAATATGACTCACCACCGACGCCAAAATGGCCGGACGTGACGCCTTAGAACAGGCCGAAAACGAACTCCATAATAGTGTCTTTTGTACATTAATGGAAAACCATTAATTCCAAGTTCCCACGTCTGTATAAATCATCTGTGACTCATATCCGGCAGAAACGCATATATAAAATACAACAATAGGGTTAGGTTAGGGTAAAAACGGAATACATAATAGTATCTTTTGTGCACTAATGGAAAACCATTAATTTCAAACTCACACGTGTGCATGAGTCATCGATGATTCATCTCCTCCTCCACCCCCGACACGTGGCACTTGATTAATTAACAATAGCGTCACCCTCGATACTGAATTACAAAAACATTAATCATAATTAAAAATGACAGATAATCGATGAAAAACGACGCGAAGTATTTTCAATTCTACTCCTCAGCAAGGAAAAAATTATGTAAGCCGCTGCCTTCCCTCCCATCACCTACGACTTTCCTCTTCACACTACACTACACCACCACAACAAAACGTGCATGTCTTCACCCCTCGAACAGAGTACTTAAAATAGTAATGTGGGCAGTGTCTGTGTGTTGTAGCAGGATCATGTTCGCTTGCGGAGTCGAAGGTAGTGGGTTCAAACCTCCTGCTTCTTTGTAGAAACCTTTTTTGGAAATTCAATGGCCTTGGTTTAGAATGCTTATCTACATTTCTGGGAAATTTCCGTTTATGTTTATGCAATTTACGTCCAGAATTTCCAGAAGACAGTAAGCAAGATGCAACGTGGAATTAGAAGAAACGTGTGATGCGAATTCTCAGGTGGGTAGTTTCAAATGCTGAATACAGCATAAATTTTGGAAAATTCGACGTATATTTTAGGTCCGCAGTGAAGAGCGAAAACAAAGAACATCCTATTTGTATATGTACAGGGTGTATCATAAGTAATAGCGCAAACGGACACAGTTGAAAGTACGCGATAATAGAAGCAGAAAAGTCTCAGTAAACATGGGTCTGCAAACGAGCCGTTTTCGAGATAATTGCGAATGTGTGGTTACAAGCCGCCACTGACTTCATTGTTTGGAAACGTCGTCCTAGTTGGTAAAATGCTAATAATGTGTGGTTAGAAGCCGTCACTGATTGCATTTTGTAAACACCGAGTGCTTTACTCCTCGCGCGTTCCGAGGTTTGCTCTTTGTTTACAAAATAGAACATTTCCGAGAGGTGGTGTTGTAATCAAACAGGATGGATACAATCAGTACAGAGAATTGTACATGCTTGTGACCAATTCCGAAGTGAACTGGGGGTTGCATTATCTAGTATTTCGAAACAAGACGAAAGCATCATTTATAAATCGAGACAAGACTAGACCAACGTTTCGAAACATCGTCGGCTGAATCTCTTTTGTCGTATCTTCACTTTTTGTGGGAAATGAGTTGATGACGTTAGCGTGTTCCGTACATGTTTATGCATCACGTCCGAAAGCGACGTATTTGGTTGTTAGGTTGCGTGAATTCTCAACAATAATAAAATGTTTGTGCAAACCTTGTAGTGCATTCCAAGTCCACATAAGTCAACTACTCACAAGGAATTATTTATATTTTTTATACATGAGCCAGAGTGGTAATTATCGTAAAAGAATCAAAAGCAAATTATTTCTCGACAATTCGCACAGCAAGTAAAAATAAATTTTCGCAATAAATATTTGCTCCATTTTCAGCGACCATAGTTTCCACCATCTTGGATTTCTGGAGTCTTCAGGCAATTCATCTATGGCACACACATTTTTCGCTTTAACAGCATCAAGAAAGAATACAAAAATAGTGGTTGTCGCTTGTAGCAAAGAAAAACTCGTGTGGATTCACTTTTTAAAGCATTTTTCCCCTTCTTGAAATGTTTACCCTTCTATTGATCCACCACCGTATTTAAAACCCTGACATGAAAGCAGTGGCACTAGTGTCGCTAGTTTACGTCACGGGAATGGTAAAACTCTTTCGAGTCCCTAGCCCTACATATATAACTACATTGGGGGGACTAAAGTCATTGCCTTAACAAAGAGCCGCAGCCTGTGGCCGAGTGGTTAGCACATCGCGCTGCGACGCCAAGGGTCCCGGGTTCGAATCCCGCTCGGGCTTGGTTGTTTGTGAATGTCCATTCATCAATTTCATCATTTCATCACTCATCCCCATCTTCGCAAATTAGCCAAGAGGCACAAAACGCAAAGTAAAATAAACTAAATCAATCAATCAACCTTAACAAAGTAGGTGAAAGAGGAAAGAGGCAGCGTTTTCTTCATTGACATTGATGTAGTAAAAAGTTTAGCTACCCGAGGAAATTTTGTTACCTGCTGTACAATTTCCTGTTCGTGACTTCAGTATTTCGAGATTCACTCATGTCATTCCGAAGAAATAGTTTTAAAATCTTACGTAAGGAGATTCGGGATAAAAAAAGAGGACCAAATGTTAGCACTGGCCTGGCAACTAATCCATCCAATTGTATGCGTATTCACGAAATAAAATGAACACGAAGGGAACTGGAGGACCAGATGTAATCATCAAGGTCGGCGACTTCTAACAAACCACCGCGAACTTTTCGCATGTCATGAGGAGTGTCCGAATTGGTCACCGTCACGACTTCGCATTGGCTATTCTCTCTGATTGGTTCGGAGATTCCAAAGGAGTGTGTGGGTCCTTTCATCTTTTCAATCGACAAGAAGCACAATTTGCGAATGAAACATCCATCATCTTGGTCTGCACATCAATAGTGAGCACACATTTCAACGTCTGGGAATGTAACTCCGAACAGATAGAATGTATTGGTATTTCTCATCAGAGTGGCCGTGGAATTGTCCTTTTTGCAGACGTCCGGATAGGAGTTTCATGTAGAAAACTTCCGATATAATCTTCGTATCGACGTAACGATCCTAGCTGTAGTTTGGAAAATAAATTATAACCAATTCAAGGCAACGAAGCAGAAATTTTGCTACATATCCTGGTTAGTTATGGGGGAAGGGCAGGTTCTGAAATCCTGGGGTGACGGAGGATTTTCCGCGGCCAACAATATTGTTCTAAAAAAACATTCAAAATTTCCGTGGGGAGAGTTTTTGTTTTAAGAACTAAGATAAGCAATTATTTTTGACTTTAAATAGGCCTGTACTTTACTAAATAGGTCTGTACTTTACTAAGGATAACATTGAAAACACACACAAGGACCGAAGGATCTACTGTATATCTGTATTTGTATATTCAACTATGTGTGAGTGAGTGTTGCCATCTCTCGAAACCATTAACAGATCTACACTAATAAAATATATCCATAATAAATATTTGTATCAAATATTTTTTTTATATATTTGTGTGTATGTGTGTATAAATTAAGATCTTTCTTCCCCGCCAAACTTAAATTATTTCGCACCCTTGGTAAGAAACAAGGCACACTCCCCCGCCTGCCCCGAAGTATTTCTTGAAGGGAGCATTTTACCTCCATCAATAACCATTCCGTACAATTTTGATTTTAAATTAATGGAAAAAATATAGAACAAAAACGTTGGTAAGCTTTTCTGCTGTAAAACATCTATCCATTTAGCAGATCTCTGCACTTCCAGTGTTAGCAGACAGATCGGGAGGCAGGCGATTTTAATATTGAGAAATCAGTAAAAACAGGATATTCTGTTAGAGAATTTAATTTCCAAGCAAGATTTGTTGTTGTATTCACTTCCATACTCTTATTTTGTGATTATTTTTCAATTCACCGTACTTCATTACTTAATTCCTATTGCTGGTTTTTCTCGTATACAGGGTGTCGCAAAACTCTTTCAACAACGCTTGGGTGCTGGTAGATATCATAAAAACAAGTAACTTTTCCCTATAAAGTTTACCTCGAAAGCGCTTAGTTTCTGCGCTATAAGCTCTTAAAATCTATCCTGTACGTATGCAACCCAACACAGCAAACGCTTGCTCTGACATAACTACCAGGGGCGCGTGGCAGGGTTGCCACTAGCGTTCCTCGTTGAGAGAGACGACTTAAAAACAACATCTCGGTAGTCTTCCCTGAGCAAAATCCAAAACATTAATGATACTTGCGATGTTGTAAAAAGCATTGACAGTATTTATAAACTGACCAAGACAAATAATGGGGCAGACTGAAATTCAAGATTACGTACTCATTCTAAAATATCTCCATAATTGATCGATTGATTTGGTTTATTTTAATTTGCTTTTCTGCCACCTTTGGCTAATCGCGAAGATGAGGATGATAGCTATGATGAAATAACAAATGACACCATTGTCTAGGCCAAGATTTAAACCCGAGACACCTGGCGCCTTAGCGATCTCTGCTAACAACATCACCACGGAGTGTTTCGTGTATCATGCAAGATCAACAATTGCAAGGGACACGTAAGATAGGGGAAATCCACGAACGAACAAATGTAAACATGATGTGTTTTCTGCCTCGTTTCGAACACGCAGACTGTAACGTTATTACAATTTATTTGAAAATTATTCCTATCTGTGCTACGGTTATTGCTAATCGTGTTCGTCCCTTTAGGCATCCCCGATGGCGCAGTGGTAGCGTCGTCGACTTGTAATCAAGGAGTCCCCGGTTCGATACCCTGTGGAGGCACATAGTGGTTCGGATCCCACTTTAAACTGTAGCTCCAGTCCCAATTAGCCTTACTGTGCATAAAATAGACTTAAAACACTCAATCAATCAATCATAAGGAAATAATTGCAAGGCTCTTTTAATTTAATGATTCATTGATTGATTGATTTGCTTTATTTTACTTCACTTCTTGTGCCACTTTTGGCTAATTTGCGAAGATGGGGATGAGTGATGATATGATGAAATTGATGAATGGACACTCACAAACATTCATAACCAAGCCGGCATTCGAATCCAAGACTCCTGGCATCGTAACGCGATGTTCTAACCACTCCACCACAGACGCCGACTTTCAATTTAATGATAAACGTCGTTTAGACATGAACAAAATTCACACATTAAAACTAGTGCTTATTAAGAACCAAAGCCAAGAAATGCATACTTATGTCAAGCGCTGAACTGTAAAGGGCACTCGTATTGCACATTTGCGCATTATTTACATTTGTTCGTTAGTGGATTTCCCGTATCTTACGTGTCCCTTGCAATTGTTGATATTGCATGATACACGAAACACTCCGTGGTGATGTTGTTAGCAAAGATCGCTAAGGCGCCAGGTGCCCGAGTCCCGGCCTAGACATTGGTGTCATTTGTTATTTCATCATATCATCCTCATCTTCGCGATTAGCCAAAGGTGGCAGAAAAGCGAATTAAAATAAACCAAATCAATCGATCAATTATGGAGATATTTTAGAATGAGTAATCTTGAATTTCAGTCTGCCCATTATTTGTCTTGGTCAGTTTATAAATACTGTCAATGCTTCTTACAACATCGCAAGTATGATTAATGTTTTGGATTTTGCTCAGGGAAGACTACCGAGATGTTGTTTTTAAGTCGTCTCTCTTAACGAGGAACGCTAGTGGCAATCCTGCCACGCGCTCCTGGTAGTTATGTCAGAGCAAGCGTTTGCTGTGTTGGATTGCATACGTATAGGATAGACTTTAAGCGCTTATAGCCCAGAAACTAAGCGCTTTCGAGGTAAACTTT
Organism: Lepisma saccharinum; assembly: GCF_977018435.1. Classification (NCBI taxonomy): domain Eukaryota; kingdom Metazoa; phylum Arthropoda; class Insecta; order Zygentoma; family Lepismatidae; genus Lepisma; species Lepisma saccharinum. The sequence continues at coordinate 63,977,468 of NC_139229.1, read as the reverse complement.
ATAGGGAAACGTTACTTGTTTTTGTGATATCTACCAGCTCCCAAGCGTTGTTGAAAGAGTTTTGCGACACCCTGTATAGTAGCCTATATCGTTTGTGTAAACAACAATTTTGCCCTTCTGGAATGTATTGTTAGTCGTCGCTACTATGAATAATAATATGAAGCTACACACATGTGTGTTTTTGTGGTGTGTTTGTTAGATCTCATCGAAAGTCACTGCTATTGTTACAACCTGGGTGGATTGATTTAAATCAGGTGATTTTTTTTAAAAAATCACTGATTTAAATCACTCTAAATAAATTATTTATAGAATAAACTACATAAGGATTTTGTAGATATCACAACCACATTTGGTGAAAGCACATTACTCTTGTAATAATTTAATGGTGATTATTACGTTCTAAGATAAGAAAATAAAGGAAATAAAATATGTGTACTGATGGTGTGAAAGGAAATATAAGCACAGGATTTATCTTGATTTAAAACTCAATAATTTTATGGGCGAAAATAGCAAACATTTTGTGTAGAAAAATATACAAAATACTAATCATGTTAAACCATAAATAGTGTCAATATCATTAAACTGTAAATAAACATGGCATCTTATATTTTTCGAACTATCATTAAAAAAATCTCAAAATTCAGGTACAAATACTATAAAAATACGTTATGTTAATATTTTAAGTTACAATTATAGAGTACATCCAGAATGTTTTAGTTTCACTGGAAGAAGAGTTACTGAAATTATTAGTATTAGTTTCATTAACAAACTCAACAAACATTTCCATAGTAGTTACAGTATCAGAAACAGAAAAATGTATGTTTACCTATATTTTATATTTGCTTTAATCAAACTGCTCAAATATTTTACAGGGTCATTTACTAGAAGAAGCTTTTCCATAAAAAAAAACAGATATCTATGTGCATGGTGCCAAAAACCATGCAAGCAATTTTGAGTATGTTTTTTAAAAAAATAAAAAATCGATTTAAATAAAAAAAATCAATAAAAATGGTTTTTATCCACCCTGGTTACAACCCAGAAGTTTCCTCACTCAAGCACTAGTATTCATCACTAATACTATAGTATCGGTGCTTATCATAATAATTCCCGCTAATATGAACCTTCATCTTGCACATTACTAACTCATCCATACTTATACTAAACAGGGCAGCACCATTTCACATCTGAATACCAGAAGTTATAGAAGGAATCAGATGAATTAATTGATTTTTCTATCTATCTGTTTGCAAACCATTAATTTTTTATGTAACTTCCCAATTTCTGTTTCTGACCAATCGCCATTTTGCGAATACACTTTAGTATTTTGATAACTTAATCATGAGCAACTTTTCATTCATAAAAATACTCACTGTAACATTTGGCAACTGTGTGCATATAAATCTTATAATATCATTATTTTATTTCACTTCATTATTATTATTATTATTATTATTATTATTATTATAGTTTTCATTGTTCCAGATTACTGAATATATATGTATATGTACTAAAACAAAAGCAACAAACATTAGATATCTATGTTCAACAATTTATAGGTAAATCTGTTTTTCTTTTTCTTTATCTATACATATACGCGTATATACCTATATATTTAATTGTTCTTATTTGTATTGATATGTAATCCTTTTCACGTTTTTATTTTTTTCTAAATGTATACTCTTTATTCCATTGCATTAATCTTTTAGACAAAGGTCTGTTGTAAGAACGGCCCTAGAGGCCGAAACACGCCCGCTCCAATAAAGGCGATTTTATTATTATTATTATTATTCGTTAATAATCTATACTGTTTTCTTACTCGAAACTCTAAGATCATTAAGAATCAACTGCGTCGTGAGGTATCCACAATGCTCCTGGTCTGCTGATCAAATATTCACGTACACGAATGCCACTTCAGGAGTAGAAATTGATGAGATAATGAAGGCGACTCGTTACTGCAGAGTTTTTCTGTCGCCGTAAGTTGATGCGAAGGGAAAAGATGAGAGCGGGGGAAGGGGAACATGCCTATCTCGGGCGTGGCTGCATCGCTTCTGCTGGCCAGGTTCATGCTGGCTGATTCCCGCCCCCACGTGACACTTCGAGAACTGGTCTGCACCGAGCCTTTCCATCCTCCCGGTTACGTCATTGTCGCTTGACCTCAGGCGCTAATCGAAGGAGGAAAAGATTCGCCTTCGATTTGCCACTCTTCCGACTACCTCACTTTCAAAACGGGGTGCGAACGGCAAAATGACGCTGTTATCAGAGACGAATCAACGTTCGAACACACACACATACGTGTAAAGGTATACAAGAAGATATATATGATACTCATCATCATGTATACCAATATGGTTAGGCCGTCCTCACTATATGCCTGTCAAATTTGGCATCCCTTAAATTTCAAAATAAATACACTGCTAATTCAAAATATTCAACGCATGTTTTGTGGATTTATGTATAATAATTTTAAAATATTTCATGTTTATTATGAATTAGAGTACTACATGAGACCACATTCGCTCGCTCGTACTCTTTCGAGTTCCCCAAGCTCGAACGTGCTGCGCCAAAACCATCTTCGAGGTTCAGGCCGCAGCGCTCAATGTAGACGTCATCATCTGGAGGCTATCGTCTTACCGCTATAAACCCCTTGCCATAGGAAGACAATTTTTATCGTAGAGAATTAACGTATGTTTTTTTTCCTTTTCGGATGAACTGGACTCTCGGAAGAAGTTAAATTTTTACATATGTATATGCTCCCAGTGAATATAGTTAGCAGCAGCTGATCGTGGTTCGGAACGTTGGTGGTTGCAGTGAAAAATTATGTAATATGCTATAAGTAGTATGTTTTATGCTATGGACAGCGCGAGAAAGGAAGAGCATCCCCTCAAGCAGCTTTGCTACACTTAAAACTTGCTTAACATGAGCATATGAGTTTTTGAGCAAGTGTGGAATCTTGTCTAATTCAAGATTTTTGTAAAAATGCCCTCGGGAATTTTTCAGAAACGAAGAGCTTCCTCAGATTGATTTGTTTATACTTAAAACTTGCATCATCCAGATTTTTGTACATAAGCTTGTCAATTTTTGGCTACACCAGAAATTAAGCTTGTAGTATGTTTTTCTGTCAAAATCCCAGGAATCTTGAATTGATATCTATTGGGTTCTGAGACCGAGTGGAGTGTGGTGCATTGCCTTGTAATCAAAAGGCTCGGGTTTGAGTCCTCATAAAATCTGATGGCAAAATGTTAATATTGTTGTTTTGTAAACAAAGGGGCTTTGGGTTCGAGTCCTGATAGATGTGGCATTCCATACGTGAGATTTTGAGAATAATTTTGTTTTGTTGATAGCCCCCAGATCTTAAATTTAGTAAAAATGTTGTATAACAGAGCAAAATTATTCTCTATTAAGAATCACCAGAGTTTTGTTATCTGGGTAACAACAATACGGGCAAAACTGCCTGATCGATACAATAGAATGGAGGTCAAGTAAATATTGCATGTTCTTTCTAATCTTTTTGATCAGTTCTATGTTTCGCTCAACAATAAATTATTGCATGCCCGTGAGTTGTATGCCAACAGATAAAATCTTTATTGTGTCCTTTCAGAGTTATTTATTATTAAAGAGTAATTGCCTTCATTCTGTATGCCTGGGAGATTTTATCTGTTGGAATAAACTGTACTGTGCCTTTTCCGAGGGAAATTACGTGTCATTTGTCATGGGACTCAAAGAGAAATTCTTATCTGTACTGTGCGCCCCCCTCCCCCCTCTTTCAGAGACCATTTCATCATATTGAGGAATTGCCTTCTCGGATATTGTCATGCAAAGGTTTGGTATTGTCGCAACAAAATAATTGCAAGGGCAGATGTGCTGGGTAAGTAAAATGGGTAGGTAACTGACGGTAAAGTATTGTTTTATATCCAAAGGGTTTTTGTGTTTAAATCGTGTTTCTAGTTCGAGTTGCTGTTTTAAGTCTATTTTATGCACAGTAAGGCTAATCGGGAGTGGCCCTACAGTTTTAAAGTGGGATCCAAACTACTTGTGCCTCCACCGGGTATCGAACCCGGGACCCCTTGATTACAAGGCAATGACGCTACCACTGCGCCATGGGGGAAGCCCTGAATTGTGCTTCTAGAACTGCTCTGTGACCCGCTCATTTCTTACATCACAAACATATGATTTTTCACCTATGAGAATAACGCTACATATGGTGTCATCTGGTAAAGCCTCGTGGAATTCACAGATAATTTTAATGTTTGTCCTGTCATTCACCACAACTTGTTTTCTTTTTGAAGTGTTGATGACAAACATGGGTCTCCGTTCCTTGAATTCATCTGGTGTGTAGTACAGGTCTGTATTCCCGGTAGTGACGCGCTTGAAGGAAGAAAAAGCCTCATATAATTTAAGAAAATCATTCTTGGACATGTCTAAATTATAATTTTCCCTAGGGAATACCTCATTTCTGCCATTTTTAAGATATATGTTCTTGATGTTGCAGTTATCAAATCTACTTGAATTTTTTTCCTGATTGTTGTGTCTTCCAGTCTGAAACAGTACCACTACAAAATCGGGCATGTCAAATTGAATACTGGAGAATGAACTTGTGGCATCAAATTCATAATAAGTACCAGAGGCAGGCTTCTGTACGCATTGATATGTGTAAAATTGAAGAGGAACCTGTGGATTTTTTACTATATCAGCTTTGTATTTAAGAGCGTAACTGGCCTCATATTCAACAACCGGGATTCTTAACTCCATAGTCTGAATAATGCATTTGCCTGCATCTGGTAAGGTATTAGGCATAGCTTCCCCTGTAGAATTTAATGTACTGTACCTCATCAATGCATTGTTATCATTTGCAGCTCTTCTAAATGTAATTCTTAACCCCCCCTTCCACATGATATCTTTGTAATCCGAGAAGAATCCTGGCAACAGGCGCATAGGGAACAGCACAGTGTGGTTCTTAGATAATATTTTATCACCAGCCTCAAATCCACCTATTTTGTAGTAAGAAGCCTCGGTTTTGGATAATTTTAATGTGGCCATAGCTGTGGAGGTAATGCCGGGATAATCTATTCTGTTTATAACAACGCCATGCTTTCTGATCTCAATTTCAGAGAACAGATGCGGCACAAAATTGTCTACCAATCTTATGTTTGAATTTGCCGGGTAATCTGTTCCATCGAGCTTTACAACATCAAATTTGATGTATAGATCTGCTCTGTGAGGGTGTATAAAGCCATCCCCTACATCAAGATCCACCTCAATCTCTGTGTTGGGTTGATTTAAATTTGCAAATGTCCTCCTGTTTGGAGGGAATGATTGTAGCTCATAACTCTCAATATTTTCCATTGTATGTATTTTTATTTAAATATTAATTTCTATGATTGCAGTTGTTGTGGCTCCAGCAAAATCAACTAATTCTTCCTTTTCATTAGTGACCATCAACTCAATGTAATCTATTCTATTATGGCACACAGGAAAATATAATGTTGGGGATGGATTGTAGATGATGGGCTCCATAAATTCAGAATTAGGTTTGAATGTTGCAATGATGCCAGTTTGTTTGTGAGTACCTATGCCATTTGATTTGGTGATCATACCCTCGGCCACATTACAGTGAATGTTCAGAGTCTCTATGGCTAAGAATTTAGGTATATTCATAGCAGTGTGTTTGATTGCTGCTTCAAGTTTTGTGTTGTTCTCAAAGCCTAACAGCTCTCCTATAGTACCCAGATGCACTGTTTCTGTAGCAGATACAATCTCTACTCTGTGAGTGACAGAATTTTGACTTAAAACTATACCTCTGGGTAATTGAGCATTTAGAGTGGACAGATTATATTGCCCTGGAGTGATGACAATTTTTTGATCCCCTATTGCAATTGTGTTGTTGTGGTGCGTAATATTAGGGATCAAGTACATGCCGTAAAATGCTCTGAGAGCTATTGTTTTGGGATACACTATGTCATCATGCAATTTGAGTTTCAATATTGAATTTTGGCTGGTGAGATGGAATACCCCCATGATGTTTCAGATACCACAAGGCTTTTTGAAAATTTTCAATTGATGGTTTATTTATTTGAGACATGTATCTGAGAACAGATAAACACAAATGTCCACAATTAACATCTTTGAAGTTTTGAACACGGGCATTATTGTAATAAAGATTAGGTGATTTTAAATATTTTACTAAATTTTCAGGTGGAACACCTCCAAATGAATCAAACACAAATGCATCATCGTTTAAATATTTAAGATAACAAATCCAGTGAGTGCCCTGATTTTTGTACTCATCCAAATTAACAATGCCACACTCTTTGTTGAGTGGTTGTTCCGGTAAAGAATCAGACATGTACACACCTCTAAAATTTTTTATGCCCAGTGGCTTGATTAAAGCTTCAATATCTTGGTTTGTAAGCGGCTCTTGTTTTTTTTAAACTTATTCATGGCTCTCTTAAGACCTTTGCCTTTTTTCTCCATTGCCAGGTTATGGCGCCTCTGCTCATCTAATTCTGCCCTATTCTTCTTGGCATCTATTACTGTTTTTGCTATGGCGGCTGAACCCCCAGCCAAGCTCCCAACAGCCCCGAGAGCAGCTAAGATGGCAGGGATGGTAAATATGAATCCCCCTACATGTGATTTTTTTCTAGATTGCTGTAATTTTTTTAATTGGGGGGTACTAAGCAACAATTTCATACCATGCCCCTTTGCAAGACAAGAATTTTTTTTCTTCCGCTGCTTTTTGGTTAAAAGACTGTCAATAGTTTTAAGAGATTTAAGACCTGCATAAGGTATTTGATACATAACACCCTTGGCCTTCATTGTAGGTTTATTATATACATGTTCACAACCCCCACCCCAGTTTTTGTTTGGTGCTCATAGCTATGGTGGTTCCCAATGCTGATATTCTCTCACTTAAAGAAGCATCTTTGCTTACAAATCTACCAAATGCAGCCTCTTCTAATTTCTTGTCTGCAACATGTCTCTTGTCAAGATCAGTATGTGTGTTGTATGCTATGTCATGGTCTCTACAAGCAGCATTTAGGGGATTAACACCAGGATCACCTCTGTTTAATCTATGATCCAATTTTGTACCGGGACCACAATACTGATAGCCTGGAATGTGTAGTTCAAATGGCAGCTTGTTTATAATATCATTAACCAGCCCCCGACCCTCAGAAATATTCCAAAATTTAGGTGGTAGAGTATTAATAATTTTTATAAGATATCCAATCCCCTTAGTGTCATTCACTATAAAATTAGACAATTTGGTGCTTATCATGTCCATAATTCCAACTTTTTCATTGTAAAAATTGTGGTTCCCAGCATTTTCCTCCCCAGCTATCACCAGCAACCTATCTACAAGTTTCCTGACATCATCAACCCACACAAATTCTTTGGGCAGGGTGTTGTATTGTTTGATTCCACTGCCAGTCTTGATCTGTGACCATATGGGCTTGATTAAGTTGTTGTATTTTGCTCCACTGCTCGACTTGACTCTTTTTTGTGTGGGATCATTGTTCTGGTATAGAGCATCTGATTTTATTAATATTTCTTTGTAATGTTCATAATCTTGATCTGTATAGCTGCCAGGTCTCTTCCTAGTCATCAGTTCCCACAATCCAGGTGTGCCGGGGTACTTAACAAAAGCACCTTTTTCTCCGAGACGAGATTCTGAATAAACAATGATATCATCCCCCATAAAAGTTACTCTGAAATTACCGATTCTATGAATAATGCTGCCATCAAGCTCTGTGTCGGCATATAAGCCAAACACCTCATCTTTGTTGTCTTTAGGTGTGGTTAAATATTTTTGAGCAAGAAGACCCAATTCAATAGGATCCAGAGTAGCTTCAATTCTTCGAGGAGCAACAGGACTAGGTGTATGAATACTGGAAAGTGGGGTGAATGGATAATCTAATATGTTCCTTGCAGCTACAGGTACAAGCTCTGTGATCAAATCTTGATTTTGCTCTGTAACAGTTTTGATATTCTTACCTAAATTATTAATAGCATCAATGACAGGCTGTTCTGTTTGCTTGTGTTTTTCATAAATTCCACGGTTCTCCGATTTCCATCCCTTAAATCTTTTTACAAGATAATCTCTTAACTTAAGATCATCAATGACTGGTCGTTTCATGGTTGTTTATTTATGTCTCAACGTCTAGAAAATCGTTGATTTTATTTCTGTATTTGCCTGTATTAGGTGTTCTTGTCATATCAATTGTGACAAACCCATAACTGTCCTGGTTCCAGCACTTGCTGCAAAATTTGGAAAAATCATTGTAGCTCAAGTCCCCACCTACATATTCATCATGTATGTGTTTGAGGTTGGTATGGTCTTGATGAAACACACATATAAAATTGCTGTTGTCTCGAATCAGCTGCTTCGGTATTTTAGAAAAAGTCTGTGCCAGGTAGAAGCAATCAATGTTTTTGTGTCGGCCCTGTGTAAAGAAGTTTCTAACCTTGTTTTGATTATCCAGTATAATGTCATCAAACACAACAACAGAATTATCGAGACATTCATGGAGTGGCTTAACATCTGATTCAAAAGTGGCAATATCCAATCCATCATATAGCTTCATCAGCTGCTGATATTTTAATTGTTCCAAGCTCTTAGAGAAGACATACAAGTGCCTGTTTTTCCAGTCTAACCAGTTGGGTGCCAATAAAAAATTATCAACCATTAGTGTAGTTTTACCACAAGCAGATGGCCCAACAATAAGACACCTAATATTATCAGGCAGCAGCACTCCATTTATCTTATTCTGTTGTTCAGGTTCTGGCAGCCTTTTTATAACATCCCAGGTGCTCATATTATCACTTTGTCTGCATCGATCCAGCTGTTTTCCGGATGACCCAGCCATTTGACAAATAACTTGTTGCCTTTTCTGCGAATGATTTTTTCTATGAGATATGTGTCAGGCTGTTTAGTTTTGCTGAGTTCTTGTTCATAGAACCGGCCTTTGAGAATTTCTCCTCGGTGATCTTTTATTATATATGTGTTAAGGGTCCCGGGTTTAACTTGAACCACTGTAAATAATTCGGTGCTCCAGTTTCTCGTAAAGCCTCTTTTGAATAAGTGCTTATATTTGCTGATTCTTACTTGATCGCCCACCCTGTATTTGGCCCTTCTTGTTGTTGGCTGGTATCTAGGATAATAAACAGTGCTGATCAATTTTTGCTCATCAGATGAAGTTACATCAGAGGGTTTCATGTTGATTGTGGAATGGACCGAGTTGTTATATTTATGTAGAAGTTCTGGAAGAATATTAATCCATTTATAATTACCTTGAAGTGTAAATTGTTTATACATAAGATTTTTTAAGGTTCTGTTGAATCTCTCTACAATTGAGGCCTTGAGGTCACTGTAACTCGAGTAATGTTTTATTGCCTGGCTTTTAATAAATTGTTGAAACACTGAATTATAAAATTCTTTGCCATTATCTGTTTGCAAATAGCGCGGTGATCTTCCTGAATGATTGATGATTGTCCTGAAGGCTTCTGTAACACATTTTCCAGTCTTGGATTTGAGTGGCACGGCCCAGGCAAATTTTGAAAATGTATCTATGACAGTGAGTAGATACTTGTAGCCCTTGTTGATTTTGTCTAAGTTTTTCAACTGCCCACTTGACAACTCAATCAAGTCGCTCTGCCATAAATCATCTATGCCCTTTGTGACTACTGGGAGCCTCTTAAAATTATGTCTGGCTTGTCTGTGTAATTCATCAACAACTAGACATGATATGAAAACAAGAATATTGCAACTATGGGGTGTTCAGCAGCTGAGACTGCAGGATTTTCTAAATATAATTTGTCCCCTATTTGTATTTTAAATTCCAGAGTGCCATCATCTTCAGTATAGGCTGTTTCTAATGTATTGGGATCTGTAAAATCCTCCAACTCTACACTGGTGATTTTTGCTTTGTTATCAGCATTTGTTATTGATAAGGTAGGGTAGTGGTGTGCCTGTGGCTGATGCCAATATTTGATCTTGATTGGTCTCAATGTGCCCCCAACAAAAAACTGGTAATAAAATTGTGCAGGGGACAGCATATATATTTTGCCACCTGGTGTAAATGGTGAATCATATTCTTTGTTGGGGATGCTGTACAATTCAAGAATTACTGTATGTTTAGGATTCTCGATTATGCCTGTTATTTCTTTTTCTGCTGTAAGCAATCTGCTTGTTACAGATTCAAGGTGCTCATTGATGGTCCTAACAACATCATCGTGGCCTGGCTTGATTTTTATGTCCACAGCAAGTCTCTTGTATTGTTGCACAATCTCTTGAAGCTGGGTGGCAAAAACAGACAGAGCATTTGCTTGATTGGATTCCATGGTCCCTAGCTGTTGCTTGATATTAGCTACAATTTGTTGCAAATTTTCAACAACTGCCAATTTTGAATTTTGAGCAGTAAGATCATGGACCTGTCTTCTGATATCCTCAAACAGGGCATGCAGTTCATTAATATGTTGATTAGTTGGTAGAGTGGCTACTGTCTGAGTGAGATGTTTGATCTCTGTCTGGATATTCTTGACATCTTCTGATTTCAATATGCGATTCACCGCTCTCTTAATATTTTTAAGTTCCTGTGATGTGGGAAGATTTGATACTGTATTTTGCAAAAATTCAAGTGCCAATTTCACATTGTTTAATTCAGAAGCATCAGCCACATTTTGCATAGCATTTTGGAGCAGGGCTATATCTGCCTGAGAGGGTGTTGATTGTTGTAAAATTTCAAGTTTTGTTTGGATATCATCGATCAAATGATGAAAATGAGACAGTTCAGATTCAGTGTTGAGGTTTTCAAGCTTTGTGATCTGTTGCTGGACACTGACAAGTGTGTCTACAATTCCGGGCAGGCGAGTTTCTTGTACATTTGCCAAATCACTTTGCACTGCTGCTATTGTACCTTCAAGATGGGTTATGGTACTTTGAATTTTTCCAAAATCTTCATATGTTTCAAGTTGCAGCTTGATATTTGCTACACTCCGAGTTATTGCATTCAAAGCATCAGAAGATGGCAAGTTGTTCATAAAATTTTCAAGTGTCTCAATTTTTTCTTTAACCTCGGCTATGGCATTGTTCAGAGGGTCCAGGTTAGGTATCTGGAGTGACTGAATCTGTTCTTTTAGAGTGGAAATCACTAGATCAAAATCTTCTTGTGATTTTATGCTTTTGACAATTGTTTGGAGCTGTGCCTGGACATTATTTATCTGCTCTTCCAATTGTTGTTTCAATTGCTCGGAATTGGTGGCCTGGGTCTTAAATTTGGCTTGAAGAGCTGCTACGGCCTCTTCTAAACTTTGAAAATTATCTAATGTTGCCAAATCAGTATATTTCTGAAGCAGCAATTTGAGTTCTGAGTCAATTTTAAGAAGAGGGTCCATGCATTGTGATTGTAAATTTGTAATTTCTAATTGAAGACTGGCATTGAGTGTGGTCTGTAAAGCTTGCAAATCACTTCTTAATTTCTTGACTCTGACATCAAGCATCAGAATCTCATCACTGTGATCTTCATGTCTTGTATGGCCAAATATATCATTAGGCATTTTCTTTTAGTGGTTATTTATTATAGAGTATCTGATTCTTAATTCTATAAAAAAAGGTATAAGCTTGTCATATGATCCCGGGACCTCAATATATAAGCAGTCACCAGCAGAAACAGTATATACAGTGCCAGAAATCATGTTTGAGTGCTTGATTCTATAAATATTTCTCCCTACTGAAATTTTAACATCACCCTCAGGGGTTGTAATAAATTGCAATTGACCACCTACAGGTAATTGGTAATGATTTAAATTATTGTTAAATATGTACAATGTTTTGCCTGTTTCTTCATTATTATCTGTAAGTATGCTGTTCAGATGAATAATTAACAAGCCACTCAGTTTAGACATTACAGATTGTAAATCAGGAGAGGGTTGTGGTGTCGGCAGGTCCATAATAGCCTGTTTTTTGAACCCAAATAAGTTCATAGGCATGTTTATTTATTTCAAATCATGCTCTGGAATTGGGCATTGTTTCCCACTTTTCAAATCACAATGCCCCCAAGGTAAAGTATGTGTGCCACATGATAAAATGCATCTCTTGTCATCATGTGGGTCCAGAGCCACTTTTGTTACAATATTTGAAGTCAATAAGTGATTCTCACTCTGAATTCTATTTTCTGATGTTCTAATTGAATTCTGTGATTTGATGCAATTTTTATAATCTTCAAATTGGAGATCTTTTTCCACAGTAACTCTGCCAATGCCCTTGGCCTTTTTGACAACGGCACTACATGTTTTAAAACTGTACATCTTGGCACTTAACCCAACAAATTCCACAATAACATCACCAAGTGTCTCATCTTTTAACTTGCCAGGCACCTTTTTGTTGTGGGGTTGAATTCTTGTATGTTCACTGGTATCAAAATATTGAAACAATTCAGGCTGTGACATATCTTGATAAACATCTTCTGTTTGAATTTCGAGAATAAAACTATCCGTGTCCATGTACAATAATTTTACACGATCACCATAAAAAGGTTTCAGCACATCATAATATAATATTAACATACGTAATTTGGACGATTCCAATATCACAGCCCCTTCATAAATAGGTTTATCAAATTTGATTTTTGTTTTCATCATGTTGAAAAGTGCCATGTGCTCATCATAAATTCTTCTGTAATTGAAGTTGGGCTTTGCAACCAATTTTTTGCTCAGGCTGGGGTCAGTAATTATTTTAACATCGGTATGTTTCCTGACATTTTCAATTGTTTTGCCATACACAGAATTCACCATCAATTTAAACAAGCCCTTATCAAATTCGCTTTTTGCAGATGTTCGAAGCTCCGTATTTGTATCAATATAAGATTTCAACCATCTTGAGTGCCTGAACCTCAAAACTTTGCCAACTTTGGTCACTTGGACACCATGTTTCATCAGGAACTGGAGGTTTTTATAATATATGACATAACCCTGTTTCGGCTCCAGAGTCGTCATGAGCTTCCTCTGTTTAGAGCCAGGTGAGCACTGAACCTCGGGAATTGGGGGCAGATCAGAAAATTTGTTGTGCAAATCATCAGGAATTGTCAGATCAACCTCTAAGAAGAGGCCATAGTCACTGTCATCAAAATTCTGAAGATCTTCAATATTGAAATCTTCGACCCATTCAAGCCCTGCATATGGCAATTTATCCATCATGGCGTGACCATAGAGGTTGTTTGCATCCGCATACAGTATATAATTTGATGGCCGTGTTGGATCATAATCAGGCATGTATTTGTTATTTGCTCTGGAATATCTCTGGGAACATTGCACCATCCCACCTCTTATACATTTCTCTATAAACAGATACATATCTGGATCGTGGATCAGATCCAATTGCATTTTCGTGTTCAAAAACGTTGCGGCCCATGCTAGGCCCGGGGCACTGTAAAAATACAGTGGATCCAGTCCATAATTTTGCATGGAAGATTTTCTGAATGCCTGCAATATATCAGCTAAGAGGGTCGTATCAAGTTTTAAATATGCCATGTGATAATCACCAAATGTCTTGCATTTTAAATTGTTCCACATCAACTTGGCATGGTGATAATCTTCATCAGTGATTCCAGATCCTCTGATTCTGCTGTAAAACGCTTCTTGTGGTGGCAGGGAACACTCATCAAATTTAGAAAAATCTGTGACATAGTCATATGGATATACACCCTTCCGCCTAATTAATTTCAGGTCCTGATTTGGAAACAATGCACGTGTAATTTTTAATTTATCATCAGGTAATTGAGAGGCCAGTGTAGCCAGGCTAGCAGGTAAAAATCTGTAAGAATCAAGAAATCTTATGTGAATAGGAACACCATCAACTTTAATTATCTTGCTAATGGATATATATTTCTCGTCATTTTCAGCTAAAATATTTAAATTCTGCTTCTCAAACCCCTCGTACCTGATCAGATGATGGAAATCATAATTGGATGCTCCGTGGCAAAATATGGGGATAAATTTTGGTCTCTTGATCTTAATATTACAGCTATTACACAGGGCCTGTTTATATCGACCATCTGTATGAGAATGGTGATGAACCTTGATATTTGTATCTGAAAATTCAGAATCACATACCGGGCATTTTTCTGCATTGTTGAAATCTTCAATCTGTTCCTCTGTTAAAAGCAACATAGGCTTTGATATTAATAAGATGTTAGATGCTATGTCACGGCACACATTTTCTATTCTATGTGCAAATTCTTTGATAGCATTTGGTCCCTTGTATGAATATTCTTTAATAACAACACCATCCCGTATAACCACACAACAAAAGCTGGAAGGTTCATGTAGCTGGTATGGTGTAATTGATGATTCTTCTGGATCTGGGCTACAGAATGCAAGAGATTTGAGATTCGATTCGAAATCACAGACAATATATGCTGGGTGTTCCAACAAGGCTTCAAACTTTTTGAATTTGCAATTTTCACTTGGATTGGGCATCACCATATGAACAGGTTTATGGTTGCCACAGTATTTCAGATGCTCAATTAACTTGTTTTTTGCAATTTCTGCATTTTTTTCACGAATCCCATTTACCATTTTTTGACCATCAAATACAGTTAAACATCTTCTGCACAACTTGAATATTCTATTAGATTTGTCTAGTTGTGTTCTGACTATAGCTTCAAGATTATGTATCAGAGTATAATGGTATGTATCATCTCCTTCAATTAAAAGCAGATCAATCGGAATAGCAGATTCATCATCAATTGTACTGATTCTGAGAGGTGCTATCGGGCAATTGCCAGTGGAACAAGTAAATACATTAATAGATAATTGCTTGCCATCGATGTGCCTGGCCCTTTTTTCAAATTTGTCAATATTCTGAACTGACATTGGATATTCCAAACCCTCCATTACATCGTCAAAATCGTGCTCATGTTGTTTGTAATAAGTTATTCTCTGAGGATCCTTTGAAACTGGATACAAAGCAGCTAATATACACCACAAAAAGCATTTCTGGTCGGCGTTTTTTATATTGACCACGGCTCTTTTGTTTTTGATATTAGCAGGCAAAGGCACATAAGTAGATCCTTGTAATGGAGTGAATTCAGAAATATTAACATAGAGCTTGTGTGATGAACCGCATAGGCTCCATCCGGACTCTTTTGCTGCAAATTCAGAGTGTTTGATATTTAATTGATCTATCAAATTGCCTATTATTTTGTCTGAATTTGAATTTGAATATACAGGTACAGTTTCTGTTATGTGGGGCTGTGTAAATTTTGTGCCATTTGGTTTCTTATATTGTACAAACAATTTGAGGGATAGCTTATAAGAGCCATTTTGTGCATTAAGAATTGCCTGCAGATCAGAATTTATACTGTTCAAGAAATTCTCAATGCCGCATCTTGGCTCTGATACAAACCGGTAATCCCTAAGTTGGGCATTAAAACTGCTACGGATAGGTGCATGGCGTAGCTGTTTTGCTGCTCTGGTATTAACAGGTGCTTCGTGCCTTCTTTTCTGAGCAGATGTGGATGGTTGTGCAGAGCAAGTATCTTTATGTTTATATGTGAAATATTCCATGTTATATTTTCTATTGCATTTGGGGCAAATTTTTGTGGGAGTTTTGTATTTGTCCGGATTACAAATTTTTTGGTGTCTGGCCCAATTAGAGCTAAATATATTTTTATTGCACTGATTGCAATATTTTTGATTCGGCATTTTTGCTGTTGTTTATTATATACAATTTCCTGGGATTCAATTCAAAACTTTATACTGAACAAAAAATATCAGTTGGGTTCAGCACTGTGCTTTGTGTGTGTGTGTGTATGTATGTAGGTGTGTATACACTTAATATTTTGGCTTTAGTATTTATATAAAATTTCCTGGGATTCAAATGTAAAACCAATAGCCCACAAGTGGAAAATCATTCACACTGACCCGGCGCAAATACCTGCACGAACATGCATATCTTGAATAGCAATAACCTTGTTATGTATAACAGGCTGGGACAAATATAAGCTTGACTCTAAATATGAGTGGATTACAACAAATAACAGATTTTATATTGTTCAATATGAATTTAAACCAGTAAGTATGAGAAGCACTGTATCAACACGTCTGTCCCCCTCAGTCAGTCTCACATAACTGGCTGATGCAATATTCAGGAATTTCTGTAAATACTAGCACTGAGGAAAAAAATCAATACTACCGTCTCGGGAATTCCACACACTGACGCAGAGGGGGAAGGAACATGCAAACACAGACCAAGTCTAGAGGTAGGCTCTGCATATTGCATTGTTTTAATATTAGATAATCAAATCCAATTGAACTTAAACCTGAAGTAAATATGTATAAGTGGGTATGGATACAAGTTTATAGACAAACTGATGCAATTTTTGTAAATCTGCTTGAGGAGAGTTAATACTTTCCGAATTACAAAACTCTTTGGGTTAGGCAGGTGCTACACTTAAACAAATGAACATGTTGAGCAAGTTTTAAGTATAAACAAATCAATCTGAGGAAGCTCTTCGTTTCTGAAAAATTCCCGAGGGCATTTTTACAAAAATCTTGAATTAGACAAGATTCCACACTTGCTCAAAAACTCATATGCTCATGTTAAGCAAGTTTTAAGTGTAGCAAAGCTGCTTGAGGGGATGCTCTTCCTTTCTCGCGCTGTCCATAGCATAAAACATACTACTGCTATAATGTACCTGGTCTGGCCATAAATACTGTTACAAACTTTCGGCTTGGACTATACATCTGGTAGTCAGGCTCATGAACCATGCTTGTGCTGAAGTTCACTCTTGACCATTGTGTGTTCATCTGTGAAAGAGCAAGCGTGTATCTTCTTGTGCTTAGCATGGAGTGGGGTAAATATGAAAACAGAGTAGCTGTAATTGCCCTGCATGTGGTTGGGAAGTCACTCACTGAGATTGTCCAGCCCCTAAAAATCCAGAAGATCAGCAAAAGGTTTGTGTATCAGACAATCCAGAGATTCACTGATACTGGTAGCATGAAAGATCGCCCAAGAGTTGGTCGACTTCACACCGCATGAACAGCGGCGGCTGTTAAAGCAGTGGTGACTGGCATCCGCCGAAATCCCATCCGGAAGCAAGTGATAATGGCATAGGAGCTGAACATTTCACAACAATCAATGTTCATGGCATTTAATAAAGACCTTGGAATTGGAGCTTACCGGTGGAGTACTGGAAATTTCCTGACGACACAAGTGAAGAAGCACAGGGAACTGAAATCGAGACGGCTCCTGTAGCGGTACGTTGCCAATGGTCATTGCAGGATTCTCTTCACTGATAAGAAATTGTTCACCACTGAATAAAGTTTTGACGGCCAAAATGAAAGGGTGTATGCTTCAAACTCCCAAAAATCAGAGATACCACCAGCCCTCCTCAGTCATGGTTTGGTGGGGGGTGAGCTATGAGAGTTCCACCAGGCCTCATTTTTTAGAAGAGGGTTTAAAAGCCGTGCGAAAGTGTATGTGGAAAGTGTCCTGGACTCTTTCGTGACACTGTTGAACCAAACAATGTTTCACAATGAATCCTGGATGTTCAAGAAATATTCTGCCCCAGCTCATAAGGCAAGGATGACGCGACGGTGACTGGAGACCAGTGTACTCGATTTCATCTCCACTTTTGATTGGCCATCTGATAGCCATGATATTAGTACCTTGGACTACAAACTTTGTCCAGAGCTAGAGGGGACTGTCTGCAAGAAGATGCACCCTATAATTGAAAGTTAAAAGCGCTGCTTGATAGCAGCAGGGGCGGACTTTCCCATCAAGACCATGCGTGCTGCAATAGATGCCTGGCCAGGGAGACTTCGAACCTGTGTGAGGGCGAAAAATGTACATTTTGAAAACTGATTGGTGCTATTTGTGTGTAATCTATGTAAGTGTAACATACTAAAAGAACATTTAAAGATCTGAAACCATATTCAATTTATTCACACAATAGTGTGTAACAGTATTTATGGCCACTTCTGTCGATGGTTTCGGCTAAGACAGCCACACTATACATACGTATATAATGTATTGTGTGTGTGACTATGAATTTTACGAACATTTATTCATACAAGAATTTAGCATTTTAAGAATTTAGAATCCCTCTTCTAACGAATTATTTATTTATTATTCTAATTAATTATAATTTTTAGATAGTCTTTAAAAGGACTGAGGACTAAAAGTGGTAAACGTTGTAAGTGCCAAAAGCGAAAGTGTTGGGAAATCGCATCGTTCCGCACATCACCCCGTAATAACATGCACACTAGTGACCTTTTACACGCCCTTTGAACTAGTTAGAGGGCTACCAACCACATTTCACGTTTACCACATTATAAAGCATGGCACAATTCACAGTTTATAGTGGAAAACGGTGTTTGAATTATTGTTGCACTTACAGCGTTTACCAATTTCAGTCTTCAACTTCCGTTTGCATACAACACGCTCTACAAGTTACATTTTACCTAGTTTAAAGTAACTGTGGTTCAGTTTAATTTAAAAACAGTAACTGTAACCGAGTTACTTTCTGAGCAAAGTAACTGCACCTCGGTTACTTTTTAAGAGTAACATTCCAAACACTTATTTTTCCGCAATTCCTAAACGCGGTCAGCGGTATAATAGCGCAACCTGACATCTTGACAATAAAAACAAGGCAGTAAGAAGTGCACAGAGGGCAGAAGGCAATAAATCTTGAGAACCAAATAGGCAGCATGCCGGAAAGATGCGTGAAATAGCTGCATGGTACCATGTGGGGAGCACTGGCAAATTCTTGTCAACAAAAAACAAGAAGAAACACATAAAGCCACAACTGGTTTACTGTGAGGCTATGCAGAGGTATGGACATCATTGGCTCTAACGAGCAACAAGTGCTACATTGCTGAGTAGTAAAAACACATACAATCGTGCTCACACGAAACAAGGATGCCATGAACACTTGGACAAAGTAAAAGAAGTTGTGAAAGAGATCAGAATCTAATTAAATGGAGTAACTCGGACGAATTTCGAATGTTCTCGCGTTCGCCAGCAAATAAACTATATAGCGCACACTAAAAGCCTAAATTAGGTTTCAATTATTGTCGAATTTCCTAGAATGTCTCAAATACACAACCTTCGTACCAGCAGGGTTACTTTAGCAACATATTCACACTTGAAAGACGCCCAAGAATCTTTTGCTAGCAAATTCTAAACCACACGAAGCACGCGCTAGCTACCAATGAAATACAACCTCTGACAATAAAGTTCGGTGAATGATCCTGAATATCGAAAGTAGACGAATTCTTAATGAAACCTACCTTACCCCGTTGGAAGAAGGTCAAGGCGTAAAAATCACGCATCAAGACGATGCTTGTCACTTTCTTTGACAGTGATGGAATGATCCACAAGGAATTCCTACCGGAGGGAACAACAATTTTTCCGCCTTGGCCTTCTTCCGACGGGGTGATGCAGGAGAACGCCATTCCATGCTTTGGCGTTTCGTTTCAGGGTCGTACCTCACACACCAGCTCTCATCCCCTGTAGCAATGCATTGCAAGAAATTTGGATCTGAATCCTCCAGATTTCTTTCTCTTCCCACGCCTCAAAATCGCTTTGAAAGGTAAGAGATTTGAGGATATTCCGGACATCCAACGGAATGTGACGAGGGTCTTGAACACCATCCCGCAAGAAGACTTTTCTAAAAGTTTCCAGGACATGTACAGCCGTTCTCAACGGTGCATAGCCATGGGAGGGGACTACTTCTAAGTACAGTAAGGTAGGTTTCATTAAGAATTCGTCTACTTTCGATATTCAGGATCATTCACCAAACTTTATTGTCAGATGTTGTAGTTCACGCATAAAATTTGGTGTTAGTCAAATTCGTCGTGTGTCCAGGTGCACATAAACCTTTTGTGGAACTGTCGTCATTTTTCACGAGTGAAAGATATTCATTTTGTGTTGATATTCAGAGGAAACTCTCTAAACTGAATATTTTTTGGTGACGTGTGACAGTGTTTCCAACCGCGCGTATTTTATCTATGGTTTCTTATCAAGATGATACCTGGAAGGTTGTTGCTAAGGATAAGAAGTGTGATGTGTTTCCCGAAAACCATCACACAATTTGGAAGTAATGTTTTCATACGCTAGCATATTTTCAACACTTCACTAGAGTAATTTCTTAAATGAGTTGACAACGCTGCAAGGAACCTCCCAAAAGGGTATTTACCCAGAAACTATAGAAAATGAATGATGTGTGAATTTCCTCGCTGTTTTGAGGCAATTTCAAGAGGGGTCGTAACAAAACATTTCTTACCTCGGAGGCTTTCTTCATGGCGAGAATTTATGTCAGTGAGTGGGGATTGTAGTTTCATGTATGTTGGATATACAATAATAGAAGAGTTAATAACATGTCATACAATCTGTTATAATGTCCATAGGTTCATTTGGCGTTAAATAATGATTAAATATACATGTAATATTAGTAATGTACATTAAATTGAATAAGTAATTCAGGTATGACCACGAACGATATCGAATGCTGATACCGCTACAAGTTACTGCTAGTAATTATCAATGGATTTTCAATCATTAATTAATTTTCAATAAAGGAATAATAGATATATTTCTTCTACTAATCTCGTTAGTTCTATTCATGTTCGGATGTACTATGAAGCCAAGATAAAACCATGTTCTTATTGCATACAAGATTTTTGCCACGAATTTTAAGTACCTACACATCAAAGCAAATGCAGGGAATTCCGCCTTCCCCACTCGACCTAAGGGTTTCTAGCAATATACAAGGGTTGATCAAATGAAAAGGTACAAAACGACAATGTCGGTGTAAATGAATACTTTATTCAAAGTATCCTCCATAGGCCTGAGCACATTGATCCCATTGATGAACGAGCCGAATGATTCCTTTTTCCCAGAATTCCTTTGGCCGTGACGCGACCCAGTCCTTCACAGCGTTCTTGAGTTCATCGTCCGAGGTGAAGCGCTTTCCTTTGAGATGCTTTTTCAGGGGACCAAACACATGGAAGTCACAGGGGGATAAGTCCGGACTGTAGGGCGGATGGTCTAGCTGCTCCCACTTGAACCTGGCCAGTTCCGCGTGTGTGACCCTGGAGACGTGTGGACGTGCGTTATCATGGAGCAGAACGAAAACGGGCACTCCATTTCCTCATTGATTTGCCAGACACACAGTCTTCCCCGTAAACGTTCACCATCTGGCGATGAATATCGGCCGGTTTAACACCTTCCGCTGTCAGAAAACGGATAACGCTTCGCTGCTCCTCAACAGTCGAATTTGCCAATGTTAACGCCATCCTGTCCGAACACGCACTGCCGCGTCACTTGGACGGCGCTCTGTATCGGAGCCTATGCTCTCTCCTGCGCATGCGCGTTCCCCTGCATGCTCCGATGCCGCGTGGCGACTCCAATCGCACCCCTACATATCACGCTACGTTCTCCCATCGCGGCCTCGGTATTATATAAACGATTCCGTTGTTACGACGTTTCGTACCTTTTACATTTGATCAACCATTGTAGTTGTAAATTTACATCCTTGTCAGGGATGAAATTCATCACGACAATTGATAGGTTCGGAGTGAAGGACATGGTAATGTAGATTAATATAAGTTGCACAAGATAAAAACCAGACGGTGAACAATTAACATATTTAATATAAACTGGACGTTATGTCCGAAACATTCAAATACATTGAACCCATGATATATCAAGTTCAAGCGTGCTCAGATTGGGTTTGTCAGTTATAAGCTTGACAAGAGCGGTTTTGACAGTTCGAACGTATCGTTCGGCTAAGCCGTTGTTAGGGCTGTGATAAGGCGGTGAAGTAACATGTTTGATACCATTCTTAAGGCAAAAGTTACGAAATTCGAGAGAAGTGAACGTTGGCCCTTTGTCGGATACGATAGTATTTGGTATCCCTAGCGTGGCGCAAGATTGCATAAGCCAGCGGATAGTTTCCTTTGTGTCCAATGTGTGTACAGGCCATACTTCTGTCCACTTGCTGAATGCGTTTACTATCAGTAGGAACTTACGCCCTGCAAAGAAAAAATGGTCTATATGCCATCTCTCGTTCACGTACGAAGCGAGAGGCCATGAAGAATCGGGTCCGTTGCGGACCTTAGGAGCATTAGCTCGGCATGTATTGCAGCTCGTTACAAAATCCGTAATCTCTGTTGACATGCCTGGCCACCAAAATCTGGAAAGACACAACTCTTTCATACAAGTTGAACCTATGTGTCCATCGTGTAAAGCTCTAAGAACTTCATTCCGTTTAACTGTTTGAATGATAAGTCTACCCGACCACATGAGTGTTCCCTGCTCGTACGTTAGGTGAGCTCTTCTTTCGAAGAAAGGTGCGAGCTTCTTCCATTCAGTAGACGTGTCGAGTTGATCTGGCCAACCATTTACTACACAGGACACAACTGAGAGCAGTGGGTCTTCTGAAGTGGCGTTCTGTATTGAGTCTCGAGAAAGAGGAGCTACAACGTCTTCAATGGACCCGAAATATGCATGTAGTTCTTCTTCCCCAACTGGTATTGCGTCACGTGTTTGCGTAGGCAACCTGCTTAGCATGTCAGCTACTTCTACCTTGCTGGAATGAATTATATTATATCGGTATGAAGATAAAAGTAGAGCCCATCTCATCAATCTATTGGATGAATGTTTTGAAATGGCTCGATCCGGAGAAAATATAAACTTTACAGCACGTGCGTCTGTAACAATCTCGAACTTGAATCCGAGTAAAAATTTGTGAAATAGCTTGATACCGTGAACTATGGCTAGAGCTTCTCTCTCTACCTGGGAGTATCTCCGCTCCGTCTCACTGAAGGTGGTAGAAGAGCAGGCGATAGTCTGTAGACCGCTTTCAACTCGATGACACAATTGCGCGCCACAGCCGAAAGGAGAGCCATCAGTGATAAGTACAACTGGCTTTGTTGGGTCGAAAGGCACAATAGGATTGACCTGTCGAATTTCCACCATGATGCTGTCGAACTCGTGTTGACAGTTATCGTCCCAGTTCCAAGAGACGTTTTTCTTGAGTAAAGAAAGTAAAAAGTGAAGTTTCGAATCTAAGGGTTTCTAGCAATATAGTTGTAAATTTACATCCTTGTCAGGGATGAAATTCATCACGACAATATATTAGTCATATTTAATACAAAAATATTTCCATTACTTTTATATATATCGACTTATAACACCATTAAGCCTTGTTTCCATTATTATGAAAAAATATAAATATGCTGACCAAGGCAGTAATTTATTTTATTAAAAACATAAACTAAACGTAACGTTTCAACCTTCTAGCAAGGTCTTCATCAGACTCTGTATCAAGTACAAAAGTTTTGTACTTGATACAGAGTCTGATGAAGACCTTGCTAGAAGGTTGAAACGTTACGTTTAGTTTATGTTTTTAATAAAATAAATTACTGCCTTGGTCAGCATATTTATATTTTTTATATCGACTTGTTCACATGATACAAGTCTCGCTCTTTTAAATGTCATTTCATCAGTGAATTCGATAACACGTAAGACTTTATTCTCAAGAAACACTTGCAACACTATTTTTAGTATATTGAATTCACTGATGAAATGACATTTAAAAGAGCGAGACTTGTATCATGTGAGCAAGTCGATATATATAAAAGTAATGGAAATATTTTTGTATTAAATATGACCATTATATTTCCATTACTTTTATATATATCGACTTGCTCACATGATACAAGTCTCGCTCTTTTAAATGTCATTTCATCAGTGAATTCGATAACACGTAAGACTTTATTATCAAGAAACACTTGTAACAATATTTTTAGTATATTGAATTCACTGATGAAATGACATTTAAAAGAGCGAGACTTGTATCATGTGAGCAATCTTCACGGACAAAAGAAGATAAATAATAAGCAGATGTATTCTGTGTAATTCTTGATATTTCATGATTCAATGTATTTGAATGTTTCGGACATAACGTGCAGTTTATATTAAATATGTCATATCTCGATGAAGAATCGTTCTGAAACTTTGCTGACTTCCTCGGCTTGAACGGAGATTCACTCGACAGAGGCGTATGTCCGAAACATTCAAATACATTGAACCCATGATATATCAAGCACTGCTTATGATTTATCTTCTTCTGGCCGTGAAGACCATACCTTGAGACGTTTTTCTTGAGTAAAGAAAGTAAAAAGTGAAGTTTCGAACCTAAGGGTTTCTAGCAATATAGTTGTAAATTTACATCCTTGTCAGGGATGAAATTCATCACGACAATATAATGGTCATATTTAATACAAAAATATTTCCATTACTTTTATATAATCGACTTGCTCACATGATACAAGTCTCGCTCTTTTAAATGTCATTTCATCAGTGAATTCGATAGCACGTAAGACTTTATTCTCAAGAAACACTTGTAACAATATTTTTAGTATATTGATTTAGAAAAGAGTACTATGTTCATAAATTTAATAGAAAATACTACAAACTTGAGAAGTAAAGATGTTATTAAGCTGACAATAACAATTAATTTATTAGCGTATAGTTTTGGTGAACAATAGAGGTGTTATTGTCGGCTTAATAACATCTTTACTTCTCATGGTTGCAGCAGACATACCTTTTTTATTTTCTTTATACTCTTAGCTGGCGATTTAAAGAACACTTGTTATAAATGCAGCCTTGAGTACTTAGTATTGAAGTCACTAAGAGCCTAGAGTGTGAAAAAAAACTTTACTGTAAGCATAAAGACGTCAAAGTGGGCACAGTTTATAGCCTGATAGCGATTTATCTAGTTAGAGCTACAATGAAAGAAAAAGACATCTTCCCAAATGCCAAGAAGTGTCGTTATTAAGCAGTTCGTTAGGTTGAAGCTTTTGTGCACATTTAGGGGGAAGAAGATAACAAACATGGACGTGTATAACTCAATTAGATCAAGGACACTACGCCACGCATACTAAACTTTAAGGGAAATGAAACCGAAATTTATCGCTACCTCAATTATGCACGTGTGTCAGAAGCCAAGTGGTAAGTGGAAGTCTGTGAGAACAGGCTGATACGGTAGATAGGTGGAAAGTGCAGGCGTCGTTTGACTGGCAGATACATTGGCGAAGACTGACACAGGCTAATACTTGTTTTAACAACGATGTACGAAAGTAGTTTTGATTTAGAAAAAGACTGGGAGTTATATACATTCGTGCAATTTCTTATAATTTGGGAATTTGCACATAGTATACCGTACTGTACACAAATGCCCAGCAGCGTGTTATTTTTGGCTAATCGCGAAGATGATGTTGAACGGTGATAAAATTAAATGAATGCAAGGACAACCATAAACGGGGAACACACAACACAAGCTCCACTGGTTTGATAGCCTTGCTATTACGTCGTCGCCTTATAATCCCGGGTTCGATATCCGGTGGATGCACAAAGTGTTTCGGATCCCACTTTAAACTGTATGTCCAGTCTCGATTGACCTTGTGCATAAAGTGAACTCAAAACAAAAAATCGAACTCGGAGCCTCGCTACTCTGCAAATTGTAGTCCAAGATGTACTAGTGGAAGAGAGGTTGATGTTTGGGTATCTTAGGAAAGCGTTATCACTTACATCCCGTATTTGAAGGGGGATAAAGGGGGAATTCCACCTTTTGTTTCTGTATCCCTCATCTTCTATAATACCCCAGTAAAAAAAAAAAAAAAAAGGTAAAGTGCTCCCCTGTGCTTAGCACCACGCCATGAAGGCGTATAGGGGGTGTGGGGGTAACGCCCCACACTTTCTTGATCCGGTCGTAAGTGGGGGTGATGTGATCAGCATCACGCCCCTGACCGCCTTTACCCCCCAGGGTTTCCCCCAGGTACCCATGTTATTCGACGCTGGGTGGGCGCCGGGGCCGCTTCCATCGTTAGAAAAGTTCCCGGATTTGAACCGGCCGGGGATCGAACCCGGGACCTTTAGCAGTGCTTCAAGGAATATGCCCCACTGGGAATTTTTCAAATACCACGCTGCCAAGCAGTGTTTCCAAAGCTTTCTCTTTTAAAGTAGGATCTAAAACAATGTAAGGCCAAGTCAGATAATAATAATAATAATAATAATAATAAAAGAATCGTCTTTATTAGAGCGGGCGTGGCAGAGTGGTTAGCAAATCGCGCTACGACGTCATGTGTCCCGGGTTCGAATCCTGGCCTGAGGATGTATGTTTGTGAGTGTCCATTCATCAATTTCATCATGTCATCACTCATCTCCATCTTCGCAAATTAAGCCAAAAGTGGCACAAGAAGCGAAGTAAGAAACAGCAAATCAATCAATTATTAGAACTGGCGAGGGCCGCTCTTAGAACAGACCCTTACCTGGGTGAATATTACAAAATGAAGTAAAAGTTAAGTGAAAATACGAAACGTTAAATAATTTATTTTTTAGTAAAAAATTCTTCTAGTACAGTTTACACTTAAAATCTTTGGTTAATTTCACTCCAGTGATGTCTGAGCAGCAGGTGAGTGTTGAATGGCCAATAGTAAAATCAAGCAATAAAATAATCCAGCATTCCATCTCATTATCTTGAGTACCTACTCTGTCCTTTGGAGGGAGAGAAGGGTTAGGGACACCCAGTTCTCACTGCTCAATGTTGACACCCCGTTCACGTTTATGTCCCACCATAAAATGAATACTCAACCCACGTTTTAACACCAAGATTGTACGAGTGATAAAAGCTGTTTGGTGATTTGGCAAATGCTGCCTTATCTTGATTATCGTGAGCACTGCTGCTAGTGCAGTTTGGTGTGATCAAAATACCACACGTGCATATCATCTTGCATGTAAGACGAGCTACATGTTACAATACGTATGTGTAAATGCAATGAATGAATTGCATCTCAAGCTAGAAGGAAAGGACAGAATGAGTAAAATTGTGTTGGAACTATGCATGGGTAGAGAAAACCAAAAATAATTCAAGCGCCACGCCAGAACCATATCCTCAGGACCCAGTTTTTTTTTCAAATGCGGGCTAAGAAATGTATGAATCTAACTAAGCTACGAAATGTAATCTTAAAACATTTAATCTATTAATTAATAAAAGTAATTAATTCTTACGCCGGAGTGGCCGCGGTGGCTCAGTCGGTAACGTGTCTGACTACCATGCTCAAGGTCCCGGGTTCGACCCCCGGGAACTTTTCTAACGTTGGAAGCGGCCCCGGCGCCCACCCAGCGTCGAATGGCATGGGTACCTGGGGGAAACCCTGAGGGGTAAAGGCGGTCAGGGGCGTGATGCTGATCACATCTTCCCCACTCACGACCGGATCAAGAAAGTGTGGGGCGTTACCCCCCCCCCCCCCCCCCATCCCCTATATGCCTTCATGGCGTGGTGCTATACACAGGGGAGCACTTTATCTTTTTTTGTTGTAAACCAAGCTAAAAGAAATAAATGTATAATATCTCAATTTTTTAAATGTATGACGTTCATTGAACATATGTAGGGTAAACCGACATAATATCGGATACTTTTTGAAATCACCATAATTAACTCACTAAAATTTAACAGAAATACATAATTTTTGGTAATATGAACTATTGGTACCTTACCTTTTGCCTTGTGATGTGTTTATCTCCCTTAATGTTAAATTATTTGTTGTACAGTGGGATCCATGAGTATTGCCGTGCAAATTGTCCATCACCATGTTCGTGCATTTTATTTGACCCAATAAAAGCTTCAAGAATTAAAAGAAAAGGGGAGCACTTTACCTTTTTTTGCCGGAGTGGCCTTAATATAATGAAGGCTCAACTGGTAACACCATGAATAACTACTTGAAAATCGGCTAGCAACATTGTAAAACTTTATTATCGCATGTTAACTATTCTGATTTAATGATACAGAAAACACATCAACATTAATAAACACATATTGTACTCGATATTAAAAAATAACGTAATGGAAATTTACTTAAACAAACTCGAAAAAAAATATGTAGAACTAGATTTAAAAAATCAGGAGCCTGGTGAAAATTTTCAGGCACCATGGCGACCGGGCACCCTGTATTTTTCTACCCCTGCAGCTACGGATGGCCACGAGACGAGACCGAAACGAGACCCTTTGATACTTGTCGAGACGCGACTTGAGAACGAGACAGACCCCTGCAAAACCAGGACTTAGTGTCCGACACTTATTGGAGACTTTGTTATGATATGAAGAAATATCTAAACCAATTAATTGTACTATACTATGCGACTTTCACCAAGCCGATATCTACTTGATTTTTATTGGCAAGTCGTAT
The DNA here is from genome assembly GCF_977018435.1 of Lepisma saccharinum. NCBI lineage: Eukaryota > Metazoa > Arthropoda > Insecta > Zygentoma > Lepismatidae > Lepisma > Lepisma saccharinum. The sequence continues at coordinate 63,949,220 of NC_139229.1, read as the reverse complement.
GTTTTGTTTGTATTAGAAAGTCAATTCGGTAGTGCCAATTATGAGCATGCGCTACGTGATTCCTTATGTACTCAGGATAAAAAGTTATTTGCCTTAATTACCTGCATACGAGGAAAAACTGTATGCGGTATTGTTTATACTGTTTCGAAACTCGAGACGAAACCAAGACACTGTCAAGTCTCGTCTTGTTTCTATGACATATGCCTATCTGGAACGAGAGGCTAATATAATCAACCTTCGGCATATAAAATGACATCATCTACGTGCCTTCTCACGAAATGGAGTACACAAAGAAGAGTTAAATAACTTTGAGTGCACTTACTATGAGTTAAAGCAATGACAAAAAAACAGTAATCGTGGATTAATCCATATGTAATGTTCTATTACACTATTAGCTAATGTTGCGACATTGGCGAAACACGTATTTGTACTACGAGTTGTATTATTGTGTTTTAAAAATTAAATACTTGTCTTCTGTATTTTAAATATATTTCCGCTATCTCTCTCTCTCTCTCTTTCTCTCTTCCTCTCTCTCTCTCTCTTTCTCTCTTCCTCTCTCTCCTTTTCTTTGTTTCTCTCTCTTTTCTCTTTCTTTGTATATCTTTACTCTGTCTTTCTTTCATTTTCTCCTTTCTTCTCTCTTTCCTATTTCTCTTTCTATATCTTTTTCCTATCATTCTCTTTCTATCTCTCTTTTCCTTTTTGTCTCTCTCTTTCTTTCTATGGGCAATTCCATGTGTGACGGAATTACCTTTTGGGCAGCTATGCAATTACATATTTCCCTCATACGATTACATATATAGTACAATATGTGGCTTGTCGTGCTATATGTATTGACACAATGTAGTACAACTTCCAGCTTGCAAAAAATGTAAATGATTTGGATGTACTAGACAGATAATTGTGTTTAAAATTCGTGTGACGGAATTACCTTCATGGAAACCATCTCAGCAGGTGCATACAGACATTTTTCAATTTCTGTGAATTATGAACTTTTGTCTGAAATATTAATATTGGGAAAAATAGATGAAAGCATGCTCATCATGCCAGGACACGACAAATGAAATTGTTTTTGTATTCTGATACTTATTTTCATCCAAAACCGGATGCCTCCCCGATGGCGCAGTGGTAGCGTTGTCGCCTTGTAATCAAGGGGTCCCGGGTTCGATACCCGGTGGAGGCACAAGTGGTTCGGATCCCACTTTAAACTGTAGGTCCAGTCCCGATTAGCCTTACTCTGCATAAAGTGGACTTAAAACAACAAATCAATCCAATCCAATCATCCAAAACCGTGTGTGACGGAATTACCATTTGTCCAAATACGCTATACACATATAATTGTCATCGATTGATTGATTGAGTTAGTGTTTTGAGTTCACTTTATGCACAATAAGGCTAATCGGCACTGGACCTAAAGTTTAAAGTGGGATCCGGGACCCCTTGATTACAAGAAGATGACCATACCACTACGCTATTGGTGTATTTAATTGCGTTGTTTTCAAAATAATATAATTCAGTCCAACTGAAAATTGATTTTAATGATCGTAGTGTCATACAATATTGGTCTTCTGAACAATGCAATAACAATATGACAAAATATTTACTATCTGGTAAGATAGAATCAAAAGTAGGCTAAACCAAAATTCTCACTTCTTCAAAGGAAATCTACATATTTGGAAACTATATTGGCATTATTGTTTGCATAGGTCTAAGTTTCAATTACTGGATTGTCAAAAACATATCGAACACGCTGTTCAAAATCAAACAATTCTGTTTGTTGGTTTCTTGTAAAACGATCTCTTTCAGTCAACTGGCAAAGAAATTCCATTCCATGAGAGTCAAGATATAATGTTTCTGAGAATACTATTATATATTTTCAAACAGATATCACTGGTAATTCCATCACACACAACTGGTAATTCCGTCACAGTGATGTAAAACCATTCCATGAACATTGCTAGACATGTAAATGTTACACATGTGAGTAGTACCAAAGCCTACCTTTGCAGGAAAAGTTTTACTTCCGTGTATCATTAACCCATGTTTTTATGCGAAAAAGCTGAAACATTGTGACGGAATTACCATTTTGCCTTATGTATTAAAAGACATGTATATCTCAGTTTACATACACACAATAACGTAGCGAAATACACCAATTTGTTCTTCTAGGGCACATTAATCTTATCGTACTATCATATTAGTTCCTTCTTGCCATATACAGTGAGTTCATAGTTAAAATGAGCAATTAATATATCATGCCATGTATATTGCGACCATCTTGAAAAATACTGTTTCTAACCACCTGCCCTATTGTTTTTAATGAAACAACGGCATGTTCCATTAACTACAATTATAACTCTTGTATGATATCATCTTCATTTTTATGTACAAAGCTTTTCAGTTTTTGAACTGGAGGTTGACATTTCCGTGGAATTGCCCACATATCTCTTTCTATATTTTTCTTTCATTCTTTCGTTCTCTCTTCCTTTTCCTTTGTTGTCCCCTTCTCTCTACCTCTTCTTTCAGGTCTCTCTTCTTCTTTCCCCTAAACGTTTATTTGTCGTGGGGACAAATAAATATATATAGTCATTGAAGGACTTTGACCCCGTTAGCACAATTTTCGTGGTATACCATGACCATATTGTAATAGGTTTTCGTGGTACAAGTCTTCCCTCGACAAGTTTTCTGTGTTTAAAGTTAATTGGATATAACACGAGGCTCTATAATACGTTGCACAAGCTCCCGTGTGGAATCTTACATCTTAATTTACAATTATCAAGATACGAGTGCAACCATTATTCTAGTAACAACGTTGTAGCATTTGTGCCCATTCAATTTCATGCTTGCACGAGTATATACGCATTTACCAGGACCACATGGTGCCGACATTGTGCGTAGGTTTTTTATGAGTTCAAAAATTGTATTGGCAGAGGTCCAAGCTAAATATTACTCTATCAAGGTCAAACGATGAGGTAAATTCACCTTACTGGGAAGGGGGAGATGAAGCACTCGGCGGATTGAGCTTTCTAAGACTTTTAAGACCCATTAGTGACAGAAGTGACAACAGAGCAGGCAGATTCGTTTAACATTTGTGACTCATGTCTCCAGTCAACGATAACATTAATTGAATTTGTTCATCCACCTCCCCATGCCATCGACTTGCAGATCACTGACATCAGCATTAAAAGAAAGAAAGACGCGATGTAGAAGAACAGAAAAACAAAGTAAGTACAAAGAGACGAGATATTAAAACAAAATCTGAAGAAGAAGAAACAATAGATAGAAGTTTAATCCTGATTTATAAAATTACTTTTCCAATACCGTGAAGTCCACGGAGCAGCGTGGCCACCGGATCGGCTGTCCAACCCAAAGAGGATACAAAGAAACAAAGAGAGGAAGGTATCAAGAAACAAATGAAGAAAGAAAGCGAGAGAAAAGATGGAAAGAAGGAAAGTAATAGAGAAATAGAAAATGAGAAAGAGGTAGAAAAACAAAAGAAAGAGAGAGAAATGAAAGAGAGAAACTGAAATCAAAAGAAAGATAAAAGATTTGATTTGATTTGATTTAGTTTATTTTACTTCGCGTTTTGTGCCTCTTGGCTAATTTGCGAAGATGGGGATGTGTGATGAAATGATGAAATTGATGAATGGACATTCACAAACAACCAAGCCCGACCGGGATTCGAACCCGGGACCCTTGGCGTCGCAGCGCGATGTGCTAACCACTCGGCCACAGGGTCGGGCGAAAGATAAAAGAGAAATAGAAGTGAAAAATGGAGAATTGTTAGATTATTGTATAATATTTGGTATTAAATCGCAGTATTATACTAATTAATAACAACTCAGAAATACTCAGCGGTGAACGATGAGACTCGGTGAAGTATACAGACTCCTCTCAGGTACAGGGGTAGTGCTAGGCAAAGACAATGCTTCACAGTACAGAGGAATAAAACTACATTATTGAGTAGAGAAAACGAAAATATTTATTCTTTATTTATTGCAATTATAATGCAATCAGGCTTAGTACAAAGGGGAGGATTTCGCTTTGACGATGTCTTGACTCAACTAAAACGCATAAACTCAAGGCGTGGCTATCGGCATATCTATGATCACATAGATCTAGCTTGCGCCCCGAACTACCACACCAAGAGATATGCAATAATAACTCAGCCAATATTTGCTCTTTAGTCTTTTATTCCAAATTAATCCTTAGGCTAGCTTTATTTCTTAACGTAGAATGGGCACAACACCGAGGAGTTCTTTTTAAGTTTAAAATCTTCGACAATCTGTGGCGAATGTGTGATATATCTTATGCGATATCCTCGTTTTTATATTATTTCAAGAACACAGATTCAAGTACAGATGAATCACTTACTACAAAAAGATGCTACCAACAAAACTGACATCTACACAAATTTAGAAATACAAATTCACATACTGCACTCTCTCAAATATAAAGATACATTGAATTACTCATAATGGAGCATAAAATACAATAAATATTAAACAAAATATATACATTACAAACAAGTGCAAAATTACATAAAGACTAATAACACGAAAATTACGCTTCCTTTCACAAAAAAATATATTAGTGACATATTTTGAAATTATGACGTCACCAAAATATGGATCATATCAAAATAAATAAATAGGAAAACAGAAAAGAGAGAAAGATTAAAAATAGAAACAAATAAATATTAAATAACTGATATAGAAAGATTGATTTATTTATTTTTTTTTTTTTTTGGTTTGATAAAGAAAGAGACTGAAGAACTGAAAAGGAAAGAAGGAGATTGAAGAATTTAAAAGAAGGAAGGAAATTAAATACAGATTAAAGAACTTAAATGATAAGAATTTAAATATAGATTAAAGAACTGGAAAAGAAAGAGATAGGAAAGCAGAAAAAGAAAGATAGAAATAGAGAAACAGGAAATAAATATATAAATATAAAACTAATAAGGAGAAGGGTAGAAAGTGCAGGAAGAGGTAGAGAAACAGAAAAAGGGCGAAACGGATAGAAAAACAGAAAAGGAAGAGAGTATTCGTATCCATAATCATCGAAACATAGTCCACCTGAAAATTTTAATGGCGGCTCCACTATTGGCACTCTTTTCCAAACTCTTAATTCGGACGAATCCAAGAGGAACAATCAGCAGATGCAGACACTAAATTAGTCCGTTCGACATACTTTCAAACTAAATTACATAGATTACGGAGACTAGGTTTCTGGTTCTATCATTACCTCACCATTGGATAAATTGAATCCGTTTCTTTCCTAACGGGACGTGTACTGAATTACAGAAAACAATCAAACAATTTGTCGCATACCTGACCTGTGACGTTGAGGTAGGTCATGATATACTGTTAAGGACGTTGAAGGTGAACAACCGAAGAATGGTTATTGTGAAAGCGACCTAATGATGTCGTCCATGAGGTAGTCTTCCACTGAGAGTTGATCTAAGTGTTAGTACTGTGAGACCAGAAAGAAGGTTTCCAGTAATAAGTTTTTCCTGCATTGGAGAACAACATGGTGATAAACTTTTAATAGGTTTGGGTCTAAACATGTCTCTCTAACTAGTCCAGCATCAGAAGCTCTGCAATTGTTTATGTTGTGGTTTAAACACAATAGAAGATGTCATAAAGACATTCCAGTTTAATAGACACCAATCTACTTCAAATTCCATGTTAGTATATGAAACAGGTGTTCAGTTTAAATCAACCCTTTCACTCTCACTCTCGCCCTCACTCTTACAAGTCTTCCGGATGTGAACACATCTCGATAAATCTGGTTATTCTAGGAGGGGGGGGGGTAAAATTTCGTACCCAGTCTGTCCATCTGTCATGATGCCTGTGGTTCGTGACAACAATATGGCTGTTCCAAGTGCAACAACTGAACCCTTGATTGATTTTTGTTACTTAGCGCCGCTTTTCTGTCACTTTTGGCTAATTGTGACGATGAGGATGAGTGAAGATATGATGAAATTGATGAAGGGACACTCACAAAGAACGTCCAGGCCCTGATTCAAACTCAGGACTCCTGGTGTCGTAGCACGCTGTGCTAACCACTTGGCCATGGAGGTCGGCTAACAACTGAACCTGTCATATCAAAACGCTGTATCTGAAGAAGGGAATGCAATTTAGCTAGCCAACTGGTTCAGTGTTCTCCGATGAAGATTTTTTTTTTTTTAGCTATATATATCTCACCTGCAAAGTTTGTCCTCACCTTTACACTCTCTCACCCCCCGACTCGACCTTACCCTCACCTTCAAAAATTCTCCGGAGGATGAGGTCTGCCCTCATGATAGTCCCCCTCCGGATGGTGAGCACTTCTGATCAGAAATATCGATAGTCCCTTTGCTCTATCATTGGTTAAGATAAGTGTTCAATGAGCAGCTTTCAGTTTGAAAGCAATTGTACGTAGATACTGAGTTAACATTAGTCTCTGCTAGTAAAACTTTACGCAAGACTCTTCTCTGATTCTACATCATTCAAATGCCTTAACCTGATGAACATACAAAACTGCATTATTGTAGGAAGGGACTATAATTCCAGAGTCTTCTCTTGTAGCTGTTGACGACCGATCTTTTGAAATCTGTCTGTTTCTAATCTACTTCTGAAGAGAATTTCTGAAGTATTATTTCATCCTTAGGGCTTTGTAATACAAATAGATGGATAAACGCAGCCGTACTATAGGTATATATTTTGCACCTTTAGGTCATTAGTAGTACCGGAAAGAACTTCCAAGATTGGATGAAAAGGTCTTAAAGAGCTGTACTTCAAGTGGAAAATGTTGGGTGGGAAAATGTTTGCTTGAACCTTGAGGAAAAATGTAGATGCATGGTTCAAAACGTTGATAATGAAACAGGTAAGAAATAAGAATGTGCTTTCCGTAAATTTTGCTAGCCGGGAGGAGTTTCATTCCCACATACCCCAGCGCGCGTTTCTCCGATAGCGTAGTAACGCTGTCGCTCATATTCAAGAGATTCCGGGTTCGATCCTCATAAGAGGAACATTTCACAGTGGTTCGGATCCCACTTTAAACAAATGTTATTGTTAACTATTTCTCCAAATTTTTAATTCGAGAGATCCTTGATTTCATTCATGATATAGTACTAATAATATAATTAATAGGAAGGCAAATCTTACTTAATATTAATATATTATATTTGATTCTAGGAGAATAATAATTGTTATTAAAAGTAGGTAATAATACAATTTCTACGTAAAAGGTTACTGAAATTAGGAAGAATCGTATAGAAAATTTTATTCGTGGTGAGGATTTTGGGTCAAATCCGGACTCGAATGGATGGAGATTTTTCTCGGTCGGTAATAAACAACCCGCGGCGCAACAGCCCGTGAAGGGCAGGGGTTGCTTGCCGACTGCTAACCTCACTCCCACCTGCCGAGATGGGAGATTATCCAACCAGTTACGGGGTGACGTGTGGTCAGCACGACGAACCGCCAGTCGTTGTTGTAGGTAGATTTTATGACTTCCCTAGCAACTTTTTTCCTGGGACTTTAATCAAGGAATCTGGGGTTCGATACCTGGTGTAGGCACACAGCGGTTCGGATCACACTTTAAACCGCAGATTCAGTCCCGATTACCCTTTTTATGTATATCTTGGACTTAAAACAAAAACTCAAAGTAGGCATATAATGGGCTTAAATCCGTGACTGAAAATCTGAACATGAATAAAATTTGGCAGATTATGGTCTATAATAACCACTACAATTATTGCCTTCTATATCTCTTTTGTAGAAATATCCGTGGGGGCTACAATAGGATTTGTGATCTCAACGCCGACGAAAGTACCGGCAACTGTTCACACTCTTTGAGAGCATGCCGTTTGGTCACTTGGAAGCAGTTCTTACTCAATGAAACCGGGCTTACGGGGGTCGGTAAACTACGACGTTCACTGCAAAATGTTCGGTGAACCGTTCCTCTCCTCCTCCTCGTCCCACAACTAGATTCACAGCCCACGGCGCCTCCCCCTCCCCCTTCCAAGCAATCGCCGTGCCGAAACCTCATAGAAGCGGTCAGTTTTTGCTCGGACCGCGTCAGGGCATCGAACCCAGAACCACTTCAAGGCTACGAGAGCCACGAGTGGATCCATGACGTCAGCTTACTCTCCGCTGTGCCCCAGATCAATAACCCGACCATCTTTCAAGCCATGAAAGATATGACCAATCTCTTTGATAATTAGAACACTTGTCGCCTCTAATTACCAATCAGCATTCGCCTTTGATCTCAGGTACGATGCTGTAAATCGGCTGCCCGAAGACCAAGTTTATCGTCCGTTGGTTTGTACAGAAGGTCGCGCTATTTTCTACGCCTTTCTTGCTTAATTTATCAAACCAGGCTTCAAATTAGTTTTCCAGTTGTTACTTTTTAACCTTTTTTCACTCGTTTTGATAGCAGAGGAATCACAGAACGTGTTCTGTACATAATTGGTCTGCAACTCCTGTCTGCATGAAGCTCGGTTCCAACGGCGAAGAACATTTGTCACTTGGATACGTATTAATAAAATACGATCCTGCTAGAACCTTGCGGATCACTTTAAGGTCAATAGTACGGTGCCCGAGCGCCTTTTTCCAAACACACTTTGCAAGATGCGAAAGAACATCGCAGTGGTTATTCACCTTAACCATCTTGGCCGTGCAGCATCCTACTTTAATGCACGTGTGTGCCCTTCCCATACGAACGGTAGGTGAGAATACGCTTCACTGAACATTACGTAATTGATCTGCTTTATATCTCTTTGGTACCCGATTGCTATAAAAAAATATATCTCTTGTTACCATTTGCATCTGTTTATTCAACCCTCCTCACTCCTTGGTAACACAACGTTCAATAGAACCAGGGAATCTGCGACGTAACGAGTCTCGGGTTCGAATCGTGGCCTGGGCATGGGTGTTCTTTGTGAGTGTCCCATCATCAGTTCCATCATACTCGATCATTACTCATACCCATCTTCGCGATTGGCCGAAAGTGACAGAAAAGCGAAGTAACATAAACCAAAGCAATCAATCAATCAATAACCAGGCAATCTTTAATTCAGTGCCGTACACTTGAACTTACACATACATCCTACCTCTTTCAGATGTTTAGTGTGTCTATATGTCTTGGTGAATCTGGTCTCTCCACAAGCAGTCTCCAATTCTCCTCTTCTAGCCTCTAATCTTCGTCATCCTCAACATCCACGACCCATATCAACCTTAATACCCTTCTTCTTTTGTATTGTTTCATTCTTAATATACTTTTTACCATATTACTGTATTTTCTATTCTTACAAAACCTTCGTAACACATAACAGTGTCGCCTTGTAATCAAGGGATCCCGGTGGAGCCACACTGGACTGTTGGTCCAATCCTTACTAGACTATATCTGAACATAAGTGAACTTGAAACAAACTTTGTCAGATACACAGACTCGTACATGATATTATTTGAATGAATTAGTTGTTTTTTTCCAAAATTTTCCATCTGGAGGTGTAAGTTCGTATTTAGGGGCTGTACGGATAAATTTGTAGCCAAAATGACTATAAATTGGACCTTTGTAGAATCTTTTAGGGGTTGTTGAGGAAATTTGGCGTAAGATAATTTTTCCTCCACCATCCAAATTGCGTTACTTAAAAACTAAGATGTTATTTTAACGGTATCGTCTTGTACATTTGACCTACGGTATTGAATATCCGTCATCACTGGTATCCATTACATTTGATCACAATCACTGGTTTGCTTCCCGGAACTTGTCCATTCAGTTACTTTCGATATGAGTCCCCCATCAGGTTCAACTGGAGGCTAAGTTCTGGGAAGACTGTGCCATCGGCACGCTGGTTCCTGGAAACCCACGTTCAGGTTTGATTTCGCGTTCTACATACCGCGCTTCTTTAGTGGAAAATAGAAGTAGTGCGATTATCAATGTTATCCATGTTATCAGGTGATCTGTGGCTGCGAGTGGCAGCTGCACGTCCGATTCTTCGAGGTTCGCTTGATACTGTTTTGAAGCGGTTAACATAAGTTGGCAACTGCCATATCCAACTGTGGTATTCAAGTGCCGTAACTTGCGGTGTGACGATCTGTTTTCACTGAGAGTACTACTCGACAAGTAGGTCGAATCTTGTCTCAAGTTTATCTCTTAGATTTTCCTCCAAGCACAAAGTGGGTGTTATAGTTTCAGGATACCAAGTGCTATCACATTAAGTTATTCCGCTTTTCTGAGAACGTTGGAGGAGAATATAGCTAAAATTTTATATCCGTTGTGGTAGGGTTGATTTAATTGTAGGGAATACGTTCTCATTCGCATAAGAGTTGGTGTTTTAAGTCCACTTTATGCACAGTAAGGCTAATCTGGACTGGACCTACAGTTTAAAGTGGGATCCGAACCACTTGTGCCTCCACCGGGTATCGAACCCGGGACCCCTTGATTACAAGGCAATGACGCTACCACTGCGCCATGGGGGAGGCCCTCATTCGCATAAGAAGCCATGTCTCTATACTTATAATATTTCGCGATGTGTCGTCACTTGCAGTGATTTACTATGTCATTTCAACCGTAAGAGGAGACATAACTTTTCGTTCTTCATGGATCTCTTATATTACTACTGTTTATCAAGAATAGATATCTATGTCTGCAGGAGATTTCAGTACCGGAAATCACTGATCATTATAATTAAAATCTTCCGTTTGAGGCCAAATTTTTGTTAACTTTATAGGCGCGACTTGTACATTGCTTTCCTGAAGTTTCGCCGAAGTCTGACACATTAATTTTCAGCAAAGAGACCTTCTCCGCTAAAACATGGGGGGGGGGGGCTGCTGAAAATGCCTATCCAGATAATTTAATCTGGGAGTATATGGTTTTATGGTGGGGATTAGGTGTACGAGCAAATTTGTACCGAATTGACACTAAATGGTCCCTTTATGAAATATGTTCAGATTATCTTTTTCGTCCTTTATCTTTATTTATTTATTGAACTCAACAGGTACATACCTAATTACAGAGCCCATATAAAGCATACGTAGTGAATACAGTTACGTATATTTCTGTATATATATATATATATATATATATATATATATATATATACCAAAAGTGGATAATAATGGATAAAAGCAAGGAGGGCCAAAAGGGCTAAGTAAAAATCAATTAAGGTAAAAGGAAACACTCACCGGACAGTAAGAAAATTCAAAATTTTCGCTAATTTATAGCATCATCGGTGTGAGAAGAAACAGAAGACGGAACCGGAAGTTGGGGTCCTGCAGAGTTGCCAGGTCCCCATTGAAGAAGAAGCGGTGCGTAGAACGAAAAAAACACTGTTTCGTCACCAGGCTCGTCGTAAACTGTGAGTGTGTAGGATGAGTTGGGAGGGAGGGCGGGAGGGTGGGTGAGGGTTGGGCATTACTGGGTGGCCTTGTTCAGGCCAGGTGGAGTGGTTGCACTCATGGCCGATATATAGGCCCTCTCCCATCTTTTGCGAACAGAGGTGTTGGCTGGTTGGGGTAGGAGGTGGATGATCGCTACCCGGAAGCAGTCGTTGAAACTGATGTTGTGGTGGTTGGTTTGGACGGCGACAGTGAAGTCCAGGTTGTGGGTGGAGGAGCGGTGGTTATTGATGCGGAGGTTGAGGGCCGTTGATGTTTCCCCCAGGTAAAAATCACCACAGATGTTGCAGGTGAGGATGTAGATAAGGTTTGAGGCATGGCAGGTCCCTTTGGGATGGAGGGTAAATTTGCCAGTGGCCGTGTGCACCTGGAGGGTGTGAGAAGTGATGAGGATGGGACAGGTCTTGCACCTGGGTCGGTTGCATTTATGGGCAGGGGGGTGTTGGATGTGTGGTGAAGGAGTGTTGTGGACCAGGATGTTTTGGAGGTTAGGGGGGGCGTTTGAAAACCACCCTGGGTTTGTCGGGAAATATGTTTTTGGTTTCGGGATCACTGTGGAGGATTGGGAGAAGAGAGTGCAGTGTGTGCCTGATTTTGTTGAGGAAAAATCAACAAAATCAGGCACACACTGCACTCTCTTCTCCCAATCCTCCACAGTGATCCCGAAACCAAAAACATATTTCCCGACAAACCCAGGGTGGTTTTCAAACGCCCCCCTAACCTCCAAAACATCCTGGTCCTCAACACTCCTTCACCACACATCCAACACCCCCCTGCCCATAAATGCAACCGACCCAGGTGCAAGACCTGTCCCATCCTCATCACTTCTCACACCCTCCAGGTGCACACGGCCACTGGCAAATTTACCCTCCATCCCAAAGGGACCTGCCATGCCTCAAACCTTATCTACATCCTCACCTGCAACATCTGTGGTGATTTTTACCTGGGGGAAACATCAACGGCCCTCAACCTCCGCATCAATAACCACCGCTCCTCCACCCACAACCTGGACTTCACTGTCGCCGTCCAAACCAACCACCACAACATCAGTTTCAACGACTGCTTCCGGGTAGCGATCATCCACCTCCTACCCCAACCAGCCAACACCTCTGTTCGCAAAAGATGGGAGAGGGCCTATATATCGGCCATGAGTGCAACCACTCCACCTGGCCTGAACAAGGCCACCCAGTAATGCCCAACCCTCACCCACCCTCCCGCCCTCCCTCCCAACTCATCCTACACACTCACAGTTTACGACGAGCCTGGTGACGAAACAGTGTTTTTTTCGTTCTACGCACCGCTTCTTCTTCAATGGGGACCTGGCAACTCTGCAGGACCCCAACTTCCGGTTCCGTCTTCTGTTTCTTCTCACACCGATGATGCTATAAATTAGCGAAAATTTTGAATTTTCTTACTGTCCGGTGAGTGTTTCCTTTTACCTTAATTGATTTATATATATATATAAGGGTTAAGTCATAAGTCATGGCAACTATTTTTTCTCGCGAACAGGGGACAACACGTAAAATCTAAGATATACCTTTGAAAGTGTATGGAATATACCTTCGAATGAAGCCACCAGATGAAGTCTGGATATAAGAGACTCTCGTAGGGAAGAGGCAGAACACAGGACATTGGACAACAATGTTTTATTATGGCATGAACAACAAATACACAAGACTACTCTTTTTAACAACCTTCAAAGTATTCACCCAGGTTATCCACCGTTTGTTGCCAGTGATGGTGCAGGCGCTGAATACCATCCGCTGCACATGCTGCGCTAACGTCTGCCACCTCTCGCCGAAATACTGTTACGACCTCTTCTTTGTTGACAAACCGTTTCCCACGCAATGGCTTCTTTACTTTGGAGATGAGATCATAGTCACATAGACTTAGATCAGGAGGATAAGGCGGGTGTGGAAGAGCCTCCCATCTCCACCGCTGTAAGCGACGCCTAACAATGTCCGCCGTGTGAGCTGTCGCGTTATCGTGTTGGATAGTTTCGTTGTCCAAAAGTTCTGGACGTTTTGTCCGTACTGCACGGCGCAATTGTGATATCAAAAATGAAGTGTAATGTGCTGCATTCACAGTGGGCGCCTCACGCACTGGATGGCACACACAAACACCTTGACAGTCGTATGCCAGAATGACCATAACTTTTGTGGGCGACGGTATTTGTCGAACCTTATGTTTCCGTGGTCACCCAGTATGACGCCATTCACTTGACTGTTGCTTGAGTTCGGGTTCATATCTACGTGCCCATGTTTCATCGACTTCAATGATGCGATTCAACATCGCATGCCATTCATTCTGAAACCTCACTAGATTGATGCGCAATGTTTCGTAGCGAGTCCACTTCTGTACCTTCGTTAAGTGATGTGGCACCCACTTTGCACAAAGTTTCCGCATCTGCAGGCCCTTCTGTAACTTTGAATTTAAAATTTTGGGTGCGTCAGCACTTAGGCTATTTTGCACCCGCACATTATATGGGGTCCAGTCCCTTACCATAACTAAAATAGCATAACTGCAGTGTCGTGTTACGAAAATAGTAAAATATTCTGACTGTCGTTAAAAGCTGAGGCTGTAAAGGAGCACTCAGCACACACAAGGACAAAAAACAGGACAACACACACAAAATTATACTGGCCATAGTGCCAGTCGCCAGAGCCTCGTTCGTCTGCAAAATGCAGTCTAGGGTGTACTACGTGGAAGTGAGGTTGACAATTGGGTGTACTACGTGGAAGGTCGCCCCTTACATTCCTCCTCGTGTAAAATGCGACGCCGGTATTCCGGTCTGCAGTTGTAATTCCGCCACAGTCCAGACCCTGTCCTCACGTAAACACTGTTCCATCACCATCACCTGTACATCTTTGTCCTTGGACACAGGACACGAACTGCGAGGCAGATCGGCAGTTAACGCTCAGCCCCGTTTGAAGGCCTCCACCTACCTCGCAACTGTTCGATAGGGCATGGCATGCACACCTAGTACTTCCCGTAGCTCTGTATAGCATTCCCGTGCATTTCTGCCGCGGCGAACTGCTATTTTAACTTACGAACGTTGCTCGTGCTTCATGACCTACATTTTCGAACGCTGTCACTCACCGACTGAACTTGGGTGCGTGCTTACTTTACTACCCCACCTTTGTTCACATATACCATCTGGTAGCTTCTTTCGAAAGTACATTCCATATACTTTCAAACGTATATCTTAGATTTTTCCTATTGTCCCCTGTTCGCGAGAAAAAAATAGTTGCCATGACTTATGACTTAACCCACGTATATACAATATATACAATATATATATATATATTCAGGGTGTACCAAAAGTCCCATTACCCCCCCCCTTTGAATTGTAGACAAACCTGCAAAATGTTATTTTAACAGCATGCGTATGATGAGAGGATGGTATACCATTAAATCAGACCAATGACGACCATTTACTCCAGAGGATCTGTGTGCACACCGCCATTTTCATGGCACAGTATTATTCGCCTCCATGTGTGATGTGAAATCCTCCGTAACATGGCTGGCGTGAGGGAAGCAAACTCACTGCGAACAGCTTCTTGAAGTTCCCCAGTTGTCTGATAACGATTATGGGCGACTTTTTGTTTGATGTGTCCCCATAGCGCATTATCACAAGATGTCAGATTTGGACTTTGGGGTGGCCATTTTAGAGGTGCTGGTAAATTTGGCGATCCTCGTCCAATCCGTTTGCCTCTGAACACATCATTGAGGTATTCTCTTAAAATGGCCACCTGAAATCCAGATCTGACATCATATGTTACGGAGGATTTCACATGGCACCTGGAGGCGAATAATACTGTGCCATGAAAATGGCGGTGTGCACACATATCTCTGGAGTAAATGGTGGTTATTGGTCTGATTTAATGGTATACCATCCTCTCATCATACGCATGCTGTTAAAATAATATTTTGCAGGTTTGTCTACAATTCAAAGGGGGGTAATGGGACTTTTCGTACACCCTGTATATATATATTATATACACACACACTTTATCACACCATTTCATTAGGAAATTATGTGTTTAAGCTTAAGCCATTGTGTTAATAGTGTCTTTACATTTTCTCGCTCTTCCTCTCTTTAATTCTTTCTGTTGTCTTTTCTCCGTCTCTTCCCCCTTCCTACAATTTATAGAAACATATATATGTATATATATATATAATTGTCCCGCACCGTGACCGTGCGGTCTCGGCTCCGGCTACGGGACACGCGCATGTTAGAGCCTCCTGGGGAGCTACGAATGAGTAGAATAACCCGGTCACCAAAACTTACAACAACGAATACTGGGGATCGCATCACCACCCCGTAACTGTTTGGATGATATTATACCTCGGCAGGTGGGAATGAGGCCGGCAGTCCGTAGGTAAGGCCTGGAGCTTACGGGCTGTTGCCCCACGGGTTATTATTAATTATTATATATATATAATTATTTATAAACTTATATTTATAACGTATTTATACAATTATATATTATAATAATTATAATTATTTATTATTATTTGTTTCGATATGACTAAACTTTGATAATCAGCGAACAATAAAAATAATGAACTTGTTAACGTGCGGTTCAAAGACAGGGCCAATCGTACTGCTCAGCAACCCATTCAAGGCTTTACGCCTCCTACCGCCCCCTGTGGAATAGTAATCGACTAATGTTTACCGAACTCGTGGCATTTGCTTCCTCCGCAATGCTCGATTCTAATAAGCAACGACCGGAATCCAGATTGAAATATCCAGTAGCAAAAAAGCACGAATACTTCGAGAAACCAGTTCGCTCGTAATTACTTTTACGATACTCAAAGTGTCTGGAAGGACATAAAAATCTCAAAAAGGGGAAAGTGTAGATGCATGAAAGGAAAACAAACATCGAATTCCCTACCTTCCAATAGCAACGTGCGCCATAGACAGAGCAGACACAGGAAATTGTGCCATGTTGAAGGTCACTGGCCTCCGCAAATCTAGCATAAGGTTATTCTCCTCTTCGCCGCTCGGGGCGCCACTATCTCTCCAAGATCAGCGAGGATTTGTTTCTTTTCATTGTGCAATTCCCTCAATCGCAACTCGATATGGACCCGCAACTTCCGTTATGCAGCAATTTCTTCCCCTCCTCCCTACTCTCTGGTCTGTGACGTAGGTTACGGAAGAAAGGGAGCTTCATTTCGACCGGTTTCAATAAAAAAGATCCCGGTCTGGAATCTAACTTGGGTGAGAAAGATTCATCTTCGCCTGGTATGTCAAGTTCGCGGGCCACACGTGACTCTCGTCAGCCCTGATAGCGCTCCCTTGTTCCTGTACGGTATACATTACGCGAAAACATAAGACAGTTTAAACTTGAAATATGGTATTTTTGATCGGCACCTAAATTAATTCACCTATTATAGTTTACTCTTGCGATTGTTCAAACTGGATATTTCCCTACATGTTTGGGTACTCCAATACCAATTTAAGAACGTAAAATATCTGACCAGCATACGTTCGAAAAGCAGCACTTAAGGCACTGCGTGCTTTTTGCATATCAACTGACAAAAATGCCGCTGAGGCACAGGAAATAATTTGCTAGTTCTTGGGTGAAAATGCCGTATCGTACAGCACCTGCAACAATTGGTTTCAGTGATTTCGGGAGGAAAATTTCAATTAGTAAGATGAACAACATCGTGGAGAGCCAAAGAAAGTGGAGGAAGAAAATTGGAGGAACTGTTGAACGGAAATTAAAAAATCGACGTCAACTGATTCATTCGAATAACAAAATTGAAAGGAAAAGACCATTTACGGCAGTGGGATTAAGCAGGTGATATATCTGCATGGTAAAGCCAGGCCCCACACGGCAAAAGGAACTAAGAAAATATTATCTTCATTGGGTTAGGAAGTTCTGCCTCCCTGAACAGGCCCCTTCATACTACCGCCTGTTCCGATCTCTGCAGCACCACCTAGTTGATTCTTCTTCTTCTTCTTTTTGCTCTTGTGTATAAAGTCGTGTTTTTTTTCAACTGTGCTACGGACAATCTTGTTGCCCCATGGTTATCCTTAGTCATGTTTTAATATATCTCATTACAGAAAAATACCGTTCAGCCCTGGTTGAAGACACTGTGCAATGTTCAACATTTTGTGCAGGTTAGGGGATGTTGTCTTATCTTCAGATGAACAGTCTTCTTGAATGAATGTACAGCTTTTCGCCGTCAACATTGAAAGTTTGGAGTATATGATGAAAGCTGTTGAACTATCGTGATCAAATTTCATGAAATTGTGTGTAGCACGAGCAATACATAAGCTGTGTATTGAAAATCGCGTTTCCAAGTGCTTCCATCTTGATGCTCTGTTGCTCCGGTGGTTCCTAACACAGCGAACTCTTCGAATATGGATGTTACGAAAAATGCCAAGTTAAAATGCTTGCGTCTAATGCGGGTCTAAGGAAAGCATTTTCCTTAACATTTGTGCCATGACCAAAATGCTACCGTGCAAAGTGAAAAATCTTATGGCATTTCAGATGCCATGGCATATTTCATGACATTTCTCAAGGATAGAACACGTCCTATTTCCGTAGCATTTTTCGTAGCATAACCAATCAGAAACGACCTCTAGGTCACGAGTGCAGATCTAATGGCGGCCGCGTGAGATGTAAATAACGTATCACTCCACATATTTAAAAAAGATAACTCTTCTGTTAACCAAGAGGAATAACGTTTCCTATAAGAAGGTGTTGGGTATATATTAATGGCGCTGCTTAAATACATAATTTATAGAGTATACAGTCAGGCCTGTAGCCAGGATTTTATTCGGGAGGGGCTCATCCTTTAACCGCAATGCAAAAAAGTGAGGGGGTAGAAGCTCTAAAGACGAATTTCTCAGTACATCACAAATACAAAATGTTTAATCCTGTTAAGAAAGTAAAATTAATTACCACTATATACTATTTAAAAAATATATTTTAAGGATTTCGGGGGGGCTTCTTCCCCCTTAGCTCTCCCCATGGCTACGTGTCTGTATATAGTACACGCATTGAATAATTTTTTAGTTGTTTCTATTGTAAGTAAACGCCCTGTACTAACCATAGATAGTGTAAATCGGTGTGCCTTTCGTGCTGTATATATTATACATCGCAATCGCAAAACCTAACCGTAATATTACATGACATGTTTCCGTGTAAAGTACAGCTTGCTATAAGATTTTTTGAAGCATATACATAGCATTTATTCCAGAGAAAATGTTAAAGGGAAATGGTTGCGACTAAAGCGGGCCTAAGGCTAAAAAACCTGGGAAATATCCGGAAGTCCTATGTATAGGATTATGGGTGTAAATGGACATCTTGACGAGATGACACATCCGATAGGTGGTCTCCGCATCTGTCACCTCTTCAACTACATCACGGAAGAGCTCATAGTGTTTCGAAGAGCACCAAAAAATTAGCATTCCTCCGATGAAGTCTTCTTCCTTCAACCACTTGTCACACCAAAGGTTGTGTTCAATAAAGTTAGTTGCTTGTTACCCGCTATGCTTAATGCGCTCTACACCCACCGAACCTGTTATTTCAGGAGGAGCTGGAATGTTGCACCATCGAACCTGCAGAAATTTCTTGCTCGCTCATCAGCCATTTCCTTCGACGCCTTCATCGTTGTGGGTGACCTCTCCGCAGTGTTGGTTGATCAACTGACAACCAGAGTGAAGGCTTGTCAGGAGATGTTTCCAAGTCATTCGCAATGTCTGTGTCGCAATTTAAAACTATGCAAACAGATGCCAACTATTTTTATGAAATATATTTTCTGGATGAGGAGTAGATTACTGAAAAGGTCTTTGCACTTTGCTGTGGATTGACACTCCCTATGGGAAATATTGGCTCCGCACCGTAAACATTCGGTCATGCTTTGGGCTCCGGCTACGGGACGCTTGCAGGTTTGTGTCTCCTGAGGAGGGGGAAGGAGAGGGTAACAACTTTTCCTGAGATTTCGGCCTGTGTATGTAACCGGTGGCAACCCACCATCGTGAGGAAATTCATGAGTAGCGTAACCCGGCCTTGGAAACCTGGTGGTTCGTCGTGCTGACCACACGTCACCCCGTAACTGGTTGGATGATCACACCTCGGCAGTCGGTAGGTAGGCCCTAGATCTCACGGACTGTTGCGCCACAGGGAAAATGGGAAATGTCGATATAGCATGTAAAGTAATTTTTCATTGATTTCGTTTATTTTACTTCGCTGTAATGCCACTTTGGGCTAATCGCAAATATGAGGATGAAAGGTGATAAAAGGAGATGGATGAAGGGTCAATCACAAACGACATAACACGAGCCCCACACAAGATTATACTGGTTCTGAGTCCAGAAGCCAGAAGCTTGATAGTCTGCAAAATGCAGCCCAGGTTATTTTTTTTCAAAATGAAGGTAAAGTCAAATTTTGGAGCTCATATGTCATTTAATACGGTCAGTATGTACGAAAATGTGTTAATGGGGCGAAATTTTGGCCCCCCTCCATTACTGTTGGAAAAATACAGAGCGATCCATTCAATTGTAGACCGCCGAGCGGCTGTTTACGTTATCGGCAAGCGACGCGCTCGCGGCTGTATGTCGGCACTTAGACTGTCCGTGAATCAAGCGCGCAAGTTTTAGTTTAAAGAGTGATTTATTTACTTATCAATTTGTGAAAGAAGGTGCTGAAACTGGCCGCCTTCGTTGTCCACACATCCCAAACTTTGTGTGGTGTGTTTTTAAGCTTATTGGTACCCAACTGGAGTAGAGGAGGGGGGGTGGGAGTGTCTTGATTTACTATAAGAAAACAGGAATTTTTGCAAATTTTGCACCAGGCGTCAAAGCTGCTAGGTTTGCTGGTTAAGGCTTTGGTATGCTATTGAGTTTATCTCATCATCTTTTCATCCATGCATCCTCATCCTCATTGTCGCCATTAACCCAAAGGTAGGAAAGCGACCCATAATAACCAAACTAAAAATCTATACGATGTAAGTTCTACAATAACTTTCATGTAGAAATGTACATCATCTCTGTGCTCCTGGCAGTAAAATTATTACTTTCAGTATGCAAAAAATTAAAACATACGCAGCTACTTGCAAGCAAGCAAGCCCATTTTTCCTTTCAAGTCCAACGCGTCCTTTCAAGATCAGAAGAAAAAGGCTACAGACCGCCTGTAGAGAGGGAACGAGTACAGCGATCTCGCTTCAAATGTCAAGGACGCTATGTGCAAGGTTGGATCACTGCCAAGACGTCAACAAATTTAATTTTCTCTACTTTTTTTCCTTTCTTTATTAGGAAAAAAACGTTTTGCTAGCGATTAGGTACGCACTGCAGGATTTTCATGCTGTACAAAAAAGTTCCCACTTGCCATATACGAAGTGTTAACGTTAGTTTCGTACGTATCAAATATCAGACGACTTGGTTTCGTTTCGTTTAATTCTGTTGTAAACATTTGAGAAACAAGAATGTACATTACACAAGAATAAACTTAATTCTGAAAAAAAATAATCATAAATGTGGTATTAGAAAGGAAATGTTTATTTTCTATATTAAGTATAGATTTTAATTTAAATTTAGGATTATATTCACCATTTTACATACCGCTTTTGATCCTGAAATGTGCCCAGTTTTTGTACAGAAATCTTGATAATTTATTCTCCATACACATGAACGTTAGTTTTCGCGTGACGTTGAAAAATGCTATTATGGTGCTAACGATATTGCATGGAGATATGTGTAAAAATTTGATCATCACATGATTCTCATTTGTGCAGTGTGCTTAAGATAGGTTTGCAAAGTACCGAGCAGCGGTGGTGCCAGAGTTAATCATCTAGGGATGCCGAGGGGGTGTGATCTTGAAAATAAAGGGAAGCGGATCTTGCGCTCAAAATGTGCCAATTGGCACAAAATGTGTTGACTGCAGCAACATAGGTATTAAGTGCATAATATGTTAATGATGCACTTTTAGAGCATGAAAATAACTAACTAACTAACTAACTCCCTAGCCTTCTTAAACCCGAAGGTTCATGGCTGCAGCAACATAGGCCTTCCATCTGTCCCTATCTTGAGCAAGATCTATATACTCTTTCCCATCCCTACCGATTTCCTTTAGGTCCATCTCAACGTTGTCCCTCCATCTTCGTCTTGGCCTTCCTACAGGTCTCTTACCATCTGGTTTCCCAACAAGAATTCTGTAAACTCCTCTTTCCTCTCCCATTCGTGCCACATGGCCTGCCCACCTAAGTCTTCTTGATTTAATTATTCTAATAATATCTGGACATGAGTACAATTTATGTAGTTCTAAATTATGTAACCTTCTCCACTCACCTGTCTCCTCATCCCTTTTAGGTCCAAAGATTTTCCTAAGGATCTTATTTTGAAATACTCTCAATTTATGTTCCTCTTTCAATGTAAGGGACCAAGTTTCACACCCATATAATACTACAGGCAAAATTACTGTTTTGTATATTTTAACTTTTAGTTTCTTAGATATTAAACGAGAAGACAAAAGTTTATGAAGAGAGAAGTAACATGCATTTCCTGAATTAAGCCTACTTTTTATTTCCTCTTTAATATAATTTTCATTTGTTAATATTACTCCTAAGTATTTGAATTTGGAAACTGGTTCAAACGAGTTGTTATCAATAATTAGATTTTGATTATTACCTAACACTTGGTTTCGGCCTGTAAGCATATATTTAGTTTTCTCTTTGTTAACTTCCAAACCTATCTCTTTAGCAGTTTTGAAAAATATTTTAGCATTATTCTTAATTGTATTCACATGATCCCCCAGTAAGTCTACATCATCTGCATATGCTAACAACTGAGTCACACCATTTAATTTTAGTCCTCCTTTAGTTTCTCTTACCTTCCTTACAGCATATTCTAAGGCAAAATTAAAGAGCAATGGAGATAATGCATCTCCTTGTTTTAACCCATCATGAATTGTAAATTTGTCAGACATATTATTACCCACACGAATTTTACTTTCTGTTTCACTGGTGCATATTTTTATCATACTAACAAGCTTCTTAGGTATTCCAAACTCTACTAATATATTATATAATTTATCTCTTTTGACCGAATCATATGCTTTTTTGAAATCAATGAATAGCTGATGGACATTTTGATTATATTCCCACTTTTTTTCAAGTGTCTGTCTGATGTGAAAAATTTGATCTGTAGTTGATCTGTTACGTTTAAATCCACATTGATAATCACCTATAATTTCATTAGCATATGGGGTTAGTCTTGTTAAAAGAATGTTAGACAATATTTTGTATGTTGTTGAGAGTATAGAAATTCCACGGTAATTACTGCAGTTCATTTTATCACCTTTTTTAAACACAGGAACAATTATGGATTCTTTCCACTGTTGAGGGATTTCTTCTTTATTCCATATTAAGCAAATTAATTTATGAATTTGACATATTAATGAATTTCCACCATATTTAATTAACTCAGCTGGTATTAAATCAATGCCAGGTGCTTTGTTATTCTTTAGCCTTTTAATAGCATCTTTAACTTCAGTCAAGTTAGGTTCTGGAACTAAAGGTTCTGCTGTGTGTACTTCATTTACTTCTGATTTATCTCCTACATGGACATTTAAAAGGTCATTATTTAGAATATCGCTTGGGTCAGCTAGAAAATCACCGTCTTTATCTTTTATCAAGTTTACTTTAGGTTGCCACCCCTTTCTAAATTCATTTACACCTTTATATAAATCTCTGATATTTTTATTTTTGCTGTTTGTTTCAATTTCGTTAATTTTACTTTTCAAGTAATCTCTTTTTTTACTTCTGAAGGTGCGGTTAACTTCTCGCTTTATTCTATTATAATTGTTTATATTTGTATCATCAGAGTTATTTAACCACCTAAGTCTAGCCTGATTTCTTATTTCTATTAGATTATGACATTCATTATCAAACCATGGTTTACTTTTTCTTGGTTTATGGTATCCTATACTTTCTTTAGCTGCTGATTCTATTGCATTACGTATGTGCTCCCAATTCTTATTTACGTCTGTTTCATTTATATTTTCATCATCATTTAAATCCTGCAAAACATCAAATCTATTTGACAGTTTAATTTGGTAATCTTTCTTAATTCTTTCATCAGCAAACTTTCCTGTATCAAATTTTATAACTTTTAGATTTTGTTGCTTATGATTTATCACTGAGAGTCTTTGTCTTAATTTAGCAATTACTAAATAATGGTCACTGGCACAGTCAGCACCTCTATGTGTACGAACGTCAATTATACTAGTATGCCTTCTCTTATCAATGAGAATATGATCTATCTGATTATGAGTTTTACCATCTGGAGAAGACCAGGTATATTTATGGATATTTTATGTTTAAAGTGGTACTTTTCACAATTAAATTCTTTGAGGTTGCAAAAGTAATCAATCTTATACCATTATCATTACTTAATTCATGAAGACTTTCTTTACCAATCGTGGGTTTAAATGTCTCTTCTTTGCCAATCTGTGCATTACAGTCACCTAACAGAATTTTCATATCATACTGGGAAAATTTATCAAAGATCTGTTCTAACTCTGCATAAAAATCATCTTTAGTATTATCATCTTTATCTTCCGTTGGTGCATGCATGTTTATTAAAATAATTTTACACCACCTACCCTGTAAAACTGCATATGATATCCTATCATTAATAAATTCTACTGTTTTAAGAGCCGAGATAATTCTATTATTTATGAAAAAGCCTGTTCCAAAATTATGATTTTCAGTACCACCATAGAAAAAGGTATAATTTTTAGTTTTACAATTCCCTTCTCCTGGCCACCTAACTTCCTGGACAGCTACTACATCTAATTTATACTTCACTATCTCATTAACTGTACACTGAAATGCCCCAGGCCGGTAAAGGCTCAGAACATTCCAGGTGCCTAATTTAATATCCTTATTCCTAACGTAGATTTTATCCTTAGTCCAGGGACCTCCCAAAGTAGTCCCCACCCGGAGATCCGAACGGGGGACTATTTTACCTCCGGAATATTTTACCTTGGGAACATCCATGGCCTTATATTTCTGTTTCTTGACATGTCTTTTTACAGTGCAGAGTTTTCAGCTCTACGCCTAACCCCCAATATGAATGGAGGAGAGCATGAAAATACACATAGTAATAAGAGGGTACTTTTATCAGTTATTATTCCGTGTGATGCACTAAAAGTACATCAATTGAGAAGATCAGGCACGACCATTTCAAAGATACCAAAATTACACGTTTATTGATATGATGCATTTGTGTGTCTATATCAAATACCAATCTACGAAAATATGCCAAAAAACCTAAGGCTACTAGTGGCTTGCTTCATTTTTGCTTGTTTTGATCACGACAACCACATGTTTTAGATTAGTATTCACAAACAAAATGCGCGTCGGGAAGGGGGGTCCAACGGGTCCATCAACCTCCCTGGAAATTGGCATCGTTAATTTCAAGATACAAAAAAACAGAATAAATAAAGTTTATTTACTTTGTACTCGGAGAGAAAAACCGAAGTAAAAAATGCACTAGATCGAAAGAATTGAGTGAAAAACAAAGGAACTAGGTTATAGTTATATTCATACTCTACCGTTAAAATCACAGAACACATTGTTCGACAGGTTTCAAAATTCCAGAAATTGTAGTATTAGGTGATAGGTCACTGAACATAAATTTCATGAGTAAAATTTTCCCCTAACTTCTAAAGTCTTTTCTTCAACGAAACGTAACAATTAATAACAAGAGACACAAGTGTGAATTTCAGTACTACACTAAGTGTATAAAATGTATAAAAAAAGAATTAAAATGGAGATACAGTTTTGCTGGATATTCACTTATCTGGTGGACCGAGTAGCAAATTCATTTACATAAATAATGATAAGAAGCTTGGAATAAAATAGGTTTATATTTATTAGTTTGTAGTAATTATTATTTTAAAATAGCAATTATAACCGTGCTAATAATTATTATTTTTAATACTACCAAAGTTTTATCAATGTTCTAACCTCCCCTACAAAAATTTCTGGAGACGCCCATGGAGACAAACTAAGCCTTCTTAATTCTCATTCACATTTTTTATGCACGATATGTTTGTAGACAAATGACAAAAACGTCCTTTCATTACGAGACCTTCTGACTTTCAAAGGAGATTAAGATGTACGTCGTAACACAGAACTGTCGAAGACACGTAAAGAGCACCTTTTCAAGATGGCTGCCGGAATTGAAGAACAGCCCAACCTGCTTTTAACCGTTATTGGTGGTGATGGAAATGCGACATTTCGTTTGTTCTGAACGCGGGCAGCAAGCTCAACATTTGCCACCTTCCAGCCACATGCGTCAATCGAGCTGTATTGTTGTCGAAATGAGCCACACCCAATGACCTTGGCTTCCTCACCATACAAGATTCATATCAACTGTGGCTAGTTAAAGCTAGGAAACAAATTGGCCTGTGCTTTTAATAACACATGCCAGAATTACTGTTGCGAGGTGGAAGCAGTAATACTTAATGATATTCATTATTTGATACGGCCGTGAACCTGCCCTCCCTCCCCCACATAGAACACTAACGAATCTAATAGTGCAATTCGTTAGTGTTTCGTTAGTGTTCTCTACTACTGTTAACCATTTCGTTAGTGCTTCATTAGAACACCAGTAATTTCAAAAAAACGTTGGGGCTTAGTTCACTTTGGCCCCTCTCCACATGGAGCACTAACGAATCTAATAGCGCAATTCGTTAGTGCTTCATTAGAACACAAGTAATTACAAAAAAAGTTGGAGTGGGGGCTAAGTTAGTGTTAACAGACACCGTCGCCTTGCAAACAAGGGGTTCCGGTTCAATTTATTTATTTATTTCGCAAAGATCCTTAACAGAACATAATGTTCCAACAATAGAGGATCATATTAAAAACATTTATAATAAAGAATAAATCTACATTTTAAAAATTTTAGAACTACAGAATTACAAAATACAAAGAAAAAAATACAAAAAAAAAGAGAATAGAAAAGGCAGTAGGTATGTTATACAAAGTTACAGAACAAAATACAAACACAATATAAATATAGTACAATCACAACAGAGTATCGCTAAATACTTTCAAATACAAACATATAATACATCGTACAATAGTCGATGAACACTAAGATTAATTACACAAATTGTACAAATATCAAATCCTTATGAGAGTAAATGAAGCATGACTTTAAATACATAGTATCGATAATAATAATATAATACAAACACGGCTTCACTAAACACTGAATAATTTTAATACAATCAAATTTAAATGTTAGGCAATAACAATATATTTCTTTTATTATTGAACTTTATGTTATAAAAGGAAGCGCTAAGTCTACTTTAATTCCCTTTTGAACAAGTTTGTTATAATTTGTGCATAGTCTGATAACAACTGAAGATTTATGTGTATTATTTTTCGATTTATCAATAAAATAAGGAAGTAGTCACCTAAAATTTATTGGCTTAACACTAAGTTTAAAATATTTCAATACTTCAGGCGAATCTATTAAGTAATTCATAATCTTATAAAGTGTAAAATATTGAGTTTTTAATCTTCTAGATTTCAAAGGTAGCACCTCAAAATCTAGAAGTAAAAAATTATAAGAAATTTGATTTACTACTGCTGAACGATTATACTTTTTAAAATACAAATATCGTAAAAATTTAAACTGAATTCGTTCAATATTATCTGAATGTACCTGATAAAATGGATCCCAAATTCCACTTAAGTATTCAAGCCTTGAACGAACGATTGAATTATATAGGTTCATTAAAACCTGCGTATTCTTAAAATCTTTAGTTGACCTAATTATAAATCCAAGACGTTTATATGAATTCGGCAGATATAAGAATAATGATGTTTATAGTTTAAAACTCTAAAAAAATATCAGTATTACATTTGTCGAAATGAAGAAATACTTTCTGAAAGAAAGAAAATCGATTTTCTAGTATTTCATCGCTGATGAGTCTACAAGGGAAAAGGGGAGAGAGGAAACGAAATGGGACAACAAATGAGAGGAGAAAAGAGAGAGCGAAAGGGGGCGAGGAAAAATAAAGGAGGGAAGAAAAGATAGGACAGATGTAGATAGGAGAAGTAATGAGGAGAAAGGAAAAAGATGCGAAGAGAGATGAGGAAAATGGAGCAATGAGGAGAAGAGAGGAGAGAAAGAGATGAGAGGAGAGGAGGTTTGAGAGGAGAGGAGGAGACTAGAAGAGAAGAGTTGAGGGTAGATAAAAAGAGAGAACATATGAAGAAGGAAAAGAAGAGGAGAAGAGTGCAGTGGAGTCGGAAATCTAAGACAGGAGAGGAGATAAGAGGAGTGGAGAAGAATGGGATGGAGACAGGAAGCGAGAACAAGAGGGAATACGATATGACATATAAGCAGAGGAGAAGAAGGGGAGAGAAGAAGGAGAAGGAGATAAGAGAAAGGAGACGAGAGGAGAGATGGGGTATTTGTAGAAAATAACGTCTCATGTCAAGAATTGATGCATTGATAAAAATATCGTCATCAAACATTCAATAATATTTTAAAATGAATTGGAGAATGTATTAGATCGGTGCGAAATGCCTTTTGGCCGAGTTCAGAGCGAGATAAAATCTGCCATGTAAGATCTTTGATTCTATCTGCGATTATACCACTAAAAACATGAATGTAATTGTCATAATTATAAGAATTATCCAATATTTTCTCCACTTCTCAGTTCTTTGAAATGGAGGTTTTATTATTTAATATTTCTCCTCTCCCCCATCGTCAGTTCCAAACAGATTCATTCCGTTTCACACTGCGTGGACAATGAACACAATGGGATATGTCTAAAACTTACGAAAATTTTCTTCCACCGGAGGGGTTTGAACCTACGACCATCAGGTCGACAACCTACAACGGTAACCACTACCCTACAAACTTTCGTTCTTGAGAAGTGTGAAATGTAGATGGAACTCTCCTCTTACATGTAATGTGCAAAGAATACTTATTTGTAACAAAGAAGACGAAGGTGGTACGAATCGGCGCAAACATTTAATGGAGAATTGCACATGATGGAAACTTTTCATTCGATATTTGCGGAGGTATTCTTGCATTGAACTGGAGTGGGTAGAGGGGTAAAATTAGCATGTCCTGAATTATCATATATATAAATAATTATTTCATCAATATTTGTCAATGTCTTTGAAGCAGTACACAATTATCGTTAGAGTATCCTAATTCACGATAGTATACGTAAAAATAACCCATTGAATATGTGTCAATTCATTTATTTGTTTAATTTTTTTTTTAGTAAATTCCAGATGCAGAACAATGTAGCCACTCTACACTGCCATTACAAATAATGTTACAATGCTCTTGTTTAATAAAAGGAGAATAAAAAAAAGAACACGTCGTAAGGAGACTCGAACCTGGAACCGCTAGATGCCCAGTCGAGAACTCTAAACACTACACCACGCCACTACCTTCAGTTCAAACAACAATTTTTATATATTAAGTCAACTCTCCTCTTCTCGTCTCCTCCTATCATCTCTTTCCCTCCTCTCTTCTCCTCTTTGCTCCATTTTCCTCATCTCTCCTCGCATCTTTTCCCTTTCTCCTCATTACTTCTCCTATCCACATCTGTCCTATCTTTTCTTCCCTCCTTTACTTTACCTCGTCCCCTTTCCTGATATTTTTTTAGAGTTTTATACAATATTACTTGGTTTTATTTCTTTCGCGTATTTCATAAATATCTATTATGCCTATGGCAACCCTGAAATTGAGCCTAACTCTACACGCAACCCACCAGCGCCTTACGTAATTTGGGTTGCCTAGTTTAAAATGTCGTTGTCCAAAAACTTTTGAGAGTCACTGTACATATAAAGCCACTTGTTATAATGCATGGCGTTTAAAACTCAACGTTCAGATAGAACTTAGTTCTCAAATTTCCTTGTTCTACGAACAGATGTGCCTCGGCGCACTGTAGCGATTTTCTATCGAACAGATTAGCAACTCTGGTTCTCGCGTTGTGCTGCGCCGATCGCGGCAGAGATATGTGTGTCGGCCTATACTATGTGAGGTGAGTGTACTACGGTTCAGATCTTGCTTTAAGCTGTAAGTCACTTCCCTGTTAGCCTATCTGACCATTAGAAAACTAATATATATATATATATATATATATATATATATCGACTTTGTTGTTCTTTAGATTATGTCTTCTGTTAAGTACGTCACTAGTTAGCACAGATATTTCTATTCTTCTTCCCAGTGTTTTGAGCTGAAAGCTGATTTTATTCGTGATATTTGTCTGAGACTTACTCAACCTCAATTCAATGGGTAACTGGGGGCAACAATGAGGGTAAAGGCGGCCGGGGTGTTTGCTGATCCCATCACTTCCAAAATGGCCCAAATGAAGAATGTAGGGGGGCCTACCCCCACATACCGTAAGTGTGCCTTTATGGCACGGTGCTACCTTGCACGTGGAACTTTACCTTACTACATGCCGTTGATTTCCTTTCCGTGTACAATCGTTGATATATTTAACAAAATTGGAAGTTTATGATTCTCGTATATTCATGATACTACTCGAGATTGGTTCGTAGACATTTAACTTATTCAGTGAGCAAGGACTTATTTAAGGGGGATCCAGGGGGCCCGGACCCCCGCCGAAAGATTTAGCAAGTGCAAGAATGAAATAGTGAAAATGTGCGTTGTTTAACATTTGTTGTATAATCCAGGATTATTTGCTTCAATGTGGGTGTCCATAAATTATCTTTACATCTTTAGACTTGAATAACTTGAAAACTATACTAGATAATGACAAACGGTTATCAACATGTGACAAGAAAACTCGTAAAGTTTTTTTTTTTATTTTTCAGGTGACGCAGATTTGACGAAAAATATGGACGCCCCAGGAAAAAGCTCAGTGTTTAGCCTGGTTTATGGAGACGAAGTCCGATACCCAAGTGTAACGAAACGAAACTTTCGGACACAGTATGGAAGGGAACCACCGTCTCGACCCACCATTCGGGCTTGGCATACGTCATTCATGGAAACGGGTAGTGTTCTCCGATTCGGTGGTCGCCACGATCACCTGACCTCACACCACTAGACTTCTTGGTGTGGGGTTTTGTAAAGGATCAGGTGTACCGAACCAAGGTTACAACCTACAGGACTTGAAGACACCCATTCGCAATGCATTTGAACATGTCACCGGAGATGCTGGTGCGTACATGGAGAGAAATTGACTACAGACTGGACGTTATCCGTGCCACTAGGGGTGCACACTTTGACGTGTATGAATGAGGAAACAAAGCTTTATGAGTTTTGTTGTCACATGTTGAAAACCGTTTGTCATTATCTAGTATAGTTGTCAAGTTATTAAAGTCTAAAGTTGTAAAGATAATTTATGGGCACCCTGTATTTAGTTTTTATAATTCCTTCATTTAACATTAATTTGATGTGTGTGTGTGTGTGTGTCTAAAGAAAAGCTGACGTAGTACAATGACTCTTTTGTTGCATAACAACAATAATTATTTTATTGGGAGACTTTCGAGACAAAACTATCCTACGGCACTGTTAAGGAAGTATTTAGGGGCAGAGCCCAAGGTTTCGGACCCCCCCCCCTTCGCTCTGGAAGACCAACCAAGTACTAAGATTAAACAATGAAAATTGTTTAGTATTTGTGGTATAATGGAGGGTTATTTA
Organism: Lepisma saccharinum; assembly: GCF_977018435.1. NCBI lineage: Eukaryota > Metazoa > Arthropoda > Insecta > Zygentoma > Lepismatidae > Lepisma > Lepisma saccharinum. Next base: position 63,918,167 of record NC_139229.1, on the reverse strand, counting down.
TTTCCGCCGAACTTTGAATGACAGTACCAAAGATATTAATCTGAAATTTTAATTTTCGTCAACTGCATCTAACATTCTTTATTGTTATTTAATATATATTCAAATCTTTATCTATTTGCGACTGATATCCTTGCCAACGCAGTTGCTTTCATACAAATTTTAGCTATCTTAAGTACATGCTAGATAATGAATAGATGCTTTTATATCTCTGTTCTTAGACCGTTTTTTTACCTATTAATGTAATAATAGCAATACAATATTAATTTAATATGTATTATTATTGTTTTAATTTAATATATTTATAATATAATTATTTTAATTTAAACGTTTGTTATTATTATGATTATTATTACTGAGACACTTGGTTCGGAACCCCCCGAAATAAATTTCTAAATACGTGCTTGTCAGTGAGTGTCTAATGTTTTATATTTATGGCAAATTCTATCTAGATACTGCTGTTTGGAATATCAATGCTTTTTACTTTCATAATCCGTTACACTTCTGATATATCTTGGCTTTTGGAAAATGTTCTGACGAATCGAGGGAAATTTCATTTCCATAAGTGAATTTTTCCTCAGATAAAGGGAAATTTTCTCTACCTAAGAGGGAATTTGATGAAAATGCAGTTGCCACCATTGAACAGCCAGTCAACTGACCGTCACGAAGCCGAGCGCCCTACGATGTTAGGCACGGTGAGTCATGTGCTGATGCATGGTAAGAAGTAATGGGTAAAGTATGGTGTATTTTCCGTTTCGATATTTTAAATATCCATGTTTATTTTATTAGTAAAATTGCAGAATTTGTGTATGGATCGCGTAACTTGCTCCGTGTACAAAAATTGCAAAAATGTGACACTGACACGTACCTCCTTTCAACACCTAAATCAAACTGTTACTGAAGTCAAATTTCTGCAGTTCCGTGAATAAAATAAGGCAAATTTCTATCATTCTGAGACTATTTGTTAATAAATGTAACCCTTATTTGACAACTAAAAGCATGAAGTTGACGCACGTTATATTTGAAAATTCATGCATGTAGAGTTACATAATCGTGTGCAATATTTGACTGTTCGAAAAAAACTGGTTTCACATAGCAGCACGTATTGTATCGGAATAACTATGGCCTATTTCCCTAAACTTCAGTATCTCAATAATGATAACTGGAAATATTATGTGGTTTATTTTACAAATTTATTTTGGTACTTTAATGGTGAAAGCTTTGCAATAATAATTGGTGTGATAATAGGGATAAATTCAGGTTTGTAAATTTCCGTTTTATACCTGGTTGGTTGACTAAGTTTTCCTTATTGCATTTATTTAATTTGCGAGACCAGATTTTGTGGTGCGGGTTGACCATTATATGTTTAATATATTCTCATTAATACGTCATCTAAATAAGGAATTAATATCCAATAAAGAGTTTAAATGTCGCGGTAAAAACTTGCATAAATTCTAATTTTGCATTGCAAATGTGTAAATTTTTATGATTTAGACCCGTAATTAGCTATGTACGTAAATTCTATTTTCGTCACAAAGTTTGCCAATTGCAATTTGGTAGCATGGGTTGGCTTAATTTTGTGGCCCATACATTGTTTAACAAATTAATCATGATACATATACGTTTTCTGCATGGTTCGATTTTTATTTGTCTAAGTGATTCCTTACAGCGTGTTGTCTGGAGAACTATATTTTCCTTCCATACACTCCATGATTCTTTGTCAAGTATGAAAAACCCCTTCGTACCTCACATGAAAATCGGCTAAATCTCCACGTCTGAGACGACCGGAAACTAAGAACTATTGCTCGCCTAAGCTAGTTTTCAAATCTTAATATCTGCGGTAAATCTAACATAATGAAGCATTTAACTGTGATAATTGGTTTCTCCAAGCTTCAACTTTACTTCGACAATAGTTTCCAGTATTCTAAAGCATTTCCTAATACTCCTGTAAAATTTAGGAAAAATTATTAAATATTCGGAAACGTCAAATTTTTTATTAACTCTAGAAAGACAAGATATTTGTTCGGGAAGTTTGACACGAAATTTAAATCGTCCCAGTTCGTTAAATGAATGGGTTTCTTTTCAACAAAATGACACAGGAAACTATAATGAAATGTAAAAAACTGAACAGCCTAATTGGCCTACCCTAGCAAGACCATGTGTTTGCATTCACCACCAACCCTAACTCTTTGCTATTCTAAACAGTTGAGTTCGATGGCTACAAGAAATATCGATGTCTGCGACCATCTGTATCGCCTCAGACGTCTGAAACAAACGCTTATTTGTGGTTTCTGTAATTCAAATTTTAAAAAGGAAATTTTTATGGAAAAAGTATCCAATGTGTGTGACCGGGAGGAGACCCACAGCTTTGAATGCTTGAGAGTCGTCTTATATTTTGTCTAGTTAATCCAGGTCTCAGGTTCGAATCCTGGTATTTCTACACTCGTGCAGTTCATTATTTAACCTCGTCGTTGATTGATCAAAGCACCTAAGAGACGTAAAATAAACATGCAAAAAGTATAATTTAATAATAGTTGCCTCCCTTTGTTATTAGTTGACTAAGCATTTTTCCTTACACATGTTCTGAACGACCTTGTAATCAAGGGCTTCCGGATTCAACTGATGGAGGCACGTAGTGGTTTGGGTCCCACTCTAAATTGTAGATCCGGTCCCGATTAGCCTATCTGTGCACAAAGTTGATTCAAATATTATACAGCTAAATTGACTTCTGGTACGAATTCCAGATAAAGATTGGATTGTGTACACCCAACGGCGAAAGAAACAGTAGGCGAATTTTCCACCACCATTTTCATTCGGTCTGTATTACACAATGTGATGACAATGAATTGAAATAAAGACGTCAATAAGCAGAGAGCAATGCCTGCTTCGAACAAACATAGTTTCATTCCTTAAAACAACATAGGATGTAGAATAGAAAAGTAGTGAAAATAGCGGTGGACAATATTTGCCTACAATTATGTTTGCCGTTGACTGTACCCTTCACTTTAAGTAGTCCCCCTAGAAAAGCTTTCTTGTGCGCGTGTGTGTTTAGATTGTCGTACGTTTTGTGTTGTTTTAGCTCGCGGTGATGTATTACAGTGAACCAATGACACTATTTATTATGTTGGTTCATCGTTCCCAACTCTGAGAGATTTGAGCTGTTTGACTTATTTGGTTTATTTTACTTCCGTATTTCCGCCACTTTTGGCTAATTGGGAAGTTGAACGATATGGTGGAACTGATGGACACTTGCAAAGAAATGTCCAGGTCGGGATTCCAACCCTGATTCCCTGGCTTCGTAGCGTGCTGCTCTGATTTATGTGGAATTATGTATGCATTGTCTTTGGAGTGTTTTTAACATGCTATTAGTTTTGTACGTCGGTACTTGGGAAGAACGACAAATGGAAAGGAAGGTGGAATGTGGCTACGTTATGTTCGTTGTTTGCATGGAGTTTACATGAAGTTTTGGTGCTTACAAATGCAGCGGCGTGACCAGGATTGTGGAAAGGAGGGGGTACGAATGTATTTTTTACTAGTCAGCCCTCATTTTGCTATCTTTTCCTGCCTTTGACATTTTTTAAATTTATTATTATTTTAGAAATACTTGGCCAAAGGGTGTGATTAGGACGCACATCAATCCCTGTGCACGCCACGCCATCTTTAAAAGATGGCACTACTGCTTTGGCGCCAGGGAATCTTGGGCGAAAGATTTAGTGAGCTGTAGTGAGAATCGCGTGCTGCTTGTTGTTTGGGTATCGTAGTAGGGTAGTCTTTCTTGTCGCATGAATTTGTTAGTAATTTGACGTTTATATTATGTTTTTATTTACTTTTTTTAGGTGAAGTGTTCGCTTTGATGCTGACATCTTGTGATAATTCGCTATGGGGGCACATCAAACAGAAAGTCGCCCATAATCGTTATCAAACAACTGAGGAACTTCAAGAAGCTGTTCGCAGTGCGTTTGCTTCCTTCACGCCAGCCAAGTTACGGAGGATTTCACATCGCACCTGGAGGCGAATAATACTGTGCCATGAAAATGGCGGTGTGCACACAAGAGTAAATGGTGGTCATTGGTCTGATTTAATGGTATACCATCCTCTCATCATATGCATGCAGTTAAAATAACATTTTGCAGGTTTGTCTACAATTCAAAGGGGAGGGGGTGTAATGGGACTTTTGGTACATCCTGTACATGAAGCTAGACCGCAACTTGTGTCTAAAATGTAACCAGTTTTATCCCATTATCAGTGTTATGTTAGTGCTGCCTCCCCTCGTAAAGATATCCATTATTGCTGCTATACTTCGGACCAACGTTCATATTAAGGTGCGTTCAGATTTATAAAATCATATACATGTGTTGCCTCAAGTTACATGGAGTTCATCTGGTTAGCTTTAATGTTTGCTAAGGTTAGTTTGGTTAGGAGATGTAGGATCTTCGGTGAATTGAGATAAATTGTGGTTGTTAGAAGACTGTGTTCTATCTTAAACGGGCTAAATGAAGTTATATATAAGAGTCGGTGAATTGGAATAGAATTTTAGTGAATTGAGAATTGCGGTCGTTAGAGGATAGTGTTCTGTCGTAAACGGGCTAAGTAACGTTGTATATGTTCGGTAAATTGAAATAAAATTGTGATTGTTCTACGATAGGCCTTTATCTTACAGGTAAAGTGACGATAATATAGCCAATGCGGTGAATTGCAATATAATTTTAGTGAATTGAGATATTTTTTGGTAGTTAGATAAACGTGTTAAGTGAAGTCATATATATTCAGTGAATTGGAATAGAAAGAATTTTTGTGAATTGAGATCAGTTGTGATTGTTAGAAATTAATATATTCGATGGCACAGTGGTTCGAATCCCACTTTAAAGTGTAGGTCCAGTCCCGATTATCCTTTCTGTGCATAAAGTGGACTTGAAACAACAATTAATATATTCGGTGAACTGGAATACAATGTTAGTGAATTCAGATAAATTGTGGTTAGAAGATAGTGCTTTATCATACACGGGTTCAGTGAAATTAATTAATTCAATGATTTGGCATTCTCCGTACCCTTCGAGAATGTGATATTTTCCGTCAGTTATGAAAATTATATTACATACGAACGATTTGTTCTTTTTAGCTCACGGAGATGTATTATAGTGGAGTAATGAGACTTGATTTATGGTACTATTTCTAACGTCAAGTACATCTTCCTGTGGTATGAACTAAATCTGTAGCATTGTGTGTTATGCATTACTTTTTGTAGGGTTCGTACAGAAAACTATTGGTTTTGAAAGTTATGACTTGCCGGAAGAATGGGAAATGGATGTGAACGGAACTTGACATGTTACCTTGTTTTTTGTTTTGTAACTTGGAGCGTGTTTGTAATATCGGAGATTGAAGGTTGGCAATCCTGGAAGTACGTCATGGAGTGCGAGATTTGCTGTAGACGATGTTTCGACTATTTCACATGGAACATGTGTGAAAGATACCCTGTACGTGAAAGTAACATACTCGGTGAATTGGAATAGAATTTTAGTGAACTGAGATAAATTGCGGTTTTTAGATGATAGTGTTCTACCGTAAAACGCTAGGTGAAATTGTATATATTCGGTGAATTCGAAAAAAAATGTGAAATTATATAAATTGTGGTTGTTAGAGGATAGTGTTGTATCATGTAGCTACGGGTTAAGTAAAGTCAATATTGTAGGCGAAAACGCAACCACCTCCAGCAGACAGATAGATACTAGATACCATGTGTTGTTGCATTCCAAGGCTATGCATTTCACCTAATGCCTAACATAACAATATTCCAAACTTTTTGTGAGCAGTGTATATTCAGTGAATTAAAATAGAATTTTATAATGAATTAAGATAAATTGTGATTGTTAGAAGATCTTATTCTGTGAATTGGAATAAAAATGTAGTGAATTGAGATAAATTGTGGATTTCAGAAGATAGTCCCTCTGTCTCACAGGCTAAGTGAAGTTAGTATATTCGGTGAATTGGAATAGAATTTTAGTGAATTGATATAAATTATGGTTGTTAGAAGATAGTGTTCTATCATAAACGACTAAGTGAATTTATAGATATTCGGTGAAGTGGAATAGAATGTTATAATGAATTAAGATAATTTCTGGTTGTTAGAAGATAGTGTTCTATCATAAAAGGCCTAAGTGAAGTTAAACATATTCGGTGAATTTTAATAGAATTTTAGTGAATTTAAATAAATTGTAAGATAGTACCACAAATTAGGGTATTTTCTGTGATAGTACTGTCTCACAATCTAAGTGAAGTTAATATATTCGGTTATTTGGAATAGAATTTTAGTGAATTGATATAAAATTTTGTTGTTAGAAGACAGTCTTCTGTGTCGCGGTCTAATTGAAGTTAATATATTCGGTGAATTGGATAGTACATTCACGCGCAGTCTGAGATATCATTATAATTAATATAACGAGAAAATTTGGTTTATCTGTTGGGTACTGTACAGTCGGTTACTTTGGCATTCATTAAATTGGGTTTAATTGGGTTACGGTCTGTATGCTTAGGTTAAACAGTGTTTTTTTTTTTTTAGGTTGGATTCAAGTACGTTTCGTTCGGTGAAGTTAGATATTTTCGCAGAATTAGAATATTAGGTGTGCTGACGGTCCAAAACTGATTCCGTGACAAATGGAATATCTTTTAAATTAAGAGATGAGATGATGTACTTTGATATTTCTACACAAAATTCACAATGCGTGAAGTCACTAGCTGATAGTGGGTGCTGTAGGGTGTTGTCGGGTTGTGTGGGCTTGCATAACATTAGATTGGATGGGCTATAGAATACGTTTGTTTTGTGAATATATATTTTTCGGAGGATCGGAATAGAATGGGTCTCTAATTTCAGAGAATTGTGTGTTATTAGAAGTCAATGCTCTACCATACAGAAAATAGTGAAGTCACTGTAGTACACTAAAATATAGATATATATAGCGGCTCGGTATGGTTTGTGTCTGTTCGGATATCCTGGAAAATTTTATTTATAAAGTTAACCCACTCGATTTTGGAACAGCCCTTCCAAAATTATAGAAGTTATGACGAATAGCTTCCAAACAGAAATGAACGCAATAGTGGTAGTAACGATGAACACAGTTTGGCGAGTTTTCTCCATAAGTAGCCCGGCTCGTTTTGGAATGGGCTTATTTTCTAAATTTAAGAGAACTTAACGAAACCCTTTACAGCAGAAGGCATCACTAACGTAGCACTAATTATGACAAAATTTGATTAAATTTCTGAGCAGGTGGTGGGTTTTAACGGATCTTTGGCCTCCTTCACAACTAGCCTCCATTCTTTCCTTCTCATTCCCAGTTGCCTTAAATCTTCAACATTGTCAAACCATCTCTTCCTTGATCTTCTCCCCTTCATTTCCTCCCGTGGTCTTTTTTTAGTACTTTCTTTATTCCCCAAACATGCTCTTACAATCTTATTATCTGCCTTAATTTACTATATCCCATATTATATGTTTCTGTAGAGCTACTCCAGCAGTTCTTATTTAGTTCTTATTCTCCACTCGAATTTTCTCACTGCTCCAAAAACTTTTCTTAATATGTTCCTTTCTTAATAATTTATCCCTTTTCACTAAGAACCAAATTTCTGATCCACTGTTCATTCCGCTGTTTTATATGTAGTACATTATTTTCTTATTTTTTTAGACTAGAATTTATTCACTGATGACAAGCTTCTGTTACATTCCGAATTAATTAAATCACTTACTCGAGTCGTATTGTTTGTGACTGCTCTAAGTTCTTGAATCTACGTATATCACATTTCTCACTCTTTCTCTAATTTTACCCTTTTCACATGTTCCTTTTCTTTCCTTATCAGCTTCATGCATTTAGTTGTCTTTCGTTTGTACATAATATTGTCTTTTCTGCTTATGATTTTTGTAGTTTTTCTGTTAATACAACTGTGTTACTGATTACAAGATCTACATCGTCACTGGCTCATTCTATGGTAAGTAGTTCCACTTGGATTTTTCAGCTGTCGTATGACCTTTTCTAGTGCCAGGTTGAATAATACGATAGATATAATCTCACTACCTAACTCCTATATTTTCAACTCTCTTCATATGGGGCCTCCCCGATGGCGCAGTGGTAGAGTAGTCGCCTTGTAATCAAGGGGTCCCGGGTTCGATACCCGGTGGAGGCACATAGTGGTTCGGATCCCACTTTAAACTGTAGGTTCAGTCCCAATTAGCCTTACTGTGCATTTAAAACTCCAAATCAATCAATCAATCAACTCTCTTCATAGCTCTCCTCAGATTTTAACCTTACTGGTTGTTTCCTTCATTGTCTTTCTTGATAGTCCGTTCCATTTGTTAGTCATATATAGCTTTTATGATTATTGACTTGTTCTCTTAATATACCCGCTGTTGATGTATAAACAGTACATCTTGTTTCTTAGCATTTTCCCATTATTATTCTGAGTGAATAGAATTTGGTCTGTGATTGTATTTTTTTTTCGAAAACTACTATGGTTTATTATGGATCAATCTATCGACTATTGGAGTTAATAATCTTGTCAAGATCTTCACGACAACTTTGAAGCCTTATTTAACAATTTTATTCGTCTGTAGTTTTTACATAATGTTTACATCAGGGAAACTATTCATCTTTTCCATTATTGTGGGATATTTGCCTAAACAACTGTTCTAATTTCTCTAAAAAAATATTCCCCACCTAATTTTAAAATTTCAGCATTAATAGTTTATTATTATTTTACGTCCCTTATTGTTTATATTATTTCATGTCTGGTGGGTGACTTAATCAGCACATCATATACTTCATCCTCCTCTATTACATACAAATATTCTGCTCTCCTTCCTTCCTCTTCGTTACTATATCTACCTTCTCGTTCCTTTCCTAGTTCTTTTATTTCTCTGTTTAGAAGTTCACTAAAATAGTTCACCCATCTGTGCAATATTCCTTTCTCTGTAACGTTTCCTCCATTGTCTTTGGAGAATATCATTATTGGCTAAAATCCATTCCTTTCTTTTGTTAAATATTCTCTCTTATCCTTTATCTTCCAAGTTGTTTTTTATTTCTTCCATATTTTCATGAAATCTTCTTCCTTCTACAGATCATGCCTGTTCTTTCCTTGCCTCTAAATTCTGATGTCTCTGGCTTTCCTATATAGCATTTCATTCTGGCCTCATTCTACCGTAATCGCACTGTCCCATTCTTCATCCCAACATGCTTCCCCTCTTGGTATAGTCTTGCTCAATACCAGCGGCGTATACTCTGGGTCACCTAGGTAATCAGAGATGACCCGGCTATATTTTTTTAAAAAGTTTTTTTTATTTCTTCGCAATATTCTTTCGATCCAATCTTTGATTCACATATTTCTTTGCTTCCAGCGCGCGAATGTTTTCAATCGTGTGCCGCGGAATGTCAGTGAGCCTTTTCTCCAGCTGGTAGAATCTGGTGACGTCTGACGGGAGGGAGGGGAAGGAAACACTGCTTCTCAGGCGCGGTGATTTCGTGGTAAGGGTAACCTCCTTCTGGAGAGAGTCCATCGGTCGCACTCTCCACTCCAGAGCCTTTGCCGTTTCCTTGGCTGGCACCCTCTTCTGCCATTCTTCCCCGATGGCCTTTGTATCGTAGGAGCTGTGTTGTTTACGACAGGGAAATTTCTCAGGAAACAGAATTCTGGGTTCACAAATTACCTACTGAAAAGGGAAGTAGAGAAAATACATGGAAATGTGAACAACATTTCCGAACCAATTCTATGTTAATTCTCAATTTACGTTTGCTTCTGCGGTGGCTCAGTCGGTAACGCGTCTGACTACCATGCTAAAGGTCCCGGGTTCGATCCCCGGCCGGTTCAAATCCGGGAACTTTTCTAACTGTGGAAGCGGCCCCGGCGCCCACCCAGCGTCGAATAACATGGGTACCTGGGAGAAACCCTGGGGGGTAAAGGCGGTCAGGGGCGTGATGCTGATCACATCACCCCCACTCACGACCGGATCAAGAAAGTGTGGGGCGTTACCTCCACACCCCCTATACGCCTTCATGGCCTGGTGATATGCACAGGGGAACCCTTTACCTTTTACCTTCCTGATCTCTGCTATTTCAACAGATATTTGTCAAAGGAAAAAAACCATTTGAACTAGAAATTCAAGAAATTACACCGACCTCCGTTGCGGAGTGTTAGCTCAGCTCCCTTCGACGCCAGAGCTCCAGGGTTTGAATACCGGCCTGGGCATGGGTATTCTTTGTAAATGTCCCTTCATCAATGTCATATCACTCGTAGTGATTAGCCAAAAGTGGCAGAAAAGCGACGTCAAATAACAATTTAATCAATCGATTAATGAAGTAATTAAACTATTTATATGCTTGCTTTTTTCATTTTTGTATTTTAAAATGCGTGATTACTTTCTATGTAGCCTTCAAAACCAGTGAGAGTATCTTTCACAGAAATGAATAATTTTTAAAAGAGAAAGCCATCAGAAATAAATTATATATATATACGTACACATATATTAGGTAATTTAAGTTGCTTTCCCCCCCCCCCCTCTTTAGATTAAAAATGATCGTATTGATAGAAGATGTTTGAATGTAAAATATATAAACAAAAAACGCAAGGATTCCAACTTATAGAACCTCGCGCATCGCAGGGAATATAAAGCTGGGAAAGGGAATTTTTCAGCATCCGTAGGAAATTTAATTCTGTCAAGCAGGAAGGAACGACAATAGAAGATTGGCGCAGGGAATTGAATGCGTGTTGTAGCGATTCGAGAATTTAATATTTGTTCAGCTGTTAGTGGTGCTGTGTTTACTGAAGTTAAAGGCAGTGGATATAATACAATATTTGCGTGTGAAAATATTTGGAACGGGATCTTTTCCGAAGAAATTGCAAATAGTTAATGTAGGTAGGTCAGTAGCATCTCTTGTACCACAGGTCTTGAACTTTAAACTTCCGTGTATAAAAACAAAAATCGGGAATGCACGAGTAACTGGGTACTGGGGTAACTTGAATTTTACACTTCAATTAATATTGAGGGTTTTTATTTCACTACCGCATTCCTTTCATATTCTTTGCTACAGGGTTTTCTTATAGATTTATTATATTTTCTTGTTTTATTATTTGAAATTCTAAACGTAGATTAACTGCAAGTGCAATTACAACAATTATTCGACAGTGGTCGCAACAATAAGGTAAAATTTTTAACACATATATTCATAAATCCTTTATGGATGTTGAGGTAAATTTGCAGGGAGACTTCAGGAGTGGGTGGATGAATCAAGTGTCGGAGATTGCCCACTCGTTAAAACCAGCATACGCCACTGCTCAATAATACTTCTACTGTTCTGTCTATGCTATCTTATTACTTTATATTTCTTTACACATTTAGTTCATTCAATTTGTCATTTTCAATTTCCCTTTAAGGGTTGCTCTCCACTTTTTAATAGTTTATTTGCGTTATTCCATTTCTGTTCCCGTAGGATGATCACCTTTGCCTGTATTTAACTCCTACAAAAAAAAATCTGCATCTGCTCACATCTATTACATCTGGTGCGTGTCTGTTCTCTACTACTACGTGATCTGATTTCTTATACTTGCATCCAGCGAAAACTCCCCAATAGTGTTGCCGACGAGACGAGACTTTGGTCTGTCTCGTCTCGTCTCGTGGAAATGCTGTCTCGTCTCGTGTCTCGAAAATATTCGTTTGTCCCGTCTCGTGTTTCATCTCGAAGGGTTCTCTCTCGTCTCGTCCCGTCTCGTTTTGACTCGTCTCGTCTCGTAAAAGTAATGCAGGATATTATACCTACGAAAGTTATAACTGGGAGACATCACAAAATATTATTCACGAAAATGGGTTAAACCTACCACTTTGCTCACTGTAGCTATAGTGAGAATAAATATCATTCCTTAATCATAAGAACATGAGTATATCAAATAAAGTTTGTTGATTATCAATAGCTAATGAATAGAATCTGCCTTGCTTTTCTAGCTCCCATCCACTCTTTATCCATCGTACACGCAGGGAGCTTTCAGACAGAAGGAACACGCGACAGGCGACAAGCCACACGGGGGTTTACACTGAAGTGACAAGCGACAGGATCCCCTTCCGTTCCGTCAATGATAAAAGGATTCACCGCACGGCCAGTACCAACAGATCGAGGCGATTCTACGCTCGATATTAAGAAACCAACCCAATTTGAGCGACACGCAAGCGACAAGAGACACGTGGTGCTTCGATTCGGAAGGTTACGTTTACTGATGGTTCGTATCCAAGCGAAACATGTTTCTTGCTTGTCGCTTCTCTCCTGTGGCTTGTTCAAGCTACACGGAAGTATCACACTGAAGCAATGAACGACAGCGACACTTCAGTTTATAAGCAAGCATTCATCGCGCATGCGCGGAAAACAACCCTCGCGACTATATACACAATATCCAGAAAACGGCCTAAGCAGAACAACAAGCAAGCGACAAGCGACGCGAGTCGCTTGGAAGCGAACTTTCAGTAGTCAATGCAACCTTTCGAACAGATGTCTTGTCGCCTCGGTCCGTTGTTCACGGTTGCGGGGTGAATGTTTTCTTTCAGACTGAAAGGAATTGTGTCGCTTGGGTGTGAATTATACGTGTCGCTTGTCGCTTCGGTGTAAAATTTCCACAAGATAGCTTTCAGGTTGAAGCGACAAGCGACACGTATAATTCACACCCACAGGGTTCTCGCACCAAAGTAACAAGCGACACGCTCCTTTAGGGAGATTTCAGACCGGAGCGACAAGCGACACGAGACACATGTTGCTTTGGAACGAGCCAATCAACAGCAACGTTTCACAGCGTAGGAGCATGGCAGGCCGCACAAACCTGCTTTCGATTGGTGAAATCCTGAAGCGACATGTGTTACGGGTCGCGTGTCGCTTCGATGTGAAATCTCCCTTAGCCTATATGCTAGCTTTCACTGTGAATTAACTACCAACAGATAGAGGCGACACAATACACGCTATTAAAAAACGGCCCAGTCCGAACGACACGCAAGCGACATAGCAACACGTGCCGCTTACCGGTCTAGTCGCTTCCGTTCGGGAGGTTGCATTTATTACTAAGAGTTCATTTCCAAGCGATACTTGTTGCTGTTGCATGTCGCTCATTACTCCTATGACTTCAGGTAATTTTATGTTCGTTACGTCAAAGCGGAGTATCTAATTGAACTAGCTTTTACTAGGTTTTTAGAGCCGCGGTAGTGTAGCCGCGTAAAGCAGCTCCGGGGCTCAACAGCCTCATATCAGTGGGTGCAAGGGAGCAATCCTGGAGAGCAAAAGCGGCCGGAGTGTGATGCTGATCACTTCGCCTCCAAAATGAACTTTCTCCCCCATCTCTATGTTATATGCACTTGGTACTTTACCTTTACATAGGTTTTTAGTGCGAAATCTTTGGAGTTTGCAACCAGCACTCGAAGCTGTTGTGATTTTGAGAAGAGGGTCTCAAATGAAAGAAGGGTCTGTTTGGGCGAGAAATTTTATGACGATTGTCGCCAGTATGGCTGGAACAGGCCCGTAGTAAACAATGGCAGTGACTACCTCCGGATCGTTTTGCGCAAGGATGAATGGAAGAGAGCTCTTGGGGTAGCAGATAGTTGCCAGATTTAAGGTATTCTGAGAAAATTTCAGTAGGAAGATACAGGGATTTTGCAAGTTAAGATAGCTGGGACGCGAGGCTAAAGTCTGGCAAATTCGTTACGGATTTTTCGAGGGGAGAATCTTGCAGATTTTTATTCATGTAATAGAAGCTGTTTTGGGTTTCCAAAGAAAATGCTTTATTCCGAATAAATAAATATTTGCAATTGATTAATTATTTTGTTTATATTTTTTCGAGACTTTCGAGACGAGCCGTCTCGTCCCGTCTCGAATTTTAGAAAGGCTGTCCCGTCTCGTGGGCAACACTACTCCCCAACTGTTTGTCATCCCTGTTGGGAGATGAGGACCGTGATTTGACAAACGTTTCTAGCTTTTTGCGAAGAACTGGTCTCTTACACTCTCTGTGAGAAGGCTTTTAGTTTATTCCTACTTTATAATGTGTTGCGTTTGTTTTATACATGTCCCTTTACAACCTTGTACTTTTTTACTTTTCAAGGGACTTCTTACACCCCTTGCTTTAACATTCTAACTAAGAATTTTAGATAAGGGAATAGTTCCCCGTGTACACTAGAGTGCAAAATGCCCCATATGTGCCGACGCTCGCAACAACTTTAATTCTATCAATCATGTTTTTTCTTCTTCTTGCTTCAAGTGATCTGGACGGAAGGAAGTGATCTGTAAAGCATGGTTGACCCTGTCGATAACTTTCGCTACCTCTGGCGTAGCTTTTAGGGTTCCGCTCACCTGATAAAATACGGTACATTGGACAGAACAGAACCTTCACTGCGCTCACCTTACACCTTCTTCTCCAAGCAACGTAGGGCCTCCCAGATGGCGCAGTGGTAGCGTCCTCGCCTTGTAATCAAGCAGTCCCGGGTTCGATACCCGGTGGAGGCACATAGTGGTTCGGATCCCACTTTAAGCTGTAGGTCCAGTCCCAATTAGCCTTACTGTGCATAAAGTGGACTTAAAACACCAAATCAATCAATCCAAGCAACATAATCCATATTTGCCACCTTGCAAGTTGCACGTTAGGAAACTCATGTATTTCAATAACAATGTTACACTACGCGCACTAAGAAAAATCCTCTATGCCTCCCAAATAGGCATGTTTGGACATTGCTTACTGCACTAATTTTGCATTTACTATCAAGGAGACGTAATTCACTGTTTTTGATATCTAGAAGGTTGCCGTTGAATAGGCAGGAGTACGGAAAACTAGGGATATTATTTCAACTCACTCCATTTGTGAAAACTAATATTATACTTATTTTATAGCTTACCATGTAGGAAAGATAATCCTTGTTCTTTACTAAGTGGATGTTTGACGTGAGTGGAGGATGCCCATTTATCTCAATAATGCCATGTTAAGTAACCTGAATATAATCAAACCATCCTCCCATTTGAAAACTGTAAGCCTGACGTTAAATGTACTTCTTAACACATTCACAGAGAATTTAATGTTCTAGCGAACTCAGTTTACATAACACAACAGTTCCCGAAGCTTATGTTGGTGAAGTAATATTAGAAAATCATAACTCTCACCTTAGAGATGACATCATAGAAAAATATCCAATGGTAACTAGGTATACTTTGAACTATAGGTCCAGTGCTGATTAGCCTATCTGTACACTCCATATGTCAGTATATTTCTTACTATTTTAGGTACTGTGTGTAAAAAAAATGCACCTTTCGAATTAAGTTTTCTTTATTTTAAAAATCAGTTAGGGTACACTGGAAGTGAACACAAAAACGTTCGATAGAATCAGTATTAATGGTGTGTTATGGTTTGTGCGTGAATCTTAGATACATAGTTTTATTCTATAGGTAAAATACCGAAAAAGATGTCTCTCTTAAGTGTGTTAAATAGTAGTCAAAATCTGGTACGCAGCGTTGTATATTTGAAATTATTGTTCTGCTGAAATGTTAGAAGATTTTTGCATAGTCTGTTTCATGACAATTACAATTTTCCTTTACACTATCAAAATACGGTTGCTGGTCAGTGTTGCATGACATTGAAAAGGGAGAATTAACTACCTTATAGGACTACAAAGTTAGTTATCAGAGTAATTTGTTGTAATGACAGGCATATAGTTTTTAGATTGGGACTCAATGGGTGTTTGTAGGTGAAAAATATGATTCCCCTTATTTCAAAACGCTATGGTCTTCTTGTGTCATTATAAAATTACATAAGGACCTTTTTCTTTCTTTTGAACAAATAGTGCCCTTCTTGAGAGCCTTAATATAATCCAAATATCTGGAAGCGAAGATACTGTTATTCTGTAGACATTGCGGTGTTGGTGACTGCGAGGAAGTGAAATATTTTGAATTATTTATGGTAATTGTATTGCATGAATGTTTCCCGGTTTTATCTCCCGGAGATGTTCTAGTGGCGTAACAAGTGGTTTAATTGTCGTTTTCATTACGGAAAAATAGGAAATATGAAGAAAGTTGTGTGAGGTTACATTAGTGTGTGTGCAATACATAGTATTGTTATGGTGCCATCGGGAGTATCGTGCTGACAGGTGGAAGTGTGGCTCTGACGTCATTGGTCTTGAACCGGAGATTCTCTGCGGATGTCTTGTACGAATCACATAGCACTTACCGTACATGTGGCTGTGCTCTGCTGTTATACGGATACTCGTGGCTTTGCTTTCTTGTGAGCTTGCTTTGTGATTCAAATAATATTATTCGAATGTACAGATATTTTTTTATATATTTGTTTCTTTTTCCTTTTTTCTCGGAGATGCTATAGTGACGTAATTAGTCATTGCCAACTTCGTACCATGTGATCTGTGGGTAATTGTGTTATGCACTATCATCTCGAGGATTCGCGATGGTCTAGTCGGTAGCGTGTCTTACACACGCGGGAGACCCGGTTCCGATTCCCGGGGTGGGTGATCAAAGGTCAGAGATTTTCCGGCTTTGTCCCCGCATTAAGCGGCTCCGGGGCTCACCAAGCCTCAAATAAACTGGTACTTGAATGCAACCCTTGGGGGTAAAGGCGGCCGGAGCATAGCTTCCAAAATAGCCGAGATCGAGAATATGTGGGCCCTACCCCCACTTCCCCTAAGAAAAATCATCTCGAGTCTTGTTTCAAACATGTGAATTGGTCTGTGCGTCATGATTTACAGAAGAATGTATTTAAAATGTATGTCATGTGGTTAATCCAATTTTCTCTGTGACGACAGTGAAATTTGGGTGAGATATGCACTGCAAACCACGTGATACTTGCTTGTGCTTAGTGTTCTGTGCTGTGAATTGTGGGCATGCTCTACTGTGGTACTGTTTCTTAATTTGTGATGAAAAGCAGAATTGTCCAAGTATACGGACTTTAGAGGTGTATGCATTTTTCACGGAGAGCCTGGAGAATTAATTTTCTTAGAGTTCCAGTAGAAATTTTAATACCATGTATGTTGTAGTATGTCATTGGTGTGTCACTTAACATATTTCACCTGTGCTGTCAAGCGAAAAATGTGTATTTTTAATGTATGTGTTAGTGTTGTTTTTGGGGTTTAAGGGGTGATCATCTTCGAACGCACCAAAAAGTCAACCTCACTAGCACGTAGTACACCCCCAATAACTGCAATGTTGAAGGACAACGAGGCTCTGGCGCCTGGACGCACAGCCAGTATAATCCTCCGAAAGACTTGAGTGGGTCATCTGTGTTTGTCCCTTTATCCATTTCATCTTTTCACTCTTGATTCTTATGGTTACTCTTGTTTCCATGTTAAAAATACTACAGGTGCTGACCAAGGCAGTTCTTTATAAACTAAAGACACTTTACACGTTACGTTTCCACCTTATATCAGGGGGTTCTTCAGACGAACTTTTTTTTTTTTTTAAGATTTATTTTTTACTTTAGTTCTCCGTCTGAAGAAGACCCTAATATAGGGTGGAAACAACGTGCAAAGTGTGTTTTAGTTTATAATAGAACTGCCTTGGTCAACACTAATAGTGTTTTTGGTTCTCATGTTCTCGATTGGCCAAAGTAGCATAAAAGTGAAGTAAAGTAATCAATATCAATCAATCGTGTTGTTTTTGTTTGAGAATGATGTCTTTTGGTTAGGCTAGGTTTAACGCTAGTAGCATTTGACCGTGTTTTCTTAACTTGATGTGTGTGTAATCAATGATGAGGGAGGTGGTTTTTACGAAACAAAATCTGTGAGAGTAATGCAGGCGATACTTGAGATCATATATAATATAGTGTGTGTATGTGTGTGTGTGTATATATATATATATATATATATATATACACACACACATACATACATTCATAGAGCTACGAAATCTCTATTTTAAAAATGCAGCATAATTCTGAACGAGTACAGTCGGTCAAAGGCACCGCAAATTTTCGCAATTGTAGTGTATGATTCCTGCCAATTGAAACACTTTTCAAGGTTTGTACGTGTCTCTTCGTGATGTTTTTGTCTCAGAAGTAATACATTTTTCGTTAGGAGTGAAGATTTAATGCAGTTACTTGCTACGTTCCCCTTGCACAGTTTGTTAACCCTTTGCTCTTTCTGCCGATATAGCAATGACTTTCAGGCCTACACTAAAGCCATCTTATCATGGAATCGCGAACATTGGATTTATCATTTTAACAGTTTAAAGTAGTAAGAATCATAGTCACTTTGGTGTAAGAGGGAGAGTATAACTCGGTTCTTCGACGAAATTATTTGACATTTAAGGAATGAAAATATTGACAAATGTCGAATATGTCTATTTATGCCTGGTCGACCCAGGAAGTGCGTTCCCTAGTCAACCCAGGGAGAGTGATATCTAGTCCACCCAGAGATAAGACCTTCCTTGTCCACTCAGGAAGGGTAATCAACTAAAAGGCTACTAAAATATATGGATATTTATACCTGAGGTTTTGCTCACCAACCCCCTTCCTTTGCTTTCAAAACAAACCCCCACCCATTTATTTTTTCAATGCCGGCAATGGAATACACAACGTCAGGCACTCTTTCACAGACTCCTTCGAAAAAAGGTTCCTTTTCCTCTCTCCTTACCCTCATTACTTTCATCACCTTCCCCCTCTACTATGTGGATTCTCTATGGATTTGCTCGACAGTGTGAACTTCGCTTTTGATCTCATCCCTCATCATTGCAGTGTTATAGTGACAGTGAAGTGAAGTGTAACAAAATATTGTACTGTTCATACTAGTGCGCGAATTTCCAGCCCTCAATGTTTTCAGACCGTTGCCCAGGACTGCTACCATACAAGCGGTGAGGGGCATGAAGAAGAAGAAGAAGAAGAAGCTTTCATAATAAAGTTACATTATTTGAAATTATTTATACATGTGATCAATTAACGTTATAAATTTTAAAAATTGAGATATTATACATATATTTCTTTTAGCTTCGTTTGCAACAAAGAAATTAATTTATAAATTTCAGCCATAAGTTAATTACATTCATGTTAGTTGCTTCCTTACCATTGAGAGCTGATTCGCGGAACAACAATTACGTAATATACTAACACTACAATCGTTCAATGTCATATTTGTTACAGAGCCGCAACATACTAAATTGCGGTTATCATTTGCAATTGTTTGGCGTCTCTTGTGGTACCTCACGGTATGAGGGAAACAAAGTTCTACGGGATGAAAGAGATTTCACTTAGGCGGGTCATATTTCGGACCCAAATATCTGGGTTATTTCTGATTTTCATGTCATCAAGCTAATTTCATGTTAACATAAACATCGGAAAGTCAATGTACTTTTCCGGGGTTACATTCGGCCGCCCGGTTTAGATTTTTTGTACATTTATGGAGATACCTTTTAGTACCCTGTTTGTGCCATCTAAAATATTTTATCTAGTTCGTACTTTTGCTTGTCCAAAAAAATTGGAACAGGTCATAATATTGCCTTCTAGCATATTTTATGGTGTTTTATGACAACGTGGTCGATATTAGTGTAAGAACTATCTAAACTTAAATTCGCTGTGTACCGTAAAGGGACGAAGTGCGGAACTGCGAGAATGGATGTCCTGACACCCTCACTGTTAATGGATACTACGAAAAGTAGGTTTTTTTTTATGTTAGAAAGGATAAGAATACTTATTTACTTAATTTTTTAACGTAATCGAAGAACCCATATCTAATATTCCCAACATGAAATTTACGAAATGTATGAAATTTTCATACCCATACCATCCGATGACATTGTTTTGAGAGCAGGATTTGTCCTTTTCAAAAGTTCGTGCACCCTTCCTTGAGGCAGATTGGAAGCAATTCCACATGTAGTTTTTGCAAGGAGTGCTGGACAAACCCCCCACCCTCCTGGGAAGCAGATGATTGACAAGATCAAAGGCATGGGCAAAGTGAAAGCTGCGACAATACTTGTCGATGGCATGTAAAATACCTGGTAAAGGCTGTGTGGGAATAAAATAAATTATTGGTTTCCAATTCTTGCTTGGAAACTCGTGGGTAAGATGGATGGACGTGTTTAATGCCAGCATTATTATCATGCTGGGATGTTTCCGGGCCAGATGATTGCGAAGATCTTGGATAAAACTGTTGAAGGCCGCCGAGGAATTAGTGTTGTTTTATCTATATTCAAGCGAGAAGGTAGGGTTTTGGATTCCAACAATTTCTTCTTGTACTCTTCCCTTTCGTGTCTTTTATGTGACTCAGATATCCGCCGATACCGAAGCGACTTCTTTTTATTGCAAGTGACAGAGAATGATGGACAGCATAGCATCAAGAGAGCCGCACAGATGAGTGTTATTTCAATAACCGTATTTGAATATATTTTTACGTTGCTTCTCTCCCTCTGGTTAACCCAAGCTACAAAAATTAATAGTGTTTACATGAAACTGAAGAAGAGAGATAATCGACCGATATTTTGGTGTGGCTGGAACACGTTAAAAGGTCTTGTAAAATTTCAAAAACCTATTTCTTTGCACCCTCAGGGCCTACAGAGAAGTTCACATCTTAAAGTGTTATAATGCTACATGATAATAATTTGGAAGTTATTTAATGTCATTAAAGGAATACGATGTGATGAGTTAGAATGACACGGAAACTAGCTTTTCTTATATTAAAACTGAATTTTACAAGTATCGGTACCTGTTCAAAGTGTTATCGTCTCACCTCTAATTGTATTTGATATTAATAATTTTCAGTGAAAACTGATAATTTGACAGTTTCGTCGGCGTACCACATTTTCTTTTGTTTCGTGTTTTGTAGGATAGCAGAAGGTATTTGCTGTTAATGTTCATTTTGCATGTTTTATTTTCATGCATTATTTCCTAGTTTCTAAAGCATGTATATCCGCATTATTAAGTTTACTCATTGCGCAGCTGTTTTTTTCCCACAAGAATATAGCAAACCAGATCCAAGGCCATCGGCTCTTAGGAGTTCTGGAGCAACACATTCCTTCCAAGCATTTAAACATTCGTTATCAGAAAACAGAGTGGTAAGTGGCTCTTTTAGAAATAAACAATAAGGGAAGTAATTAATAGAACATTGAAACTTATTAGAATGACAATTGAAAAGTTCTAGATTAAAGAAAACAGTTATTGAATTCCCTCGAGAAAGAGTTTCGACTTGAAATGTGCAAACAATTTTATATTATCATTATCCATAAAATTAATGTATTTTGCAAACTGGCTTCGCGGGCCGCCAGTTGGAAACCCCTGAACTAGACGAAAAGAAAGTCTGCTCTCAAGGATTCGAATCTGTGACTATATATATAACTTTATATATATATATATATATATATATATATATATATATATATATATATATATATATATTAAAAAGTTAGGATTACAACGTAACACAATCGATGGGATAAAATTTGTTAGTTTTCTGTACAAGTAGCGGCACACACAGCCGCCTCAAATTGTACTGCCACAGAATTGTGAGCACTGCTAATCTGATAATGCAGTGGCACTCAACGCAGTCATGGCTAGTAAGAAAACATTTTCAAAGGCCTCCCTTCCAATCACACCTGCCACCTGCTTCACGTTTGAACTCGATGCAAACAAGTCCTTGAATGCTCACGATCGATGCAAGCAACAAGAAGGGAAGGAATGTTTAGATTAGTTGATATGATGCGCCGACTGGTGGCAGAACGCATTAAATGCCCCAGTTTCGATCTTGCCATCGAAGTTCCTGGGTTCAATTCACGGCTTGGGCATAGATGTTCTTTATGAGTAGTCAATTTCATCTTATTACCACCCATCCTGATCGTCACGATTAGCCAGAAGTCGCAAAAAGTCACTCTGAATAACAATAAAAATCACACGAAACATTAACAATTGAAGAAATATAGAACACAAGTTTTTTAAAAAAAAAAATCAAATTACTTTATGTAGGTTTACTAATTGAGACTGATTTACAGTTTAATAGAGGATCATTTCACTGTTTTGGCAGCATAATAGAAAATGGGAGTTTGGCTTTATGAAAACAACACGCAACTTTAATCTGCGTCTGTCTGTGTGGGTGGCATGATTGGTGTTATATAATGCGAAAGGTGTGTTTGTGTGTGTGCGTGCACGTTAACTGTTCCATTTCGAAAACGGCGGATGACGTATTGACCTTGTTATATAAACAGCATCAAAACTAATATAGGAACACTGGAGACGATTGATTGAGTTGGTGTTTTAAGTCCACTTTATGCACAGTAAGGCCAATCATGACTGGACCTACAGTTTAAATTGGGATTCGAACCATTATGTGCCTCCACCGGGTATCGAACCCGGCACTCCTTGATTACAAAGCGACGACGCTACCACTGCGCCATCGGGGAGGCCGACACATGAGACGAATCAAGACACAAAAGGAACATCTGAAGATTTAAGCCCCGACCTTCGAAGCGTATTGGTCAACGTAATGCGCTACAAACTGAGTTCCCAGTTCGAACCCTGGTCAGAGATGGATTTATCATTGTCCTATTATTATTATTTCATCAGTCTTTCTCATCGTCGCGATTAACATAAAAGGTAGAAAATCGAGGTAATATAACGAAATTAGAAACTAATAATTTTTGCTACCTTACTGGTCGCTTCAGGATCTCGGATTTGATGATTCCGGGTTCGAGTGCTGGCTTGAGCATGGATGTTCCTTTGGGGGTGTCTTTTCACAAATTTTATCCACTCATAGTTCATCCTCGTAGCGATTAGCCAAGAAGCAACGTAAAATGACAAAAATGCCAATACACAAACTAATATATTTCTGGGGGGAGATAGATAAGAGACATTTAAAAGACTGGTTAAGACAAATGGTAGTGTTGTATTTCAGTGCAAACTTTAAATATGCACCATAATAATTACAATATTAATGACTGTAATCTCTGTAAAGTTAAAACCTGGTATTTTTATAAGTCTCTATAAGAAAGAAAAGAGTAGTGGGCGACACGTACGTGGGGCGAATATTTTGCGGGGAACAGCTATATTTAATATATTCTTAAATAATAGCATAGACGAAAATTCAATTAACCCCAAATCTATGACTTTATCCTGCAAATTGAGGGAGAAGGATATTTTACAGGTTTGTAAATGACGGGAGGTATTTGGCTTTGAGTAGAAAAAATATATATTCGTCTCGTATATCCTTTACACAAAGTCTCTCTCACTCTCTCTCTATGTCTGTCTGTCTGTATCTCTCCCCAGTTCCTCATAATTCGAGCACCAGTTTCCTGAAGTTCGATTTCATAACTTCGGTTATTTCTGGTTACACAATGTTCTACAGATGTTCAAAATAAATCCAACGGAAAACAGATTAAAAAATATTAGCGAATTCTGAGCTAGGATTTCACGTGGGTTTTTATGAGAAAAAAAATCTCCTCAAACCTGGGAATTTGTTGTTACAGGCTGATCATGATAGAGGCGAGGCCGTAGTAAAAGTATTACCCTCTTCCTGCGTATAAGATATGCCCAGGTGGCTAGGGTTCGAACCCGGAACCCCTGACGCCGTAATGCGCTGTGATAACCACGATGCCGGCTTTGGGAATCAAGAGATTTGACATGCAAGTCTTACATTTCGATCACCGCTTGTTGATGTTACTGAAAAAAGCAAGAATTTCCACCCCTTCTTTCCAAATTACTTAACGTCTAACTTGCCAGGTGACAAAACACATGAATTATGTTTCCTGTATTAAGGAGTAAATTTAGTAGTGAGGAGAATTTCTATATATCCACTGAAGAAGTACGGGATTTTCTGTTGTCCGTGCAGTACAATTGATACAAGTGACGAATTTTCACATCCCTGCCTTCCTAGCGTCCGATATTAAAATTTGTTCAAGTGCGCGGAAACAAAAAGTAACCGCGAATTTGATCATAAATTATGGCTCCGCGGAAGTAAACAGCATATAACGGACTACTTTCAGTTTTTTTTCGCTATAATTCTTTGATTACACACATGAAGCGAAAAACATTGGTAAATGATACCAAGGGCGTCGGAAGGGAATCGAACGGGTCGTGAACTCCCCCCCCCCCCCTGGAAATTGACATCATTCATTTAAAGATACAAGAAAGCCGAAAGTCTTATTGTTAAGAACAGAAATAAAGTTCATTTAGTTAGTATTCGAGAATAATTCAAAGTAAAAATGCATTGGATCGAAAACATTGAGTGAAGAATACAGGAACAAGGTTATATTCTACCATTTCATCCAAAGAACAAGTGATTCCACAGTTTTCAAAATTATAAGGGAAAGGACCCGAATATCGGCCACTTTTTTTAAAACACAAAAATTTCAGTTGAAAAAGCTAAGTGCAAAAACGGAAAACAACACGATTCAGTAGAATATTATTTATATTTCTTATATATGTGGGTAGTATATAAATAACATACAAAATAACTGCGAAAAAAGTTTCTTAGAAGTGCTCAAATGCACGAAAGTAAGGAATGGGTTGCCTAATATCGTCCCTTGCAACCATAATGAGAAAAACTTAAGCTGATGGACGTTGGACTGAAAAAAACGCAAACGTTTATCTAGGCACTTAAGCAAACTGAACAGGTGAAATGAATAGGTGGCTTCTGTCCTCCAGCACAGTCCTCGTGGCACCACTTTTTACAAGTTGAGCATTGCACCCATTTTTCACCATTCCTGTCGGCAAATAAACCATCACAATACAAGCACACAGCATCTTCTTCACTGTCTTCATAATCCTCATCTCCGTCTAGATAATCGTCATCGCTGTCATCATCTGTGCTTACAAATTCAGGTTCTTCCTCATCTTCCGATGACGAACTTTGATATTTGTTCTTCTTTCTGTTCTTTCTTCAGGCCCATTTCTTTCTTGCAAACTGCTTGCACGGCTCGAACCATAGCTCTTTATCCCACTGTTTTCTTCGTTTTGTAGGACCAGGTGGCATTTGAAACGATGAAAGCGCAATGTATCTGGGAACCTAATATCGTCCCGGGGACGGTATTTAGCACACACAGGGGGACGATATTCGGATCTATCCTATAAGCACTATGGCGTCGTGATTGAGCATGACGTGGTACGAGAAGCGACCAATCAAATACATTTAACTATAATTTTCAACCTCTATTTTGATGTACTAGATTAAGGTAAAGTGAATCACCTACCTTTCTGTGGTGCGGTAGTAATGAATACAGCACTCCTAAACTTTTGGAAACGGCAAAACAATTATTTTCCACAAAACAATCGCTAGCGTGCACACAGCAACCTTTGTTTTCGCACTGCATACTAAACAGGCCACGTTCAAATAGTTCTGCCTGTTTTCCGTAGTTGGCAGCAAGTTACAACGCCAATACCATGGAGGACGGTATTGGGAGAGGGGACGATAATCGGGTCCTTTCCCTTAATTACAGTTGTAAGTGAGAGGTCAGGTCACACAACAAACTTTATGAAAACAAAATCCCCCCTAACATTTAAAGCCTTTTCTTGAACGAGACGTGCATAAGTTAATATCAAAATGCATTTCAGATACTAACTGCATAAAATACAAAATAAATAGAAAGTAGTTGTGCTGGTATTCATTATTTTGTTGGATCGAGTCTCCCCATTTATATAATACTGTAATAATTATTATTTCGAATAAAATGTATTTTTGTTAGTTTATAATATTTATTATTGTATAATAACATTTATAACCGTGGTAATATTACTTATTATTATTCAACTTTTATCATTTGTCCGACCCCTTGAAAAAATTTCTGGCGACGCCCATGAATGATACTATCAAACGCAACACTTCACCTAACAAAAAGGCAATAAAAACCTAATATAAACGTCAAATTACTAACAAATTCGTGCGACAAGAAAGACTACCCCACTACGATACGCACACTTGGAATAAACAAACAAGCACCACGCGATTCTCACTACAGCTGCACTAAATCTTTCGCCAAGTTTCACTGTCGTCAAAGCAGTATTGCCATCTTGACAGTAGCGTGCCCAGGGAGTGATTGGTGAATGTTGTAAATGTTTCTATATAATAATAATAATAAAAAACACGCCAAAGCCAGGAAAATATAACAAAATGAGGGCTGACTAGTAAAAAATATACCTACCCACCCCCTTTTCCAAAATCCTGCGCACGCTACTTCATTTGTAAGCACCAAAACTTCACGTAAACTCCTTGCAAACCTCGAACATAACGTAGCCACATTCCAGCTTTCTTTCTATTTGTAGTACTTCCCAAGTACTAACGTACAAAACTAATATGTTAAAAACACTCCAAAGGCGATGCATACATAATTCCACATGAATTAGAACAGCACTCTACGTAGTCCGGGAGTTGGAATCCCGACCTGGACAGTGGTATTCTTTTGGAGTGATCAGTTCCACCATATCGTTCCTCAACTTCCCTATTAGTCAAAAGTGGCAGAAATTCGGAAGTAAAATAAACCAAATAACTCAAACAGCTCAAATCTCACAGAGTTGGGAACGATGAATCAACGTATTAAAATATTATCACCGAGACCATTCATTGGTTCACTGTAATACATCACCGCGAGCTAAAACAACACAAAACGTTGTGAAAAACTAAATGTGCTGACCAAGGCAGTAATTTATTTTATTATAAAACAAACTAATTTAGTTTTTCATATCATGGAAACAAAGCTTAATGGTGTTATAACAAAACGTTGATATACGACAATATAAACACACACACGCACAAGAAAGCTTTTCTAGGGGGAGTACAGAAAGTCAAGGGTACACTATCCAAGCTTTATCTGGAATTCGTACCAGAAGTCAGTTTAGCTGTATCATATTAGAATCCACTTCATGCACAGATAGACTAATCGGGACGATCTACAATTTGGAGTGGGATCTGAACCACTACCCGCCTGGTAAAATTTTAGTATCCGCGAAACTTATTTCTTCAATTTTACAGGAGAAAGTACTTACCGAAATGAGTTTCTGTATAGTCTACTTTACGAAAGTTTTGGAAGTGTTTTTTCCCTCTCGCTGAATTTATTTTGCCGGTACATCATGTATTTTTAAAGATTAATGGCTCTCCGATGCACGAAAGCTGTTCCCTAGATGTCCTTCTACTACGTGAACCAAATGTTGCGTGCGTTTGATGATGTAACAACCGATCAATGTTTCCAACCACGCGGTTTTGCAACTGTGTAACAGTTGCATGTTACTGTGCATCATTTTTTAGTACAATTTTAACTATGTTTGTCTTACGTAACCTTGCCGTGCATGGCTCGTGGGGGGGTTTTCGAACCCGGAAAAAAATACGTAACATGAAAGTAGGTATTTTTCGGTGAAGAAGGTTAGAAACACTGCACAGCCACTGATCATAGACAACGCTAGTCAAGATTTGCCCGCCATATTGTGTGTAACGCAACCCAAACACGAACGAACAATAATTACTCGATACGTGGAAAATTGAAATTATTGTTGTGAAAAAAACGAAATGCCACCTTCAAGAATCCTTAGCAATGCAGACTACGTAAGTACCAATGTGAAAAAGAAGAAAATAAATGAATTTCAGACGTTTCGCGGATACTAAAATTTTAATGAAAAAATTTAAAGTAATCGCTAAAACTCCGCAGTATGTGTTAACAGAATAAAATCGAATTCGAACCAAAACTGCATTCGTAGCATTATGAAATCGCAATAAAAAAGGAACTTGGGCCGAAATTTCGTTAGACCCCCCAGAATTTGAGTCCCATATCTACAAATCAGACTGCCCAACTCGACGAGCACACGGGGTTGTGCTTCAACGTGGCAACAGCCCGAACTTCTGCCAGCCGACTACTTCATGGTGGTGTGTTCAGTAGGTTTACAGTGCTTATGACCACACGTGGCTAGCACGTAATTGTCGCACTTTTTACTATTGGAAATCCGCCCATGTAAATAACATAAGTTATAACACATTTTTAAAACTAGAAGCAATGGGTTTGGACTCCTGAGAGAGCATTGCTGTTTCGTTGACATTCTCGCAGGAACAGCACAAAGTGTGGGCCACAAAATCAAGTCAACCTACGCCATCAAATTGCAATTGGCAAACTGTGTGACAAAAATAGAATTAACGTGCATAGCTAATAGTAAAGCTAATGGCTAACCATACAAGATTCGAATTCAGGATCTCTTAATAATGGATGTCTAAATAAAAATAATAAAATATTTGAAATTCAGAATTAGAATTTGTATAAGTTTTTACCGCGACATTTAAACTCTTTATTGGATATTAATTCCTTATTTAGATGACGTATTAATGAGAATATATTAAACATATAATGGTCAACCCGCACCAGAAAGCCTGGTGCCACAACTGGTCTCGCCAATTAAATAAATGCAATACGGAAAACTTAGTCAACCAACCAGATATAAAACTGAAATTTATAAACATGAATTCGCCCCTGTTATAATATCACGCCAATATTATTGCAAAGCTTTCATCATTAAAGTACCAAAATAATTGTAAAATAAAACACAAGATTTCCAGCTATCATTATTGAGAAACTGAAGTTTAGGGAAATACCATAGTTATTCCGATACAATACGTGCTGCTATGTGAAACCAGTTTTTTCGAACGGTCAAATATTGTACACGATTATGTAACTCTACATGCATGGATTTTCAAATGTAACTTCATGCTTATAGTTGTCAAATAAGGGTTACATTTATTAACAAATAGTCTCAGAATGATAGAAATTGGCATTATTTCGCTACTGCAACGATAGGAGCTATTTTTCCTTACAAAAATGTAGGTAGCTGAACTGCAGAAATTTGACTTCTATAACAGTTTGATTTAGGTGTTAAAAGAGGGTACGTGTCACATTTTTGCAATTTTTCTACATGGAGCAAGTTACGCGATCCATACATAAATTCTGCAATTTTACTAATAAAATAAACATAGATAATTAAAATATCGAAACGGAAAATACACCGTACTTTACCCATTACTTCTTACCATGCATCAGCACATGACTCACCGTGCCTAACATCGTACAGCGTTCGGTTTCGTGACGGTCAGTTGACTGGCTGTTTAGTAGTGGCAACTGCATTAACAACAAATTCCCTCTTAATTAGAGAAAATTTCCCTTTAGCTGAGGAAAAATTCCCTCACGGAAATAAAATTTCCATCGATTCGTCAGAACATTTTCAAAGAGCCAAGATTTATCAGAAGTGTAACGAATTATGAAAGTAAAGAGCATTGATATTCCAAACAGCAGTATCTAGATACAACCTGCCAGAAATATAAAACATTAGACACTCACTGAATAAGTTAGATGTCTACGAACCAATCTCGAGTAGTGTCATGAATATACGAGAATCATAAACTCCCAAAATTTTTAAAATAAATCAACGATTTTACACTGAAAAAAATCTACGCCATGTGGTAAGGTAAAGTTCCACGTGCAACGTAGTACCGTGCCATAAAGTCACATTTAGGGGATTTGGTAGGTAGAAGCCCCCCCCCCATTCTCGATCTTGGCCATTTTGGAAGTGATGGGATCAGCACCACGCCCTGGCCGCGTTTACCACCCAGGGTTGCCACAGGTACCCATTGATTTGAGGCTGGCTAAGTCTTAGACGAATATCACGAATAAAATCAGCTTTCAGCTCAAGACACTGGGAAAAAGCAGATATCTGATAACTGACAGAAATAATCTGTGCTAAACTAGCGACTTATTTAACAGAAGACATAATCTAAAGAACAAAGGCGACGGTGTTTATTACTGTGGTATCAGGAGGCCCGATAGTGAAATCGGTCCCAGGATTAAAAAGAGAGAGAGAGAGAGAGAGAGAGAGATTATGTGCAAAAACATAATTTATGCTCCTATTCTGTTTCACACTTACTATAATTTGCACTATTCGTCTCGAGCTTAATGGGGTGTAAGGACATCGGCATAGCCTTATATGTATATATATACTTCTGGATTTAGTTTTATGTCATAACACCTGATATAGAAGTACATAAGTGCAACTATGAAGTCTACTACGAAATCCCGCTTATGAAAAGAAAGTTGTTCGAACTTGAACTTCGTCAGTGAAAGTAGTTATTGCCTCCTCTTTCCGAACGCTAATACTCTTACAGGTGAAGCAAGATCTGGAGCAAGGTCTTACACCGTATGTCCCAAAAGAAGTTCTAAAGTAGCCTGGATAGATGCAATTGTCGTTATTATTGTGTGGACAGGGATTTTCCAATCCATCAGTAATGTTCAGTTGGGCGGGGGGAATCAAGTAACACATCATACAAAATTTCTAAAACAGAAATGGGTTTTAAGAATTTGCATTCAAACAAAATTAATTTCAAGCGTTGCGGCTCCACTGCAGGGATGTAGGTAGAATTTTGAAAAATAATGGGGAAACATTCAAATAGAGGTAAGGAATAGAAGGATTGAATTACTATGAAAATCAGGACAATATAATACGAGTAATATTTCCATTACATTTTTAAATGTAGACGTGTTCATGAATAAAGTATCGTCGTGTGAGTCATTCCATGCGAAATCAACACAGATATGTGGAATTTCAAACGTGACCATCTTCGATTTTCATGGAATTTGGGAAGTTGAAACTATGCATGGAACTTAGTAACTATGAAAAGTTTGAGTCTCGTGCATCTTGTAACTGTTAAATTATTGAAGGTCAAAGTTTTCATAAATTGCCCTTTTTAAGCCCGCTTATCTATACTAAATGTGCTATAACGCCGCCCCTATTTCGCCTAGGAAGCTCAAATAAAGCTTATTGTACAGGGAATTGAACAAGCTTTCCAGTGATATAATAACAAGCCTACCTTTGGATAAAAATATAATTTTGTCACGTGACATTGACATTTGACCTTGACTTTTTCAAAACATGTCATCACCAAAAATCATGAAAAAATGTATATTTGGTTCCTCATGCCATACTCTAAAACATATCAAAAAATCATTTTGGGACTGCAATGGGATCAGAAGATACAAATTAATATGTGTAACTATGTGACTGATAAAAGCCTCATTACATGAACAATGACGAGTCAAATGTCCCTTAACACCCCCTACAAAATGTAAAGGAGTTATCCTGGATATGAAAGAAATAGGTTAGGCACAGGGAGATTTCTAGCTGTGTGTGTTAAGCGCAGGTTCAGCATATTGTTGACCTCCATATTGAATTCAACGCAAAAATTTCAAAGGAAAGGGGGTTATGTGATATATCAAATCAGGCTAGAATTTCACGAGAAATGAAGCGGCGAAGGTTTTTGCAACGTATCTTTAGCCAGCAAAAAGTTATGCGCATATCTTTCACTTACGATATATGCACATTATAATCATGGACGTCCGCAGGATTTTTTTCAGGGAGGGGCAAGGAATTTTTTTTCCAGGGGGGCAAACAAGGCACATTTTCTCCAAAAATAGTGTTGTTGCCTAAAAAAACATTGCTTAAATTTGAATTTATGGTGTTCATGCAATAATTAACACATATTATTGTGGCTAAAATGAAATTATATGTGTGAAATACATAATTTTTGGTTGACTTTCATTTTACAGGGGGGCCACGGCCCCCCTTGCCCCCCTTCCGGACGCCCATGAGTATAATGTTGTCAATGTTCCTGTGAGCATACTCGTTGACGTCTCTCACACTCACATGGAACATTTGGCAATGTAGCAGGTGCAACATCATCGCAAGCAGCAACTATGCCTTCTCTCAGATGGTCAATATCACGGACTTTTAGTGCATGCACCATTCTCTTCAAATGTTTCTGAAAGTAAAAGTCCTCCTAAGATGTTAGATCTGGGGAATGTGCAGGCCTTTTAATAGATCCCCGTCTGCCCATCAATCTACGTAGAAATTTACCATGAAGAAATTGCCATAATGTTCACATAGTGTGGTCACACTCTGTCCTGTTTCAAAACTCTGGAAAAGTGCCATATCCCGTAAGCAAAGATGAAAAACCTGTTCACCTAACAAATCCAAGAAGCCCTCACCATTTAAGCTTTCGTTGTTGAATATGGACCAACCATTCCCGTTCTCATACACTACCACATCATTAGCTTACCAGCAACAACCATTCGGCTGGCATCTGTCTACTGTAGATTATCAAATCACTGGTATTGCATATTATTTTTATTAACTTCAACGTGAACTTAAAAACTAGCCTCGTCACTGAAGAATTTTTCATTCCAAAGGAACTGTCACATAATTGTTTGAGATACTTTTCCCAATATTCTTCACTATTCAACTATAAGGCCTCCCCGATGGCGCATTGGTAGCGTCGTGACCTTGTAATCAAGGGGTCCCGGGTTCGATACCCGGTGGAGGCTCATAGTGGTTCGGATCCCACTTTAAACTGTAGGTTCAGTCCCGATTAGCCTTACTGTGCACAAAGTGGACTTAAAACACCAACTCAATCAATGAATCAACTATTTGGTGAATGTCGCTGATTAAAATCATATGCAATGGCGCGTATACTTCTTTCTCTCCCGAGATGTCAGCGTGATCTCGATGAGTTCCTAACACGTTAGGAGCATTCTAATGCTTTGTTTTTAACCCCTCTAAAATGAGAAAATGGTTACAAGCATTCAGTAATAACTTTTTGCTGGTTAAATATATGTTGGGAAAACCTTCGTCACTTCATTTCTTGTGAAATTCTAGCCTGATTTGATATATCACATAACCCCCTTTCCTTTGAAATTTTTGCGTTGAATTCAATATGGAGGTCAACATTATGCCGGATCTGCGCTTGACACACACAGCTAGGAATCTCCTTATGCCTAACCTATTTCTTTCATAACCAGGATAACTCCTTTACATTTTGTAGGGGGTGTTAAGGGACATTTGACTCGTCATAGTTCATGTAATGAGGCTTTTATCAATCATATAGTTACACATACTATTTGTATCTTCTGATCCCATTGCAGTCCTAGAATGATTTTTGATATGTTTTAGAGTATGCCATGAGGAACCAAATATATTTTTTTCATGATTTTTGGTGTTGACATGTTTTGAGATATTCAATGTCACGTGACAAAATTATATTTTTATCCAAAGATAGGCTTGTTATATATCACTGGAAAGCTTGTTCAATTCCCTGTACAATAAGCTTTATTTGAGCTTCCTAGGCGAAACAGTTACAGCACATTTAGTATAGATAAGCGGGCTCAAAAAGGGCAATTTATGCGAACTTTGAACTTGAATAATTTAACAATTACAAGACGCACGAGACTCAAAATTTTCAAAGTTACCAAGTTCCATGCATAGTTTCAACTTCCCAAATTTCATGAAAATCGGAGATGGTCAGGTTGTGGGCTGTGTTGATTTCATATGGAATGACTCGTGTATATTATAACATCATGAGTGTAGTCGTTGATAACACATTTTACCATTGAGGAAATGAAAATTTTTAAAAAATGTTTTAAGTATATGTATCGGCTAAAACAAAAGAGTAATATTTAATGCAAGAAGTCCAGAGAACAATCCACACCATTATTGCAAACTTATTAAATCCCTGCACGAAGATATAGCTGACATACTGTTTCGGTAGTTTGTAGTACATTAAAAAAATGTAAATTCAACTTATATAGAGGTTCTTTCAAAACAACTAAATTTGTTCCAAAACAAGAAAATGGTGTTGCACATTGCTACATCAATTCTTGAAAACTGATTGCCACTGCAGAACAAATAATGTTTGATTTTAGTTGGTGGTAATAATAATGCATTTATCTCTCACAGAAAGAGAGTGCATTTCCATGCAAATTCATTTTCTGTTTACTCTTGAATACAGAATCAACTTCCTCCAAGCATGATGTTTAATTTTCACACTTCTTGGCATCTTTGGCATTGGTTAGGGTTGGGTATCAAATTTGTTAGGCAACGAACTGTTTCCAGTAATACCAGTGTGGGTTCAGAAAATTGTTAATTGAAATTGCTTTTAATGTAGGGAGAATCGGAACATGGATGAAGATTTCGAAAGGACACACAGTAATTTATATTCTATGCCATCCATGTATCCCCACGTACCGAATGCATGTGGGCTTATCTTGAGCATATGACGAAGAAGGTTGGCAAAACCTGTCCCCTGGCGCCTGCATCGCCAGGGATAATAGACGGTCGAAAGAATTGGACGAAGGTGTTTGTAATGGTATCGCTTTGTCACGTCCAAAGAAGGTTCCCGTTTGTGAGGGTTCACATGAACGGTAAGTGTAAGCCTGGCAAAGATATGGTTTTCGCTGCTGTAACACTATTTCACAGTAATGCGTGTAATTACGCACACGCAAGAAATTGAATCGCTTACATGAAGAGGTTTGATTAAATTGAAATGTCCGGTAGACATGAAAGGCACGCCCACATGCTCATGTGTCTAATTTATTCTCGTATACGATACACATCCGGAATGTTACGATTTTTTAAAATTTAAACTATTCAAAACTATTTACATAATTACACTCTTAAGTTCACATGCACAATAAGAAAGTAAAAATAGAGTTGTCCCCTGTACATCAAAGCGCATGGTTTTCAAATTAGACTTCACACACATTCAGGATCTCTGCCGTAGTGGTATGATTGGCACCACTTTCCTGCCGGCTTTACCTTAAAGGTCGCACAGAATTTCCTCATTTTGAAAACATACCTTGAGAAAAAAAATTGGCTTCTCTCTTGCTAATACATTGATACGATCCACATTTTTATGTGACGTCACCAGTAGAAAATATGTCACTAATGTATTTATTTTTGTGAAGGAAAGCGTAATTTCTTTGTTATTATATGTAATAATGCACCTTGTTTGTACTGTATATCTTTTGTTTATTGTTTATTGTATTTTATGCTACATTACGGGTAATTTAATGTATCTTTGTTTGAGAGAGTGCACTATACGAATTTGTATTTCTAAACATGCATAGATGTCAGTTTTGTTGGTAGAATCTTTTTGTAAATAGTGAGTGATTCATCTGTACTTGAATCTGTGTTCTCGAAATAGTATAAAAGCGAGGATATCCAAGGTTATTGGAAGTATAGGTTGGGCCAATCCGTTGTTTACTCATGATGACGAAACGACGGTAAGAGGTGAATTTATCCATGAAATTAATTCCAAATCTATGCTCTAGTATTGCACTATGCAGATAGGAAAACATGCCAGAAACTGAACACACGAAATCGAGTACACAAATTAACATTTCCACCCATTTACATTTTGTGTCTTCAGACAAATTGAAAATAAATATCGATAGGTACTTATTGTTATGCGGGACAGAATATTATTGATCGGAACGTTAATTTTTTTAAAGCCCGACATTCGGGATGGGAAATATTCGACTAGTCAGGAATTCGGGATTGGGACGGAACTTTTCTTTCCGATCCCGGTCCCGACTTTTCGAGATACCGCACACCACTTGTTATTATTATTTATTACAAGATACATCTTCCAAGTACGTTGAACATAATATACTGTGCATACCAGAAAAGAAAAGTTCAAATGAGCATTTATGTACATGAAGTAATGTTTCATTCTCTCAGGCAGTGGCGTGCCCAACGGGGAGTTGGGGGGATTATAACCTCCCCCCCTTTTGGCCCAGTATTCCTAAAAAAAAAAGAACGTCAAATGTAGGAAAATATGACAAAATGAGGGATGACTACAAAAAATAGTGTACGTAACTCCTCCCTTTCGAAAATCCTGGGCACGCCACTGCAGTCTCAGGTTAACATGCAAGGGCACATTTTATCCACCTTTCGATGTGTAGTCTTTAATTTTTGCAGCAGAAACCAAGTGTGGCTTCTTACCGATGTGTAAAATGATTAATACGACAACTTTCGTCTCGGTATTTTATAAGCACAAAATATACACGAAGTTTTGTTCAAAGCTAAGTTGCGTTCCTGCGAAGCCGTAATTAGATTTTGATCAGCTGTAGGAGTTAAGCTTAATGGTTTAATTTTTGCATTGTAACTTGGCCATAAGGTAGAATTCAGTCGCAGAAGTATTGTATTTTTTAATATCGCTTATACGTTCTATGAAATAAATATTACTGTGTCTGTAATGGTCTTACATAGTAGTATACATTTTTAAGAATACTTCAGTGAATTGAATACGTTGCCACAAATATTGAAAATACTATTACTTATTTGTATAATAAATTTTAAACTTCTGCTCTATAGAGTCCTTAAAAATATCACCAGTATTTTTTTCATATAATCAAAAGAACATAACGTTATGAATCTCCTGCCTGTGATTGCAGAGTAATCAAACAAACGCCAAATTATCTATTCTTCCATTGCCCGTTAAATTAAATGTTTCTGACAAACTGTTAATTGTTATAAAATGTAAAATATATTCACATTCTCATCCGTTAATCATATATTTATGCCGTGCAAATAAGCAATGAATTTGATATTTCATAACTTGAACGCATAACTTGCAACATTTGAAGCAATGATAGTATCATTCATTTGCATAGAAGTTAAGTTTAAGATGATACAAGGTATATTTATTTAAACTCATCCTCATACCTATGTGGGAATTATGTAGAAATTAATGAAAATGAACAGTAGTATTAATCGTGACAATAGATAGCGTGAATAATTTGCGATATGAAGTCTCGCAGCAGTGGTCCTTAACAATCATATGAAATATGAATTAGAAAAAGGTGGAGGAATTGTGCGCTCCTAAGGATAACTACTCATGGCCAGCCATGTAATGGAGTTAAACGAATTATAAAGAGTAAAGACACACAAATTTTGACTGGAATACTTTCAATCCGTCAATGCTTTTTCCTTCAGGGCAGAAATATAGTTTTCTTGAAACATTAATTTTAAACAAAATTAAAGGCTTACAGCCAACTACAAAGATTAATTTATTGATTTCCATTCACTTGTTCATACAAGTATAAGTTTCACTATGATATGGCATATGTCAATAATATTAATGTCTAATTTTGAATACAAGGAAATTAACCTATAGTCTAGTTATATCTATTAAATTAGTAATAACAATAATACTTTAAGAAAGTTAAGAAGTAATGTAGTGTATTTTGTAATAATAAGAAAGTTTTTTAAGTTTTAAAGTTAATGTCCATTTATAACACCATTAAGCCTTGTTTCCATGATTATGAAAAACTAAATATGCTGACCAAGGCAGTAATTTATTTTATTAAAAACATAAACTAAAACGTAACGTTTCAACCTTCTAGCAAGGTCTTCATCAGACTCTGTATCAAGTACAAAAGTAACAAGATACACAAAAAGGGCATTATATATACACAAACATTACTCCCTCCAGACTATTAGAAAGTTGTTAGGAACTTTCTAGCAGGTGGCTTTCACTTTCCAACTGCACTCTCACCTAAAAGGCTAAACATAATTACTTTCATATAGAATGTGAAGAGATATTCATATAGAATATCTCACGCTCTTTTTCCTTCATTTTTCTCCCTTCTCCTCTCCTCTTTCTCTCTTGTCCTTTCCACTCTTTCTAACACATTCTTCCATTCTTTGTTTAACTTCAGTCCCCCATTCCAGTTCATTATGTCTTCTTCACCTTTCTTCTCTATTTCCTTGGCTTCCTTCCATTTTCTCACTAGCATTCTCTTCTCCCTTCCTATCTGCTTAGCCTCATCCCACTCTATGTCATGTCCTGTTTCTCTCCTGTGTTTAAATATTGCATTTCTCTCTCTCTTAAGTCGTACATCATCCCTATGTTGTTTCAACCTGTCTTTCAGCCTCTTTTTCGTTTCTCCTATGTACACACTTTGACATTCTTTACATTTCACTTCGTAGATTATCCCTTCCTCTTCCTCTTCTCAGTTCTCCTTTTTCTTGCTTGCATTCTTCGCTATTCCTAAGATGCTTCTCCCTCGCTTCCTGTAAGTTTTAATTCCCGCTTTCCTAAGCACTTTGCATATCTTTTCTGTGGTCTTCCCCATACTCCTTATTCCAAACCTTCTCTCCTCTTTTTCTTTCTCTTCCAATTCTCCCCTGCCCGTTTTCTTACTTCTTCTGTTGATGTCCAGTCTATCCTGCTTCTCATAGCCATTCTTTTCCAGCTGTTTCCATAGGCTATTTATTTTGCCTTCTTTTTCACATTCTTTCATGCATATTTACTTGATTCTGTCCTCCATATTCTTTATAAAATTTATTTCTGTCACCTCACTTACATCACTTCTTTTGTGGCAGAATACCCCTGCTGCACACTTCTTCTGATGCCAAGCGGTTTCAATTTCTTGTCCTCTCTTCCTTTGCATCAATATATCTAGGTAGCTTAATTCGTCTTCTTCTTCTATTTCAAGTTCCAATAATATCCCTCTTTCTTCATCTTGTATTTCTTTGGCAAAAATGTCGAGCTGCCTCTTCGTTCCCTTCCATATGCCAAAACAATCGTCCACATATCTGCAAAACAGAATTATTTTGTCACCTCCTTTTTCTATCACTTTCTTTTCCCATTCATTCATAACCAATTCAGCCAATGCTGGGCTTAGGCTAGAACCTATATTTAGTCCTTCACTCATTAACATTATTTTATCTCCCATTATACTGTAACCGTTATTCCAAATGGTTTCCAGCGCCTTCACTACCCTTTCACTATCCCATTCTCCTATAATTTCTTGTCCCATTCTCTTTTTAATAATGTCCAAAACGTGTCCCATCTTGATGCTCGGGAACATACTTTTCACGTCTAAGCTAAACATTGTTGTTTTCATCTCATTTAACTTAAGTCCTTTTATGAGGTCTACTACTTGTTCACTGTTCTTAACTGCTCTGCTTTCTTGCTGTGTTACTAACACTTCAATAACTTTCTTTAATTTCTTTTCCAAGGGTTCCAAAATATTGTTTCTGCAGTTCATTACTGGTCTTAACTTTATCTCCTCTTTGTGTATTTTTGGAAAGCCTTTCAAACTTCCTGTCTCCTTTATGCATTTCTTGAATCCTCTCCTCCTACAGTCTTTTATGACCCTTTCTTTTATAGTTTGTTCTTCTCCTGTTCCACAAATCTCCTCATATCCGTTTTCTTTTAGGTCTTCAAACTTCCTCTCGTACCATTCTCTTTCCATCACCACAATTGCTCTCCTCCTTTATCTGCCTGCTCTATCACCACATGATTTCTTGTCTTGATTTTCTTCATCCCTTCCCTTTCTTTTTGACTCAAATTATCTACTTTTCCTTGTTTTCCCATTTCTTTCTTCAGTATGGCTGCTGTTCTTCTTCTAATCTTGTCTCTTTCTGGTTCTTCTTTTATATGGAGCACTGCTTCTTCAATGTCATATATAACTCCAAATATATAATATAATTCCAAATTATTATTAATCTCCTATTAAAATTTTATCAATGGTCTGATCGGTCTACAAAAATTTCTTACGATGCCCATGTACACAATACGTGTTGTTAGTATGAACTTGATGTGAGGCTTGGTGAGCAATAGATAAAAAAGATCTATTTCGTTTCGAATTGAAATTTGCAATTATTAATTTAACACGGGTACACTACGTTAACTCTTTTCGTAATTTTTGCTCGTTCAGCGCCCGGGGCGATCCCCTACACCTCCGTTTTCCTCTGATACAGTGACGCACATGTTTTCCTCTGGGTGAGTCAAAAGTCCCCGACCACCCCTTATAAAATGAAAGGGAGTGTAGATTGCAGCAATTGGTCATGGTAGTAATATGTTAGGCCTATGGGGAAACTTTTTGGTGCATGTCATGACAACGTCCGCCATCTTGGTGACCGCCATCTTAGATCCAACTTCATTTCTTTAAATGGGAAGTGGGGCATGTGGAGTATGGTTTTGGGCTAGAATTTCACCAGGAATTCATTGGTGAAGTCAGATTTATGAAAACTTTAATGATAAGGAAGTTATGGGCATATGAAAGTGATAATTACGTATCATTTGCAGGTGCTGGACCATGCGATTGACCAAGGCCGAACGAATCCAGATCATCAAGCTATGGGGCGAGGGGGGCAGAAGTGTCCGTGCTGTAGCTCGTGGTTTCAACGAACGGAACCCAGTCTCGCACGTTACAGTGTCCCAATTACTGACTAGGTTCGAAGAGAGCGGTACAGTCCAGGACAGGCCACTGACGAAGGAACAGCTACGGCAGTGCTACTAGCATCGTTTGCCAAGTCTCCGCAGCGCAGCGCACGAATTTCTGTGCAATGTGGTGTCAGCCAGAGTTCCATTTGCAGTGTGTTACAGATGGTTAAGTGACACCCGTATAAGCTGCAGCTGCAGCCAGAGGCGCAACCACGAACTTTTGTCTGGGGGGGCAAGTACCAGGATATATACCAATAATAATAATAATAATTATTATTATTATCTTAATAATCATAAAGCTAATAATAATATGTTATTATTATAACATTATAATTATTCTTGTCATTGTTATTATTGATTTGCTTTATTTTACTTCGCTTCTTGTGCCACTTTTGACTAACTTGTGAAGATGAGGATGAGAGATGATATCGTGATATTGATGAATGAACACTCGCAAACATCCATGCCCAAGCTGGGATTCGAACCCGGGTTCACCATTATTATTATTAATATTATTAGTGGTGGTAGTAGTAGTAGTATCAGAGACGTTATTACCCTCGTAAATTATGCAAAAAGGGAAGAAGTCGGTGCTAAAGCATTTGTGTTCGAACAAACGATTTGAATTTTTTTTCAACACGTTTAATTTCACATTAATAATGGAAAACAAGCACACAAACTATTTTTGAAAGACAGAAAATGCTTGATGAATGTATTCCAGATATAATCCTTTTTTACATTAACATGTATAACTTTCATGCACGATATGTTTCACATTTATGCAAGATGGAGCGACGTGGACACTATATTGTATACGTATTCAAAGTTTCTTTAATACCTCGTATTGTATACAACATACATTATTTAAATACATTACACAACCAATTCATCCATCTCACAATAAACCAACAGCAAGAATTACATAAATTGTCAACCGGCCCCCTATGGCGGAGTAGTTTAGCACATCGCACTACGACGCCAGGGGTTCCGGGTCCAGGGGTCCTGGCCTGGGCATGGATGTTTGTGAATGTCCATTCATAAATTTCATCATATCATCACTCATCCCCATCTTCGCAAATTAGCCCAAAGTGGTACAAGACGCGAAGTAAAATAAAGCAAATCAATCGATCAATACATAAATTGTCTGAAATGTGCACGCTCTCTTTCCTCAAAACAATTGTCCATGGACTTAAAACAAAATAAATTAAGACAAGCCTTATTTCTCTGTCTGGTAATTTACAATGCATTACAGACAACAACGATAAATTGCGAGCGAAGCGAGCAAGAAAATTTTTGGATCCAATTTTTTTGCAGGCTTAAATCAATATTGATTTATTAGGGCGCAAATAATTTCACGGGACGCCAATGCATTCTCTCTTTTACAACTTTTGTGCCTCCCAGATGGTGTAGTGGTAACATCGTCGCCTTGTGATCAAGGGGTCACTTATTCGATACCCGGTGGAGGCACAGTGGTTCGGATCCCAATTTAAACTGTAGGTCCAGTCCCGATTAGCCTTTCTGTGCGTAAAGTGGACTTACAACCACAAATCAATTAATCTTACAACTTATTTTCATTTAGATCATTCGACGCCCAGGGCCGACTCTCGCCGCTACCTAGCTACGGTTGTGAACTTGATAAGACTACGAAAAGGAGGCATTGCGAGCGAAGCAAGATCATTTTTTGAAAAGTATTTTTGTTTGCATAAAATTTGAAGTTGTGGGCGGTAATTGCCCCCTGTAGGTACACTTGGCCGTCAATGTTTGACCCCCCTTGCCCCCTTAGAACTCATTTTGGTCCAAGGTTGGGGGGGGAGCAATTCCCCCCCTGCCCCTTCCTGTGGTTGCGCCACTGTCTGCAGCGCCATCTCTGAGGACGACCCGGATAGGAGAATGCAGTTTTGTGAATAGGTTGTGGAGCAAATTCGCCAGGACCCACACTTTGTACTGCATATTCTGCATACTGATGAAACAAATGTTTATGTGAATGGGGAAGTGGATAAACAGAACATCGGTATTCGTACTCCGAGAACCCGTTGTGGAGAGATCCGAGCAACATGGTTGGTGCTGGGAAGGTTATGGTGTGATCCGGGATCTGGGGGACATGTATCATTGGCCCATTCTTCATTCATGACAATTTAAATGCAGAGGGCTACTTGCAGTTGTTACAAGAAGACATTTTACCGTCGACGGAGGATGGCAGCTGCCTCTCATATTTTCAGCAGGATGGGGCACCACCTCATTATGGACGACAGGTTCGTCACTATCTGGACCTCCAGTTCCCTGGTCGATGGATTGATTGACGTGGGCCAATGGAATAACCTCCCCAATCACCAGATTTGGCCCCACTCGATTTTCACCTGTGGGGTCATGTGAAGTCAATCGTGTTTACCGAAAAGATTCGAGATGTGGGTCACTTGGGGCAACGGATACTGGATTCCTGTGCGCAAATCACACCTGAGATATTGCTCCGTGTCCACAGAGCATGGTAGAACCGTCTCAACATGTGCATAGCACAAGAAGGACAGCATATTGAATACATTGTGTAACTTTCATTGTGTAACTCTTCATATGCCCTTAACTTTCTTATCATTAAAGTTTTCATAAATCTGACTTCACCACTGAATTCCTGGTGAAATTATAGCCCAAAACCATACTCCACATGACCCCTTCCCATTTAATGAAATGAAGTTGGATCCAAGATGGCGGACGTTGTCATGACATGCACCAAAATGTTTCCCCATAGGCCTAACATATTACTACCATGACCAGTTGCTGCAATTTACACTCCCTTTCATTTTATAAGGGGGGGTCAGGGACTTTTGACTCACCCTGTATAATCAAAGTAAACTTTCCTCCTGTTTCTTATACTCCCCCCGAACTAAGAGAAAAAAATCCAAAGATGACATTTCGATTACGCACTTGGTGCACAATTTGCTCCAATGTTGTCACAACCAATAAAAGAATACACCCAACAATGGCTTGAGTTTCCCCTTTTCTCTCCTTGAAGTAA
The DNA here is from genome assembly GCF_977018435.1 of Lepisma saccharinum. Taxonomy (NCBI): domain Eukaryota; kingdom Metazoa; phylum Arthropoda; class Insecta; order Zygentoma; family Lepismatidae; genus Lepisma; species Lepisma saccharinum. The sequence goes on along the minus strand of NC_139229.1, from coordinate 63,875,172 downwards.
TCAGATTGGATCGCGTGGTGTAGTTCCAGGCGCGATGCCAAGAGAACTGATCTGCGCAAAAGATCCAAGCGTTTATAGTTTTTTACATACTGGGCGTATACGCAAAAGATAGTTGGCATTCTTTTAGGGCGAAGAAAAGCGTTGACTCAACATGCGTGCAAAATGCTATTCGTGCATCAATTGAAGTAAAATGCTCAGATGTGAAAAACAGGAATGCGCAAAGAAAGTATTCCGAAGCAACAAAAACAGTGTTTTTTTTTTCAATTGCATGTTTGAAACAGATATGAAGTGTGAGAATTTACCTTCCCCTCAACGATTAAATCACGCATGTTCTACTTGGCCTTGGAACTACTTTTATCAATCAATAAAAAATACAACTACAGCTTTCGAACTTCTTTGTGATGCCTTGTGCTTATCTCATAATTGGAGTTGGTTAGATTTTCAATGCCAGAACTACAGAAGATGAATGTCATTTAACATGCGTGGATTTATGACTATGAAGACTTGCGATTTTCACTTCGGAAGCTAATGTAAAGTACTGTAGCAGTTTTCCAAACACGGAGCAACGGAAATGCTTTATTACATTCTGAAATTCAGCTTTAATTTCGATGTCCACTGGCCTCCTTCAAAATCATCAGGCATTATTTCCTGTCAGGAGCTTTTCATATCCAGCTCTTAACTCTTTACATCGTCCACGTCCACATAGGCCGTGTCCGAAAGTTGCAAGACCGTACTTGAAGCGAGCAACTTCCGAGTATGGTCTTGCAGTGCGGTCTTGAAGTGGTGGAATGGAAGTGAAAGTCTTTCGAATTGCACTTCGACTGCAGCGCCTAATACGATCAGTAGATAAAACTGAGGACTCGTTGTTTTCCCCGCGTTTAAAACACTTGTTTTTCACCCTAGAAATCACATAGCATTTTCAAATGTTCTTATACATACATTTCCAAAGTTAGAAGAACTTCAACCAACAACTTGCTGTCCTAAACATGTGTTGCTAGCTTCCTACCTCCTTGATTTAAAACAAATGATCAACCAGTGCGGAAATCACGTGACCGAGTCTACAACGATCCATGCTCCGAGCTATGGTTTCGATTGATTGTGTACTTCGCGCTTTCGAACCGCACTAAGTGACGTCACCTCCGTGAAAACCATACTAAAGTCTGTACATTCGTACCTTTCGGACATAGCCATAGTCTATCTACCTCGTAATCGTATCTATCGATCTAAACCATCGGGCCCATTAACAATGATAGGAAACATGTGCTGAAGTGATGTTAAAATTTCATCTTTACATACCTAATAGTTTCTGTGAAAACACACATGAAGTTACGACAATTAGGTTAACATTGTCCAGATAGGGAATTGAAACTCCTCTTAAGGGACCTGCATAATCAATACACGAAAGCGTACAACCGCAAGAAATAATTCGTCACACGGAAAATAAACACACAAACATGTTTTTAAATAAACGCACTAGTAGGTTAGGCAAGAGTGGGGGTCCTAGATAATAAAATCAGGTTTTTAAACTGTACAGTATACAATTGCTACAACATATTGTAGGAATTGATTGTATGACTTTGAAGAACTTAGCATGATGTTCAAAGTTCTGCTATTTTTCTATGATCTTATTATTTGGTCCTTGTCTTTAATCGTTGTGTACCTTTCTTTCATTTTTAACTAACAGTAACGATGAGAGTGAATGATGGGTCAGGTCAAACGAACACACGTAAATAAACGTCCATCCACAGACCAGCACCCGAACCACTGAACCAGATACCTTCGGTTGCAAGATCATCGGTGTCTGTTTTATCTTTGTGTAAGCAGATACTGTAAAATAATAAAATGTAAAGAAGAAAAAAACGCAGGTATAATATATCAATTACATTGTAATTTTATTTAATGTTTGGTTCTTCGCGTGTGGTGTCGGCTACGTTGAGATCTTAAAGTGTCTCAATTTTCTTTCAACTTACTTCATTTACTCGTTCACTCTATACCCTGTCCCAGCTAACTGTAGACCAGGCGAACGAGAACAAATCTCTGCGAAAGTAGTGACGCGAGACGGCTCCACCAATCAACAGTGAGAGAAACGGGATTGCGTAATGGGGACTGAAGTTGCCCGATTCCCCTGCTTCGCTCTGTAAGCGTTGCAAGCTTTTGAAAGCGACAATACCGTACGCACATGGTTCGTAAGCTTGGTTTAAGAATTTCTTAGGGAAATATTAGGGATAAAACAGAAAATGCAAATTTTGCGTACGGACTAAGGTCTGGAACGTACGTTCGTACATGCCATGAAATTTCCGTACATGTCTTAGGAATTCAAGTCATCATTTTTTGTCCTTTGCAAGTACCTCGTATTATCACATACACTGTCTTCCGACTTATACTATAAAGTCAATTCACTCCATCAAAGGTCACTTCTCGGTTTATGCTGATGCATCAGTGTTCTACCTTCCACACAGATGAAAGGAATGCTTGTCAAAGATCTGTTTGGCTGTCTCAAGTTCAATAATGACTTAAAATTGGCCACATATCAAGAGTGGATTGTAGCCTACTCTTCGCAACATCTTATTTGATCGCCCCGAATGAAATCTATCCCGAATTCGTAAACTTAGCAACATTGCACTTCGGCGCCAGCTGAGAGTAGCCAACTTTAAGGGGCTCTAAAGCCATGCTAAAGCATAGGCCCAAATTTCAATAGATAACCGAACAACTAATAGGTATCGATTCAGTAAGGAAGACATCTTCCCATATAAAAGATTGTTTTATTCACTAGAACCTGTGATCCTTATAATTTTGTTACGATTGAAGGTATTTAAGTAAATAACAGAAAATATAAGGTCTCCGTCATGTTCAAACTGCTGCGTACAGATGGCGCTGAAGTGGTAGTTTTGTCAATACCGGTGTATTTTTTTTATTTTATGACTAGTATGCAGGCGCGGATCCACGGGGAGGGCGATAGGGGCGATCGCCCCTCCCAATTGCCATGTTTTGGATATATAATATTCAAGACTCTTCGTTCTATACTTTTATCACCACGTTTAACATGCTCGAGAAGTCCACTTTATGCTCGTGATAGGCTAATCGGAACTGGACCTACAGTTTAAATTTGGATCAGAACGAGTCTACAACAAGATGCGTTAAAAGGGAATCGGAACTGAGATCACTGCAGAGAATGCGTTTTTATTTCTTTGTTTATTCATTTTACTTCTCATATCTGATCTTCAGTTTAGCGTGACAATGGGAGGAATTATGATAACAACAGAGGCGTAGCAAAGGTTGGGCGAAGTGGGCTCGCGTTCCATGGGCTTCTTCTTATTCTTCTTCTTATTATTATTATTAATGTAATAAATAGACATGAGAAAAACAGATGGAAAGGGCTAATTTTTGTGGATGATGAAACTACAACGTTATGTTTTTAACCGGTTATAAATTCTAGTGAAAAATTACACTCTGATTGAATACGTCAACTATTTAGTACAACTTGTATATTTTAAATAAACCGGGTGGTAGCCGTCTTGTTCTAGAATATTCAGGAAGGCGAACAACGACAATGAAACGTTCTCTTACAAAGATTGATAAGCATAAACACAAATGTTTACTTCTTATAATTTAGCGGTTCCAGAACATCGAGAAACATTATACACAGCAGAAACGACAGATAATTCAGGAAACTTCACACATTTGGTGAAATTTCTTTCGAAATATAACCAATTAACACAAGAACATTTCAAACGTACACAATAATTATCCACGTTCTGAAATTCAAATTGAACTGATACAGGTAATGAGCAACGAAGTCAAAATGGCTATATTAAAAAAAAAGTAAAATTAGCTAAGTCCAGAGATTTACGTTCAGTTTCAATATTTACATTTTTTATGTTCGAAACTTCATCAGCTATTCATTGATTTTAGGAAAGCGTATGATTCAATCGAAAGAGATAAATTATATAATATATTAGTCGAGTTTGGAATACCTAAGAAGCTTGTTAATATGATAAAAGTATGCACCAGTGAAACAGAAAGTAAAATTCGTGTGGATATTAATATGTCTGATAAATTTACAATTCATGATGGGTTAAAACAAGGAGATGCATTATCTCCATTGCTCTTTAATTTTGCCTTAGAATATGCTGTTAGGAAGGTAAAAGAAACTAACGAAGGACTAAAATTGAACGGTGTGACTCAACTGTTAGCATATGCAGATGATGTAGACTTATTGGTGGATGATGTAAATGCAATTAAGAATAATGCTAAAATATTTTTCAAAGCAGCTAAAGAGAGAGGTTTGAAAGTTAGCAAAGAGAAAACTAAATATATGCTTACAGGCCGAAACCAAGTGTTAGGTAATAATCAAAATCGAATTATTGATAACAACTCGTTTGAACCAGTTTCTAAATTCAAGTACTTATGAGTAATTCTAGCAAATGAAAATGATATTAAAAGGGAAATGAAAGGCAGGTTTAATTCAGGAAATGCATGTTACTTCTCTCTTCATAAACTTTTGTCTTCTCGTTTAATATCTAGAAACTAAAAGTTAAAATATACAAAACAGTAATTTTGTCAGCAATATTATATGGTTGCGAAACTTGGTTCCTTACATTGAAAGAGGAACATAAATTGAGAGTATTTGAAAATAATATCCTTAGGAAAATATTTGGGCGTAAAAGAGATGAGGAGATAGGTGAGTGGAGAAAGTTACATAATTTAGAAGTACATAATTTGTATTCATGTCCAGATATTATTAGAATAATTAAATCAAGAAGACTTAGGTGGGCACTCCATGTGACACGAATGGGAGAGGAAAGAAGAGTTTACAGGATTCTTGTTGGGAAACCTGATGGTAAGAGACCAGTAGGAAGACCAAGACGAAGATGGAGGGATAACATTGAGATGGACCTAAAGGAAATTTGTGGGGCTTGGAAAAGAGTATATAGATCTTGGTCATGATAGGGAAAATGGAAGGCCTGTGTTGCTTCAGCCATGAACCTTCGGGTTCAAGAAGGCTAGAGAGTTAGTTATGTTCGAAACTTCTTTTACATTATATGTTATTTTGTAAGTGAACGTGATCTAACACACAACAGCACAACAATGTTTTTAACATGCAATACTTATTATTCATTGTTGAAGCTCGTTACAGTAGCTATGGAACTACATTCAAAAACTGACGGCCGGACGCGTATAAGAATTCTATTCTACTTTTACTTAAGATGAAAGTTCTTAATACCGGATTTCCATTCAAAAGTGGAGAGATGGCAGCTGCAGGATAGTACGTAACTTTTGGAATTTTAATATTTTCAATCACTTTACTCTAATTTCTGGCTAATAGGGACAATGTGATCAAATTAAAGAAAGGACACTTACAAGGACACCCATGCCCAGATAGAGATTAGAACCCGGGAACTTCGGTGTCAAGATCGAAAGTCGGCCACTTAAGACACTCGGTCACCGAACCGGCGTGTTTCTGTTGTTAATGCTACATTGACTTGGCTTATTTTACTTCGCTTTTCTGCCACTTCTGGCTACTCGCGAAGATGAAGATGATGGGACAGTCACAAAGAACACCCATTCCCAGGCCGGCATTCGAACCAGGGACCCTTATTAACGCTATATATGTTCAAAGGCGTTTGCCTGTTAAATAGATAAACTCTGTGGCCAAGAAAGCCTTCCAACCAGATTTCAGTTAGATGGCGCCTAGTGAACTCATAGAATCCCATCACGGCTGCCATCATAGACCAGAATGCAGAATGAATGCTAGTTATTCTCTTTATCTGCTATTATATATACTAGTTATATTCTGTGCTAACAAAATATAACACACAGGACCTTCCTGAAGTAACTTGGATTCTTGCTGTAACACGATTATACCTTGTTTCAATATTAAACACACTATAGTTGCTGACCAAGGCAGTTCTTTTTTTAAAAAAATTAAAAGCACTTTGCACTTTACGTTTCCACCCTATATCTCATGGTCCCGTTATTCGGATAGCAAGAAAAACTGTAGGACCCCTCCCGATAAGGTTTTTCCCTGCCGTTTGGTAGGAGACCTCGTGGAAGTTCCACCTAGGACAATGGGACTGTCTCTGCGTTGGTGGCCCTATACTAGGTGTGATAGTACATGAGGTTTTCCGAGCTAGGTAGTACGAGTTTGTCTGCTCTGGAATACTGCTGGGTCGGGAAGGTCCTATGTCTGCTCAGCATCCATTGTTGTTATGCTGGGGTGAACTTGGCCAGCTTGCCACGGTACAATTACAGTAATAACAGTAATCCCTGAGATCTTCCATGTTACTTCAGGAAAATTTAGCTATGCAATGAAGTAAGTCTTGATAGCCAGTGTGTGTGTGTGTGTGTGTGTGTAGGTATGCAAATAGTAGGCACTAACGGTTTTTCTTTTGGGTCTGCGAAGTAATCCCTTAAGCTTGTAGGTTAGGTTGAGTGAAAGATATTTCAAGTGCTTTGTGTAATTTTTATTACCTTAGATTTAACCACGTCAGTATTGCACACCCAAAAGGTAGAATGGTGTGGACATGAAAGCGAGATCTTGTTATACACAGATGCAATCGACATTTATATTGAGTGTATTTGCAAGTGATATATCAAGTAGATTGCAGTTGGTTCTCCGGCGCAAGGCTGTAAGGTACAAATGGCCTTGCGTCCCTCTTCCAACTGAAAAAAAGAGGCCCTCACAGATGGTAGCGACGTTGACGGCGTTGTGAGGCTTTGAACTGACATCTACCTGTACCAACCAAGCCGCATCTTTCCAGAATCTTAAAGACACAGATTGCCCAGGAACCATCGACAGAATTATGGAAGCTATGGCACCGACAGGAAAGCATATCAGATGTCCTAAATTCACGGCCTCAAAATCAACAACACAAGGATGTTCACAGAGATTAATTATAGGTCCAGAATTGTGGAATCTAAACCTGAAACCATCTCTAGAAAAATTAGGAAATATTTCGGGATCAAAAGCACAAATAGACTATGCAGACGACCAGGGACGTCGTTAGGGGGGCCCGGGGAGCACTGTCCCCCAAACGTTCACGTGGTAGGCAAACTGTTCTACATTTGCTGAAACTTTTACTTTCATTACAAATATTGCAAAATAGATTTTCAGTATTTTTTCTTGCAGTTAGAAACACTGTTCTTAATTTGAGTGGCACCAAACCTAAACCACATTTCTTTCTCGTTTTCCTGGTTCTAGCTATAGTGGATGTCAGTGTAGGAACCTACAACTTCGTCGTTTCTCGGAATTTTGAGGGAGTCGCAGGTCAACAACAGGCAGGGTTGGGCGTTGAGTGTTGCCGTTGCGTCCAAACAATGTTTTGAGCTTGTGTACATTGAAGAACGACCGCTTGTGCAGCGGTAAACCACATATATGCAAACAGTTACAACTGGTCCCGAATCAGAGCGCAATACACGCTAAATAAGTATAATGGTGGCAGAATGCCTTATATCTCGGGGTAAGTAGTATTATTCGCACCAAATATCTATTCTACTATTGAAACAGTCTAAAACACGCAACGTGTTAAAAGTAATTATCTTCACAAATTGTACGATTTCTCGAGTCGCATATTTTTCTCGATATCGTGAAGACCGATTTTGAGATTCCTCCTTAACAAACGATGCCTCCCCGATTGCGCAGTGATAGGGTTTTTGCCTTGTAATCGAGGGATCCCGGGTTCGATACATGGGTTGAGGTACACAGTGGTACGGATCTTACTTTAAACTGTAGGTCCAGTCCCGATTAGCCTTACTGTGCATAAAGTGGACTTAAAAACACCAACTCAACTCAAGTCCTTAACAAACTTTTCGAAGAATCGAAAATTTAAACACGAACAAGTAAATACATTTTTGTAATTTTGAAGAAAATTATTATTATTATTGTTATTATTTTGGGTACTTTTGGTTCGTATGAATCTGCCTCACGCAGTAACAGGAAGCTTATTTTGTTGAGTCAAGTACAACCCTTGAAATAAGTCACTGGAAAGACATGTGAGGTTGCACATATATTTAAGCATCTATAAATAAATAATAACCCGTGGTTCGACAGCCCTGGTAGGGCCTGGGTCTATCTCCCGACTGCCAGTCTCCCTCCCACAATCCTACCTAGAGGTGTGGAGATCTTTAACAAGTAATGGGGTGACATGAGGTCAGCACGTCGAACCCCCAACCGTTATAGGGGATATCCGTAAAGAATAATTATATTCTTGTGGTAAGGAGTCGTTGTCATTTAACAAACTTTATTCATTTATTCCATCAGCATTATTTAAAATGTAGTGCCATACTGAACTTACCAACTTAACAAAGGAACATTAATTGCTAAATGAGGCATTTTCCTTGTGTTGCAGAGCAGGTTCAGTTTTTGGAGTATTGCAATGTTTTACACAGTCCGTTCGAAGAATTTTGAGAACATTGATATTTTGTCAGAGGGAACACCCACGAATAAATATCTGTGGATGTTTTACAGGTTTCATCGTAGTTAAGAAGGTAATTTTTCCGGTGCAACTTTCCTCCGTTCAACATGTCTTTTGCCACTCAAGCTGAAGAGCCGATTCATAGGTGAAACGACCTTGGCAGAAAGAAACTCTGATTGGCACCATGTTGACAAAAGACTCAAGAAGTCCCGCAACCGACAGAATTCGAAGCGCTCGGATCCTACGGTGACATACACTTTGGTTGAACACAAACGGATGCATTGGTAGGAAATGCAGTGATTTTATGGGCCGTCCCTTTCTGGGAAGTCGGGGACCTTTTGAAAACACACTTTCCCTTCATGTACACCAGGGGGCCTAAGTCAGGTCACCCCCTCCCACAGAATCTTCTCTGCATCTGGCTCTGGTTATCGGCCGCGCCGAAACGCACTGCAGGTAGCTAGGACTTTCTGGGTTAATTACTTTATGGTTCAGCATGGACATAGGCTTTCAAATTGCAAGAGACAAAATTCTACTGTTTGTCACTTTTCTGGCGGGAGATGAATGACAAAGATGTCGCGGTTCCTTCAGGTTCCCACACTCAACCCTTGTGCTCATAACCATAATAAGCCTTTGTAATGTATCGACTTTATATCCTTCCTTGGTAACTTTCCACTCATTTTCAAGAAACATCTGCTTCTTTTTGCCTTGCTATGTTGATTGGTCGACAATTGATGACTGCCAGCTAGTTCGAAGAACAGTTTGATCCGAGAAGTGCTTTCATAGTTATCTTCTGTAAACGCGAGATTCCGGTAGGATCACGGAGTGCTTGAGATCTCATTTTCATGCATTGCGAGTGAAATTTCGATTGATTTGGTTCATTTTACTTTGCTCTTCTGCCAAATTTGGCTAATTGCGAAGATGGGGATGAGTGATGATATGATTAAATTGATCAATGAACACAACAAACACCCATGCTCAGTCCGGAATTCGAACCCGGCACACCTGGCATCGTAGCACGATGTTCTAACCACTCCGCCACGGGGGTAGGCGAAGTGAAATATCGAGTGTGAAGCTGCCAGCTCGTTTTCCTCTCGAAAAAAATGAAGTAGGATTGACTGATCGACCAAATGTCCAACACATTGACTTTCTAAATTGGTGTCCGACTACAACACAGGAGACCGCGTTTGACTCTCACGGCGGTTGATCTCGCATGTGATGAAGAATAAGTCACATTTCAATTAAGGATGGAAACGAGGTATGTAGTCAACTTTATATAGTAGTGTGCATGCTCTAGAAATAATACGTTTCAAAATTCTGTATATTTTGTGATTTTTCTTCATTTAGCCTCTATCAGGGTTGTCAAACCCTTCTATGGGTTTTATTGGGTTCCGTTGCAGGACCGGAACCTATCTTCTCGCACAATTTAAATTCGGTCCTAGTAGTGTATTGTTCCATTAAAAAAAGAATACTGGATCGTATTTAAATTGATCCGGAAAATATTCCTGCGCCGAATTTTAATTGATCCTGGAAAAAAGGTTCTTGGACAGTGTTTAAATTCAGCCGCAAAACAAGGTTCCTGGACCGTATTTAAATTTTACCGAAAAAAGAGTTCCTGCATCGTATTTAAATTCATATGGAAAAAAAAGTTCCTGGACCGAATTGAGGCCTAGAACCCATTTACACTTGCTGATTTTCTCTCCCGATGTGAAATTAATTTATTTACAATACCTGGACCATTAACAACCCTGGGATTGTTAAAGATTAGGGAACGCTTACATTCTAATTTGTTCTATAGGATTCCGTTATAGGACCGGAACCTTTTCTCTCGCACAATCTAAATTCGTACCAAGTTGCGAATTGTTTCATTTCAGATCCGGAAAAAAATGTTCGTTGACCGTATTTAAATTCTTCAGGAAATAAGGTTCCTGGACCGAAATTAAATTCATCTGGAAAAAATTTATGGACCGAATTGAAAACGTTACAGATGAAGAGGTTCCTTACGATCCCATTTACGCTTGCTAATTTTCTCTCCTGGATGGGAATTGAATTTATTTAAAATTCCTGGACCATTAGCAACTCTGATTTCCACCCGCAAATGCAGACGCTGTGGCTGCTGCTTAGTGCTTAGGCGGGAAAGTTGACTAGACACACAAATAAAATTAATCGAAAGTTATATAGCGAATAATAGTTACGTAAATAATACAATAATATCATGAAATATGGAGAGCCAAATTACTTATCAAGCATTTTCTGTTATTTGCCTATCCTAGTGGGAGCGAAACTCTTTTGCCCTTGCTGGTGAACTCGGTTCCTGCAAATTCAAGATGGCATTTCTAATTTTCATTTCTATTTGGGCCGACAACTCCGTGGTGGAGTGGTTAGCAGGTTACGCTACGAAGCAGAATGTCCCGTGTTCGAATCCCGGCCTGAGAATGTGTCCTCTTTGTGATGGTCCTTTCATCAAGTTAATCTTAACTCATTCTCATCTTCACGATTAGCCAAAAAGTGTCAGAAAAGTGAAGTAAAATGAACCAAGTCAATCAATAATTTCTATTTAATTATTTTACGCCGCTTTTCTACCTCTTGGGTTAAATGCGACGATGAGATTGAATGATGATCCGAAGGAATAGCGATGCGAGACATGATGCAACCACACATGTTCAAGGTCCGAACCTTGGACCTCTGGTTTCGTAGTGTGTCATGCTCATGCTTCGGGAGTGGAATCCTTTGAATGAAAAACTATAAATGTAGGGTGAAAGAAAACAACATTGTACTGTGCAAAAAAGCCATGTTTAGGTCCTCTAAAGAAAACTACAGTTATTCAGTAAAATTTAATTTGAAGGACAAAGCCTCCGAAGTGTTTTTGCATTCGGTGACGCGTGGTCATCACATCGAGTCCCATCTAGTTTTGAGAGTGGAATTCGCTTACATATTGATTTCAAGTAGCTTCTCAATTGTCCTCACAATGTTAGGCCATCACAGAAATTTTGGAGCTTCTACCAGGGATCGAACCTTGAAAGACTAGAGCGCAATAATTTGATCGCGCGAGAATTTTGTTGTTTCTATTGCCGCACGCGCAAAGAAGATTACTTTTAAGTAACTAGATGTGTGCATAAAATTTCATATATATCGTCATCATTCTAATAAACTAAATCAACCAATCAGTCATTATGATAGCAAACATTCTTGACCACAAGAATAATTTATTGCCTTTTTATTGACCTCTTGACCTACTTGTTAATTTATTTACTTTTCTTGACGACCATGACTTTCTTGACTGTCAGATACCCTGAATAACTCTGTTCTCTATATCTCTGATTTACAATCAAATTATATTGAATATTGAATAAGAATGGGCAACATCTTGTTCCATCAGTATAAACCCTAAGGCAAGAAATTCTACTCAGGCATTGAACAGTGACGTTATCAGAAAGTGGTCCCAAAACTTTGTTCATTAAGTGCTTCCGTTTTCCTGTTTGTTTAATAGCAGGACAAACTTTTTTATTTTTGGGCAATGACTCAATGTCTGAATCAAAATAAATTTCACTATTGAGCTTGGAAGCGTAGTCCATAGACTTGTAACTTGCATGATTTCTTTCTGTTACCTATTTTCCTAAGTAATATTATGTGACGCTCAAAATGTAGGACATTTATGATATTTTTCAAATTACTCCCGGACTCCGGACATAAGGCTAAAATGTAGGACATGTCCGGGAAAAACCGGACGTCTGGTAAGCCTAGCCACAAAAGTCTAGTGCATGTCCCATAGAATATTGGTTAAGGGTGTCGCCTTGCACTAAAGGACGCCGGATTCGATTCTGGTATAAACAATATACATGGGATGCCTATCTTGAACTCATTACACAAACATTTCATTTTCGCACCGTTGTCATATTTGTACGTACACCTGATACCAGCACCCTTTTATATCTAAACCCACGGAAGAGGGTTTTCTCTATTTCTCAATTTTCTTCGAGCAAATTTACAAATCTAAGGAGTAAGGACTAATGACATTGTTCTTGGTGTCTCAAAAATCTGACAAGAGAAAATACATGGATTTTTAAAGACTGTCTAGATGCCATTAAGTTAATAAGTTCATTCCGCATTTAGATTCCCGAATAATGGCCATACATACTGTACATATACTTATGTAGGCCTATATGGTATATTAATAGTTTGTTAGTTTTTAATGGTTTGATAGAAAAAAAATCTTAAGTTTTGGGCCCCCCCGAACTTATCAACCTAGCTACGTCCCTGCAGATGACGTAATAATTGTAATAGAAGGTAATTCAAGAACAGAGTTGAGAGGAAGTCAAGTAATGCAATAAACTTTTTCGAGGACTTGTGTGATACGGCGAAATTGATGTTTGCCACCCAGGAGACCAACTTTATTATCCTAAAGGGTAAGTTGAATGCTAATAAACAGCTACAGATAAAACTCAGAGAAAAAAATTAGAACAGTAAAGGAAGCTAAATACCTAGCTGTGAAATTACGAGAAATGCAACGATGATATGGATTATGTAACTTCAAAAGCTGAGTCTGTAATAATATAAATAAATTGGTAGCAATAGGTTCAAATACATTCAAACTCTCTATGTCGCTTAAAAACCCATACATATTCATAATCTACAACGCGATTGATTCTTTAGACGGACCTATCTGTGTAGACTATCTAAAATATTCAGTCCGTTCGATTTGGCTCTGGGTCGAGATAGCGCTTGACATGGCACAGATGCCGGCATTCTTGTCTCGTAACGTCTCGCTTATTTACACACATATCTCTAGCATGTAGACAATTATATGTATACTAGCTGATTGCCCGGCGGTGCCCGGGTATTCATTTATCACAATCTTCTATTAGACAGGAAAATAATGAATTCTTACTATAGTGTAAAATGAACTTGGAGTTGAACGGCATTGGGAGTGTCACTATTATCTTAGCGACCCCGAAAACTATGGATTCCACACTAATATCGGTCGTTTTCGATTATTTTTACATGTCAAACACTTCCCACCCCCACCCCTAGGGGTGCAAGCGGTGTCTTAGAGTTGAACGGCATTGGGAGTTTCACTATTCATCTTAGCGAAGCTGAAAACTATGTATTCCACACTAATATCGGTAGTTTTCGATTATTTTTACATGTCACTCCCTTCCCACCCCCACCCCTAGGGGTGCCAGGGGTGTCTTACCCCCACAGTATTTCTTTCCAGATTGCAAGTGATAAGTGTACAAAGTTTGGTTGAAATCGCTCCAGGCGTTCGAGAGTTATGCCGGAACAAACACACACACTCGCATACATACACACACACATACATACACACATACATACATACACACATACATACATTTTTATATAGGTGCATAAGTACTAACATGTGCTATAAGAGTTGTTCAAAGTTGCTCACGCGCTATCTCGTAGCAGAGCCAAGAGGAACGCGTAACAAAAATAACATCATTGCAAATGAATATGAAATAAATGTTAGTATGATAAAAGTGTGCACCAGTGAAACAGAAAGTAAAATTCGTGTGGGTATTAATATGTCTGACAAATTTACAATTCATGATGGGTTAAAACAAGAAGATGCATTATCTCCATTGCTCTTTAATTTTGCCTTAGAATATGCTGTTAGGAAGGTAAAAGAAACTAACGAAGGTCTAAAATTAAATGGTGTGACTCAGTTGTTAGCATATGCAGATGATGTAGACTTATTGGGGGATGATATAAATACAATTAAGAATAATGCTAAAATATTTTTCAAAACTGCTAAAGAGATAGGTTTGGAAGTTAACTCGAACAAAGAGAAAACTAAATATATGCTTACAGGCCGAAACCAAGTGTTAGGTAATAATCAAAATCGAATTATTGATAACAACTCGTTTGAACTAGTTTCCAAATTCAAATACTTAGGAGTAATATTAACAAGTGAAAATTATATTAAAGAGGAAATAAAAAGTAGGCTTAATTCAGGAAATGCTTGTTACTTCTCTCTTCATAAACTTTTGTCTTCTCGTTTAATATCTAAGAAACTAAAAGTTAAAATATACAAAACAGTAATTTTGCCTGTAGTATTATATGGGTGTGAAACTTGGTCCCTTACATTGAAAGAGGAACATAAATTGAGAGTATTTGAAAATAAGATCCTTAGGAAAATATTTGAACCTAAAAGGGATGAGGAGACAGGCGAGTGGAGAAGGCTACGTAATTTAGAACTACATAATTTGTATTCATGTCCAGATATTATTAGAATAATTAAATCAAGAAGACTTAGGTGGGCAGGCCATGTGGCGCGAATGGGAGAGGAAAGAGGAGTTTACAGGATTCTTGTTGGGAAACCTGATTGTAAGAGACCTGTAGGAAGGCCAAGACGAAGATGGATGGACATTGGACAACGTTGAGATGGACCTAAAGGAAATCGGTAGGGATGGAAAAGAGTATATAGATCTTGCTCAAGATAGGGACAGATGGAGGGCCTTAAAACCTTCGGTTTTAAGAAGGCTAGAGAGTTAGTTAGTTAGTTAGTTATTGCAAATGAAGACGATCACTAGAATGACAGGTGCATTTCGAACAACATTACTGATAATTATGAGGCTATGGCCTATCGACAAAATAATCAATCACAGAGCCGCCATATGCTGGTGCAAGACAGACCAAGAAGAGATAGTTTCCAAAGTAATTGGCAGATATGCCCCTGGACTAACAGTCTCCACGGCAGGAGACTGTACCACTTCTTCCCACGTACGTATAAGAGAAAGACTGATGACGACAGATTGCTGTCGTTCACCTCTCCAATGACAAACGAACACTTCACTTACGGTAAATTGTCGACCGTAAGAATACTGAACTCTTAGACCAAAATAAAGAATATACTGGACTGATTTTTCAAGTCAAAATTTTACAAATTTTGTTTCATCAGTCTTTTGTAATGATTGATTCACAGTTTCCAAATTCCTCAGCACACAAAATAACTTTATGTTTAAGTGCTGGATCATATGAGGATGGTTCTGTATCTTCATTTTTAATGTCCGTTTGATGTGTACTTTGCAAAAGTTTGTTCACTTACCACCACGTTACTGCAAATAGCATAAGAACAAACCACAGAGCTGACTACTAAACGAATCGCTCACCGCAGAAAGGCAACTACAACTGTAGTCCAATATTTACACATTTCCTTTTGTGTGACGATAATGGTTTGTAATAGCTCAATGGATCGTTTACGGCAGAAATGACACCTGTCCGCTCGATAACAATGGGCATGGCAACGCCTTCAATTTTCCGTTTACTGCAGAAAGAGAACTTGTTCCGGACTAGTTCCTTGTCTGCACTAAATGAGATTTCATAGTGGCGCTAAGGTGGCCAGTTTACGAACTGCGCTCTGTTCTTTGACAGCACAGCTCAAAACCTCGGTGTGGATGTTTATTGCAGTATTTTCTCTTCGTTGATTGTGAATCATATTGTGATTTCAGAAAATGAGCACCTCTGCTGACGAAGGAAAAGGAATTAAGAAAATGAAGGGAGTCTTGAACTTAGAAATGTACAGAAGGGATGTAATTAAAAAAGCAACAGTTTCAGGGAAAGAGCACGTCAATTGGAAATGGCAAATCGTGCCGGCTAAAACACCATGGTCAAGTGACTACAGTTCCTGGTGGCCTGAATTTTACAAAAAAAAACTGTCTGAGCGATGACTCTTATGGTAAAAATGTCCCTAAACACCTGAAAAAGACTTTCAGTATTTCAAAATACCGTGAGATGACCTTCTCATCTCAAACTCCGCATAGTGTTAAGTGTAACATGAATATTGGTGGCTTCATAGTGGACACTTTTTGGCTGAGGAAGTCTGCTGAACAATTTGAACTGCCTTCCAGACAAGCCTATAACTTTGTACTGACCATAAACAACAACAACATGGATGACATCACAAAAACGTTGGTCTACATACCTGAAGACAAAATGCTGTTTTGGAGTTCAATAACATCGTGGCCTATCAAAACGGAAACACATGCTGAAGACAAAGATGCCTGAGTATTTGTAGTTCCACAACGTCAAATATTATTGAGGAATGTTTAAGAAATAATTTTTCTTACAATAAAGTAAGTTTATAAATTTCATTGTGTTTTTCTTTAATCAATTCAATCCAAAATTCGTTTGAACACTCAATTTAGTGCAGAAAGGGAACATGTCCAAGACACAAAACAAACTCCCCCTCTATCCCCTTACGTCATACACAAATTTTGCATTCGTATTTTCATCACGTATACTTCTATTAAGAAAGGAAAAATACATGTCATGATGGAAATATCATAAAGATAGTTTTATGCAGTTTTTTACCTCTCCTGAAATTGTGAAATGTGGACATGTTGCCTTTCTGCAGTGAGCGATTCAAATATAGATTGTCCCTTTCTTGTGAAATGTTGATTGTTCTAACACAACAAATTTTTACAGGAACATATCTTTCAAAAGATATGGGGTAAACAAGAGGTTGGAATGAAACTATGTTGGTTCGAAGCAGGCATTGTTCTCTGCTAATTGGCGTATTTATTTCAATTCTTTGTCATCACACTGCGTAATTCAGACCGAATTAAAATGGTGGTAGACAATTCGCCTACTGTTTCTTTCGCCGTTGGGTACATACAGCTGATTATTCCTAACAAACTAATATTTACGACCTTATAACTACATATTTACAGCCCTTAACGCAACTATTTGCAATCCCTAACCTAAGTATTTACATCTCACATCCAGATAGATGCCGTATTAAACGATTGAAGTTTCAATCATGGATGGATAACGTTATACCCTAGCATGTAAACGTTGTCCACATCAGGTAGTTACAGTTTGATTATAGCCGGTTAAAAATATCACAACCGAACGTAAGATATGAAGATACGAAACACAGAATAAAATATCGATTTCTTCTGAGTGGATTCAGCCACAATTGATGTAAGCTCTTCACGAAGTAATTTTTCCAAGTGAGGCACATCTTTTTCGCTGCAAGCTGCTGCTGCTTGGCGAAAATTTCTAAATCGTGTCTATTCGAATTCGGATTTTCTAGGATGAACTTTTCAGCTGAGGTTTCTAATTTCACAACTGTTTATCAAATTTAGCAGCTCATTGCCAGCTGCGTGGATCTTCTTGGTCAGGTCATATTCCAAACTCCAGTCCAGATCTACTTTCCTGATTTTCCTCAGGCAGGAAGAGGTTTGCTCCTCTAATTTTGTACTCCAGTCCAGATCTACTTTCCTGATTTTCCTCAGGCAGGAAGAGGTTTGCACCTCTAATTTTGTACTCCAGTCCAGATCTACTTTCCTGATTTTCCTCAGGCGGGAAGAGGTTTGCTCCTCTAATTTTGTACTCCAGTCCAGATCTACTTTCCTGATTTTCCTCAGGCAGGAAGAGGTTTGTTCCTCCAATTTTGTACTCCAGTCCAGATCTACTTTCCTGATTTTCCTCAGGCAGGGAGAGGTTTGCTCCTCTAATTTTGTACTCCAGTCCAGATCTACTTTCCTGATTTTCCTCAGGCAGGAAGAGATTTGTTGCTCCAATTTTGTACTCCAGTCCAGATCTACTTTCCTGATTTTCCTCAGGCAGGAAGAGGTTTGCTCCTCCAATTTTGTACTTACTTTAATTTCCACTTGAGGTTTGAAACAGAGTCTTTAGTTTCTGGATAGTCTGTTCCACTTCTTCCAGATCTTCGACACATCTAGTGTATCAACCACTTTCCGTTCTTCAATGTAGATCTTCTCCATCCCTCTTTCCTCTCATGGCCCAATTTCCATACATGTAGTGGTGGTTCTGATGTTGTGCCTAAGATGGCGCCTTCTCCATCCCTGGAGCAGTGCGGTATTTCTGCGCGTGGTTATTCTGCGATAGATGGTGTTACTCCTTTCAAATCTTTCACCGACGCAATCTCTAGTGCTAGTTGACATCCGCTTAATCTTGAAATATCACTCAAAATACCAGGGATTTAGCTTCAATCAACTGAGAATGAGCGTGTACTATGCAACGAGTTTCAACAATCGCAACCCGGACTACTTTCAACAACTGAAACGTGGAGCAGATAAATGTATTGTTACATCGGGCATATTTGAATGCAAACTTACATCACGTCTGTAAACTGGAAGAAATGCTAGATCGATGGATATATGGCTTCAACCGTAAATTTTAGCAGTTTCACTAAGGAACGAAATTTATAATATGATCATTTTAGTTCTATAGTGTTACAATTGCTTGATTTTATTCGAGAAATGCGATGTTTCCATATGAATGTGTTGTCTATTTCGGTATATCTAGACGAGAGCCAGAATTCAACCAAAGAGAAGAAACTGTATGTAGGTATTCTCTTTATTTTAAAGAAAAGAAAAACAAAATGTAAAAGTCCATGTTCATGTACCACATAGTTTTTTTGTGAAAAAGGAGCATGAAGTTGCGAGAATTAGGCTAAAATTAGCCAATTGAAACTCCCCTTAAGACACCCCCAAATAAATTAGTCTGCGCACGTCTATGCCCCCCCCCCTCCCCGCACTACCAAGCACTGACAGTTTATCTGCGTCCTTCAATATTTTCTTCTTATGCCATGGTGTGTGATATTTACATCTTACAAATTTTGAGGAAAGAAAGAAAAACTCGTTGAAATCTAGGTTATATTTACTATTTTGCTATTCTCATTTTAAAAAAGTTTAGAGTATGAGAATATATCAGTTATGTCTTAATGTCTTAGTACTTAAAAAAAGTACTATTACTACTACTTCGAGAAAAATAAAATTCGAGCAGTGTGTTACAAGAAAATAGGACTACAAAAAAATGAAAAGAAGTTTACAATGATAAAAAATAAATAAAGTGCTCCCCTGGGCTTTGCAACACTCCATGAAGGCGTATAGGGGGTGTGGAGTTAGGGCCCCACACTTTCTTGATCAGAGTTTCCTCCAGGTACCCCCAGGTGTCCACTTCATGCACAGAAAGGCTAACGGGACTAGACCTACAGTTTAAAGTGGGATCCGAATCACTGTGCCATATACCTTAACCGAGCATCGAATCCGGGACCCCTTGATTACAAGGCGATGATCTTACCACTACGCAATCGGGTACGCCCGTTATGCAAAATTAATTTCGGACTTCATTACGTCTTGGAAATTCTTAGAATAAGTGGCTCCAATAAGGTACATAGGTACTTGCAAATAGTGCTCAATCACTCATCACATCTGTTGTTCAGATCGAAATGAACATCAACTGGCAACTGTGCGATGAGATATTGACCTACAGCAACATTGTAAGGAAGAAATAGATTGTCAAGATCAATTTCTCGAACTACAAGTTAGTGCTCACGTACTGACCTGTGCCATTTGTTTAAATATTTCAGTCTTTCCTCCACAGGGGTTCTCGTGTTCAAGTAATGCCTCGTCATGTTTGACTGAAGTTGCAAGACGAGTCACGTCTTGCCAGTTGAATTCCGGCAAGTGTCGTCTGATATTTATTATGTTCTTCTTGGAGATATTGTTATTAATTTTCCTAAGTGTGAGATGATATTAATTTAGCATGACGTTAATTATCTCTAATATCCGTACCTTTTTACGTGATCCTATCACTTGCGAAAATGTATGTTCCTTTGTCTCACAGTTTTCCTAGAAATATCCAATCCTGATCACTGATTTATAAATCATAGTTGCCAGCTCCCACAGAAAAGAGAGAAAAAGACGCGAGTGGTCGCACGGATGAGAAAATTAGTTATGACATTATATTTTATACAGCAGCGAAACTGGAAAGGAAGAGCGTACTCCAGGGGAGAGCTTAAGGGATTGCTGCCCCTCCTGAAAAAAGGATTGGACATTTAATGATCGAAATTAGAACGAGACCAGATCTTTCGAGACTTGTCGAGACGAGACCAAAACAAGACAAGACAGAGACTTCCTTCCTAGAGTCTCGTCTCTTTTGAGATTTTAATAAATTAAAATGTGAATAAATACATGTAAAATTCCGTATGAATAAAAAAAAATTAATATGCTGATTATTTACAGGCTAGCTATATTTAGTGTCCACAAACTTATGTTAGTTTGGTTTAATAAGATTTCTTTCTAACATTTCTGTTATATTACTTCGATGCTTAAGACGAGAGCGAGAAAGTGTCAAGCTTCCAGGCACGTTTCGGTTCAGCACCATTCCTCCTACTACCATCCTAATATTTTTTAGAGTGAAAATTAATATAGACTCTATTATATGAGTACAGCCCCTGGAACAAACAATATACCGGGTGTTTCATAAATAATTGGGGGGTTACAAATAATTATTGCAAGTAAAATATTGAACTTACGTTAATGAAACCAGTCCAGAACGAACGAGGAACTCAAAACAGTTTTTTTTTAACACCTACAAATGTTCAATGTATGCACCGCGGGTGACACGGCACGCATCAACACGATAGCACTAACATAACCTAACCTAACCTAACCTATTACCTTTGTCTGTGACGATAGTCTACTTCTTGCAATACTTGCATCAACATGGGCCTGTCGATAGTGTATATCGCTGCGATGATACCTTCTCTCTTGGGGTTGCGATATCATGCGGCATCGGTGAGACAAATACCCTGTCTTTCTCTCATGAACCCCCACAAAAAGAAGTCACACGATTAAGGTCCCGTGATCTTGAGGACCAAAACATTGCACAAAACACTGTGAGTGATGTGGGTGATTTGAGTGTCGCCTGGCGGCAGGTATATGAACTCTCAGCTTAACGAAACATGCACACACAAACTGTTTGCGTTCCTATCGTGTCGATGCGTGTCACCCGTGGTGCATGCATTGAACATTTGTAGGTGTTAAAAAAAGAAATGTTTGAGTTCCTCGTTCGTTCTGGACTGGTTTCATTAACGAAAGTTCAATAGTTTACTTGCAATATTTTTTTGTAACCCCTCAAGTATTTATGAAACACCCGGTATTCTCTATTTCGTTCTGTGTGCCACTAACTTGGTGCGGAGTCTTGGTACAGTGTCCCTTTCTCACCCCCTAGAGCCGACATTGACTATAAACATATTATGGGGAGAATATTTCACAATGAAAGTGTATATTTCGTGTCTACAACATACTATTCCAGAAACACTTTCTCCCTTTAAGCTGATGGCTCTCTCTAGCCAATGCAAGATCTTCTTCATCAGGGGACCACGTGATCGAGAATCATAAACATGAATGTCCATAGCTTGAATTACTTTGTTACCTGCTTCGTTATGTCGTTAAACAGCCTCAAGTCGTAAAATTGCGGCCTGAAAACTCTGTAGCATTCTCCTCATGCATTCCAAAAAACAAACGACAAGACCTTCTTCCTAAATTTCAGGGCGGACAGCCTACACCTTTTACTGTCCGACTAACTGCATCTCAGTGAGAAGTGTTTTGGTTGGTGCAGGGTCAAGGAGCTCGTTCATCTTGCACGTAGGTGTGACACCTGCGTCAGAGAAACTTGTGGATTAATTATTCTGCGTGGCAAACCCTTGCTTGTTCTGGCAATATCATAACAAGAGGGTTAAAATCAAGTTCTCGGCTTGGCTTACGGCTCAAGTGGCCGCTGCACTGCATGTGGCGCTCCAGTGGTAATATCTTCAGTGTTGCCAACTTGGCTCTTTTTCATTCTTGCTTTGAGTCCTAAAATCATAAATTTCTCCAAAGAAAAACCGAACTCCCCAAAGGGAAGTTTGACTCTAAGTTTAGTCCTTTTAGCGTAGCCAACCTGCGTCCATCAATTTCACATAAATTACAAAGCATTATAGTTCATCGTTGGGTTAACATGCGTCAGCGGAATTTGGGACTAATAAAATATACAGATTGATTGATTGATTTATTAGCATCCATTCAACTTTACAAAAGTTTGGAATTGTCACATTGTACATGTACATTTAGAATACATCTATAAAATTATAGGCATAATATAATATAAAATACAATAGATAGTATGAGATACAAGATATCGTATAAAGAGAATAAATGCATGCTCAATGTTATTTTCTTGAGACAAATTGGCTAAAAATATGTTTTCTATATTCAATGTTCGCTTCATTTGCTATGACATTATGTACACACATGTATATATATATAAACACACAAACATAAATTGAGCATGAAATAGTCACCTATACTTACATCTAGATAAATTAAATCGAACAGCAAAGGAAAAATAAAAAAAATAATGATGATAGGGCAGTTCTACTTTGTTATATTATTGATGTTATTCCTGTCACTTACTGTGTCAATGTACTCTTGCACTGTGTAAAAACAATGTTCCTTTAGGAATCTTTTTAGATGTAACTTGTATACTGGCAATGACTTTATATTTTGGAATGCATTTGGTAGCATGTTAAATAAGCGTATACCATTATATGTTACTCCTTTTTGGTAGAATGTGGTATTGTGTAATTCCATATGTAAGTCATTCTTTCCCCTGGTGTTGTAGGTGTGGTAGTCCTTATTTGCTGTGTGTGTATTTTGACAAATTTTCATGCTTGTTAGGATTTCATATAGGTATATGCATGGAACTGGCCATATCTGTAATTCTTGAAATAATGGTTTGCAAGGTGCATCTGCTGGAGCATTTGCCAGAATTCTAACAGCTTTCTTTTGTAGTCTGAATAATGTAATGCTTTTGTTCATGTTTCCCCAGAAAATGATGCTGTACCGTAATACAGAGTGAATGATGCCATAGTATAGTGTTTTTGCTGCTTCTAGATTTACTACATTTCTTACTGTTCTTATCGTATAACAAAACCCACTAACCTTGTTTGCTGTAGCTTCAATGTGTAGATCCCACTTTAAATTTTCAGACAGTTGTACGCCAAGAAATTTTATGTTAGATACATATTCTATGTCCTGATCTTGCAAGTTAATTTCTGGAGTTTTACTGCTACAGCTGTTGATTTGAGTGGTTGGGATTACCCTACTAACTAGACCCAAGTACAGCTCAACCAAGATGAGAAAAAAACCGGCCTGGGCGTTATTTATGAGTGTCCCTTCATCAGTTTCATCACACCAAACTCATTCCTATCTTCGCTTCACCGGCCCCGTGGCGGAGTGGTTAGCACATCGCGCTACGACGCCAGGGGGTCCCGGGTTCGAATCACGGCCTAGCCATGGATGTTTGTGAGTATTCATTCATCAATTTCATCATATCATCACTCATCCCCATCTTCGCAAATTAGCCAAAAGTGGCACAAAAAGCGAAGTAAAATAAAGCAAATCAAATCAAAATCATTCCTATCTTCGCAATTAGCCAAAAGTGGCAGTAAAGCTAAGGAAAATAAACGAATTAAAAAAAGATCCAATGTTTTTCAGAAGTTGGCACCACTGGCCTGAAATATTGCAAGACCGTTGCTATTGAGTTTCGAAGTATCGTTATTAAAATCTCACCACTTATCTTCAACCCCGCACACTGTATGTAATACGTGTTCAACTGCAACTGTGCCTGGTGTATCCTAAGCATTTCAGTCTCCTTGGCCACTCCCTATTCTCTCGCATAATGATAAGAACGCTGCTTTTAAAACGCGACAAATGATTAATGTAACGGTAATAACAAGCACGGGCAACAGCCATAACGGAACTTTTTCAAGGTCCCCCTTTCGACTTCATTTGTAAGTTAAGTACCTTGCACGTGCAAATCTTGTTTTTTTCTCCTGTATTCATCTTTACCTCTCTCCCTCCTGTTGTAATGGCAAGCATGATGTAGCAAACATGTCAAACTAAATAGCTCAAGCCCTTGCAAGCTGACTGGCATCTCTCGACATAATTTCTGGGGCAACAGTGTGAGCTTTATGTAGTGATGAAAGGTTATGGAATGCGAGCATGATCTCCATTGTCCACATCCACAGCACTACATTTGATTCAGTTCAGCTAATCGGTGGACAAAGGACGAAACTACGAGGTATTTACTGGCGTGTTCTGCTTCGGTAGGTTCATTTCCACTTGCCGTCTTCTTTGCTCTTTCTCTCTCTCTCTATCTCTATTTATCTCTTTCTTTCCATCACATATTCTCTGCTTACTTCTATCCTCTCTTCCTGTTTCTTTATCTCTTTTTGCCTTTCTCTATCTCTATTCCTCAGTTTCTTTCTTTTTTACTTTCTCTCTGTCTCTCTCTATGTTCTTATCCTTCTCTCTATTTATATCTCAATCTATTTATTTATTTCTGTATCCATCTCTCTTTCTCTTTGTTTTTGCTTATCTCATTCTTCCCTCTCTATTTTTCTGATTTTCGTTTCAACGTACTCTTCCTTTCTCTCTCCCCCCTAACTTTATTTTCTTCCTATTTCTGTACCTCCTTGTAGCTTCTCTCTCTCTCTCTCTCTCTCTCTCTCTCTCTCTCTCTCTCTCTCTCTCTCTCTCTCTCTCTCTCTATATATATATATATATATATATATATATATGTGTGTGTGTGTGGGGGGGGATGTGCGTGCGTGCGTGCGTGTGTGTGTGTGTGTGTGTGAGTGTGAGTGTGTGTGTGTGTGAGTGTGAGTGTGTGTGTGTGTGTGTGTGTGTGGGCGCGCGCGCGCGCCTACTGCCGGATTAAAAATTATAGATACTAGAGTTTGGACTCCAATTAAAAATTAACCAGTAGACTTACATTAAAAAAGTATTACATCAAAATTTAGCTTTTTCAATTCCGCGTTAAATCTATGCTAACCATTTTTCCCCCAATGTGCCTTCTGTTTTTTTATCGTCGTGACAACGAAAAGTGCCTTTTTTCAGTTTGCAAACGACCGCTCTCTTTGAAATTCTATAAATAAAAAAAAAACTGGTGATCTGATCGTGATGAAATTTTAGTACGGTGCAGGCAGAAAGGTTTTAAACACAATTATTAATTTTCAGGTTTTCAAAATTTGTCAAAAACGGTTCAATTTGTTTTGCGAAACAAATTTTTCTTAGTATTGGGTAGTCCTACAAACACAATATTTGTCTCGTTTTGAAGCTCTCTGTATCTGTTTTTAAAATCTATTATAATTGTCAGTTCACACTGCGAAACCGATTTTATACAGATTTTTATTCAAGGGAGTAAAGATGTACTTGATACGTGGCAACGCCGCACACAGCGATGTCCGTTGAACCGTGGAAACTGCGGGCTGTGACACTATCAAATAATACATTCATTGCTTTTAGAGATTTCCGACAGGCGCCGACGTAACAGTGGCGACTCCCAAATCATTTCAGCTCGTAATCGGTTAATTTCAAGAAATTTATACAAACAACAATTTTATAAGTTCTACAAATCCACTATCACGCATCATCGGAATTTCACAAAACACAAATGAGCGAAAAAACACAAAGAAATACTTATTCTCTTTCCAGACACAAAATTCATGACTTCTCGGCAAGATTGCATGCTGTGTGTGTTCATCAGAATTTCTAAATTTTTTTAACCAGCGAAAAATTTCGAATCGTTTTCTCTTAAATAGAAGCTCGAGCAGTTTTCAGCCTTTTGCCACCTCTTGTTCAATCCGCCGAACGTTAAATACAGACTGGTTGCATCCACGATATAGCACAGTTATTATTACCTGAATATATGCTATCAAATCATCTCATATTTAAAGCTCTTCCTTTGCTAACTTATTTCGAATTAAAGGTTGCGTTGAACGCCCAACAGTGAGCCAATCCTAGACCTTCTCCTTACGTGAATAATCACTCACCAAAGCAAATTAAAACAAGAATGATTTGACAGGTGCGCCTACGACTGTTTAGGTACGAGAAAGAATTATGATTCTGCCAGTAGCGTGTTCCAAATACGTTCATGCACCACCGACCGTGTTGTACAAGATTTCGTAGCGGACAAATTATCTATACAACGTGGACAAATCGCATTTCATCCTATGCTACCTGTTTTTCTTTTGAGAAATAGTTTGTCAGCATGTAATCATCTTTCAAGACATACATTCCTGCCACATCAAAATGTCAGGTGTGTCTCTGCTTAATATTCTGTGTGATGTCAGAATAAGTTCTTTTTGGCGTTTCTAGCTGATTTATTGGCACGGACACTATATAAATGAACTCCCTAGCGTGTGGAGGTTGTTTTATTTTTAAAAAAATTAAAACCTTGCTTAAAGTTAATTTGGCTTATCTTTCGGTTATGATTTAATTTTTATTATTTAGTGTCGCTTTTCTGCCACTTTTGTCTAATTGCAAAGATAGGGATGAGTGATTATATGATGAAATTGATGAATGAACATTCACAAACACCAGGTTTAGAAGAGAAGAGCGTGCGGAAAAAAATGTACGTCGTTGTGTATGGACCGAAAACCTCCCGTAACGTACTTGCGTAATCCAGTCTCGGAAATCTCCTATAACGGCTGAGGGTTCGACGTGCTGACCCCACGTCACCCCATTACCGGTTGAAGATCTCCACGCCATTAGATAGGATGGTGGGAGTGAAATTCGCAGTCGGGAGATAGGCCAAGAAGGCCCTTCCAGGGCTGTCGAGCTACGGGCAGTCGCCACGCTATTAGCGGCGATTGGGTGGGGGGGGGGGGCGAGGGGGTCAGTTGCTTCCCACTTTTGCACTCCACTTTTTCCTACACCTTCGGCTACATACCAAGGGAAAGTAAACTATTCTTCCCACTGGAAAAATATTACACTCCTTGCTTTAGACCAATATCGTTACTGATAGCTAACTGGTATCATACAGAAGTTCCGATATGCAGTGCCCGTGTCCGATGCCGTGTTCCGGAGAGAATAGCATAGGTCTGTTGTATAGCCCTAATTGCGCTCGTTTTTGTAACGTTACAGTTCGTTTCCTCCACAAAAGTCCGTTTCGTAAAAACGATAATACATATCCATTCCGAATAGCAAATACGGTCTTCGAAGAAGTCTCCCATTATCGGCAGCATAGTAACATTGATTTCCTTTGCTTTATTTTACTTCCCTTTTCTGCCACTGTTGGTTAATCGCGAAGATGAGGATTGAGTGATGATATGATGAAATTAACGAAGGTACACTCACAAAGAACACCCATGTCCAGGCCGGGATTCGAACCCGGGACCGCTGGCGTCGAAGCGCGCTGTGCTAACCACTCCGCCACGGAGGCCAGCAGCATAGTAACATTACAGTATTTTTTTATATAATACGTAAAACGTTTCGGATAACAGTAAAAACATGACATTGTAAAACAGAATGTTTATAAGCATCCATAAAAAAGATTCGGCGTGACAGACAGAAATTCTGGTTTTCGCAAGTTACACAATTTATATACCGGTATAGGCTATCTGTTTGTGTTTTTCTCCCAGTTTACTTATTACGCCACTATTCTAAAAATTTAGATTTTACCTGGCGACGAGAATGATTCATGCTTAGATTAAGTTGCTGAAGGGCGAAACATAAAGCACCAACCATGGTCGAGCCGAAGAATCATCAATGCCACGTGTTATTCCGCCGAAGCGGGAGGCAAGTCTGTTCATGGGAAGACGAGAATTATATTGCTTGCTGCGCGACCTTGAGAAGGCGAACTGATAGCACACCCTTCAAGCAATATTCTTCCGAAAATCTGAATACTCAAACTTTGCACACATGGCCTTCGGTCACGAAGCATCCGAGGAGACAACGCCCTGAGGCATGGCCGTATTTAGAGGGGGGATTTCTAGGGTTCAACCCCCCCCCGAAACTTCTGATATGTTGGATTAATGGATGTTCAGAAACCAAAATCTGTAACAAATTTTCAATTTTTTTTTCGAAGCATCACAAAAGTACAAGGAGACAATGTTGAAACGATCGAGCTAGAATTTTCATACATTTGGAATTCTGAAAGTTGAGTGAAAAGGATTTATTCTCGGAATCGCAGCCCACCCGCGGCCCCTCCATTATCACTTCTGCTGTCATCTTTCCAGTGTTGTTCCTGCGTCACAAGGAATATAGACTGAAGATTCCCTTATGATGTCCCAAAATTCCCTTTCCAGCTTTTAAATTCCCCGTCCGATATAGTCGAAAAGAAATCCCCCTTGATAGGAGTTCAAACCTTGTACCTCCAGTTTCATAGCGCATTACGTTGGCGATTGAGGTTACAATCCATGCACCAGGCTAAGCTTTTAAAGAGAATAACTGGTTCCACACCTTTCAAAATTCCAAAAATTTAATTTTAAAGTCAAACAACAAAAACTTTATGACTAAAATTTCCATCTAACTTTTAAAGTTTTTTCTTGAAGGTATCTAAAGTTTAATGACGAAGTAAAATAATTGTGCATTTCAGTACACACTGTATGAAACGTAAAAAAACCAAAAAGAAACTAATGCTGGATATTCACTCATCTGCTGGATTGAGTAAGCCCCCTCAAGGATATAACAATAATGTAATAATAATAATTATTAGTATTATTATTATGGAATAAAATTGTTTTATTATTATGAAATTTTAATTATTATTATTATTTCTATTATTCAAATTTCTGGCGACGCCCTGGGAACAATCATGAATGAACCCCCCCTGAAAAATTTTCCTGCCTACGGCCATGCCCTGAGGCGATATCTAAGGCACTTTAAGCAAGTAAACAAAATGTTAGATGGAATTGTTGCAGGAAACAAACGAAACCGCGTTTGTGCAACTGTTCTCTACCTAGACAGGGCCATTGGACTCAGAAAGAATTGTATGGAAAGCGATTTTCAGCGAATAAAAGGACAGTAGATTTAGCATACTTTCCAATGTCAATGAGACACTTGATGTGGCAGGTATAGAAAATTATCTCTGTGTGCACGGTTTGTAGATTCTGAAAATAACATCCACTAAAAGTTTTTTTTTTTTTTTAGTTTCACACTGGGTAGTGATACACCAGCTGAAAAACTGACCTCAGTGAAATGGAGCTGTCCGAGTGAACCATCCCAAGCAAATGATCTTGAAGTCGCAGTTGAAAAGGGGACTTTCTTAATTGTACTCTGTGAAAAGGTTTTCAGTTTTACTGTACAGTTGTCAAAGTATTTAGAACCCTCATCACAATTTCACCTCTGCTCTTTCGTACCCAAGAGATGTCACGGAACTGCTTCAGAGACTTTGGAAGATTTCAGATGAATAGTTAGCCAAATATTTCAAACTGCTTCTGAAAAGTGTCAACAGACATTCAATTCTAAAGTACGATTCTAAGAATTAATTTTAAAAAACGAGATAATTATCCTCGTACTATTATAGAAGGGGAACGCACGATTGGTCTTGGGGGATGGGCACCCCTGGCTGGACCCCCACCCCAAATTTACTTTCTGGATACGCCCCTGATTTTTACAATTACAGTAGAGCGTCGATTATCCGAAGTAATTGGAGGACATGGGTGTTCGGAAAACTGGTTTGTTCGGATAATCGAACTGTACATGTTTATTTGCCAAAAAGAAGTACTGTACAGTAAATTTATTCATAAAAACAGGCATCTCTTTAAGTATGTATTACAAAGTAACGTACAAAGGCAACTTTAGTAGGAATATATAGTATGTGGTACAGTTTATTAAACAAAAATATGTACATATTACATACGCATTTTGCATGAACAATACACACAGTACACAAAATTAACGTTTAAAAAAATCCTTTATTTTGGTCTGTCTAAGCAAGCCTACACGCTTACGAGCAGCTAAGTCACGTACTTTTTTCATTACAGATATCTGAAAGTGAGCGAGTACACAGTTCGGTTAAGCGGTCGTTCGGTTGACCGACGTTCGGATAATCGACGCTCTACTGTACTTTCAATAATTCTTGCCTTGTTGGACTGGAGATGCATTAAACTGTTGGTGTAGAAACCGACATAGAGCGTCTAAGAGCATAGAACATTTATACTGTATTTATAGGCAGACACGAAAGTAATTTTCAAGAACGCAAGAACGGTAGTCGACATGGACACACTGGCGTACACACTGGGTACAGCCCCTCCCCCAATTTTTAGAAAATAAAAGAAATCAAATGAAAGCAGTAAAAAAGTCGGGAAACCCCCCTTAAAACAACCCCCGATAACCATTTTTATCTTTGAATATTGTTTAAAACGAGGGTTTAAAATGGTAATTGGAGTTCATATCTCATGAAAAAAGGAAAGAACAACAACGGCGCGTCACCGAAATTGATTGACGACGATGTGTTCTATGATCCAAGCAAATTTAAGCCCACTGCGATCAGTAAAGGTTACATTCATGACACTGAACTCGCGTTCATATTCAGGTGTAGTTTTGATTGGTGATTGATTTGGTGTTTTAAGTCCACTTTATGCACAGTAAGGCTAATTGGTACTGGACCTGCCGTTTAAAGTGGGATCCGAACTACTTGTGCCTCCACGGAGTATCGAACTCGGGACCCCTTGATTACAAAGCGACGACGTCAGGTGTAGTTATTGGTACAATTTTGGTTGAATTCACATAACCTTGGAGTGAGGTGGAAATGCGTTTTAGACTTTCTTTGTAGATGCGAACATCTTTAAGTGGCACACACATACTTTCACTTACATTAAAGTTCACCTGACATGTCACCATAAAACACATGTTCACAGTCATCTAAATGCCATGTATGTGCATTTAATAGGACTACATACGAGACGAAACCTAAGTCTTCAAACCGGTTGTTCATATTGTCCAGCAGGGGTGTGAGGGGTGACCTTCCACGTAGTGCACCCTGGACTGCATTTTGAAGACTAACGAGGCTCTGGTGACTGGCCCTATGCCCAGTATAATTCTGTGTGCTGTCCTGTTTTTTATCCTTGTGTGTGCTGAGTGTCCCTTTACAGCCTCAGCCTTTAATGGAAGTCAGAATATTTTAATATTTTAGTGACACGACATACCAATAATGCTTTTTTAGTTATGGTAAGAGGCTGCACCCTATAACGTGCCGGGTGGAAAATAGCTGAAGTACTGACACACCCAAAATTTTAACTTCAAATTCAAAATCATATTGTCCAACAAAGATTGGAGAAAAAATGTTTTCAACGTATGGTTTCCTTCAGACTCCTGAACTATCGACATCCTGCCTGCCAAGGTGCGAGACCATCCAACCAGTTACAGGGCGACGTGTGGTCAGCATAATGAACCCTCAGTCCTAGTTGTAGGTTCCATGACCAGGTTTCACTACCCAAATTCCTCACGACTGGTGTCCACCAGTCCCATTGTAATGATAGAATCTCTACATGGTCCTTTTTTATTATTAGTTTTTATGTATGTTCAATATCATTTTTTATTTAGTGAAGGTAATACTTTTTTAATGCAATTTCCAATGGAACGTGTTGTAGGGCTGGCCTATGTGACTGTGAAAGCCAGCTTGCAGAAGGCGGTTAGTTTCAAATACTTGTACCTTCAAACTTGTGAGGGTCATGGACGTCCGCAGGATTTTTTCCAGGGAGGGGCAAGGAAGGTATTTTTTTCCAGGGGGGGGCCAACATGGCATATTTTCCCCAATAATAGTGTTCATCCCTCAAAAAACATTGCTTAAATTTAAATTTATCATGTTCGTGCAATAATTAACACACATTATTGTGGCTGAAATTAAATTATGTGTGTGAAATATGTAATTTTTGGTTGACTTTCGTTTTCCAGGGGGGGGGGGCACGGCCCCCCCTTGCCCCCCCTTCCGGACGCCCATGGTGAGGATGGAAGGTCTGTTTTTGAATCGCCTATACAACGGGCTTGGCATTCTTGCGTTTCTTGGGCAAGAGAGGAGACCTTTGTAAGGTTATCTCGGTGCCGGCAGAGTGGCTGTGGCTAGTCTCAAGGGCTAGCGACCACGTGTCAACCATTTTATTTCATGGACGTTTGGTGTCAAGTCAACGCTTAGTTCTCGGTGGACATTTTTATTGTTCTTAGTGAAACGTCGTATCTGAGGCGATTAAGGTACTGGCAGAGTGACTGTGGCTAGTCTCAGAGGCTTGCAGTCACGGTTCACGGTTCAAACATTTTTTCATAGAAATTGGTGCCAAGCTTGATACATTTTTCACTGGTCTAGGGCAACGTACGAACCTCTCATATACGTACGTCCATAAAGTCTCACCCCACCCTGGGTATTGTGAGAACGGCTGTAAATAGGAAGAAATGGCGAAACACGTATTCCATGATGTTCAGGGGGAAATGTTTTGAGGCCAACCAATCCCTAACCCCCCCCCCCCCCACAAGACGGTAGCCTGGGGTCGACTCAATATTTTCAAATAGCAAGGGGGGTCGAAGAATATGTCGTTTGAAAGGTCTTATCATAACAACAATGATACAGCAAATCCGGGGTCTCTACGTAGCTCCAATTGACAATGGCGTGAAATCAAATGTGGAACATGACCAGCATTGGATAGGACTCCAACTCATACACTAAGCCTCGCGACAGATTAAGTTTGCAGCAAGTTTTATGTATTGATCCACGCGAGAACGGCACTCAGCATCTCCCGTGCCAATCTCACCTCGACCGTCGAG
Source organism: Lepisma saccharinum (assembly GCF_977018435.1). NCBI lineage: Eukaryota > Metazoa > Arthropoda > Insecta > Zygentoma > Lepismatidae > Lepisma > Lepisma saccharinum. The sequence goes on along the minus strand of NC_139229.1, from coordinate 63,842,399 downwards.
CTGTTCATGTCACAGTCACCGAGAAAACTGACAGTATTGCAGCGGAACTATATTCTGCGCGCACGTTTGAGTTTACATGTGAATGGCTTATTGCAGAAAGGGACCTGAGTCACTTTTGCACAATTCTGAGAAAAACAATGAAAAATCGTATAATATTAATAGTGTAGGAAAGAAATGTGCCGTTGTTGGCTCAAATATTCAACATAATGAATAGTTAATTTTGCAACCCTCAATGCACCCCCCTGCAGTATGCTGCTAGACACAGTGGAGATGAAAAAATTAACTCCGATACCTCAAAAATGTGACTCAGGTCCCTTTCTGCAATAAGCCATTCATGTGTGAAATGTTGCTGCAAACTTAACCTGTCACGGGGCTTAGTAATCCTAGACAACAGTGAGAGCTGGAAAAATGTTCCTACACTGTAGCATGATTCGGAGATATTCTAGCAGTGTCTACAAATACGTACACCCGCTATCCCCCAAGAGATGGCAAGCGTCCGTACACAAAACCGCATATCATCGCGCCCCCTGAGATTGCGACCAGGAGGACAAGGACCGACATGCAGAATCGCAACTCAAGTCAAATGGTGAAGGAGGCACGTAGTTACAAGTACGTACAATGTCAACTGAAGGCAAATGGGGGGGGGGGGGGGTTACAAGATATTACAACACGTACACCACTAAAATTCAAATTGAGCTTACCTACTATTTACAGAAGATGTTCGAAAGAGCCCCATTCACTTCTTGGCAGTAGAACAGACGAGTATGAAATGCACTTTGCTGAACGTGTCTGCTGAAATGTCTCTACAGGCTGCTATTATTCTTTGTTGCAGATCAGCAAGACTACTAGGTTCTGTTCTGTACACAACAGATTTAAGGTGTCCCCAAACGAAAAAATCGTTCGGAGACAAATCAGGCGATCTCGCAGGCCATTCGATGGTACCACGACGGCCTATCCACCTATTGGGATAATGTTCGTTCAAGTACTCACGTACGTCCTGGCTGTAGTGTGCAGGACATCCATCTTGCTGAAAAACGATATTATCCGCATCAAATTCACGCACACCCTTGACATCGACTGAGTTTTCTACAAGGTTCATTACCAAGGGATCCACTGTATCACGTAGAATTTGCAGGTACAGATTACCGTTTAAATTGCCATTAAGAAATAGGGGTCCAATTATGTGGTTTCCTAAAATACCTGCCCACACATTAACCTTCTCAGGTCTTTGCGTATGTCCTTCCCTCACAACATGGGGATTAACATCTGCCCACACTCGAACATTGTGTTTATTAACACAGCCAGCCATTTAGGAAAAAAGAACTTTCGTCACTGAAACAGATGTTGTGTAAGAAGTTCTCGTTGTTAGCAATTCTGTCGCACATAATTTCGCAAAACTCAATTCGTCTATCGAAATCATCATCTCCTAGTTCTTGCTTTATCTGCATTTTGTAAGGATGAAATTTGTGTAATTTTAACACCTTACTGATAGAACTCCTTGGAATGTTACTTGTTTCTTCTATTTGTCTGAGAGATTTTTCAGGGTTTACAGTCACGCGTCCTATAACTTCCAACACTGTTGCCTCATTGATGTGAGGTCATCCTGGACGTCGTCTGTCATTGACGCTTTGCGTTGAACCGAATTTTTTCACAAGGTCTGAAACATACTTATGGTCAATACTAGGGCGTTGGGGATACAATTCGTTAAATCGTCTAGCAGTGGCACGGTAGTTTCACTAAGGGCGCTGTGAAACGAAAAAGTTTGGAAACCGCTGGGTTAACCTAAAGAATTACAAGGGAAAGTCATTCAGTAACATGAATTTTATTCTAAAATGCGTGGAATATAATGCACACCAGAAAATCTTATCTCAGGACACAACAAAACTCCTCAGCAAAAACCCTACATGGGGGTTGTGATGATATTATTGAACAGTAGGTACCTGCCAGTAGATCGTTTGAATGTTGACTTGCATCATGGAAGAGCAACAAATCATTACTTCTTTTTGTGGTCAGAATCTTGTGTAACATTCTGAAATCTACAGAAGAATGAAAGATCAATATGGAGTCAGTCATTTGAGAATGGGTGTTGGAAAGATTTAAAAATGGAAGACAAAATATCATTCAACAATACCAACACTTAGCACGACAACTGAGACAGTGAAACAGCAGATAGAGCAGTAAATAAGTGACTGAAGATAGGTCGCTACGGATGAAACTGCCATAGAATTTAACGCGAGTTATGGCTTTGCATATACAGGGTGCTCGGAAATTCCCCTTACAAACTTCTAGGGCTAGTAGAGGAACTGAGTAGACAATATTTGGAATAGGAACCCATGTCCGGAAACCTACCGTGTCCGTGCTACAACCATGACAATGTGTTGGATGTGTCAGGCGCGGTTGCCCCTATAGTGGACAGGATCAGTGAACCCCCAGTAATATACGGCATTTATCTCGAGAACGGACAATAAACCTTTTGACAATTTTTTGCCAAAATTTCTACACAAGAAGTCATGTATTTGTGTCCGTAACATGGCGAATTCTTTTGCTGAAAAAGATAAACTGCGAGTCGCCTGCCCTCGTGCAGACCCTCAGCTGAACCCCTACAGGAGAGCTCCTGCCATAGTGAAGGTTCGGGCGGCAGGCAGAAGTTCGGGGTAGCTATATGGACAAAATACATGGCAGAGGATACTGAGGAACGTCGATCTCCGACCAACGGTCATGCGCAGTTCGTGCTATCTCAGAAGCCAGAAGGCACCATCCTCGCTGCGAGTGGTTCCTTCCTTCCAGTGATGTCCTGTGAGGTTCAAGTTTGATGCGCATTCGATACATATTCAATCTTCTCTGTTGAATAATTTTTGTGCCGAACTTGTTGGCACAAATGCAAAATTGTGGCAGAGAAGGATGAGTAGAAATTAATGAAAGCTGGGATTAGACACTATTAATTAAAATAAAAGAAATAAATTACTAAAATAACTCGTGTATGCATTCAGACTTATTCCTTAAAGATGGAAACACTTCGGATATGTGAAAGTAAAAGACTGGCGCGATCTTTGACAAGAAAGGAAGACGTGACAAACCCTGTTGGTGTCAATGTTTTACAACAGATTTGGTGGTTTATTAACGGTCCGTTCCAGGATTCGGCCAGGGAAGCTAGGGGAATTTATGAGCCAAGAGCTCGACCTAACATTACCTGGTCTTGTTTACCCGTTGCAGTTACCAATGATCAGATATTAATTTCTAAACCCTGCAGATAAGGGAAACAAACATAGATTTTAACATGTTTAATTAATAAAGACATAAACCTAACATACTTACACAAGAAAAAGGATACACTTGTTACACATGATTGGCACTTATCGCCACACACGATTGTACACTTATAACACAATACTGTCCCGGGTTCGAACTCTTATGCACACACTCTACCGTGTAAGTTACTCTATTCCAAGTCTCGTCACGCACTTTGGAGGATAACGTTCCTTTTCGAGCCTAGTCGCACACTGTCCTTTCTTCAAAACTATTTCACCAAAACTGTAACTTTTTGTTGATCACGTGTCCCCCTGGCCCAATGAAATCGTTCGGCGTTGTTTTTACCAAACCGTGAGAACAGCATCTCCTGGTCATTCCCTGGATCCTACAGTTTCTGCCACATGTTACATAAATTAGTTCGGCGACGATGGACCGTGTCCAGTCGAAGGGATACAGGGCTGGCTCATTTGTCACTTCTCCCATTCCTTCGTCCTGGTCCCTTCTTGGCTGGGGAAGGAAGGAACGTAGCCCACACAGCAAGAAACATAGTACCCAACTTTCCGAAGGAAAGTATTCTCAACTTGCAGCAACATAGAATTGCCATATATTCCCGTTCCACCGGGGAAAAATTTCTGAACTTGTGAAGAAATTTTTCATCATTTGTCCTTCACTAGTGGAACACCCTGTATATGATGAGTTGAAACTGTATTTCACTCGTGGAACACCCTGTATATAATCACATTAAACTTTGTTCATTCACTTGGTGAACACCCTGTATATAGTTCAGCTGGACTTTTGTCCATTAAGTTCTGTAACACCATGACATATTCTTCTTTCTTCATTAGGTTAGGTAAATCTAACTTAATAAGGTTGAAGGGTATATTTGTCTTCTCGGTTAACAAGGATTAATAACTGCCGATGTCTTCGCAAGTCGTTGGGATGGGAAGGAAACAAGGATGGGTTATTCTCTCTTCTTTCTATCTGGAATGACAAACGTCACTGGGTTTGGACTTCATAAAGTTTTGGTGTTCTCAGGTGTCTACAGAGGAAACCATCCTTTTGTCACTTTGAGTCTATGGGGAACTTCTGGAAGCTTTTCACAAATCACACCACGATATGTCGATTAACTGGATGTGTGGGTAAGGGACACGTGATTTTTCCTCTTCACTGATGAGAGTTCATCTCCTTGGCAAAATGTTCAGATTGTATCCGATGAAATGTCCTATCACCATCACTTCACTTAATGTTTGTTTAGCGTTTAATCACATTGTTATTTAATGTCAATAATTGTCTATCCTAAATGCTTCATCACCATGCATTAGGAATATACTCGTTTTAATTTAGTTTATTTTCCCAAAAATTTGCAGGATATATTATACACATACATTTTACTTCTACCGTTCACACATAGAGAGATAATGCTATTTCACGTATCATGATTACACTTACTAGTAGATAATTCTCAACTCGAATATATTTATTGAAAGTCAGAAAATGAATAATGTGACCATATCAGTTATATTAATAATATGATAATGGTGAACTCTAATAACACTATATTAATTGTCCTTACTTTATCAATGGTCATTTTGGAACCTGAAAAGTACATAAATAAATGCTGAATAAAAGAAGTAACATGAACACGAATTGTATACAGATAATTGTCCTTCTCTTTAGTAATTATCTGACCATCATGATGATAAATTACACAGATTTTTATAACCCATTTTTATAATACCTCATACACGTAAACATAAAGAAAAAGATCAATAAAATACACTAATAAGCAAATGAAATTTCAACGTTGACCTAACATCAGTAAATTCTAAGCATAACATATGGGACATTTGAATATACTAAAATGAAATTAAAACATTTTGAACTCAATTACCTCATGAATACAGCTGTTGATTCTCATACACATTCACCTATAATTGAAAATAAACAAACTTCTACTTAGGTTTCACTTTTGAAACTACCAGATAACATATTTATTTTGAAATTGATTAGAATTATGATATTGAACATAATAAACAGACAAGAGTTCAAGATGTCATTTTTTTCATGAGTTAAAAGTTGACATAATACTCATATTTTCAAGACATAATATTTCAATAAAATACTTATTTTTTTTATCTGTTAATTAGATTTTTATATGATTCTTCATAGAAACTTAAGAACAAAATGCCAAAACATGACAATATGTAAATACTTTTTGCCCTAAGAATATCATCCGTATAAAATAGACTTATAAAGTATAAATGCGTCAATGATATGACCTCATTTTGGCCTATTAATATGTTCATATTGATTAGTTTAATTTTATTCAATAAGCTTGCAATCATCACATTTATATGTATAGTTTTTCTTTTATAATAAGCAAATAATATACGTTAAAGACAAGTTTGGTTTTTTCAAATTTACCATGACCATCATTAATAATTTTTCTTCCTAAATAAATTTATTTCAGCACATACCTAACACTTTACTTTCACTGTCAATTCAAAGTTATTAAACTACTACTGAAAAACATAAAATGTGCTAATAGCGGAATAAGTACATATTACCACATATATAAAATATCTCAGATATCATAATTATTGCTTGTTATTCGTACTGAAACAATTGTAATCTTTCTCAGGCAATAACCCAAAATCACTCCTTAATATTATGTTGTTCACAAGTTTTTCAAGAGTACTGGAAAAAAGTATATATAACTTTCTAATTTCTAAATAACTCTACATAACTCTTTCTACCATTTATTACTTCATAGAAAATACCTATTTTATTCATAAATTGACACATAACTAAATTTTTATAGATACGAGTATAATAGTATCTGTAAGTAAAATATGTGAACACATCACTCAGAATATTTCATCTGTACTTATACCTCAGAATCCGTACTTCACTAATTTCGAAATAATAATAATAATAATAACAACACATAATTAAAGTTATGTAAATCATCTTACTGACTAAACTATTTCATCTTCACTCAAATTAAGTATTGTAAATAACGAGTGTAAATATACATCAAATCATTTTCTTATATATAAAAAATGGTATTTAGAATTTAATATGAAAATTACTATGCTAACTTCATTGTCATAAAAACACTATAAAATTCTCTTGAGCCTTTCATCATTCTATCGTTCGACCTAAGAATAAATTTATCTTTCTTACTTCACCTTCTCTCTCACCAATTAGTAATTAATCACGTGCAGCTCATGCTTTGAGAAACGTGTTAGAAAGTGCATGCTCATTTGGCATAATGCAGCATAGGCAATGTTAGTTTCAATACAAATGTCTAGCATAATCTTATGATCAAGTCCTATAACTACTTATACTTAATAACTTGTAGCAAATGCAATGAATACAATATACATTCCTATAAAGATATGAACTAATACACAAGCAATAATAATACGCTAAGCAATCCCAATCGATACTTGTTTATAAAGTAATAACTATAGCACTACTGAAATACATTCTTCTAGCTACTACTAACTATTTTCTAGAATAACCCTTATTATTTATTTTCAAATCAAAATACTAAAATAATATGATTACCTACCAAATTAAATTACTTTCTATCTGGAATCTCCTCTCTCTCTTTTACTGACCGACTTACTGATTACCTTCTTTCCTATTTTTCAAATTTATAGAATAAAATAGCCTGTTCGCCAGTGAAGAACCTGTTCCTTTAACAACTCCTAGAAAGTCAATCTGAATCCAAACAAAAACAAATGACACTTGTTACAACACTAAGTATAGTTGACTAGACCAGAAGAGATGTTCTTACATAATTTCCTTAAAATTAAAAAGTTAAATATGAATATCCTTACAAAAAAAAAATAATAATAATATAGCACAATTAAAGTTACTTGGATTATGTATAACTATGACACTTGGAACAAGAATGCTATCCTTCGAGCAACATGTTCTTGAAAGAAACTGTGTCACTAAGGTAGACATCCCCGTTTTTCTTGTCGATGTGACCTTCACTCCGGCCATCCCAGCTGACTGACCATTCCTACCCTTCAGGGGGAGGGGTAGTTACGAAACTTCTCTTCTTTTGCCTCAAAAGCCATAAACCTGGCCTTCTAGGACCGTGCAATTTCTTTACACACACAATAATAATAAAAATCACAAAAATAAAAGAAATTAACTAATTATATGATAACTTCAAACATTTACTAGCGATATAGTATGTACCAACTGCGTTATATATATTTTTAACAACTAATAATCATTTTCCTTTCATGTGCTGTGAGTACGAGTGCGTTGTGAGAGAAAGAAAAACATTGACCTGCGAGGGATGGTTGCTAAAAGACCCTCTATTCTTCCTTTCCCTTTTCTTACCAATGTATCCAACACCTTTCTTCTTCCGAAACTTTAAATAAATGAAACCTTTGTAACCACTGACAAATTTATGGTGGACCCTAGACCTCCTTAATCTATTTTTAAAAGTAAATTTGCATTCAATGACGCTGCATATAAGTCTATAAAATACTTCCAACTTTTAATTTTCACTGCCGAGCATACCTCAAGCAAAATAAAACAAATTACATTTATCTTATGACATTGTGTACTGTTCAAATTGATTAATAATATACTCTTCCACTTGTGACATTAAAATTGAAGCATATTTCAGCATGTAACTTATTCATCCTGAAACAAAAATCGTCGTATGTCCCCCCTACTCTAGTAAAATATCCCTTCTACTTAGCATCGTTCCTACCAGCGGAACTCGCACACGAAATAAACCCATCGCCTTCCTGGCGGTACAAATAAAATAACCCTCGCTCTCTGGCGGACACAATAATAATAATTACTCGCACTATGGCGGTACTAATAAAACCAACTTCATCGCTCATTGGCGGACACAATAAAGTAATACTCACCGCCTTCCTGGCGGAACCATCTAAAAAAATCATCGCTCTCTGGCGGACGCAAAAAGTAATTGCTCTCTTGGCGAAACTAATAAAATATAATCTCTACGCTCATTGGCGGACACAATAAAATAACTTCATCGCCCATTGGCGGATACAACTAAATACATCTCATCGCTCTGTGGCGGACTCTATAAAATAACTTCATCGCTCATTGGCGGGCACAATAAAATAAACTTCTTGCTTCTCAACTATGTCACATCACGTCGTCTCACTTTAAACTTAAATTTCACCTGAATGTCACAGCACAAAATTTTTCACATTACTTGAGCTTTAAAAAATAAAAATGTGCATACATTTCTTAACTTTTAATCGAAGTTCATTTATTTATGTAATGAATATTTCCTTTTTCACAGCGTTTAATTATCATACTGTTGGATTACGGGTCACCACTTTAATAGACTGTTATACGAATTTCTTTAGTATTAATTAAATCTTCACTCATCGTATAAACTGACGTATTTTAGATAATTTTTATTCATTAAACACATTACGACACTCTCACGTACACTCCTTATCAATTAAACAAAACACGTTAATCACTCACTAAATATCACTTTTCACGGAACACATTAAGCATTTAATTAATTTCACTGATGAAATAATGCAATTGGCACAGAAAGAAAATTTACACTAAGCTTAATTATCATTTTATGACATATTTACATCTCAATGTGTTGGTTCCTCCATTATGACTGAAATGGGCGGGTCCTTTGGTAGTTTAATAAAGGGCTATTTCTTGCGGGATCATGATCATGGACTGGCCCACCCGATGCGTTTTCAGATCTGGGCAGTTTCTTAGGTGCACTCACTGTTGCTTGCCTGTGGTCATAGCCACCACCGCGATCAGCCTCGTGATTCCTTTGTGGAGGGATGGGTCGCCGCTCTCTCGGGAGACCCTCATACCAATGCAAATCGTCCCATCTCCTTATCCTAGTCCACCTGTTATGTCCATCGGTTCCTTTGATATTCCTCAAATAATATCTCCTTTGCCCAATTGAACAATTCCGAATCTTCATGTGACTGACATGTTGCTTGACACCAACTTTACCTATCTCACAGTCGAGTAATGCAAACGTATTTGGAGTTTCATCCTGCAAGCAATAGTAAGGGTGTTCGTAGGTATCACAATATCTTTTGGTTCTTTGATCTAGCAAGCTACTCAAGTAATGAGTCTGCGAGAAAGCCAGGGCAAGCTCTTGCATCTCAGGTCTGTATGCCCTTTCTTGGTTTTGTTTTGCATTTCTTTTCTTCTCTTGACACTCATTATTAGTCTCTCCCTGCTTTAATTTCCTCACAAAATTATCACTATCATCAAGCTTTTCATTCAAACCTGGACTCTCATCTTTTCCCGCAATATTCTCATGTATGCAGTGGCGTGGCGTGGATTTTTAAAAGTGTTACCGGTTATCAGTAGGACATTTAAGGGAGACTTGGGCGCCTCCCCACCTCATGCCCCCCCCCCCAATGTCTTCCAAGTAGTTCATATAATATTAATCTGGTACGTATGCAATTCAATACTAGATTTTGGTAAAGTTATTAATCAGAAAAAAAATGTTGACATAAGGACTAAAGTGAAATCGCAAACATTGGTTGTTGACACAATAATACGTAATTTGATACTTACAGAAACATCGAAGGCTACTTATAGAGCAGATCAATCCGACTTTGAAAATAGTTATATGATGCTGGGATCCCGGGTTCGAAACCTAGCTTGGGCATGGGCGTTTGTGATGTCTATTCATCAATTTAATCATATCATCACTCATCCCCATCTTCGCAAATTAGCCAAAAGTGGCACAAGCGAAGCAAAATCAATCAAATCAAATCAAAAAACTTCTATGATGCTGTCATAAAGAGAAGTTTTTCATTTGAATTTGAATTTTTGGGTGCGTCATGGTCCATGTTATCCACATCTGAATTCGACACGTTTTTTTTTTCACCCGAAAATAGAGTACATGGCCAACAAAAGAGTTTAGACAACTGCACACATCCACATAACCACGGATAGTCGTTATACCACGAAACATTGAAATGTCGGTCATATCCAGCAGACGACTTGGTTTTTAAATCGTTCAAAATAGGCTTTGGCCTCCCTTTCGCCACAATTTCGATTTTTTCTGCAAAATAACGAACCGAAAGACTGCTTCAAAATATCTTCTATCGCACGATTACACACACTGTCCAGATAGGATGAACCCGCCACCTCGGAACTCGGAGCAAGCTTCATAAATTAATTGACAATGCCCGAAAACAACATAAAGACGAAAGACACCAGTCACAAAACTCCCACTGCACAGTCCCTCCCACAAACCGTTGTTTACTTTTGTAACACGTGAAGCACCCTCCTTGCCCCCTCCCCTCTCAGCATCTGCCCTTCCCCAATATTTCCTTCGGAACCTGCAAGAAGTCCCGTTCTACTAATGTTGCCATCTTAGTTCTTTTGAAACCAGATTTGCCCAAATCGCGAAACTTTTCGTTTCAAATAAGACGTATGTAGAGTAGATGTAGTCTTCATCTGTTTCCTAACTACTCCCACTCCCATGTTTCGCTAAATCCACTGAAATCTCATTTCTGACACCACTACCATTTCGTATATTTTACGTCCTTTGCTACCTTTAAGGCTTTCGCTTTATAGGATAATCGTGACGATGACGATGCGTGGTGAATTATTGAAATAAAATTATTATTTCTTTGTGTATGTAATTATTAATTTTTATAATTATGTAAGTAAAATAATAACAACGAACATTGAAATAACCATTTCTTGCTGAGGATTCGAACCTGCGACACCTGACACTTCAGAGCGTGCTAAGATAACAATCGGGAAATGATGCTTGTAAGTATTGTTTTCACCCAAAAACAGTTCTACCACCTCAAAAACATTGCTTCAATCCCAAATTATTGCATTCCTGCGACAACGTATGTCAATGTCAATCAGTATTATCAACAATTATCACAAATTCCTGTAACCGAAATAATATTATATGTGTGAAATATAGAATTTTAGGTTGACATTTTTAGAAGGACAGCGGACCCCTTGACCATACCCATCCCTCTCCTCTCCTTCTCGCCCATGATGTCGAAGAAGGACAAAGAGGACTTTCATAATCGCTGATATTTAGTGTAAATACAAAATATCACTTGGTAGTTTGCTTTTGCCCCAGTGTGATTTGATTTTTTTAAATTTTGATTTGGCGATTTAAGTCCACTTCATGAACAGTAATGCTAATCGGGACAGTTTAAAGTTGGATCCGCACCACTTGTGCCTCCACCGGGTATCGAAACCGGAATCCCTTGATTATAAGGCGGCGACGCTACTAACACTGCGCCATCGTTCCCCAGTGTGACTGGACACCTTCAGAGTAAGATAGACCCGATTAGGCGACTTAGCTCTTTTCTGTCAATTGAATATGGCAACACTGGTATGTTTCCTGTAAGCATCACCGGCAACTGCGCCGGCTAAACAGCCCGCCTCCTCCTCCCGCCATAACAGTCTTTGCCGCAACGCGAAGTCTTCCTTGCGTGGGCTCAGGGTCCTTCCTCATGTTGCCTGTGGAGGGTACCGGATCAGTCCTCCTCTTCGCTTTTGCCGGTGTCAGAAAAAATGGCAGTTTGCAATGTTTACTTTACGACAATATTACCAGTTTATGTACGCAATAATATTTTAAGACGGGTTCTTCAATTCTTTATATTTTGGTGTTACCTGCGGTAACAGCGGCTACATGCACGCCACGCCTCTGCATGTATGTCATTTATGTCACTTTCAATCCCTTTGATATTCTCGTTTTCATTGTCAATTTACTTTTGTAGCCTATTTTCTAATTCCGCGATTTTTTTCATTTTGTTGCTTATTTTCTTCAATTTGTTTCTGAATAATTTCCTTAAGTGGGGAGACGGCTGCTTCGATTTGTTCCCTAATAAAAGTAGCGAGTTCGGCGTCCATGGCGTGAGTTCTCGGCATAACTAATTAATCATTAAAAAATAAGAGTTTTCCTTAAGAGCAACATTAAAAAATTCCCTTTTAGTTAAACTTAAAAATTTACCACGTCTCGCGAATTATTAATATTTAGAAATTTAGAAACTACAATTGAGGTTGGGTCACTCCCTACTCCCATTCTTTACTTATCGCCTGTTTTATTCCTCTACATGCTGCGAGGATGACGCGCATGCAACACTCCCGAACAGACGGCAAATTAAGACCTGATCATGATGATTACAACAGTCGAATTTTGATTAATTTAGGTCCCTGTTCGAGGGCATGGCCATATACAACAGATTTGGTGGTTTATTAACGGTCCGTTCCAGGATTCGGCCAGGGAAGCTAGGGGAATTTATGAGCCAAGAGCTCGACCTAACATTACCTGGTCTTGTTTACCCGTTGCAGTTACCAATGATCAGATATTAATTTCTAAACCCTGCAGATAAGGGAAACAAACATAGATTTTAACATGTTTAATTAATAAAGACATAAACCTAACATACTTACACAAGAAAAAGGATACACTTGTTACACATGATTGGCACTTATCGCCACACACGATTGTACACTTATAACACAATACTGTCCCGGGTTCGAACTCTTATGCACACACTCTACCGTGTAAGTTACTCTATTCCAAGTCTCGTCACGCACTTTGGAGGATAACGTTCCTTTTCGAGCCTAGTCGCACACTGTCCTTTCTTCAAAACTATTTCACCAAAACTGTAACTTTTTGTTGATCACGTGTCCCCCTGGCCCAATGAAATCGTTCGGCGTTGTTTTTACCAAACCGTGAGAACAGCATCTCCTGGTCATTCCCTGGATCCTACAGTTTCTGCCACATGTTACATAAATTAGTTCGGCGACGATGGACCGTGTCCAGTCGAAGGGATACAGGGCTGGCTCATTTGTCACTTCTCCCATTCCTTCGTCCTGGTCCCTTCTTGGCTGGGGAAGGAAGGAACGTAGCCCACACAGCAAGAAACATAGTACCCAACTTTCCGAAGGAAAGTATTCTCAACTTGCAGCAACATAGAATTGCCATATATTCCCGTTCCACCGGGGAAAAATTTCTGAACTTGTGAAGAAATTTTTCATCATTTGTCCTTCACTAGTGGAACACCCTGTATATGATGAGTTGAAACTGTATTTCACTCGTGGAACACCCTGTATATAATCACATTAAACTTTGTTCATTCACTTGGTGAACACCCTGTATATAGTTCAGCTGGACTTTTGTCCATTAAGTTCTGTAACACCATGACATATTCTTCTTTCTTCATTAGGTTAGGTAAATCTAACTTAATAAGGTTGAAGGGTATATTTGTCTTCTCGGTTAACAAGGATTAATAACTGCCGATGTCTTCGCAAGTCGTTGGGATGGGAAGGAAACAAGGATGGGTTATTCTCTCTTCTTTCTATCTGGAATGACAAACGTCACTGGGTTTGGACTTCATAAAGTTTTGGTGTTCTCAGGTGTCTACAGAGGAAACCATCCTTTTGTCACTTTGAGTCTATGGGGAACCTCTGGAAGCTTTTCACAAATCACACCACGATATGTCGATTAACTGGATGTGTGGGTAAGGGACACGTGATTTTTCCTCTTCACTGATGAGAGTTCATCTCCTTGGCAAAATGTTCAGATTGTATCCGATGAAATGTCCTATCACCATCACTTCACTTAATGTTTGTTTAGCGTTTAATCACATTGTTATTTAATGTCAATAATTGTCTATCCTAAATGCTTCATCACCATGCATTAGGAATATACTCGTTTTAATTTAGTTTATTTTCCCAAAAATTTGCAGGATATATTATACACATACATTTTACTTCTACCGTTCACACATAGAGAGATAATGCTATTTCACGTATCATGATTACACTTACTAGTAGATAATTCTCAACTCGAATATATTTATTGAAAGTCAGAAAATGAATAATGTGACCATATCAGTTATATTAATAATATGATAATGGTGAACTCTAATAACACTATATTAATTGTCCTTACTTTATCAATGGTCATTTTGGAACCTGAAAAGTACATAAATAAATGCTGAATAAAAGAAGTAACATGAACACGAATTGTATACAGATAATTGTCCTTCTCTTTAGTAATTATCTGACCATCATGATGATAAATTACACAGATTTTTATAACCCATTTTTATAATACCTCATACACGTAAACATAAAGAAAAAGATCAATAAAATACACTAATAAGCAAATGAAATTTCAACGTTGACCTAACATCAGTAAATTCTAAGCATAACATATGGGACATTTGAATATACTAAAATGAAATTAAAACATTTTGAACTCAATTACCTCATGAATACAGCTGTTGATTCTCATACACATTCACCTATAATTGAAAATAAACAAACTTCTACTTAGGTTTCACTTTTGAAACTACCAGATAACATATTTATTTTGAAATTGATTAGAATTATGATATTGAACATAATAAACAGACAAGAGTTCAAGATGTCATTTTTTTCATGAGTTAAAAGTTGACATAATACTCATATTTTCAAGACATAATATTTCAATAAAATACTTATTTTTTTTATCTGTTAATTAGATTTTTATATGATTCTTCATAGAAACTTAAGAACAAAATGCCAAAACATGACAATATGTAAATACTTTTTGCCCTAAGAATATCATCCGTATAAAATAGACTTATAAAGTATAAATGCGTCAATGATATGACCTCATTTTGGCCTATTAATATGTTCATATTGATTAGTTTAATTTTATTCAATAAGCTTGCAATCATCACATTTATATGTATAGTTTTTCTTTTATAATAAGCAAATAATATACGTTAAAGACAAGTTTGGTTTTTTCAAATTTACCATGACCATCATTAATAATTTTTCTTCCTAAATAAATTTATTTCAGCACATACCTAACACTTTACTTTCACTGTCAATTCAAAGTTATTAAACTACTACTGAAAAACATAAAATGTGCTAATAGCGGAATAAGTACATATTACCACATATATAAAATATCTCAGATATCATAATTATTGCTTCTTATTCGTACTGAAACAATTGTAATCTTTCTCAGGCAATAACCCAAAATCACTCCTTAATATTATATTGTTCACAAGTTTTTCAAGAGTACTGGAAAAAAGTATATATAACTTTCTAATTTCTAAATAACTCTACATAACTCTTTCTACCATTTATTACTTCATAGAAAATACCTATTTTATTCATAAATTGACACATAACTAAATTTTTATAGATACGAGTATAATAGTATCTGTAAGTAAAATATGTGAACACATCACTCAGAATATTTCATCTGTACTTATACCTCAGAATCCGTACTTCACTAATTTCGAAATAATAATAATAATAATAACAACACATAATTAAAGTTATGTAAATCATCTTACTGACTAAACTATTTCATCTTCACTCAAATTAAGTATTGTAAATAACGAGTGTAAATATACATCAAATCATTTTCTTATATATAAAAAATGGTATTTAGAATTTAATATGAAAATTACTATGCTAACTTCATTGTCATAAAAACACTATAAAATTCTCTTGAGCCTTTCATCATTCTATCGTTCGACCTAAGAATAAATTTATCTTTCTTACTTCACCTTCTCTCTCACCAATTAGTAATTAATCACGTGCAGCTCATGCTTTGAGAAACGTGTTAGAAAGTGCATGCTCATTTGGCATAATGCAGCATAGGCAATGTTAGTTTCAATACAAATGTCTAGCATAATCTTATGATCAAGTCCTATAACTACTTATACTTAATAACTTGTAGCAAATGCAATGAATACAATATACATTCCTATAAAGATATGAACTAATACACAAGCAATAATAATACGCTAAGCAATCCCAATCGATACTTGTTTATAAAGTAATAACTATAGCACTACTGAAATACATTCTTCTAGCTACTACTAACTATTTTCTAGAATAACCCTTATTATTTATTTTCAAATCAAAATACTAAAATAATATGATTACCTACCAAATTAAATTACTTTCTATCTGGAATCTCCTCTCTCTCTTTTACTGACCGACTTACTGATTACCTTCTTTCCTATTTTTCAAATTTATAGAATAAAATAGCCTGTTCGCCAGTGAAGAACCTGTTCCTTTAACAACTCCTAGAAAGTCAATCTGAATCCAAACAAAAACAAATGACACTTGTTACAACACTAAGTATAGTTGACTAGACCAGAAGAGATGTTCTTACATAATTTCCTTAAAATTAAAAAGTTAAATATGAATATCCTTACAAAAAAAAATAATAATAATATAGCACAATTAAAGTTACTTGGATTATGTATAACTATGACACTTGGAACAAGAATGCTATCCTTCGAGCAACATGTTCTTGAAAGAAACTGTGTCACTAAGGTAGACATCCCCTTTTTTCTTGTCGATGTGACCTTCACTCCGGCCATCCCAGCTGACTGACCATTCCTACCCTTCAGGGGGAGGGGTAGTTACGAAACTTCTCTTCTTTTGCCTCAAAAGCCATAAACCTGGCCTTCTAGGACCGTGCTATTTCTTTACACACACAATAATAATAAAAATCACAAAAATAAAAGAAATTAACTAATTATATGATAACTTCAAACATTTACTAGCGATATAGTATGTACCAACTGCGTTATATATATTTTTAACAACTAATAATCATTTTCCTTTCATGTGCTGTGAGTACGAGTGCGTTGTGAGAGAAAGAAAAACATTGACCTGCGAGGGATGGTTGCTAAAAGACCCTCTATTCTTCCTTTCCCTTTTCTTACCAATGTATCCAACACCTTTCTTCTTCCGAAACTTTAAATAAATGAAACCTTTGTAACCACTGACAAATTTATGGTGGACCCTAGACCTCCTTAATCTATTTTTAAAAGTAAATTTGCATTCAATGACGCTGCATATAAGTCTATAAAATACTTCCAACTTTTAATTTTCACTGCCGAGCATACCTCAAGCAAAATAAAACAAATTACATTTATCTTATGACATTGTGTACTGTTCAAATTGATTAATAATATACTCTTCCACTTGTGACATTAAAATTGAAGCATATTTCAGCATGTAACTTATTCATCCTGAAACAAAAATCGTCGTATGTCCCCCCTACTCTAGTAAAATATCCCTTCTACTTAGCATCGTTCCTACCAGCGGAACTCGCACACAAAATAAACCCATCGCCTTCCTGGCGGTACAAATAAAATAACCCTCGCTCTCTGGCGGACACAATAATAATAATTACTCGCACTATGGCGGTACTAATAAAACCAACTTCATCGCTCATTGGCGGACACAATAAAGTAATACTCACCGCCTTCCTGGCGGAACCATCTAAAAAAAATCATCGCTCTCTGGCGGACGCAAAAAGTAATTGCTCTCTTGGCGAAACTAATAAAATATAATCTCTACGCTCATTGGCGGACACAATAAAATAACTTCATCGCCCATTGGCGGATACAACTAAATACATCTCATCGCTCTGTGGCGGACTCTATAAAATAACTTCATCGCTCATTGGCGGGCACAATAAAATAAACTTCTTGCTTCTCAACTATGTCACATCACGTCGTCTCACTTTAAACTTAAATTTCACCTGAATGTCACAGCACAAAATTTTTCACATTACTTGAGCTTTAAAAAATAAAAATGTGCATACATTTCTTAACTTTTAATCGAAGTTCATTTATTTATGTAATGAATATTTCCTTTTTCACAGCGTTTAATTATCATACTGTTGGATTACGGGTCACCACTTTAATAGACTGTTATACGAATTTCTTTAGTATTAATTAAATCTTCACTCATCGTATAAACTGACGTATTTTAGATAATTTTTATTCATTAAACACATTACGACACTCTCACGTACACTCCTTATCAATTAAACAAAACACGTTAATCACTCACTAAATATCACTTTTCACGGAACACATTAAGCATTTAATTAATTTCACTGATGAAATAATGCAATTGGCACAGAAAGAAAATTTACACTAAGCTTAATTATCATTTTATGACATATTTACATCTCAATGTGTTGGTTCCTCCATTATGACTGAAATGGGCGGGTCCTTTGGTAGTTTAATAAAGGGCTATTTCTTGCGGGATCATGATCATGGACTGGCCCACCCGATGCGTTTTCAGATCTGGGCAGTTTCTTAGGTGCACTCACTGTTGCTTGCCTGTGGTCATAGCCACCACCGCGATCAGCCTCGTGATTCCTTTGTGGAGGGATGGGTCGCCGCTCTCTCGGGAGACCCTCATACCAATGCAAATAGTCCCATCTCCTTATCCTAGTCCACCTGTTATGTCCATCGGTTCCTTTGATATTCCTCAAATAATATCTCCTTTGCCCAATTGAACAATTCCGAATCTTCATGTGACTGACATGTTGCTTGACACCAACTTTACCTATCTCACAGTCGAGTAATGCAAACGTATTTGGAGTTTCATCCTGCAAGCAATAGTAAGGGTGTTCGTAGGTATCACAATATCTTTTGGTTCTTTGATCTAGCAAGCTACTCAAGTAATGAGTCTGCGAGAAAGCCAGGGCAAGCTCTTGCATCTCAGGTCTGTATGCCCTTTCTTGGTTTTGTTTTGCATTTCTTTTCTTCTCTTGACACTCATTATTAGTCTCTCCCTGCTTTAATTTCCTCACAAAATTATCACTATCATCAAGCTTTTCATTCAAACCTGGACTCTCATCTTTTCCCGCAATATTCTCATGTATGCAGTGGCGTGGCGTGGATTTTTAAAAGTGTTACCGGTTATCAGTAGGACATTTAAGGGAGACTTGGCCGCCTCCCCACCTCATGCCCCCCCCCCCCCCAATGTCTTCCAAGTAGTTCATATAATATTAATCTGGTACGTATGCAATTCAATACTAGATTTTGGTAAAGTTATTAATCAGAAAAAAAATGTTGACATAAGGACTAAAGTGAAATCGCAAACATTGGTTGTTGACACAATAATAAGTAATTTGATACTTACAGAAACATCGAAGGCTACTTATAGAGCAGATCAATCCGACTTTGAAAATAGTTATATGATGCTGGGATCCCGGGTTCGAAACCTAGCTTGGGCATGGGCGTTTGTGATGTCTATTCATCAATTTAATCATATCATCACTCATCCCCATCTTCGCAAATTAGCCAAAAGTGGCACAAGCGAAGCAAAATCAATCAAATCAAATCAAAAAACTTCTATGATGCTGTCATAAAGAGAAGTTTTTCATTTGAATTTGAATTTTTGGGTGCGTCATGGTCCATGTTATCCACATCTGAATTCGACACGTTTTTTTTTTCACCCGAAAATAGAGTACATGGCCAACAAAAGAGTTTAGACAACTGCACACATCCACATAACCACGGATAGTCGTTATACCACGAAACATTGAAATGTCGGTCATATCCAGCAGACGACTTGGTTTTTAAATCGTTCAAAATAGGCTTTGGCCTCCCTTTCGCCACAATTTCGATTTTTTCTGCAAAATAACGAACCGAAAGATTGCTTCAAAATATCTTCTATCGCACGATTACACACACTGTCCAGATAGGATGAACCCGCCACCTCGGAACTCGGAGCAAGCTTCATAAATTAATTGACAATGCCCGAAAACAACATAAAGACGAAAGACACCAGTCACAAAACTCCCACTGCACAGTCCCTCCCACAAACCGTTGTTTACTTTTGTAACACGTGAAGCACCCTCCTTGCCCCCTCCCCTCTCAGCATCTGCCCTTCCCCAATATTTCCTTCGGAACCTGCAAGAAGTCCCGTTCTACTAATGTTGCCATCTTAGTTCTTTTGAAACCAGATTTGCCCAAATCGCGAAACTTTTCGTTTCAAATAAGACGTATGTAGAGTAGATGTAGTCTTCATCTGTTTCCTAACTACTCCCACTCCCATGTTTCGCTAAATCCACTGAAATCTCATTTCTGACACCACTACCATTTCGTATATTTTACGTCCTTTGCTACCTTTAAGGCTTTCGCTTTATAGGATAATCGTGACGATGACGATGCGTGGTGAATTATTGAAATAAAATTATTATTTCTTTGTGTATGTAATTATTAATTTTTATAATTATGTAAGTAAAATAATAACAACGAACATTGAAATAACCATTTCTTGCTGAGGATTCGAACCTGCGACACCTGACACTTCAGAGCGTGCTAAGATAACAATCGGGAAATGATGCTTGTAAGTATTGTTTTCACCCAAAAACAGTTCTACCACCTCAAAAACATTGCTTCAATCCCAAATTATTGCATTCCTGCGACAACGTATGTCAATGTCAATCAGTATTATCAACAATTATCACAAATTCCTGTAACCGAAATAATATTATATGTGTGAAATATAGAATTTTAGGTTGACATTTTTAGAAGGACAGCGGACCCCTTGACCATACCCATCCCTCTCCTCTCCTTCTCGCCCATGATGTCGAAGAAGGACAAAGAGGACTTTCATAATCGCTGATATTTAGTGTAAATACAAAATATCACTTGGTAGTTTGCTTTTGCCCCAGTGTGATTTGATTTTTTTAAATTTTGATTTGGCGATTTAAGTCCACTTCATGAACAGTAATGCTAATCGGGACAGTTTAAAGTTGGATCCGCACCACTTGTGCCTCCACCGGGTATCGAAACCGGAATCCCTTGATTATAAGGCGGCGACGCTACTAACACTGCGCCATCGTTCCCCAGTGTGACTGGACACCTTCAGAGTAAGATAGACCCGATTAGGCGACTTAGCTCTTTTCTGTCAATTGAATATGGCAACACTGGTATGTTTCCTGTAAGCATCACCGGCAACTGCGCCGGCTAAACAGCCCGCCTCCTCCTCCCGCCATAACAGTCTTTGCCGCAACGCGAAGTCTTCCTTGCGTGGGCTCAGGGTCCTTCCTCATGTTGCCTGTGGAGGGTACCGGATCAGTCCTCCTCTTCGCTTTTGCCGGTGTCAGAAAAAATGGCAGTTTGCAATGTTTACTTTACGACAATATTACCAGTTTATGTACGCAATAATATTTTAAGACGGGTTCTTCAATTCTTTATATTTTGGTGTTACCTGCGGTAACAGCGGCTACATGCACGCCACGCCTCTGCATGTATGTCATTTATGTCACTTTCAATCCCTTTGATATTCTCGTTTTCATTGTCAATTTGCTTTTGTAGCCTATTTTCTAATTCCGCGATTTTTTCATTTTGTTGCTTATTTTCTTCAATTTGTTTCTGAATAATTTCCTTAAGTGGGGAGACGGCTGCTTCGATTTGTTCCCTAATAAAAGTAGCGAGTTCGGCGTCCATGGCGTGAGTTCTCGGCATAACTAATTAATCATTAAAAAATAAGAGTTTTCCTTAAGAGCAACATTAAAAAATTCCCTTTTAGTTAAACTTAAAAATTTACCACGTCTCGCGAATTATTAATATTCAGAAATTTAGAAACTACAATTGAGGTTGGGTCACTCCCTACTCCCATTCTTTACTTATCGCCTGTTTTATTCCTCTACATGCTGCGAGGATGACGCGCATGCAACACTCCCGAACAGACGGCAAATTAAGACCTGATCATGATGATTACAACAGTCGAATTTTGATTAATTTAGGTCCCTGTTCGAGGGCATGGCCATATACAACAGATTTGGTGGTTTATTAACGGTCCGTTCCAGGATTCGGCCAGGGAAGCTAGGGGAATTTATGAGCCAAGAGCTCGACCTAACATTACCTGGTCTTGTTTACCCGTTGCAGTTACCAATGATCAGATATTAATTTCTAAACCCTGCAGATAAGGGAAACAAACATAGATTTTAACATGTTTAATTAATAAAGACATAAACCTAACATACTTACACAAGAAAAAGGATACACTTGTTACACATGATTGGCACTTATCGCCACACACGATTGTACACTTATAACACAATACTGTCCCGGGTTCGAACTCTTATGCACACACTCTACCGTGTAAGTTACTCTATTCCAAGTCTCGTCACGCACTTTGGAGGATAACGTTCCTTTTCGAGCCTAGTCGCACACTGTCCTTTCTTCAAAACTATTTCACCAAAACTGTAACTTTTTGTTGATCACGTGTCCCCCTGGCCCAATGAAATCGTTCGGCGTTGTTTTTACCAAACCGTGAAAACAGCATCTCCTGGTCATTCCCTGGATCCTACAGTTTCTGCCACATGTTACATAAATTAGTTCGGCGACGATGGACCGTGTCCAGTCGAAGGGATACAGGGCTGGCTCATTTGTCACTTCTCCCATTCCTTCGTCCTGGTCCCTTCTTGGCTGGGGAAGGAAGGAACGTAGCCCACACAGCAAGAAACATAGTACCCAACTTTCCGAAGGAAAGTATTCTCAACTTGCAGCAACATAGAATTGCCATATATTCCCGTTCCACCGGGGAAAAATTTCTGAACTTGTGAAGAAATTTTTCATCATTTGTCCTTCACTAGTGGAACACCCTGTATATGATGAGTTGAAACTGTATTTCACTCGTGGAACACCCTGTATATAATCACATTAAACTTTGTTCATTCACTTGGTGAACACCCTGTATATAGTTCAGCTGGACTTTTGTCCATTAAGTTCTGTAACACCATGACATATTCTTCTTTCTTCATTAGGTTAGGTAAATCTAACTTAATAAGGTTGAAGGGTATATTTGTCTTCTCGGTTAACAAGGATTAATAACTGCCGATGTCTTCGCAAGTCGTTGGGATGGGAAGGAAACAAGGATGGGTTATTCTCTCTTCTTTCTATCTGGAATGACAAACGTCACTGGGTTTGGACTTCATAAAGTTTTGGTGTTCTCAGGTGTCTACAGAGGAAACCATCCTTTTGTCACTTTGAGTCTATGGGGAACCTCTGGAAGCTTTTCACAAATCACACCACGATATGTCGATTAACTGGATGTGTGGGTAAGGGACACGTGATTTTTCCTCTTCACTGATGAGAGTTCATCTCCTTGGCAAAATGTTCAGATTGTATCCGATGAAATGTCCTATCACCATCACTTCACTTAATGTTTGTTTAGCGTTTAATCACATTGTTATTTAATGTCAATAATTGTCTATCCTAAATGCTTCATCACCATGCATTAGGAATATACTCGTTTTAATTTAGTTTATTTTCCCAAAAATTTGCAGGATATATTATACACATACATTTTACTTCTACCGTTCACACATAGAGAGATAATGCTATTTCACGTATCATGATTACACTTACTAGTAGATAATTCTCAACTCGAATATATTTATTGAAAGTCAGAAAATGAATAATGTGACCATATCAGTTATATTAATAATATGATAATGGTGAACTCTAATAACACTATATTAATTGTCCTTACTTTATCAATGGTCATTTTGGAACCTGAAAAGTACATAAATAAATGCTGAATAAAAGAAGTAACATGAACACGAATTGTATACAGATAATTGTCCTTCTCTTTAGTAATTATCTGACCATCATGATGATAAATTACACAGATTTTTATAACCCATTTTTATAATACCTCATACACGTAAACATAAAGAAAAAGATCAATAAAATACACTAATAAGCAAATGAAATTTCAACGTTGACCTAACATCAGTAAATTCTAAGCATAACATATGGGACATTTGAATATACTAAAATGAAATTAAAACATTTTGAACTCAATTACCTCATGAATACAGCTGTTGATTCTCATACACATTCACCTATAATTGAAAATAAACAAACTTCTACTTAGGTTTCACTTTTGAAACTACCAGATAACATATTTATTTTGAAATTGATTAGAATTATGATATTGAACATAATAAACAGACAAGAGTTCAAGATGTCATTTTTTTCATGAGTTAAAAGTTGACATAATACTCATATTTTCAAGACATAATATTTCAATAAAATACTTATTTTTTTTATCTGTTAATTAGATTTTTATATGATTCTTCATAGAAACTTAAGAACAAAATGCCAAAACATGACAATATGTAAATACTTTTTGCCCTAAGAATATCATCCGTATAAAATAGACTTATAAAGTATAAATGCGTCAATGATATGACCTCATTTTGGCCTATTAATATGTTCATATTGATTAGTTTAATTTTATTCAATAAGCTTGCAATCATCACATTTATATGTATAGTTTTTCTTTTATAATAAGCAAATAATATACGTTAAAGACAAGTTTGGTTTTTTCAAATTTACCATGACCATCATTAATAATTTTTCTTCCTAAATAAATTTATTTCAGCACATACCTAACACTTTACTTTCACTGTCAATTCAAAGTTATTAAACTACTACTGAAAAACATAAAATGTGCTAATAGCGGAATAAGTACATATTACCAAATATATAAAATATCTCAGATATCATAATTATTGCTTCTTATTCGTACTGAAACAATTGTAATCTTTCTCAGGCAATAACCCAAAATCACTCCTTAATATTATGTTGTTCACAAGTTTTTCAAGAGTACTGGAAAAAAGTATATATAACTTTCTAATTTCTAAATAACTCTACATAACTCTTTCTACCATTTATTACTTCATAGAAAATACCTATTTTATTCATAAATTGACACATAACTAAATTTTTATAGATACGAGTATAATAGTATCTGTAAGTAAAATATGTGAACACATCACTCAGAATATTTCATCTGTACTTATACCTCAGAATCCGTACTTCACTAATTTCGAAATAATAATAATAATAATAACAACACATAATTAAAGTTATGTAAATCATCTTACTGACTAAACTATTTCATCTTCACTCAAATTAAGTATTGTAAATAACGAGTGTAAATATACATCAAATCATTTTCTTATATATAAAAAATGGTATTTAGAATTTAATATGAAAATTACTATGCTAACTTCATTGTCATAAAAACACTATAAAATTCTCTTGAGCCTTTCATCATTCTATCGTTCGACCTAAGAATAAATTTATCTTTCTTACTTCACCTTCTCTCTCACCAATTAGTAATTAATCACGTGCAGCTCATGCTTTGAGAAACGTGTTAGAAAGTGCATGCTCATTTGGCATAATGCAGCATAGGCAATGTTAGTTTCAATACAAATGTCTAGCATAATCTTATGATCAAGTCCTATAACTACTTATACTTAATAACTTGTAGCAAATGCAATGAATACAATATACATTCCTATAAAGATATGAACTAATACACAAGCAATAATAATACGCTAAGCAATCCCAATCGATACTTGTTTATAAAGTAATAACTATAGCACTACTGAAATACATTCTTCTAGCTACTACTAACTATTTTCTAGAATAACCCTTATTATTTATTTTCAAATCAAAATACTAAAATAATATGATTACCTACCAAATTAAATTACTTTCTATCTGGAATCTCCTCTCTCTCTTTTACTGACCGACTTACTGATTACCTTCTTTCCTATTTTTCAAATTTATAGAATAAAATAGCCTGTTCGCCAGTGAAGAACCTGTTCCTTTAACAACTCCTAGAAAGTCAATCTGAATCCAAACAAAAACAAATGACACTTGTTACAACACTAAGTATAGTTGACTAGACCAGAAGAGATGTTCTTACATAATTTCCTTAAAATTAAAAAGTTAAATATGAATATCCTTACAAAAAAAAAAAAATAATATAGCACAATTAAAGTTACTTGGATTATGTATAACTATGACACTTGGAACAAGAATGCTATCCTTCGAGCAACATGTTCTTGAAAGAAACTGTGTCACTAAGGTAGACATCCCCTTTTTTCTTGTCGATGTGACCTTCACTCCGGCCATCCCAGCTGACTGACCATTCCTACCCTTCAGGGGGAGGGGTAGTTACGAAACTTCTCTTCTTTTGCCTCAAAAGCCATAAACCTGGCCTTCTAGGACCGTGCTATTTCTTTACACACACAATAATAATAAAAATCACAAAAATAAAAGAAATTAACTAATTATATGATAACTTCAAACATTTACTAGCGATATAGTATGTACCAACTGCGTTATATATATTTTTAACAACTAATAATCATTTTCCTTTCATGTGCTGTGAGTACGAGTGCGTTGTGAGAGAAAGAAAAACATTGACCTGCGAGGGATGGTTGCTAAAAGACCCTCTATTCTTCCTTTCCCTTTTCTTACCAATGTATCCAACACCTTTCTTCTTCCGAAACTTTAAATAAATGAAACCTTTGTAACCACTGACAAATTTATGGTGGACCCTAGACCTCCTTAATCTATTTTTAAAAGTAAATTTGCATTCAATGACGCTGCATATAAGTCTATAAAATACTTCCAACTTTTAATTTTCACTGCCGAGCATACCTCAAGCAAAATAAAACAAATTACATTTATCTTATGACATTGTGTACTGTTCAAATTGATTAATAATATACTCTTCCACTTGTGACATTAAAATTGAAGCATATTTCAGCATGTAACTTATTCATCCTGAAACAAAAATCGTCGTATGTCCCCCCTACTCTAGTAAAATATCCCTTCTACTTAGCATCGTTCCTACCAGCGGAACTCGCACACAAAATAAACCCATCGCCTTCCTGGCGGTACAAATAAAATAACCCTCGCTCTCTGGCGGACACAATAATAATAATTACTCGCACTATGGCGGTACTAATAAAACCAACTTCATCACTCATTGGCGGACACAATAAAGTAATACTCACCGCCTTCCTGGCGGAACCATCTAAAAAAAATCATCGCTCTCTGGCGGACGCAAAAAGTAATTGCTCTCTTGGCGAAACTAATAAAATATAATCTCTACGCTCATTGGCGGACACAATAAAATAACTTCATCGCCCATTGGCGGATACAACTAAATACATCTCATCGCTCTGTGGCGGACTCTATAAAATAACTTCATCGCTCATTGGCGGGCACAATAAAATAAACTTCTTGCTTCTCAACTATGTCACATCACGTCGTCTCACTTTAAACTTAAATTTCACCTGAATGTCACAGCACAAAATTTTTCACATTACTTGAGCTTTAAAAAATAAAAATGTGCATACATTTCTTAACTTTTAATCGAAGTTCATTTATTTATGTAATGAATATTTCCTTTTTCACAGCGTTTAATTATCATACTGTTGGATTACGGGTCACCACTTTAATAGACTGTTATACGAATTTCTTTAGTATTAATTAAATCTTCACTCATCGTATAAACTGACGTATTTTAGATAATTTTTATTCATTAAACACATTACGACACTCTCACGTACACTCCTTATCAATTAAACAAAACACGTTAATCACTCACTAAATATCACTTTTCACGGAACACATTAAGCATTTAATTAATTTCACTGATGAAATAATGCAATTGGCACAGAAAGAAAATTTACACTAAGCTTAATTATCATTTTATGACATATTTACATCTCAATGTGTTGGTTCCTCCATTATGACTGAAATGGGCGGGTCCTTTGGTAGTTTAATAAAGGGCTATTTCTTGCGGGATCATGATCATGGACTGGCCCACCCGATGCGTTTTCAGATCTGGGCAGTTTCTTAGGTGCACTCACTGTTGCTTGCCTGTGGTCATAGCCACCACCGCGATCAGCCTCGTGATTCCTTTGTGGAGGGATGGGTCGCCGCTCTCTCGGGAGACCCTCATACCAATGCAAATAGTCCCATCTCCTTATCCTAGTCCACCTGTTATGTCCATCGGTTCCTTTGATATTCCTCAAATAATATCTCCTTTGCCCAATTGAACAATTCCGAATCTTCATGTGACTGACATGTTGCTTGACACCAACTTTACCTATCTCACAGTCGAGTAATGCAAACGTATTTGGAGTTTCATCCTGCAAGCAATAGTAAGGGTGTTCGTAGGTATCACAATATCTTTTGGTTCTTTGATCTAGCAAGCTACTCAAGTAATGAGTCTGCGAGAAAGCCAGGGCAAGCTCTTGCATCTCAGGTCTGTATGCCCTTTCTTGGTTTTGTTTTGCATTTCTTTTCTTCTCTTGACACTCATTATTAGTCTCTCCCTGCTTTAATTTCCTCACAAAATTATCACTATCATCAAGCTTTTCATTCAAACCTGGACTCTCATCTTTTCCCGCAATATTCTCATGTATGCAGTGGCGTGGCGTGGATTTTTAAAAGTGTTACCGGTTATCAGTAGGACATTTAAGGGAGACTTGGGCGCCTCCCCACCTCATGCCCCCCCCCCCAATGTCTTCCAAGTAGTTCATATAATATTAATCTGGTACGTATGCAATTCAATACTAGATTTTGGTAAAGTTATTAATCAGAAAAAAAATGTTGACATAAGGACTAAAGTGAAATCGCAAACATTGGTTGTTGACACAATAATACGTAATTTGATACTTACAGAAACATCGAAGGCTACTTATAGAGCAGATCAATCCGACTTTGAAAATAGTTATATGATGCTGGGATCCCGGGTTCGAAACCTAGCTTGGGCATGGGCGTTTGTGATGTCTATTCATCAATTTAATCATATCATCACTCATCCCCATCTTCGCAAATTAGCCAAAAGTGGCACAAGCGAAGCAAAATCAATCAAATCAAATCAAAAAACTTCTATGATGCTGTCATAAAGAGAAGTTTTTCATTTGAATTTGAATTTTTGGGTGCGTCATGGTCCATGTTATCCACATCTGAATTCGACACGTTTTTTTTTTTCACCCGAAAATAGAGTACATGGCCAACAAAAGAGTTTAGACAACTGCACACATCCACATAACCACGGATAGTCGTTATACCACGAAACATTGAAATGTCGGTCATATCCAGCAGACGACTTGGTTTTTAAATCGTTCAAAATAGGCTTTGGCCTCCCTTTCGCCACAATTTCGATTTTTTCTGCAAAATAACGAACCGAAAGATTGCTTCAAAATATCTTCTATCGCACGATTACACACACTGTCCAGATAGGATGAACCCGCCACCTCGGAACTCGGAGCAAGCTTCATAAATTAATTGACAATGCCCGAAAACAACATAAAGACGAAAGACACCAGTCACAAAACTCCCACTGCACAGTCCCTCCCACAAACCGTTGTTTACTTTTGTAATACGTGAAGCACCCTCCTTGCCCCCTCCCCTCTCAGCATCTGCCCTTCCCCAATATTTCCTTCGGAACCTGCAAGAAGTCCCGTTCTACTAATGTTGCCATCTTAGTTCTTTTGAAACCAGATTTGCCCAAATCGCGAAACTTTTCGTTTCAAATAAGACGTATGTAGAGTAGATGTAGTCTTCATCTGTTTCCTAACTACTCCCACTCCCATGTTTCGCTAAATCCACTGAAATCTCATTTCTGACACCACTACCATTTCGTATATTTTACGTCCTTTGCTACCTTTAAGGCTTTCGCTTTATAGGATAATCGTGACGATGACGATGCGTGGTGAATTATTGAAATAAAATTATTATTTCTTTGTGTATGTAATTATTAATTTTTATAATTATGTAAGTAAAATAATAACAACGAACATTGAAATAACCATTTCTTGCTGAGGATTCGAACCTGCGACACCTGACACTTCAGAGCGTGCTAAGATAACAATCGGGAAATGATGCTTGTAAGTATTGTTTTCACCCAAAAACAGTTCTACCACCTCAAAAACATTGCTTCAATCCCAAATTATTGCATTCCTGCGACAACGTATGTCAATGTCAATCAGTATTATCAACAATTATCACAAATTCCTGTAACCGAAATAATATTATATGTGTGAAATATAGAATTTTAGGTTGACATTTTTAGAAGGACAGCGGACCCCTTGACCATACCCATCCCTCTCCTCTCCTTCTCGCCCATGATGTCGAAGAAGGACAAAGAGGACTTTCATAATCGCTGATATTTAGTGTAAATACAAAATATCACTTGGTAGTTTGCTTTTGCCCCAGTGTGATTTGATTTTTTTAAATTTTGATTTGGCGATTTAAGTCCACTTCATGAACAGTAATGCTAATCGGGACAGTTTAAAGTTGGATCCGCACCACTTGTGCCTCCACCGGGTATCGAAACCGGAATCCCTTGATTATAAGGCGGCGACGCTACTAACACTGCGCCATCGTTCCCCAGTGTGACTGGACACCTTCAGAGTAAGATAGACCCGATTAGGCGACTTAGCTCTTTTCTGTCAATTGAATATGGCAACACTGGTATGTTTCCTGTAAGCATCACCGGCAACTGCGCCGGCTAAACAGCCCGCCTCCTCCTCCCGCCATAACAGTCTTTGCCGCAACGCGAAGTCTTCCTTGCGTGGGCTCAGGGTCCTTCCTCATGTTGCCTGTGGAGGGTACCGGATCAGTCCTCCTCTTCGCTTTTGCCGGTGTCAGAAAAAATGGCAGTTTGCAATGTTTACTTTACGACAATATTACCAGTTTATGTACGTAATAATATTTTAAGACGGGTTCTTCAATTCTTTATATTTTGGTGTTACCTGCGGTAACAGCGGCTACATGCACGCCACGCCTCTGCATGTATGTCATTTATGTCACTTTCAATCCCTTTGATATTCTCGTTTTCATTGTCAATTTGCTTTTGTAGCCTATTTTCTAATTCCGCGATTTTTTCATTTTGTTGCTTATTTTCTTCAATTTGTTTCTGAATAATTTCCTTAAGTGGGGAGACGGCTGCTTCGATTTGTTCCCTAATAAAAGTAGCGAGTTCGGCGTCCATGGCGTGAGTTCTCGGCATAACTAATTAATCATTAAAAAATAAGAGTTTTCCTTAAGAGCAACATTAAAAAATTCCCTTTTAGTTAAACTTAAAAATTTACCACGTCTCGCGAATTATTAATATTCAGAAATTTAGAAACTACAATTGAGGTTGGGTCACTCCCTACTCCCATTCTTTACTTATCGCCTGTTTTATTCCTCTACATGCTGCGAGGATGACGCGCATGCAACACTCCCGAACAGACGGCAAATTAAGACCTGATCATGATGATTACAACAGTCGAATTTTGATTAATTTAGGTCCCTGTTCGAGGGCATGGCCATATACAACAGATTTGGTGGTTTATTAACGGTCCGTTCCAGGATTCGGCCAGGGAAGCTAGGGGAATTTATGAGCCAAGAGCTCGACCTAACATTACCTGGTCTTGTTTACCCGTTGCAGTTACCAATGATCAGATATTAATTTCTAAACCCTGCAGATAAGGGAAACAAACATAGATTTTAACATGTTTAATTAATAAAGACATAAACCTAACATACTTACACAAGAAAAAGGATACACTTGTTACACATGATTGGCACTTATCGCCACACACGATTGTACACTTATAACACAATACTGTCCCGGGTTCGAACTCTTATGCACACACTCTACCGTGTAAGTTACTCTATTCCAAGTCTCGTCACGCACTTTGGAGGATAACGTTCCTTTTCGAGCCTAGTCGCACACTGTCCTTTCTTCAAAACTATTTCACCAAAACTGTAACTTTTTGTTGATCACGTGTCTCCCTGGCCCAATGAAATCGTTCGGCGTTGTTTTTACCAAACCGTGAGAACAGCATCTCCTGGTCATTCCCTGGATCCTACAGTTTCTGCCACATGTTACATAAATTAGTTCGGCGACGATGGACCGTGTCCAGTCGAAGGGATACAGGGCTGGCTCATTTGTCACTTCTCCCATTCCTTCGTCCTGGTCCCTTCTTGGCTGGGGAAGGAAGGAACGTAGCCCACACAGCAAGAAACATAGTACCCAACTTTCCGAAGGAAAGTATTCTCAACTTGCAGCAACATAGAATTGCCATATATTCCCGTTCCACCGGGGAAAAATTTCTGAACTTGTGAAGAAATTTTTCATCATTTGTCCTTCACTAGTGGAACACCCTGTATATGATGAGTTGAAACTGTATTTCACTCGTGGAACACCCTGTATATAATCACATTAAACTTTGTTCATTCACTTGGTGAACACCCTGTATATAGTTCAGCTGGACTTTTGTCCATTAAGTTCTGTAACACCATGACATATTCTTCTTTCTTCATTAGGTTAGGTAAATCTAACTTAATAAGGTTGAAGGGTATATTTGTCTTCTCGGTTAACAAGGATTAATAACTGCCGATGTCTTCGCAAGTCGTTGGGATGGGAAGGAAACAAGGATGGGTTATTCTCTCTTCTTTCTATCTGGAATGACAAACGTCACTGGGTTTGGACTTCATAAAGTTTTGGTGTTCTCAGGTGTCTACAGAGGAAACCATCCTTTTGTCACTTTGAGTCTATGGGGAACTTCTGGAAGCTTTTCACAAATCACACCACGATATGTCGATTAACTGGATGTGTGGGTAAGGGACACGTGATTTTTCCTCTTCACTGATGAGAGTTCATCTCCTTGGCAAAATGTTCAGATTGTATCCGATGAAATGTCCTATCACCATCACTTCACTTAATGTTTGTTTAGCGTTTAATCACATTGTTATTTAATGTCAATAATTGTCTATCCTAAATGCTTCATCACCATGCATTAGGAATATACTCGTTTTAATTTAGTTTATTTTCCCAAAAATTTGCAGGATATATTATACACATACATTTTACTTCTACCGTTCACACATAGAGAGATAATGCTATTTCACGTATCATGATTACACTTACTAGTAGATAATTCTCAACTCGAATATATTTATTGAAAGTCAGAAAATGAATAATGTGACCATATCAGTTATATTAATAATATGATAATGGTGAACTCTAATAACACTATATTAATTGTCCTTACTTTATCAATGGTCATTTTGGAACCTGAAAAGTACATAAATAAATGCTGAATAAAAGAAGTAACATGAACACGAATTGTATACAGATAATTGTCCTTCTCTTTAGTAATTATCTGACCATCATGATGATAAATTACACAGATTTTTATAACCCATTTTTATAATACCTCATACACGTAAACATAAAGAAAAAGATCAATAAAATACACTAATAAGCAAATGAAATTTCAACGTTGACCTAACATCAGTAAATTCTAAGCATAACATATGGGACATTTGAATATACTAAAATGAAATTAAAACATTTTGAACTCAATTACCTCATGAATACAGCTGTTGATTCTCATACACATTCACCTATAATTGAAAATAAACAAACTTCTACTTAGGTTTCACTTTTGAAACTACCAGATAACATATTTATTTTGAAATTGATTAGAATTATGATATTGAACATAATAAACAGACAAGAGTTCAAGATGTCATTTTTTTCATGAGTTAAAAGTTGACATAATACTCATATTTTCAAGACATAATATTTCAATAAAATACTTTTTTTTTTATCTGTTAATTAGATTTTTATATGATTCTTCATAGAAACTTAAGAACAAAATGCCAAAACATGACAATATGTAAATACTTTTTGCCCTAAGAATATCATCCGTATAAAATAGACTTATAAAGTATAAATGCGTCAATGATATGACCTCATTTTGGCCTATTAATATGTTCATATTGATTAGTTTAATTTTATTCAATAAGCTTGCAATCATCACATTTATATGTATAGTTTTTCTTTTATAATAAGCAAATAATATACGTTAAAGACAAGTTTGGTTTTTTCAAATTTACCATGACCATCATTAATAATTTTTCTTCCTAAATAAATTTATTTCAGCACATACCTAACACTTTACTTTCACTGTCAATTCAAAGTTATTAAACTACTACTGAAAAACATAAAATGTGCTAATAGCGGAATAAGTACATATTACCACATATATAAAATATCTCAGATATCATAATTATTGCTTGTTATTCGTACTGAAACAATTGTAATCTTTCTCAGGCAATAACCCAAAATCACTCCTTAATATTATGTTGTTCACAAGTTTTTCAAGAGTACTGGAAAAAAGTATATATAACTTTCTAATTTCTAAATAACTCTACATAACTCTTTCTACCATTTATTACTTCATAGAAAATACCTATTTTATTCATAAATTGACACATAACTAAATTTTTATAGATACGAGTATAATAGTATCTGTAAGTAAAATATGTGAACACATCACTCAGAATATTTCATCTGTACTTATACCTCAGAATCCGTACTTCACTAATTTCGAAATAATAATAATAATAATAACAACACATAATTAAAGTTATGTAAATCATCTTACTGACTAAACTATTTCATCTTCACTCAAATTAAGTATTGTAAATAACGAGTGTAAATATACATCAAATCATTTTCTTATATATAAAAAATGGTATTTAGAATTTAATATGAAAATTACTATGCTAACTTCATTGTCATAAAAACACTATAAAATTCTCTTGAGCCTTTCATCATTCTATCGTTCGACCTAAGAATAAATTTATCTTTCTTACTTCACCTTCTCTCTCACCAATTAGTAATTAATCACGTGCAGCTCATGCTTTGAGAAACGTGTTAGAAAGTGCATGCTCATTTGGCATAATGCAGCATAGGCAATGTTAGTTTCA
This sequence comes from Lepisma saccharinum, assembly GCF_977018435.1. Classification (NCBI taxonomy): domain Eukaryota; kingdom Metazoa; phylum Arthropoda; class Insecta; order Zygentoma; family Lepismatidae; genus Lepisma; species Lepisma saccharinum. The sequence goes on along the minus strand of NC_139229.1, from coordinate 63,807,717 downwards.
ATACAAATGTCTAGCATAATCTTATGATCAAGTCCTATAACTACTTATACTTAATAACTTGTAGCAAATGCAATGAATACAATATACATTCCTATAAAGATATGAACTAATACACAAGCAATAATAATACGCTAAGCAATCCCAATCGATACTTGTTTATAAAGTAATAACTATAGCACTACTGAAATACATTCTTCTAGCTACTACTAACTATTTTCTAGAATAACCCTTATTATTTATTTTCAAATCAAAATACTAAAATAATATGATTACCTACCAAATTAAATTACTTTCTATCTGGAATCTCCTCTCTCTCTTTTACTGACCGACTTACTGATTACCTTCTTTCCTATTTTTCAAATTTATAGAATAAAATAGCCTGTTCGCCAGTGAAGAACCTGTTCCTTTAACAACTCCTAGAAAGTCAATCTGAATCCAAACAAAAACAAATGACACTTGTTACAACACTAAGTATAGTTGACTAGACCAGAAGAGATGTTCTTACATAATTTCCTTAAAATTAAAAAGTTAAATATGAATATCCTTACAAAAAAAAAAAAAATAATATAGCACAATTAAAGTTACTTGGATTATGTATAACTATGACACTTGGAACAAGAATGCTATCCTTCGAGCAACATGTTCTTGAAAGAAACTGTGTCACTAAGGTAGACATCCCCTTTTTTCTTGTCGATGTGACCTTCACTCCGGCCATCCCAGCTGACTGACCATTCCTACCCTTCAGGGGGAGGGGTAGTTACGAAACTTCTCTTCTTTTGCCTCAAAAGCCATAAACCTGGCCTTCTAGGACCGTGCTATTTCTTTACACACACAATAATAATAAAAATCACAAAAATAAAAGAAATTAACTAATTATATGATAACTTCAAACATTTACTAGCGATATAGTATGTACCAACTGCGTTATATATATTTTTAACAACTAATAATCATTTTCCTTTCATGTGCTGTGAGTACGAGTGCGTTGTGAGAGAAAGAAAAACATTGACCTGCGAGGGATGGTTGCTAAAAGACCCTCTATTCTTCCTTTCCCTTTTCTTACCAATGTATCCAACACCTTTCTTCTTCCGAAACTTTAAATAAATGAAACCTTTGTAACCACTGACAAATTTATGGTGGACCCTAGACCTCCTTAATCTATTTTTAAAAGTAAATTTGCATTCAATGACGCTGCATATAAGTCTATAAAATACTTCCAACTTTTAATTTTCACTGCCGAGCATACCTCAAGCAAAATAAAACAAATTACATTTATCTTATGACATTGTGTACTGTTCAAATTGATTAATAATATACTCTTCCACTTGTGACATTAAAATTGAAGCATATTTCAGCATGTAACTTATTCATCCTGAAACAAAAATCGTCGTATGTCCCCCCTACTCTAGTAAAATATCCCTTCTACTTAGCATCGTTCCTACCAGCGGAACTCGCACACAAAATAAACCCATCGCCTTCCTGGCGGTACAAATAAAATAACCCTCGCTCTCTGGCGGACACAATAATAATAATTACTCGCACTATGGCGGTACTAATAAAACCAACTTCATCACTCATTGGCGGACACAATAAAGTAATACTCACCGCCTTCCTGGCGGAACCATCTAAAAAAAATCATCGCTCTCTGGCGGACGCAAAAAGTAATTGCTCTCTTGGCGAAACTAATAAAATATAATCTCTACGCTCATTGGCGGACACAATAAAATAACTTCATCGCCCATTGGCGGATACAACTAAATACATCTCATCGCTCTGTGGCGGACTCTATAAAATAACTTCATCGCTCATTGGCGGGCACAATAAAATAAACTTCTTGCTTCTCAACTATGTCACATCACGTCGTCTCACTTTAAACTTAAATTTCACCTGAATGTCACAGCACAAAATTTTTCACATTACTTGAGCTTTAAAAAATAAAAATGTGCATACATTTCTTAACTTTTAATCGAAGTTCATTTATTTATGTAATGAATATTTCCTTTTTCACAGCGTTTAATTATCATACTGTTGGATTACGGGTCACCACTTTAATAGACTGTTATACGAATTTCTTTAGTATTAATTAAATCTTCACTCATCGTATAAACTGACGTATTTTAGATAATTTTTATTCATTAAACACATTACGACACTCTCACGTACACTCCTTATCAATTAAACAAAACACGTTAATCACTCACTAAATATCACTTTTCACGGAACACATTAAGCATTTAATTAATTTCACTGATGAAATAATGCAATTGGCACAGAAAGAAAATTTACACTAAGCTTAATTATCATTTTATGACATATTTACATCTCAATGTGTTGGTTCCTCCATTATGACTGAAATGGGCGGGTCCTTTGGTAGTTTAATAAAGGGCTATTTCTTGCGGGATCATGATCATGGACTGGCCCACCCGATGCGTTTTCAGATCTGGGCAGTTTCTTAGGTGCACTCACTGTTGCTTGCCTGTGGTCATAGCCACCACCGCGATCAGCCTCGTGATTCCTTTGTGGAGGGATGGGTCGCCGCTCTCTCGGGAGACCCTCATACCAATGCAAATAGTCCCATCTCCTTATCCTAGTCCACCTGTTATGTCCATCGGTTCCTTTGATATTCCTCAAATAATATCTCCTTTGCCCAATTGAACAATTCCGAATCTTCATGTGACTGACATGTTGCTTGACACCAACTTTACCTATCTCACAGTCGAGTAATGCAAACGTATTTGGAGTTTCATCCTGCAAGCAATAGTAAGGGTGTTCGTAGGTATCACAATATCTTTTGGTTCTTTGATCTAGCAAGCTACTCAAGTAATGAGTCTGCGAGAAAGCCAGGGCAAGCTCTTGCATCTCAGGTCTGTATGCCCTTTCTTGGTTTTGTTTTGCATTTCTTTTCTTCTCTTGACACTCATTATTAGTCTCTCCCTGCTTTAATTTCCTCACAAAATTATCACTATCATCAAGCTTTTCATTCAAACCTGGACTCTCATCTTTTCCCGCAATATTCTCATGTATGCAGTGGCGTGGCGTGGATTTTTAAAAGTGTTACCGGTTATCAGTAGGACATTTAAGGGAGACTTGGGCGCCTCCCCACCTCATGCCCCCCCCCCCCCCCCAATGTCTTCCAAGTAGTTCATATAATATTAATCTGGTACGTATGCAATTCAATACTAGATTTTGGTAAAGTTATTAATCAGAAAAAAAATGTTGACATAAGGACTAAAGTGAAATCGCAAACATTGGTTGTTGACACAATAATACGTAATTTGATACTTACAGAAACATCGAAGGCTACTTATAGAGCAGATCAATCCGACTTTGAAAATAGTTATATGATGCTGGGATCCCGGGTTCGAAACCTAGCTTGGGCATGGGCGTTTGTGATGTCTATTCATCAATTTAATCATATCATCACTCATCCCCATCTTCGCAAATTAGCCAAAAGTGGCACAAGCGAAGCAAAATCAATCAAATCAAATCAAAAAACTTCTATGATGCTGTCATAAAGAGAAGTTTTTCATTTGAATTTGAATTTTTGGGTGCGTCATGGTCCATGTTATCCACATCTGAATTCGACACGTTTTTTTTTTTCACCCGAAAATAGAGTACATGGCCAACAAAAGAGTTTAGACAACTGCACACATCCACATAACCACGGATAGTCGTTATACCACGAAACATTGAAATGTCGGTCATATCCAGCAGACGACTTGGTTTTTAAATCGTTCAAAATAGGCTTTGGCCTCCCTTTCGCCACAATTTCGATTTTTTCTGCAAAATAACGAACCGAAAGATTGCTTCAAAATATCTTCTATCGCACGATTACACACACTGTCCAGATAGGATGAACCCGCCACCTCGGAACTCGGAGCAAGCTTCATAAATTAATTGACAATGCCCGAAAACAACATAAAGACGAAAGACACCAGTCACAAAACTCCCACTGCACAGTCCCTCCCACAAACCGTTGTTTACTTTTGTAACACGTGAAGCACCCTCCTTGCCCCCTCCCCTCTCAGCATCTGCCCTTCCCCAATATTTCCTTCGGAACCTGCAAGAAGTCCCGTTCTACTAATGTTGCCATCTTAGTTCTTTTGAAACCAGATTTGCCCAAATCGCGAAACTTTTCGTTTCAAATAAGACGTATGTAGAGTAGATGTAGTCTTCATCTGTTTCCTAACTACTCCCACTCCCATGTTTCGCTAAATCCACTGAAATCTCATTTCTGACACCACTACCATTTCGTATATTTTACGTCCTTTGCTACCTTTAAGGCTTTCGCTTTATAGGATAATCGTGACGATGACGATGCGTGGTGAATTATTGAAATAAAATTATTATTTCTTTGTGTATGTAATTATTAATTTTTATAATTATGTAAGTAAAATAATAACAACGAACATTGAAATAACCATTTCTTGCTGAGGATTCGAACCTGCGACACCTGACACTTCAGAGCGTGCTAAGATAACAATCGGGAAATGATGCTTGTAAGTATTGTTTTCACCCAAAAACAGTTCTACCACCTCAAAAACATTGCTTCAATCCCAAATTATTGCATTCCTGCGACAACGTATGTCAATGTCAATCAGTATTATCAACAATTATCACAAATTCCTGTAACCGAAATAATATTATATGTGTGAAATATAGAATTTTAGGTTGACATTTTTAGAAGGACAGCGGACCCCTTGACCATACCCATCCCTCTCCTCTCCTTCTCGCCCATGATGTCGAAGAAGGACAAAGAGGACTTTCATAATCGCTGATATTTAGTGTAAATACAAAATATCACTTGGTAGTTTGCTTTTGCCCCAGTGTGATTTGATTTTTTTAAATTTTGATTTGGCGATTTAAGTCCACTTCATGAACAGTAATGCTAATCGGGACAGTTTAAAGTTGGATCCGCACCACTTGTGCCTCCACCGGGTATCGAAACCGGAATCCCTTGATTATAAGGCGGCGACGCTACTAACACTGCGCCATCGTTCCCCAGTGTGACTGGACACCTTCAGAGTAAGATAGACCCGATTAGGCGACTTAGCTCTTTTCTGTCAATTGAATATGGCAACACTGGTATGTTTCCTGTAAGCATCACCGGCAACTGCGCCGGCTAAACAGCCCGCCTCCTCCTCCCGCCATAACAGTCTTTGCCGCAACGCGAAGTCTTCCTTGCGTGGGCTCAGGGTCCTTCCTCATGTTGCCTGTGGAGGGTACCGGATCAGTCCTCCTCTTCGCTTTTGCCGGTGTCAGAAAAAATGGCAGTTTGCAATGTTTACTTTACGACAATATTACCAGTTTATGTACGCAATAATATTTTAAGACGGGTTCTTCAATTCTTTATATTTTGGTGTTACCTGCGGTAACAGCGGCTACATGCACGCCACGCCTCTGCATGTATGTCATTTATGTCACTTTCAATCCCTTTGATATTCTCGTTTTCATTGTCAATTTGCTTTTGTAGCCTATTTTCTAATTCCGCGATTTTTTCATTTTGTTGCTTATTTTCTTCAATTTGTTTCTGAATAATTTCCTTAAGTGGGGAGACGGCTGCTTCGATTTGTTCCCTAATAAAAGTAGCGAGTTCGGCGTCCATGGCGTGAGTTCTCGGCATAACTAATTAATCATTAAAAAATAAGAGTTTTCCTTAAGAGCAACATTAAAAAATTCCCTTTTAGTTAAACTTAAAAATTTACCACATCTCGCGAATTATTAATATTTAGAAATTTAGAAACTACAATTGAGGTTGGGTCACTCCCTACTCCCATTCTTTACTTATCGCCTGTTTTATTCCTCTACATGCTGCGAGGATGACGCACATGCAACACTCCCGAACAGACGGCAAATTAAGACCTGATCATGATGATTACAACAGTCGAATTTTGATTAATTTAGGTCCCTGTTCGAGGGCATGGCCATATACAACAGATTTGGTGGTTTATTAACGGTCCGTTCCAGGATTCGGCCAGGGAAGCTAGGGGAATTTATGAGCCAAGAGCTCGACCTAACATTACCTGGTCTTGTTTACCCGTTGCAGTTACCAATGATCAGATATTAATTTCTAAACCCTGCAGATAAGGGAAACAAACATAGATTTTAACATGTTTAATTAATAAAGACATAAACCTAACATACTTACACAAGAAAAAGGATACACTTGTTACACATGATTGGCACTTATCGCCACACATGATTGTACACTTATAACACAATACTGTCCCGGGTTCGAACTCTTATGCACACACTCTACCGTGTAAGTTACTCTATTCCAAGTCTCGTCACGCACTTTGGAGGATAATGTTCCTTTTCGAGCCTAGTCGCACACTGTCCTTTCTTCAAAACTATTTCACCAAAACTGTAGCTTTTTGTTGATCACGTGTCCCCCTGGCCCAATGAAATCGTTCGGCGTTGTTTTTACCAAACCGTGAGAACAGCATCTCCTGGTCATTCCCTGGATCCTACAGTTTCTGCCACATGTTACATAAATTAGTTCGGCGACCATGGACCGTGTCCAGTCGAAGGGATACAGGGCTGGCTCATTTGTCACTTCTCCCATTCCTTCGTCCTGGTCCCTTCTTGGCTGGGGAAGGAAGGAACGTAGCCCACACAGGAAGAAACATAGTACCCAACTTTCCGAAGGAAAGTATTCTCAACTTGCAGCAACATAGAATTGCCATAGTTTCAAGTTTGTATTTTTTCGAAGTGTTTGTATAGTTGCAAAGTATTGATGCTCCAAAGGATGGACTGTGTTACGTCATTTGATGCAGTGTAGGTGTTGCTGTCTACGCAGGTAGGAAATGACCGCTGAAATGCATACAATTAACGGAAATAAACTTTCTCGTATATTGAAAGAAAATTGGAGATAATGCGTGTGCTGGTCGACCAACTCCAAACTTGAAGAAAGAAATAAAAATGATGTAGCGTTTCAATGAAAGGGTCTCAGGTTTCTAGTACGCACATGCCATTGGTTTCCATTACCCTTTAATAATTGTAGGACCATTGTGATTAGTCGTTTTATAATTGAATGCATGGTCGTCCGAAGGGGAAAAGTGGCCACATCCGCCTGGAAAATTAATGTCAACCTAAAACCATTTATTATCCACATATAATTTCATTTCAGTCACAGTAATTTATGATAATTATTAGAGAGGCGTCTCAGGGACTGAAGGAGTGTTTTCTTGAGAACAACACTATTACAGGGGAAATGTGCCTCGTTTGTCCCCCCCTGCAAAATATATATATATATATATATATATATATATATATATCTTCCTTCCCATCCCTGGAACAAATCTTTAGGACGTCCATGATTTTCTAATAAAACTCGAAATGTCTTTCATAGAGGCACAATTTATTGTACTTAATTTTAGCCCTAAATTCGCACACCTCTACTATGAAAAAATTATGTACCAATCTTTTAGCGCCCCCCACGATCCCTTTGTTTTGCAAAGAAAGTCTATTTGCGGAAACTGAATATGTGTCATGATTTCGGTGAACCCCCAGGAAAATAATGCACGAGCCGCGCCTGGCCTGTATTGGTATGGAACTGGGTAGGCAGTACATGACGTCAGAATATTGCCTGATGACCTGAAGAGTAATCATTTATTACAATCATGTCAAATGAGGTGTTACATACGGTACAGAAGTGAATGACGCGTGACTGAGTACATAATACAAACAAATTTATTTGATAACAATGCCAAGGGAACAAAAAAGAAACGTACTATCATTGATCACAATAATACCTGTGTCGACAGTGAAACACAACAATTTGTTTCTGTCTTCTGCACTGGATGTGTCGCATACGGCACTGCTTAACTACAACAGTGGCTCGATGTGACGACCACCAACGTCGTTGCACACATTGCATCAACGAATCATGTTCTGGTACACTCGCTCCATCACACCTCGTGTCCCGTCAATCTCTTGTGCAGCGATCATAACTCGTGCCAGCAGTTCGTACTCTGTCTCTACAGGAGTCTCGTACACCATACTCTTCATACGACTCCACAAGAAATAGTCCAATGGCATTAAATCCGGCGATCGTGGTGGTCACACGGTTGGACCACCTCAGCCTATCCATCTTTGCCTGAATCTTCGGTTAAGATGTCTCCGAACGTCACGTGTAAAGTTAGGCGGTGCGCCATCGTGCTGAAACCACAGTTCCTGACGGACGTTCAATGGCACAGCATCCAAGAACAGGACCAATACTTCCTGTAGGAAAATCAAGTACGCGGCACCTGTTAGCCTGGCTGGAAGAAGGTACAGCCCGATCACATGACCGTCCAGAATACCTGCCCACACATTGATAGCAAATCTGTGATGGAATCCCCAGACATGGGTTGCATGAGGGTTTTCGTCTGGCCAGACATGGCTGTTTCGAGAATTAAAAACACACTCACCAGTGAATTTACATTCATCTGTGAACAGAAGTCGACGTGGAAACTGTAGCTCATCGATGCAGCGGTGCAGAAAACATGTGCAGAAGTTAACGCGTGGTACAAAATCGACTGGTCTCAAAGCCTGTACCCTTTGGTGGTGGTAAGGATGTAGTAGTTGTTGCTCATGCAGAACCTCCCACACGATGCTTCGAGAAACACCCATTGCACGTGCAATTGTTCGCATACTTGTTGACGGGTCCTGTTCAACGTGGTGCTGTACAGCCTCTTCCAATTTGGGTGTGAGGCGTCTCTTTGGAGCACCACAGTCCTTCCTGTCGGCGGTGAAGGTACCTCGTTCTTGGAGCCGTTGCATAATGCTGGCAAAAAGGGTATGCGATGGAGTCGCACGTTGTGGATAACGCTCTTGATACAGCCGACGAGCTGCTCTTCCATTCCCTTCCGCTGCGCCATACACAAGGATCATGTCCGTGTATTCTGCAAACGTGTACTCAACCATGTTCATCGGAGGCGCACAAGCACATGAATGGGGCTCCAGGCAGGATACTGCGGCAGGGTAGACGTCACGTGCCATCAGGTTTTCTTCTGTCGTCATGTACTGCCTAACTGGTTGCATACCAACACAGGCACAGCCGACACATTGCCATGGTTGTAGCATGGAAACGGTACGTTTCCGGACATGGTTCCTATTCCAAATATTGTCTACTCAGTCCCCTCTATTAGCCCTAGTAGTTTGTAAGGGGAATTTCCGAGCACCCTGTAGTTACACAATGATCTTGGGTTTAGGAAAGTGTGTAACAGATGGGTTCCTAGGCAGCTGTCCAAATATCACACGTAAGCACAGGAGACTAGTCATAGCATTTGGACCATGATGAACGTGAAGGAGATACTTTTCTTAATCGAATTGTGATAGGAGACGAGACCTAGCTACAACATTACAAACCAGAGAATAAGAGACACAGTCCATCGTCTCCGGCTATGAAAAAAAATCAAGTCTTAGATTGTCACTGGGAAAGTCATACTGACCATATTTTGGAATACCAATGACCCTATATTGGTGCACTTCAAAAAGGATCAAACTGTGACCACTGCTCAATACTAGTGAACAAGTTGAAGCCTGCAATATGATAGGAAAACCAGGGACTTCTCTCAAAAAGAGAACTGTTTCTTCACTACAATATCCACCCCATACAGTAGTGTATACCTAGGTACAATGCATACAGTGGACACACTATGTGCTCTGAAATTTGAGGTGCTGAAACATACTCCACATAATCTTGGTGTTATTGCACTTTCACTTGATTGTAAAAGTTTGCATTTCCAGGGTCGGAAGTTTGCAGATGACAGTGAGGTAATGGAAGAGGTGCAAAGTTGGTTAAAGGCCACACCAAAAAGCTTTTTCCTAGATGGCATCCACAATCTTGTGGCAGGTGTAAAAAGTGTGTTGGATGCAGACTGCACGGTGGTTCACATCCCACTTTAAACTGTAGGTCCAGTCCTGATTAGCCTATCTGTGCATAAAGTGAGCTTACAAACAAACAAGTGTGTTGCAAAGCAAGATGACTATGTTGAAAAATAGCACACAAACAATTTTTCTGTTGTAAAAAATTAATAAAATTCCCGTTATTAATTGATTTATCTCGTTTATTTATGACCTTGCTGATAAATTGCAAATACACAATTATCAAAGGCTTTAAGACAGGGGTTCCCAAACTTTTCGTTTCACGGCACCCTTAGTGTTTCAAGATTTATTTGCAGCACCCAAGTCAGAATGTCTAACGATTGCAAAGCTCAGTTAGTGTGTTTAAGTTGCTTGCCTTAAGTTAAGAAATAAACACACATTTTAAACTCAGAAACATTTTATGTGTAAAATGTACTAAATAAGCACATATTTGGAACAATCATATTCATATTCATTGATTGATTGATTTGTTGTTTTAAATCCACTTTATTTTATGCACATTAAGGCTAATCGGGACTGGACCTACAGTTTAAAGTGGAATCTGATCCACTATGTGCCTCCACCGGGTATCGAACCTGGGACCCCTTGATTACATCATATTCATAAGAATCACTGTCATTCCAGTAAACATATTGAAACATTTTGTGGCACCCCTGTAAGCAAGCCATGGCACACCAGGGTGCCACAGTGCACATTTTTGGGAACCACTGCTTTAAGACCAAGATTCACCAATCATACTGCACATGGATAATATCATTAATGTTAACAAGCTATGGAAGAAAAATAGACCGGAAAATCTAAGGACCAAACATGATGTAGCCTCGAGAATACTTTACAATCATGAACTGAAAGATGTCAGAAATGAAAGCAATGAAATTCAGCTGAGTAGGACACCATATTAGAATGAACAACAATAGTAGTGAAAAAAAGTATTGTCTGTAAAATCTGAGGACAGACGGAGAGGTTGACCCAAGAAGAAATGGATAACTGAAGGAGGGAGGGAGGGAGGGAGGGAGAGAGAGAGAGAGAGAGATTGAGGGAGATTGAGGGAGAGAGAGAGAGAGAGAGAGAGAGACACACACTCCTAATGCCAAAGGAAGATGAAAAACAACCTAAAGAAGTAGAAGAGCAACAACCAACCTATTGAATTCCACACAAAAACTATTTTAGCACAGTAAATTTGTAAATGTACATGCCATTCACGTAACAGAAAAAAACACCCTAATACGTGTCTTTAACAATACAACATTCGTATAAAAAGCACTTTCTATACAAAATTTAAAAAATAAATGAAAATTTTTCCAACACAATAATAGTTTATTTCTGTTCAGTATAAAAATGAAGTATATTTACAAATATTTGTTTTCTTTTCACTTTCATTTTAAGGTGCAGCAAAAATTCTTATATATATGCCAGTTAGAACTTACTCTGAAGATTAGTAACCTATTTTCCAAGGTATACACAACAAGATCCTGAAAATAAGGCTACAGTATCAAAATATAACTTAAATGAAGTATTTCTTTCTCATTTACATAACACTTAAAAAAACAGAGTACGCTGCAAACATAAGAAAACTGTCTCATCCATATCACAAGCATAGTCATATTTGGTTAAAGCATGGTTCCAGAATTTCAAACAATCCATAATGATGTCCACTTCTTCTTGCTATATCAAAGGGAGTGTCACCACTACCATTTTTAACCCCTGGTTTTAAGTAAGGGTTCATCAGTAGCAGATGTATTGTTGAATTGGCATAACTGTTGCCTGAAGCCAAATGTAATGGTGTCTGGGCTAGAAAGAAAAGTCAAATTTAAAAAGGAAACCACACACTCAAATAAGGTGACAGGGTTCCCATTTATCTTGGTTTGCTTCCCTGACTTTCCATACAAATTTAAAATAAATTTTCAAACATTCTGTGGTGCTAAAAAACATAAGTTTTAAGTGATACTCTACTTGCTATTCAAGAGAATATAGTTTATTCAACATTTTTCAAAATAAATTAACGAAATTTAACTACAGAAACATTTTTACTAGGGCTGAGCCGATACCAAGTATCGGTTGATATTTTTGCACTGATACTAGTCGATACCATTGTTTTTGAGTCGATAGAAGTGTGGCCAAAACCAAAAATTTGTTCCCTTTCAAAGGTTCGTCAGCTTTTCCAACATACCTTTGGTTTTGAAAGAAAAAAAAATATATAGCACATTTGTTAAATGAACCTGTACTCAAGTTTCCGTGAACAGGAAGTACGTGACACAAAAATCCATACGCAGATAAGACTCGTCAAGTATCTTGCAAATCAAGAGTAACGTGAAATTATCCCCATAGGAGTTCCTTCCAAGTCTACCAGGCTTTGATCCCACAGATGCCGTCTCGTGTAACAATAATCCCAATGAGGTTCCGGTAGAAAACAAGGCACCTGGTGTAGTTTGGGCATCATCTCTCTCTTTAGAGACCTCCCGCAGTCAAAACAGTCATCCCCAATGTGAGTAGTGGACGTGTCTCACACATAGTAAGCAGCATATTCCTGGAAATTCAAATACCTCTTCTAATCCCCCATTTCCTTTCCAACTTTTAGACTTTATATTGTCCCGACCTGGATAACTGGGTTTCAACAGGCATGTTTTGGGGCACAGGGAACGCGACAAGGGAATACTTTTCTTTGAACGACAGTTGATGACACTTATTTTCTGGAAAGTGTAGTGCAAAGTCACGTCGGAATATCACTGTACTGAAATTGATCACCTCATATAGAAGCAAGAGACTGGTAAGTTTTCATTCCTCTCCTTAAATTTATTTTACTAATTTTTATTATTTTTGATAAAGGACAAAAAAGAGATGAGATTGGTTTCACATTACAGCTTTACTGTTAGTTTTAGACGTTGTGTCCAGGGCTGGTAAATCGCCAATTATTCTTGTGTTCACGGATGATTTAATTAGTTTTGGAAGAGTAATCCCTTAGTTTTAGAGGAGGTTGAACATTGGGGTAGAGGGGGAGCATGACCACAAAATTGCCTCACTCTTACGTAGCTGCACTTAATATTTCTCTCATATTTGAAACATCTAATCAATTGTTACCTTCCTAAAAAAAAGACTGTAAAGTTGAGATGTATTGTAGGAAGAGAGCATCATTTGGTGGGTTAATTTACTCATCACTCCTCGTCAGAAATGCATACGTATAAAATGTAATAATAATAATTACACACACACACACATATATATAATTAGCCTTTTATATTTAAAATTGAAATTATACAGGCATCGGTATCGGTGGGTATCGGTGCGAGTTTCGGCATCAGTATCGATTTAAAGTGATATCAGTTCAGACCTAATTTTTACATAAAATAACTACATCAAGAAGATACATCAAGAAAATAGTTGAATTTATTTTCATTGCCTAATCCTATGTAATGAAAATTTTTGGATTTGTTTATAAAATTTCATGATTTTTCTTTCTCACTCATATTTTGGTTGATTCCGAGGTCACAGGAACCCTGAGCAATGTACTTATGATTTCACAAGTGCAAATCTTTCTCTCTCTCCAGTACGAACAGTTGCCACAATTAAACTACAGTTGAATTTTAGGATAGTCCAAATATATAACACACAATGCCTGCTGTCAAATAAATACAGGGAATTGATAATTTAAAAAGCCCATGTAAAAGGTATGGAAAAAAAATTCCGGTAAGTTGGTACCAATATACCTAATTGTCGCGTAGAGTTTTGGCACGATATGTTGACCAGTTTGTTTACAGCTGTTGGTTAGGTTAGTTGACCTCAAGTGTGCTCAGCGATTTTTAATATGGATAAAAATATAAAACAAAGAGTTTGCCTCATATTTTGTGTTGTCAATGAAATTTCATGTGCTGAATCATTGAAAATGTTGGAGAAGGCCTACGGTGAGTCAGTTTTATCGAAAACATGAGCATATGAGTGGTACAAAGCATTCAAAGAAGGACAAGAAGTGGTTGAAGACTTGCATCATTCCGATTGACCTTCAACGTCTTCGACTGATGAAAACATCGACAAAGTGAAGGAAATGCAGTGGCGTATGCTGGTTTTAACTAGTGGGTAATCTCAGACACTTGATTCATCCACCCACTCCTGAAGTCTCCCTGCAAATTTACCTCAACATTCATACAGGATTTACGAATGTATGTGTGAAAAATGTTACCTTATTGTTGCGACCACTGTCGAATAGTTGTGATTGCACTTTCAGTTAATCTACGTTTAGAATTTCAAACAATAAAACAAGATAATATAATAAATCTATAAGAAAAAACCTGTAACAAAGAATATGAAAGGAATTCGGTAGTGAAATAAAAACCCTCAATATTAATTGAAGTGTAAAATTCAAGTTACCCCAGTACCCACTTCTGATTCCTGGTTTTTGTTTTTATACACGGAAGTTTGAGTTCAAGACCTGTGGTACAAGAGATTCTACTGGCCTACCTAAATTAACTATTTGCAATTTCTCCGGAAAAGATCCCGTTCCAAATATTTTCACACGAAAATATTATATTATATCCATTGCCTTTAACTTTAAACACAGCACTAGCACGAATACTAAACCAGCTAAACGAATATTAAATTCTCGAATCGCTACAACACGCATTCAATTCCCTACGCCAATCTTCTATTGTGGTTCCTTACTGCTTGACACAGACTTCATATTCCCTGCGATGCGCGAGGTTATATAAGTTGGAATCATTGCATTTTTTGTTTATATATTTTACATTCAAACATCTTTTATCATTATGATCATTATTAATCTAGAGAGGGGGGAGAAGCAACTTAAATTACCTAATATATGTGTACGTTTACATATAATTTATTTCTGATAGCTTTCCCTTTTAAAAATTATTCATTTCTGTGAAAGAAGTACTCTCACTGGTTTTGAAGGCTACAAAGAAAGTAATCACGCATTTTAAAATACAAAAATGAATAAAAGTAAGCATATAAATAGTTTAATTACTTCATTAATCGATTTATTAAATTGTTATTTGACGTCGCTTTTCTGCCACTTTTGGCTAATCACTACGAGTGATGATATGAAATTGATGAAGGGACATTTTCAAAGAGCACCCATGCCCAGCCCGGTATTCGAACCCTGGAGCTCTGACGTCGTAGGGAGCTGTGGCAACCACTCCGCCACAGAGGTTGGTGTAATTTCTTGAATTTCTAGTTAAATTTTTAATTTATTTAATTACCGTCATCTTCAATATTAAAGCTTTTTTTTTCCTATGACAATATCTGTTGAAATAGCAGATATCAGGAAGACAGAAGCAAATGTAAAATGAGAATTAACATAGAATTGGTTCGCAAATGTTGTTCACATTTCCCTGTTTCTTGCGCACTTTCAGATGTATTTTCTCTACTTTCCTTTTCAGTACGTAATTTGCGAACCCAGAATTCTGTTTCCTGAGAAATTTCCCTGTCGTAAACAACACAGCTACTACGATACAAAGGCCACCGGGGAAGAATGGCAGAAGAGGGTGCCAGAACGGCAAAGGCTCTGGGGTGGAGAGTGCGACCGATGGACTCTCTCCAGAAGCAGCTTACCCTTGCCACGGAATAACCGCGCCTGAGAAGCAGTGTTTCCTTGCCCTTCCGTCAAGGGATTTAAAGGGAGCCGGTGGAATCTCACCCTGACGTCACCAGATTCCACCAGCTGGAGAAAGTGGCTGAAAGCCTCTCGGACATTCAGCAGCAAACGTTTGAAAAACATTTGCGCACTGGAAGTAAAGAAATATGCGAATCAAAGATTGGTTCGGAAGAATATTGCCAAGAAATAAAAAACAACTTTTTTTAAAAATTATAGTCGGGTCATCTCCGATTACCTAGGTGACCCAGAGTATACGCCGCTGAGGAAATGGTGATGGAAAATCGTCATATGAATCCATTCCCACCATCTTACTTGATGTTTTGGGCATGAGACACATCGTGGCACGGTTTATTCCGAAGGAAGGAGCTCAATTTTCTTCAAAAAGAGCTCCGCAAACAGGTTGCTGAAGACATGCTTGAAGGAGCCAATTCAGACCTCTATTCAAGAAACGCATCATAACGGGTGACAAGACAAGGGTTTATAAGTTTGATATGCAAACCAGCCAACAAGCTTCGGAATGGTGCTTTGACAATGAGCCGAAACTGAAAAAAACACGTCAAAGTCAATCAAAATCAATCATGTTGACTGTTTGACTATCGTGGTATTATCCACTCGAAACTCCTTCCAGAGGGGTAAGCAATCAACAAACAATATTATCTAGGCATTTTTTCTTTGTTCCCCAAACTCAAATTACTACTTCGTGGAAGACGTTTTGTGTCCATTGAAGCCATAAAACAATATTCGCAGAAGGAGCTGAAGACCATACCGGGAAGCGCCTGAAAGAAGTGTTTTGACGACTGGATTATTTGTTGGCATAAGTGTATCGCATCGAATTGGGCCTAATTTGAAGGCAACAAAATAAATTTGGATGATTAAACCAATATTTTGAGTTTTATTTAACAACTTGTGGTATTTATTTGACAGAGCAGTATATTTACAAAATAAAAGGGCCTCCCTGATGGAGTATTAACAAACATTGTCCTTGATTTGAATTTAAAATTTTGGGTGCGTCAGCACTAAGGCTATTTTGCACCCGTCACATTATAAGGGATCCAGCCCCTTATCGTTACACATAACTCTAACGTTGCATAACTAAAATCATAAAATATTAAAATCTTCTGACTTTCGTTAAAAGCTGAGGCTGTAAAGGGGCACTCAGCACACATAAGGACAAAAGAACAGGACAATACAAACACAATTATACTGGCCATGGGGCCAGTCGCCAGAGCCTCGTTAGTCTTCAGTCCAGGGTGTACTGACGTGGAAGTGAGGTTGACATTTGGGTGTACTATGTGGAAGGTCACCGCTTACACCCCACAAACATTGTCCTGAGAGACAAAGAAGGTTCAAATGCCTCCACATACAAACAGGGTTAGAACTCACATGAAGCACTGGCACAGAAATAAACCATATATCCATAATCAAGCTTCCACCTGATAAGACAATGATGGAGATTAAACAGGACTGTTCTATCAGCACCCCAAGAAGTGTGACTGAGTAAGTGGAGGTTGACAACTCTCCTGCAAGAGCACTTCAGCTGGCAAAAGGAAAGATTTCCAACTTAATTTTTTGAGTAAAAGAAATCAAACCTCATTCACAAAATGAAGAGACGATATCTCCATATAAAAATCAGGGTCAAGGTGAATTTTTGTGATGGGTTGGGAGGACCACTCAATCAAACAATTTATAGTCAGTCAGAGTTTATGGGAAGCTGACAAAACCATACCCAAGCAACGAAACACCACGAGGTTGTTGACATAGAGGTAACTGTGCATGGGCAAGAATAATAGTCATATGACTACTGACTGCTATGGCAAACATTCACACTCAAAATGTTGCTCTATGAAACACCATTTTCTAGGAGACAAAGAACACCTATGAGGGAAATATATCACACAGGGAATTCTGAATAAAATATGCCATGTGGCCACAAACACTCCAGAAGTTAAACTGCTTTATGATACCAAATAGCCACAGAGTCATAGGCCTTTTGGAGGTGAAAGAAGACTGCATTTACAAGTTCCTTGTTCAAGAATGCATTCTATATATTCTATGTGATCAAAAGTACGCATATCTGGACTCACCGCGAAATGTGTGTTTATCATGGAGAGCGACACTGTACTGCCATCTACCACATGGAACACATGGTAAGCAATCTCAGTAGTCTGCAGACAGCGTGAGACAGCAGTATGGAATGGTCTGAGGAACTCATGGACTTTCAACGTGGTCAGGTGGTTGGGTGCCTCTTGTGTAAGAAATCTGTGCATGAGATTTCCACTCTCCTAAACATCTCTAGGTCCAATGTTATAGTGAGGTGGAAACGTGAAGGGACGTGTACAACCCAAAAGCGTGCAGGCCGACCTCCTATGTTGACCACCATCGAGTGTTGAAGAGGGTCGTACAGCGAAATCATCACACAGGAATTCCGAACTGCATCAGGATCTACTCCAAGCACCATGACTGTTCGGCATGAGGTGCGTTAACTTGATTTCCATGGCCGAGCAGCTGCCCATAAGCCAAACATCACACAGGCAAATTCACAGCACAAGCGTATGACATTTTCATGCTGCCTACTGTCGAAAACCAGTTTGGGGATGACCATTGTGTCTGTCAACATGACCGAGCAGTCATCCATACTGCAGGGCTTGTGTTTGTGGGAGTGGTTTGATGACAACAACGTCCCACTAATGGACTGGCCTGCGCAGAGTCCTGATTTGAATCCCATAGAATATCTCTGGAATGTTTTGGAATGCCAACTATGTGCTAGACCACACTGACCCACACCGATACCTCTCATCATTTCGGCTCTCCGCGAGGAATGGGCTGCCATTCCCCAGGAAACCTTTCACCACCTGATTGAAAGTATGCCTGCGAGAGTGAAGGCTGTCATCAAGGCTAAGGGTGGGCCAACACCGTATTGACTTGCAGTGTTCCCGGTGGAGGGCAGTCCAAACTTGTACTTCATTTTCAGATGGGTGTCCGGATACTTCTGATCATATAGAGTATGTGTTTCTAGATGATCGAGATGATCAAGCGTGAAAACAGTTGGGACGAAACCCACACTCACTGAATCAAAGAACCAGGTGAGACTTGATCATGTGCTTCATCAGTCATCAGTTTGCAAACAGAGCTAGTTCAAGTGATCAGCCTGTAACTAGAGGCTGTGCTGCGATCTTTACCTGGCTTCAGGATGAGAATGGTATTAGCCTCCTTCGAAGAATTGGGGAACAAATCCTCCAACAGAAGACAACAAAGACTGTGAAAAGAAAAAGCTTACCTGCAATACCTTAGCACTGCATAGTGGATGGTATCTATCTAGCCCAATATTTGAGTACCAAAGCATGTTATCAATCTCCTATTTCCTGAATGGCAAGTTGGGGGGGTTTGACATTATTGGTTCGGAAATCCCATGTCACTCCTTTTCTTGACAAAAACATGGATCATAATTATCCAAGCTGCATGCGATGGCAAATTACGTGGCCAAAATATTCACTCTCTTGGGGACTTGTACAACATGCCAAGCATCTGCTAGTTTCCTGGTTATCTGCATCTATAAGTGTTGGAATAAAGGGCCACACTCGTCCATAACAACCACTGCACATCACTCAGTGGAGGAGTGACTATGTCTTCCAGATGCATACAAATGTCTTTGGACAAGGCTTCTTTGTTTACGGATGAAACATACTGGGCCAGCAGGCCTTCTTGCATGATCTGATCAGTTGGCAGGTATATGTGCTCGCATAATGTGAAACTGCTTAAGGATGGCAGAAGTGAGAATTATGTCCAACTAATGATACACGTGATTGTTGGGGGCTTTTTTCCTACACTGATTGCTGCAGACTACCAAGGAACTAGCAGACACTTCGAAGGTCCACTGAGATGTGGTATCAAACTCGTGCAGCATCAAAGTCACGCGAGGTGGATATTGAGTCCCACTGCATGTTCGAAAGCACCTCGGTCAGCTGGACTAAGGTGCCAGCGGTGATGATAGTCGAAATGAAGAAACAATGGTCACTCTTGCAGTGATCTGTATGATTGTTCCATGACACTGAAACTGCAAAAGGACGTGTCTATGGAAGAGTACGTGCCAGAAGCTGGACCAAAAGAAGTGGGAGTACCATCATTCAGAAGTGCTAAACAGACACGTTATTGGAATTAATCCAGAAACTGACCCAGAGTCTGTACGGAAAGAGTCCCACAGATGATGGTAAGAACTGAAGTGGCCCAAAGGAGCTTCAGGGGCAGCAAGTTGGCTGTGTAACGAGGAAAGGTACTGAGAGAGAAACACTCTTCCCTCATTACGTATACGCTCTACATGAATATTGGTTGCAGCAAATAAACTCGCACACCAACAGCTTAGAGGAGGGTTTTGAGAAAGATAGGCATCTAGTGTGCTGAACAAAAAAATGCTACACTACCATGAGCATGACAGCCCTCAAGAAGCTTGTCTGTGCAGTAAAGAGTGTAGTCATTTGTCTCTTGGAGAAAAATTAAGGCAGGGTCAAAATCTGAAGTTAACCCCTCCAGTTAGGGATGCCAGGCTGGGAATAAGCTACAAGGGAATGCACACAATTGTGCACAGGTACATACATGAAAGTATAGCACTAAAGCATCCATATTTGGAGTTCATCAAATATCAAAATAATTCTATTAGTTAGAATCAGGGTGAGTTGATTTAAATCAGGCTGATTTAAATCGCGTATTAGGTTCTAAGATAGGAAAATAAAGGAAAGAAAATATATGTACTGATGGCGTGAAGTTCATACGTAACGAAATGCAAACACAGGATTTCTTTTGATTTAAATTCAATAATTTCATGGGCAAAAATAGCAAGCATATTGTGTAGACAAATATATAAGATACTAATCATGTTAAACCATAAATAGTGTCAATATCATTAAACTGTAAATAAACATGGCAGCTGATATTTTTCGAACTATCATTTAAAAAATTGCCACATCCCGGGGAGAGGGGTAGCACCAGTCCAGCTTAGGCCACGGTAAAGTATGAGATACTCTGGGCAACTAAAACTAATTGATAACTTATTTTAGAAGAAGAAAGGAGAACAAAGGAAACAACTTGTTTAACCTACTACGGAAGGTACAATGCACCGTATATTCTTAATTTTCATATTATTAGGTTAGTCAAAAAGTAAATGCAATGTTTTTCTTTTCTTCCGTAGATTGGCTGTACAGCTTTCTGCGCTCGCAAGCCGATAGATAGTATCGTTGTCTTCGCCTGTGGCAGGTTACAGCATCATCACTTCAGTTCGCTCTGCAGCGTTGCCAAGTAAACATGGCTGCACCACTGTCCGTGTGCACCACAGAAGAACAGCGTTCTGTAATCCATTTTTTTGTGGTCTAAAGGTGTACCAGGAGCTGAAATCCATAGAAGACTTTCAGCACAATACGGTGACAATGTTTTACCGCTGCGAAGTGTTTACCAGTGGATTGAAAAGTTCAAAAGTGGTTGAACAAGTGTGAAGGACGAGGAAAGAGCAGGTCGTCCAGCCACATCCACTACTGATGACAACATTGAGCAAGTCCATAAGTTGGTTCTGAATAACTGACGAGTTACTGTTGAAGAAGTGGCAAACCATATGCATGTTAGTCATGGTTCTGCATATGAAATTATCCATAACAGGCTCAACTTTCATAAAGTCTGTGCGAGATAGGTCCCTAAAGAACTCACTGACGAGAACGAGCGAAATCGTGTGCAATTATTGGACAGACATACTAATGAAGGTGAAACCTTTTTGAAACGAATCATCACTGGAGATGAAACATGGATCCATCACTCGAACCTGAGAGCAAACGCCAGAGCATGGAATGGAAACACCCTGAATCTCCAGTGAAAAAATAATTAAGCGTCAACACTGTGCAGGAAAAGTGATGCTCACACTTTTTTGGGACTCAGAAGGGGTAATTATGGAACATTATGTGGAAAAGGGGACAACAATAAACAGTAAATGATACAGTGATATGCTCTCGAACAAGTTTAAGCCTGCAATTCGAAGCAAATGACGAGGTCGATTGTCGGAAGGCATTCTTTTGTTGCATGACAACGCGCATCCCCATACCGCCGCCAACACCACTCAAACTCTTCAGAATCGGGGCTTCGAGGTGTTAGAGCATCCTGCATACAGTCCCGATCTCGCCCCGTCAGATTACCATCTGTTCGGTCCACTTAAAGATGCTTTAAGAGGCCGTCGATTCGACAACGATCAACAGGTGAAGGAAGCGGTGCATACATGGCTTGCTGCTCAACCGAAAACCTTTTTTTTCTCAGGGTATCGGAAAGCTTATGGAACGTTGGACCAAGTGCATTGAAGTGCAGGGGGAGTATGTTGGAAAATGATATCATTGTAAGTTTTCTATAATTGCTGTGAAAAATAAAAAAAAATGATTGCATTTACTTTTTGACTGACCTAATATATTTAATTTATATACAGGATTATATTTAAAGCTGTATCTTTTTGTTTCTTGGTCCATATATCTCTATTAAACATATTTTATCTACTGAGGCTTCTTCTTCTTTATGGATACGTGATGGACTTCTTCTATTTGGCTAAAAAGCTTCTTCTTCCTCTGCTAATAGGCTCCCTCTTCTTCTTTATGGATATGTAAAAGACTTCCTCTTCTGTCGGCTAATATGCTTTTCTTCTATTAGTTGATAGACTAATTTTTCTATTGGTTAATGGACTTCTTCTATCGTTGATTGGTTAATAGACTTCTTCTTCTATAAATTGATTAATAGACTTCTTCTTCTATTAATTGGTTAATAGGCTTCTTTTTCTACTAGTAGATAATTTTCTTCTTCTACTAATCAATATACTTATTCTTCTATAATCTTCTTCTTCTGTTATTGAATACACTTCTTCTTCTATTTGTCAATAGGCTTCTTCTTCCATTAATTAATATAATTCTTCTTATACTTCTTCAATATATTTATTCTCACATTGATTACTAGACTTCTTCTATTAGGTGATAATCTTCTTCTTCTACTAATCAATATACTTATTCTTCTATTTGTTAGTAACTTCTTCTTCTTATCAATATACTTATTCTTCTATAAATTTCTTCTTCTATTAATCAATATACTTATTCTTCTATAAACTTCTTCTTCTATTATTTTATATACTTGTTCTTCTATCGATGAAATCATATGCCTTTCATATATTTATTCTTCTAGTAAATATATCTCTTATTTACCAAGGCACCTATATCCAAATTCCTTCATTTATTAAACATTGGATTGATTTCCATATCTTCCCTGCTATATTTTCCTTCTTTTTGGGCTTTGTCGAAGATACAACAATAATTCGAATCAAATAATTCGAATCAATCTTTTGCTGCACAATAGCCTAATACAAGCAGAAAAAAGGGGTTAATCGAAGAGTGCCGCCTGTCCCGCGCTCGACCTCGATCCAGGTCAGCAATATTTGCGCCGCAACTGAAGTGCTTGGGGGCTGCCACTGAGTTGGCGCCGCACCGGAGAAAACAACCAAAAAGGTCTAGTGGGAAAACTCCTTCCCACTAAGACAGTAGAGATATAAAATTGTAATCGCTTTTAACTTCATTAATCTTTACATACAATCACATATGCTGCACGTGTCAATAATTTCTTTGTCTCGCCTTTATTCATCTCCATTGTTTATCTCAGTTCATAAATTTATGTAAGCACAATTAATTTCAGTTCTCCCAAACACTTTCGTTCGATTCGCGTGCACATTGTTACTATAATCTGCGATCGTAATATTTCTTCTGCATGCTGCCATCTATGATTCCTTATTTCAATCATTGGGACATATGGTTTACTTGTGCGGGTACGTAACAAAATCTCCAAAATTCAGCTACAAAGATTATTAAAATATTGAAGTTACAATTATAGAGTACACCCAGAATGTTTTAGTTACACTGTAAGAAAAGTTACTAAAATTATTATTAGTTTCAATGACACACTCAACAAACATTTCAATAGTAGTTACAGTATCAGAAACAGAAAAATGTATGTTTACGTATATTTTCATTTGCTTTAATCAAACTGTTCAAATATTTTACAGGGCCATTTACTAGAAAAAGCCTTTCTATAAAAAACATATATCTATGTGCATGGTGCCAAGAACCATGCAAGCAATTTTAAGCGTGTTTTTTTTTAAAAAAATCAATTTAAATAAAAAAATCTGATTTAAATAAAAAATCAACAAAATTTATTTTTTTAATAATTTAGTTATTTACATAGAATAGTAAGCCGTGCATATCTTGGTGAGGTTCTAATTACTATTTATTTGTTTGGTTAATAGATGTTACAATATGAAAAAGAAATTTTATGTTTATTTGGTTATATGTCTTAAGATAAGTCATAGTTTTGTGTGATTGTTTATAAGTACAGTGATGGGATTATTTAAATATATGAAATATTAATTTTTATAACACGAGATATAAATAATTGTATCTTGTGTATCGGGGAATATTACACTTTAATCTGAACATTCTTTTTTTCCAAATATAGGAAGCTACGAAAATTAAATTTTAAGGTAAAAGTGTCATATTTTTCTGTTAAATTGTTATTTGTAATGAAATGTTAGGTGCACTATGGAAGAGGCAATACCATATGTGCAAGAATTGTTTCTCTGCTTTCCATCCACTCCTCGCTGTCCGGCAGATGACATTCCATTCCTGGTAAAGAAGCTGTCAAGCAGGAAAGGCCAACAGGTTGGATCAAGTGCAGTTTATTGTCCTGGAAGCTTGTGAATACTACTTCCAATAAAAGGTTTCTGGTTGACCATGTATTCAACTCTGCACAAATACAATCACCTCATCATTCATCTACAATTTCTGTCCACCAGAGGTGTACCTAAGGGGTGGTTGTTGGGGTTATATCTCCCCCTGTGGCCCGGTAAGTATTCCTACAAAAAAAGAATGTCAAAGGTAGGAAAAGATGACAAAATGAGGGCAGACTACCAGAAAAAGTGTACGTAACCCCTCCCTTTCAAAAATCCTGGCCACGCCACTGCTGTCCACCCTAAACGTTTTTTGAATTGGATTAAAGTCTATTGTAAATAAACATAATAACAGGCTCTTGAAGTAGATGCCCGTAGTATACATTCACCAACAAGTGCTACTATGGATTTATGTAACACATGAAAACAAAATGCCAATATAGAAGTACCGAAACAACTTTATAACACCCGGATTATGCCGAAATTAGCACATGGGGTGAGACCTGGGTGCTATCAAAATCTGAAGAGATTGACTAGGATAATTCAAACTTAAGATCCTGAGGAAAATCTACGGTTAAGAATTTGAAGAAAGCAGTGCATCTGTCAAGTCTTGTCCGATGGATATGGTCTAAGTTGCAAGCTTTGGGCTCCGGACGTGGGATGCGTGAAGGTCCGAGTCTGCTGGAGGGAAGCGTAACAACTTTTCTCCTGAGATTTCCCATAGGACCGGTGGCTACCCGCTATTGTGAGAAAATTGAGGGGCTATGAATAAGTAGCATAATCCAGTCATGGAAACGTACATGCAAATTAATCTGAAAATGCCCCATGCATTTTTGTATGGGAAAACTGCAATGACGTTTATTGAATACATTAAACTAATTCTGCTTCATTGTTCAAGTACATGAAAACTGCACTTACAAGATTCATTTATTCACATTACGAGTAGTGTAAGTAAGTGAACTTGTAAAACTTGTACGTGTAGGTCATCTTTCAACTGCTGAAATTCAGCCACCTTTGAATACAAGTTTCTTAAGATTCAAGTCCACTTGGATTCTTTCCAACTGTTCTTCACATCAGTTTTCATCTAATACTCACTCACCTTGATTGTTGCGATTCATCAGAAGTGGTAGAAAAGTGATGTAAAATAAGAAAAAAAACACAAAATAGAAATTAAACTACACAAAATCAAAGTATTCCACAAACGAGGAAACATACCTCCATCACTAAGTGCATTGATATCTGCACCATGTTCCAGCAACAAAGCTGCACACCGTGGATTGTTCCATTTGCATGCTGAATGCAGTGGCTGCCATTTGTCATTAGTTTGGGCAGCATGATCAGCACCTTTTGATAGTAGATACTGCAATAAAACAAAAATACGTACACTGAGCTATGAAAATTAGTAGATAATGTAGAGAATTCTAAAATTTTATTATAAATTAAGGATGAAATTATACGAATGATTCGAAAATTTAGCTGATCACAGAACAGATATAATTTACCTCTCAATCTGATATAAAAATTGCAAATGGTCCATAAATTCAGTTTAGCACTGTGAAGTGACATGATAGAGGATTTTAAAAAATGTTACAAAGAGCATCAAAACAAGACCAAGATCGTATTTGTATCCAATGCCCAGAAAAAGTTGTTTCATAAAATTCATAAGAACATTTCTTTGGCCTATTTAAAAAATTGAAAATTAAGAATTGTATTTAAAACCTGTCAACCTCCACTGCATTTCAATTTCATCATGATCAGACCACAAATTTTTAATTTATTGAATTTTAAAGAGAGCGGTTGTTTGGAAAACACCAAAAACCCCGCACTTTTTTTTCTTGTTCTCATGACGATAAAAAATTGAAGGCATACTCGAAAAAAAAATGGTTACAATAGCTTAACGGAGAACTGAATAAGCTAAATTTTAATGCAACTTGTATTTATGTAGGTCCACTGGTTAATTTTTGAATGGAGTCCAATTTCAAGTATCTATAATTTTTAATCTGACAGTAGGCGAGTGCAGTAAGTTTTACCTTGTGCAAAAGCACAGCATACTTTGGCAATTATTTTCCAAATCAGGGTACATGTGGATTCCACCCTTACGTTAACGAAAATAACAAAATATTAGATTCGTAATTTTACCTATAACAGATATGCCCATATCAGCCGATACTGTTAAGAGTATTCACTAATCTGTCCTCACCCCTTACATACATTTTAAAAGCACTCCTAACACACGTTTCACTGTCAGCAGATCAAACCTTACAAGTTTACCCACCATTTAAATTTCAGTGAGAAGTATTCATGATTAAAATTACCATCTGAGCGCTAGTGTCACTTCCAATATGGCCACTGTACATAGGATACATCGTTCAGTTAGTAGTAGGTAGTAGTAGCGTGTGGTCATGGCTGTTATTGAAGTTACCCGATATTTTAAAATATTGTGAAAACAATGTGAATATCACAAACTATAACGAAAGCATGATGAAAGTTGTGCGAATTACTCACAAATTTAATAGAAATATATTAATAACTTACGTTTTGTGAGTATCTATGTTGCTCCTGCGCCGTTTCGGGACGCAACTGCTCCCTTCTTGAGGGAGGGATGAAGGGTGTGTATGGAATAGTTTGCCAATGTGGCAAGGAATATGTGGATCAAACAGGAAGAAGCATGAATGTTCGATGGGGAGAGCACGACAAGGATATAAGGGAGGGGGTTCCCAAGATGCGGCTCTCCGAACATATCCTTGACGAAGGCCACGTAATCGCCAAACGGAAAGTGCTTAGGGAAGAGGAAAAACCTATAAGAAGGAATGTATATGAAGGGTCGTATATATGTAAGGGAAGAGAGAATAAATTAAACAGGAACGATGGGAATATCGATGAGATGTGGGGGAAGATGTTCAAGAAGTGGGATGGGAAGGAATACGTAAAAATAGGATTTAACATAACCCCGGAAGTAGCACGCCAAGCTCAAATGGAAGAGGAATTCTCGCTAGACTTGACGTGAACTGGAATGGAGGAGGAGGGGGAAATAGAGGAGAAAGAGAGGGGAGGCACCCGACCTCACGCTCTACGAGGAAACTTTTGGAGTATTGCAATTGCAGCACACGCGGGCCGTGGCTATTCACAGTTTTAAAATTTTAACATCCCAATGAGCAGTTTCTAATCGGGGAAACAGCATGGTACTATGATGTGCACCTGTAATGGGTTTTAGATTTTTATTTTTTTTAACCACACACCTTTTACCAATCCCATATCCTGTACCTACGGAGAAATCGACGTGGTTATGAATTATATATAAAATAAATGTGAACAGCCTAAAGAAGGGAGCAGTTGCATCCCGAAACATCGCAGGAGCAACATAGATACTCGCAAAACGTAAGTTGTTAATATATTTATACTATAACGAAGGTGAAGCTGTGCTGAAAATGAAACATTTAATTATGAGGCAAAAATAACAGGAAAAGCACACAAAACTATTACTAATAATATGCACTGGTAATTCAAAGCAGTGCTATATCATCTGCTCCTCATGTTGTAACTGGGGCTCTCTGAAATGATTTGAATATAAAGCCTGACATGTACTTGAAAAGCTGGTGCAGGAAAAAATTGCAAGCATATTGTTGCAGTTCTTCCTCCAAAAAGGTAGGCTGGTTTAATAATAATAAGAGAATTGACGATTTCATGACTGAAAAAGGACATTGTACTGAATGAAACAGCAATACTAGCATGTCCATTTTTCTTTTCCTGGTTACATTTTAGAGGTAAATTCATTCTCAAACTAAGATCATCTTCATACTTAATTGATTTGCACATGTTCCAAATATCATACATAATATTGTTTATCTGGATGCACTGGACAAGACTCTTCAAGACTTTTCGAAAATTAATGTTTTATTTATTTTTAAAGTACAATTTAAAACTTTACTTACATGGTAACAAATAATCATCTTTCTAAAAATAAAGTGAGCAGATTCATGTATTCTTGGTAATTTCCTTGCCGCATTTCAGTGTTATCTCCTCATGCCAGTCTTCTGTCAATCAATTCTGTTTTCCCTGATTTATTTACAAATTTAATTTTGTTGATTCCACGGTGGGTGGAAACACATGAATACTTCTCACTTGTTCTGACTCCATAAATTGATTTAGAGCCAAAAACTGAACAGCAGACATTATTCTTTCGCACAATCCCCATGCTATGAATGGCTTCAACACAGCAGTGTGTCCTACATACAGTAGTTGCTGAAAATCTCACCAGATGGCATATCAGATAATTTTAATCATGAATAGTCTGATGTAGTTTCTTGGAAAATATGACAGCCTTAATTACTTGTGATAGCATGTGATAGATTAGGTGTTAAGATTTTATTCACCAAATATGTTCATTGCATTTTAGGCAAATGTGGATTTTACATATGGTCCTTCTTCACTCAGAAAGGTCATTATATTATTAGAGACAAATTAAGAATGCTCTTGAGAGAGAAAAAATTACAACATATAAGCAGCATGTAAGAATAAGTACACTTACATCAACAATTTCAACATTATCACTGTAACAAGCACGATGAAGTGGTGTATACCCATCTTTATCTCTTACTTGAAGTAGGGACGGATTTTTGTTGATCAATTCTTGTACAATTTCTAGCTCTCCATTTTCAGCTGCCCACAAGATTTCCTTTGCAGGACTCTCTAGAATGATGCAAAGAGAGAGCTGCACATAAATATATAAGTTTTAACAATATAATGAATCTTCACATTCACAAAAATTATGTATCGAACTTAAAATACAACACACTTTACTCCTAAAAGCAAGAGTAGATGGAGTATAGCTGTACCATAAGATAACTGAAGTAATTTCTTATTTCAACATCCTTTTGAGGACAAAGATTCTTTTTCTTTTGTGTTTACCTTTGAGCATACAGGAGCACTACCATCTCAAGTAATAACATATTTCAAGTACCGTATTTACTCATTTATAATGCACACTTTTTCCCTAAATTTTTGCCCCCAAAGACTCTGGTGCGTATTATGCATGGAATAATTTAGACAACCACCATGAAACCATGCATGTTTCCACTATGGCACTGCGTATAACATGTATATATCAACAGACGCAAATACAAATTACCAGGTTGGGTTTCTTGAGCAATGACAACTTAAAAAAACACATATAAAAGTTTATGGTGTTTCCCACGATTTTTCACTTTCTAAAAGAAAAAAGTTAAAAAAATCTATCTATTACAGAATAAATAAAGTGGTTACAGAAGTGAAAGCTTTGGGATACTAAACGTGGAGGAAGAGGATGGGAGGTGGAGTGGGTTAGTGACTTACACGAGACGATACATATTCTCGTATTCTCCTCTTGGTCCACAGAGCAACAGGTGACTTGCTGAAGAGGTATGATGTCATTCGCTCTTGATCAGCATAGCAAGAGTTTTACAACTTATAACTACGAAATCCATTTCTTAAACCTGAATTGTACTGTGCATTATACCGTGCGTCCATTTCGATCTGCAGCCGAGAGATCGGGAGAAGCGTGGCGGGCGGCACTGACGGAAATGCCGACATTTGCGGCCTGAAATGCCCGCTTATTTTTATGGACATATGCAGACATTTATATAAATATTGCAAAACGAGCACTAACCTGTGTTATAAGAGTATGGTTTTAATTTTAGTAGCTTAGTGACTGTATGTGCCGATGATTTTGACACGCCCACCTCTTGTGAAACACGGTGTAGAGGTTTGTTTGGAGAACGTTCTAACTCTGCACCAATATCATCGAGTTTTGCTTCGGTTAGAATCCGTCGTTTTTGCTTAGGTGTTTTAAAATTTAACGATACAGTTTCTCGTAATTTAAGGACAAGATGTCTAACCATATCTCTGTGTGGAGTTGAAACGCATGGGAATTTCTGTACAAATTACCTACACACGTCTCGACACGAGTTTGTTTTCACGTAGGTACGTGTCATACATAAAAAAAATCTTTGTTCTAACGTGAATCTTGCGGCTGGCATTCCAATCGTCTCACTGACACGTCACACATACACATTACAATAACACAAACAAGTAACTGCAAGTAACCAAGAATAACACTCTTGCGCACAGTACGAAATTAACACGCTCTTGGTTTACATTGCTCGCCACTATATTTACAACTCTGTCTTCATCTAGTCGCGAAGGAACAAAAAACTCGAGCTCGGATATTTCGGATTGCAAGGAAGCTCACGAACACTATTGACTTTTAACGGTTTCTTCTACAGCGTAATCTTGATACAGTGTTGCACATTCAAAACCTCCAAATGATCCCCATCGCCACAAAACTCGTTTCAAGGATATAAACTTAAGCAGGACGTTACTGGTCAAAACTATGATTAAAATGTTTTATTATCTGTGGCTCTTAACATCCTTTCTAAAGCGTATTTTTTTGTGTATATAAGAGCAGAACTTGGATGAATTACAGAAGAACTTTTGCGTGTTATAACACAGGTTAGTGATCGTTTTGCAATATTTATATAAATGTCTGCATATGTCTATAAAAATAAGCGGGCATTACAGGCCGTAAATGTCGGCATCTCCGTCAGCGCCGCCCGCCACGCTTCTCCCGATCTCTCGGCTGCAGATCGAAATGAACGCACGGTATATTAGATATAACTGTTTGTCGCTTTTCCCCATCACAAACCAGGGTGTGCAGTATACTCACATAAATGCGGCATATTCGGGAAAGAAGTTAGTTCAATATATCGGATGGAAGGCAAAAACTTCAACAATGTGGTACAACTGTACAAAGCAATACATACGTCACTCACGTGTAGACCAGGCACGTGACCAGGGGAGGGGCTACAGAGAGCTGAAGCTCGCCAAAATCCTACAAATATCCGATTTCTATAGTCTATGGTGGAAATTAATTTTATTTCCTTAGCAGGATTAAACATCTGAAAAATTTATCTTCAAGGCTTCTACTGCACCACTTTTTCGCCTTTATATGGAGACTGCTGAAAAGGGATACCCCCCCCCCCCCCATAATAAAATTCTGGCTATGAATCTGTACAGGACCTACTGACACTATAAATTACAATAAAACTAGCAGAAACATACCAATGTTTCAGCATGTGTTTGGAAGATTACTTTTACGTTTACTTTATTAATATACCCGTTGAACATGCTCATGCATCCATGTACTGTTAAATTT
Source organism: Lepisma saccharinum (assembly GCF_977018435.1). Lineage (NCBI taxonomy): Eukaryota > Metazoa > Arthropoda > Insecta > Zygentoma > Lepismatidae > Lepisma > Lepisma saccharinum. The sequence continues at coordinate 63,776,331 of NC_139229.1, read as the reverse complement.
ATTAGATTAATTTCAGTGATGACTGTCAGCATGCACATTGGTACTTGTAGTTCCTCCACACCGGACAAAGTTCCGACAAGTTCCATTGTAGATGGTGACAGTGGTCACCAAAATTAATTAATTAAACACACGTACGATTGTGTATATTAACATCTTACTGCATCTAAAGCCCCTAACAGGAAAAGTTACTTTATTCGAAAATATCTACATTTCACAGAACGAGTTGCATGCTTGAATTTCAAATCAATTGTCTTTTCTTTTCTGTTGACCACCTAAAAATAACATTAATTTTTACAATAAACCTTACATGTTGAATTATCAAAATACAGTAAAACTTCTCCTAACGAACACCTCTAAATCACGGACATTTTTAAATTTCCCGGCAAAAATACTAGGGGTTTAATGGCAATATTACGTATCAATAACAGACATTCTTAATAACGGACGTGGACACTGAAAATTACTCGCCAATGTAAAACTTCTTAATAACAGACAGGCTGAAAATAAACTGTTGCAATTCCTGGAATTCGACACAATAATGGCCAGTATTTCGAACAAGCATGCATTGTTTCATCGATCGTATTTTTTTAAAAATTGCAGACAGTAGACAGTATTCTCTGTAGTTATCTTGAGAAGTGTGACAATTTGAATGCAGTAATTTAACAAAGGGTTACACTACATGTACTGTATTTTCTTTTTTGAAATTTGTAATGTACGAGGGTCACTATTTATATTTTGAGCCTAACAATGAAAAAACAGGAATTTGGCATTGAAAACTGCTTTATTGTTTTTCGAAGTATTCTCCTTTATGGTCAATACACTTTTGCATTCGTTCGAACGATTTGTCAAAGCAGTTTTTCCAATCTTCTTGAGACACCTCCATAATAAGGTTTTTGAACGCATCAACGACATCTTCTGCCAACGAAAATCGTTGTCCACGCAATTTATTCTTGACATTCGGGAACAAGAAGAAGTCATTGGGTGCCAAATCAGGACTGTACGGCAGATGACCCATCAATTCGTTTTTTTGACTGTTCATAAAGTCGGTTGTTAGACGAGATGTGTGACCGCTGGCATTGTCTTGATGAAGAATGATCCGACGGCGTTTGTTTCTTTTCCGTATTTGACCGAAGACCTCTGGCAAACAAATTGTTGTGTACCATTCAGAGTTGACCGTTCTACGTTCCTCTAAAGGCACAGTTGCCACATGACCAGTTTTCCCGAAAAAACAGGCGACTATTTGTTTCGATGTGCTTCGAGCGCGAACAACTTTTGTTGGATTGGGTTCATCTTGAAACACCCATACAGTTGACTGCTGATTACGTTCCGGCTCATATGCATATATCCATGATTCGTCACCTGTTACAATCTTATATACGTCTTTTGAAGCACCACGATTGTATTTATTGAGCATTTGTTTGCACCAATTGACGCGAGCGTCTTTTTGAGTTTTTGTCAAATTGTGTGGGATCCAACGAGAACATACCTTTCTCACAGCTAAATGATCATGTAATATTTTATATATGCTGGTGGAACTAATGCCTATGGTTGCCTCATCTCACAGTATGTCACATGACGATCTTGCAGTATTAGGTTTTGCACAGCATCAATGTTTTCTTGAACAACAACTGATTTTGGACAACCTTTGCGAATCTCGTCGGTGAGCGAATGGCGGCCACGATTAAATTCGTTATACCAGCGTTTCACAGTGGCAAAGGATGGGGCTTCATCGCCAAATGTGGAAGTAAGTTGATCGATGCACTCTTGTCTTGATAATCCAAGTCGAAAATCGTAAAAAATCATCGCACGAAAATGTTCACGAGTTAATTCCATTTTATTGTTGTCGCGCAATCTCCAAGGCAACATAAACAACACAAATGAAGCTATTGACAAAACATTTGAAGTACATTATGGTCAATAATGCCAGACGATTCCGTGCAAACGTCAAATCGCGCCTAACTTCAATCAGTGTTGCCAAGGCTCAAAATATAAATAGTGGCCCTCGTATGTAGGGATACTTTAGTAAATTTAAATTCACTGTATGTAGTACAGTATCTTGTTCCTTGAATGTAGGGAAAAAAAACATGTTTGTAAAGTACACACTGTAATATGCTTATCCTATTGTGTAGCATCCTACACTTTTCTCTGAATAGCAGACACTTCTTAATAACGGACATTTATTTTCCCCCAGGCCTGTCCGTTATTGAGAAGTTTTACTGTACATAGGTAAGAAAATTCAAATAAACCCTTACACTTGAAAAATTAGTCTAGCAAAAATTTTGCTCATGATTAAATGAAGATCAAAATTTATTTCCAAATTCTTTGGCAACCTATTATTCTGTTCATTACCATTCAAACAGAGATAAATAACCTTTAATTAAATGCAATTTCGATACTTGTTACTGTGTTAGTTACAGTGAAGAACTAGTCCTTGTAATGCAGTAGTAATTCATTACTTCTAAACACTGGTTAGTTTTAAGGATTCATTAATCTAAAAATGTAAGTAAAGCTGAAAGATTGATACAAAAAACTTTGATTTCTGTTTAATTGTACTGAAACGAAGTGTTAGAGATAGTAGCAAGCACTGTGTACCATCAAGAATAATTAATAAAAAATATCGCATAAACAATAATACACATACATTCATTTCAATTGTCTGAGGAAGTCAATTCCATTTCTTTATATTTAACATATTTTTATGAAGGTTTGTAAATAAAATACAGGGTGATTCATTATGGTGATTGGGATTTTAGTGTATTATTACATCATAATAGAAAGATTGATTGAATTGGTGTTTTAAGTAAACTTTATGCACAGTAAGGCTAATCGGGACTGGACCTACAGTTTAAAGTGGGATCCGAACCACTATGTGCCTCCACCAGGTATTGAACCCGGGACCCCTTGATTACAAGGCAATGACGCTACCACTGCGCCATCGGGGAGGCTCATAATAGAAAGAGACTTGGTAACAAGTGCAAGGTATTACAGTATCTCACAAGTCTTGTTTGTGAAGACATGGTAAAGGGGAGTTTCAGTCAGTCAGTATGCTGTCATAAAGAAGGCTTACAGAGTTCTGAGTACACAAAAACCCACCCTACTATGGAAACTAAAAGAACTAGGTGTTTATGAAACTCCTACACAGAGATTTAATGTACACGGTGGCCCAGAAGTCAGTTGGCAAAGGTGCAATGTATTGCATAACTGCTAGTGCCAACTGACTTATGAGCCACCTGGTATTGGCAACAATGCATGGGACTTTAGTATTATACGGACAACTCATTTATCTACGTGACGAGGAATGCTTACGAGGTTAGGTTAAGCCTGTTAGGTTAGGTTCCATTACCACAAATACAATGAAAAAATATTATTTAGGCTGTATTTATGCACGTAGACAAACACGTAGACAAATGAGGTAGTTCGTATAATACTAAAGTACCCAATGCATTATAGGACAGCCATGTGACATGTTGAGAAAACATTGAGCAATTGTAAGTACAGGTGAAAAAAAAATGAAAACATTACGAATATTCTCTTTTCATTACTTTTAATTAAGTTACAATGAAAAAGCACTAAAATACCAGAGACCATTAAAACACACCTGCACTGTGGGAATGTAGTCTAAGGCATCATGGTTTAGTCTCCTGCTACAGGACGCATGCAGGTCCGAGTCTCCTGGGGAAGCGTAACAACTTTTATCCTGAAATTTCGGCCTGTGTACGGGACTGGTGGCCACCCACAATCGTGAGGAAACTGGGGAGCTATGAATGAGTAGCATAAGTCGGTGACGGAAACCTACAACAATGACTGGGAGTTTGCCATGCTGACCACACGTTATTATTAGGTTATTATTAATATAACTATACACTGTAAATACATAATAATAACAACCCATGGTGCATCAGCCCTTGTGCACCTACAGACTGGGGGCCTCACTCCCACATGCCTCAGCAAAGGTTATCGAACCAGTTCCGGGCTGACGTGTGGTTAGCACAATGAACCCCAGTCGTCGTCATAGGTTTTCTATGACCGGATCTTTTTCATCATTTGACCCAACATCGTTTATAATAACATTGGAGTTGCATTCCAAAAGTATTGAATATTTCAATTTACTTGTAGCTACCCAATTTTCTCACAATGATAGATGGCAGCCAGTCCCAAACGCTAACCGAAATCTCAGAAGAAATATTGTTACGCTTTCCCCAGGACTCGAATCTGTGAGCGTCCCGTAGCAGGAGCCCAAACAATGATGCCTCAGTAATGCATGGCCACAGTGCAGGATGTAAATACACAATAATAATGTGTGATTGTTTGAGTTCCTGCCTAACTGGATGGGTACAGCTTCAACCTTCGATGCAAGCGTTTCAAATTCAATGTATTGTCAAGATCCACAAAATTGTGGTGGTTACAACTTAGGAGCTAGTTGTCAGAGGTCAAGTCTAAATGGATCATCAGGCACTATTTGATAAAAAGCTACTACACATGGAATGATCCTCAGATAATTCTTGCCTCCTCGATGACATAGTGACAATTTGTCATCTTGTAATCAAGGGAAGCCAGGTTTAATACCCGGAAAAGGCACATGCTTGTTAGGGTCCCACTTTACACTGTATATTCCTTTCCCGGATTCTCTGGAGTAAGAGAACGCGTTCGCGTTCTCGGTGCATGTTGAAGGGTGTGCGCCTCGTCCAATGACCGCGCGGAGGGGAGGGGCATCCACGGGAGGGTGCGACTCGACTGCTCATTCTTGGTACAGTAGTTCCGCAGTAAACATGTCAGCTCGGAAGTCGAGGGGAACTCTGCATTCAGGAGAGAGCCGCATAGTGTTGAATGTGTTCGAGAACCTATTTGAACGAGGTGGTAAACCAGTAGCTACATGAATGTGTTTTGGAGACAACTGACCTAACGGGAATTGGGAAATCCACCGTCTATAATATCCGGAAGGAAGCGAAACAATCGCGAGGAAAGGATGGAACATCCCTGTTGGAAACGCCGGGCAAGAAGCATCCGAAACGAGCTCAACGATTTTCAGACTTCGATGAGTTTGCACTAGAAGCATTACGAAGGCTTAAATTTTTGTTCCTCAAGTCTACCTTTTGATAATAGTGATTCATGTGGTAGAAAGAGGGAGTGGATATTCGATTTTTGTTACTTAGCGTTGCTTTTCTGCCACTTCTAGCTAATCGCAACAATGAGTGATGACGTGAAATTGATGAAGAGACACTCATAAACAGTGCCGCAACCACAGGGGCAGAGGGCATTCCCCCCCCCCCCCACCAACCTTGGACCGAAGTCCATTCTAGGGGAAGCAAACATTGAAGTAAAAAACTAGACTAGGAGAATCTAAGAATAGCAGGACAATTGGGTAGTCATGATGGAATTAGTTTCTAATGTGTTTCTTGCATTTTTCTTCCAGACGGACAAGGGCACTTGCAAGGGGCACAGAGGGGCAATTGCCCCCCCCTCGATTTCAAATTTTATACAAAAAAAATACATTTCGTAAAATTTTCTTGATCGCTTCGCTCGCAATCTCTCCTATTATTATAGTCAAAGTTCAGAGCCATAGCTATGGGGCGGCGGGAGTCGGCCCAAGGAGCCAAACGATCTATAGTAAAAAATGTTAAAGATAATGCCATGGCGCTCCGTAAAGTTATTTGCGCCCTATTAAAAGAATTTCTCTCTATGAAACTTAATATGAAATATTAATGATGACACTGTAATCCCTGAAGTCATGGATCAATCAAGGGATTCCTATTTATTTGTCAGGTGTCAAAACATGTATTTCAACTATAATATAATACAATTCACACAATATTTTGCAAAATGGTTAACGTAACCAGTAGGCAAACGTTGTCTGTAGTGATGCAAGAGTCTCCCCTTTGAAGGAAATAGAGTCCGTGGTGGACTAAGGGACCCATGTTTTAATGTTTTAGCAAGTCCAAAAAATGTATTACAAATTTTTACACAAATCATCAAAGTGTAGATAATATGTAACCATTAATATTTAATTAATTCAATTTTTCTTGCATAACACAACACAATGGTGTTGTTGGATTCTCGTTAGATTCCTTTGTGCGTAAAAATCTTACATACTGGAAACTAAGACGGAATCATTATGAAGCATTATTTTGAAAGGACTCACTTAATCAGTTCTGCAGAGAGGCCCAAAGCTGTTGGTACATATTAATCATAATCATCTACGAGGGGGTGCTGAAAAGTTCGTAGCCCAACCCAAAAGGAGTGTACGTGGAATGATGAAATTTTACAGTTATTCTACATACTCCCCCCGAAGTGCAAAACACTTCCTTGCATGGTGCTCCAATTTTTGCAGACAAGTGAAAAAAAATTCTGAAGGTTGTTCCACACACCACTGTTCCGTAGCGCTTATCACCTCATTATCAGATCCAAAATGTCGTCCTTTCAAGTGTTGTTTGAGATTGGGGAATAGGAAATAGTCTGACGGAGCTAGATTTGGGGAATTAGGGGGATGATCTAGACATTGAAACCCTAGATCATGCAATGTCACTTGTGTTTGTAGTGCTCGATGGACAGGGGCATTGTCCTGCAGGAACAGAATTCCTTTTTTCATTTTTCCGCGGCGTTGCACTTTCCATTTGTCTTTCAATTTTGTGAGTAATTCAGAGTAATACTCTGCATTAAATGTCTGACCCTTGGGTAGTAGTCTATGAGTACGACTCCATCCTTATCCCACAAGAATGTTGCAAACACTTTTCCAGCCGACTTCTGCATCTTGAACTTCTTGGGGCGAGGGGAACCTGACTGCCGCCACTCCATTGACTGTTGTTTCGTTTCAGGATCGTAGTGGTACAACCATGTTTCATCCATGGTTAATATTCGTGACAGAAATTGGTCTGCATTGCGTTCAAAATGGGCAATGACTTCCCTTGATGTCCTCACTCTTTCACGCTTTTGATCTGCTGACAGATTTTTGGGAACCCATTTTGCCGAGAGCTTTCGCATGTCCAAGTCATTATGAATTATGGTACCAACGCGTTCCCGAGAAATGCCCATAATCTCTGCCACACGTTTTGCTGAGATTCTGCGATTTTCAAGAATAAGGTCATGAATTTCATCCACGATTTTGGGGACAGTCACTGTTTTTGATCTTCCTGCACGTGGAGCATCATCTGTTGAAAAATCGCCATGTTTAAAATGTGCCACCCACTTCTTCACAACTGCATATGATGGAGGAGAGTCCCGTAGTGTTCCACTGATTTCCTCATGAATTTGCTTTGACGACTTTCCTTGGTGGAACAAAAATTTGATGACGGCTCTGATCTCGATGTTTGTGAAAATCGCTGGCTGGGCACACATGATCACTTCCGGGGCTTGAAAACCACAATTCCGATTCCTTTATTAATATGAAATTTTGCATGTGTACATACCAAGATATGTTCTTTAAAACTGTTTAGTTTCATCATTCCACGTGCACCCCTTCTGGGTTGGGCTACGAACTTTTCAGCACCCCCTCGTATTAACATTATCGACCTGTAAATATCAAGTAGATACAGTCCCTATTAGCCTATTTATGTTAAACTTATACAATATTCCAAATTCTTTGGCAATCTGGAAAGGTCATTGTTGAGAATAAGAGAAGAAATTGGCAGCAGAAAGCGTTTAGCTTTACGGCCCTTATACTGCGCAGCACTTCGTTGCTTTCATCCCGCACCCTTCCCCACCCAGTCTGGCCCCGCCCACAAGCTTACCCCTCTGCACGTCGCTACTCCAGAGAATCCGGAAAAGCAGTATAGATCCAATCCCAATTAGCTTATTAGTGCATACAGTAGACTGAAAACAAAAACATGAATAGTTATTAAGTAGAAGAGTGTAATGGTTTGTTTAGAGTGATGTTCTCTTTCTTGTTTTGATTGTGTGTGTGTGCATTCTAATTCCTCTTACGTACCATGGGGATTAGGTTCTTCTTCAACTCCTTCAGTGTCTTCATCCCAGCCACTAACAGAACCAAGAGCATAATTGCTTGAATCACGTATCTTTTCTATCTCCCTCAGGTCTGCTAGAACATCATCTTCTTCTTCACTGGACATGTTTCTACTCTTAACACTTGCAAATCCAAAAAGTGTCTCTGAAAGATAGCAAACATTTAATAGCTTGTCAGTGTATATGTATATATATATATATATAAAATGAGACTACATTAGTCATTCTAGCTGATTCCATCACATAAAATTTCTTACCACTATCTCTACTTCCAATTTTTTCTCGTCATAATAAAGTGATGCAGCCAGTGAACGTTTGTGCCACTCCATGGGCATCTAGAGAGAATGTGATTTATTTTTAATATACTAATCAGCAAAGATAAAAGAAGTTAACATTCCGCAAGGGCCCAAGTTCCTTTTGTTTTATTGTGATTTCAGCATGCCGTGCATGCAATTTTTAAATGGTTCGATTTACGTCTGTTAACACATACTACAGAGTTTTAGCGATTAATGTATGTAAAGTAAATCAGAAACTTAGTAGAATGCATTTAGGGACTTCATTTTAATGCTAAGAGAACCAAACCTGGCCAAAAATCCTAACTTCAAAAGCATATATTAAACAAAATCTTAAGTAATTGGTAAAACTCCGCAGTATGTGTTAACAGAAGTAAATCGAAATCGAATCATGTAAAGATTGCATGCATAGCATGATGAAATCGCAATAAAACAAAAGGAACTTGGGCCCTGTTGATTGTCAACGGAAAAAAAAAATTGTCCAGCATGTATGCTTGCATAAGGTGATTATTAAGTTTTATTTTTTCAACATAAATTACTCAAACAGTGCTCATTACGGTAAACATCGGTATGGTCCCAACACCTCTCACTCATTTATTTAGTCATTTTTAACATTCGTATTTACCTATTCTGCATTGCAAAAGATTCTTCAAGGTGTTATTTTGCTTGTTTCACGAAAATAACTTCAATTTGTGACATGAGGCGTAATTATTGTTCTTCCTTTTTTGTGCTTCCGTAAGACACAATATGGCGAGACAGCTTGACTAGCGTGGTAGATCATCAGTGGGTATGCAGTGTTTCCAACCTTGTCAACCGCAAAATCCCCACAAACCATTCACGGATAGCCCCACAAACCATGCACGGACAGCCCTGTAAACCAAAAAATCCGCACGAACCATGCACGTGTAGCCCCACAAACCATGCAAGGCAAGGTTAGGTTAGGTTCGGTTAGGCAAACATAGTTAAAATTGTCATCTTCTTGCAAAAAAAAAATGGCATGGTTGGAAACACTGACAGGGAGTTACGTCATCAAACGTTCGCAACATTTGGTACACATAGTGCAAGCAAATGAAAGCAACAGCAATTGTGCGTCGGAGATATATTTCTGATGAAAAATACATGATTTCCCAGTGAAATAGATTCCACGATGAAAGAAAATACCTCCACGAACTTCTAAATGCTACAGAAACTCATTTCCATAAGTAGTTTCTTGTGTAAAAATGAAGAAATCCGTTGGGACCATACCGAAGTTTTACCCTCATTACTTTAAGGAAGGTTTAAATTGTGTGAGACAATGATTTCCAAAATCCTACAATAATTAGTATTTGTGTTATTGGAATATTTAAAAAACAAAACATAAAACGATTGGAACCGTTAGCAGTGGGAGCAAAGTATCATAACAAAACTGTTAAGGTAAAAGTTCGGTATATCGGAGACACATTAAAATCAGATATTTTGTGTTTCGCATGGTTTGTACTTACCAATTGTGTAGTGCGGAACATAGTTCAAGGTGCCATTATGCTTTTTACACGAAAATGAAGACAATTTTTCACATACAGAGTGATTTTTTTTATTCCTTTCTTCCCTTCCGTAAAACAAGTTATGGTGGGCATATTTTGACTCAAGTTGTGGGTATACAGTGTTCCCAACCTTCTTCACCGAAAAATACCTACTATCGTGTTCGTCACGTGTGAAAATTTTACATTATGCACGGGTAGCTGACGGATAGCCCCACGAATCATTTCCGATAAGGTTAGGTTAGGTTTGGTTCAGTTAAGCAAGCATAGTGAAAAAAATGGGTTGGAAACACTGACAGGGGCTTACGTCATCGAACGTACGCAGCATGCAGTTCACGTAGCGAACGCAATAGCAATTGTGCGTCGGTGAGTTATTTCTCTTGAAAAATACATGATCTCCCGGTCAAATATATTCCACGATGGAAGAAAATACCTCGACGAATGTTGGAAAGCTTGCAGAAACTCATTTCCATAAGTAGTTTCGGAGCGAATTGACAATATAGAGAAAGTCTCAAATTTTGTTCATTTTCGGTATACTAACTAATTTTGCCATCCAAATCAAGAAACTGTTGTAAAAAAACCGTGGGTCACGTCTGGAAATTTGAAATAAAAAAAGTAGATTGAATTTTATATATATATATATAGGTGTATATGAGTAGTTTTACGAACGAAAATGTAATCTCCTATCATTGTTTCCAACCATGGCGTTGTTTTACAAGAAAATGATTTATGATGTTCAATTTTAGTACGAACCCTATTTTTACAATGAATTAAGGGGTGAAATGAGTGCTAATGGAACCTGACCTAACAGGAATAACCTAACCTCGTGTGAATGGTTCGTGGGGCTGCTCGTGGATGTTTTTTGGGGCTAATATCAATGGTTTGTGGGGCTACCAGTCGATGATTTTTGGGGCTAACGTCAATGGTTTTTGGGGCTACCCGTGGATGGTTTTTCGGGCTAATGTCAATGGTTTGTGGGGCTACCCGTGGATGGTTTTTGGGGCTAATGTCAATGGTTTGTGGGGCTACCCGTGGATGGTTTTTGGGGCTAACGAACAATGTTTCATCAAAATGTACAATTTCCAGATTCGTGATTTGGAGGCCAAAATTAGTTAGTATACTGAAAATTAACAAAATTACAGACTTTCTCTATATTGTCAATTCTTACCGTAGTTTCTTGTGTAAAAATGAAGAAATATGTCTCCGATATACCGAACTTGGTATACCCCGAACTTTTACCAAAATAAAAATAAAAACGTTTAAGGAGTGTCATGTAAATTAACAATTTTAAAGTGAACATAGTAGTATTTTGGTTCTTGAATGTTATTCTAAAGTGCATTGGGTAATACATGCAAGGCGAAATCATGAATAGTTAGGGTTGCCAGACGTTTTGTACGAAAATGTATACAGCAATACTGGAATAAGAAACTGATAAATTTACCATTCTATTATATGTACACATGGATTAAACACATAAATTCTGATCAGAGATAATGGGAGAGCTTACCAACTACTGCAAAAGAAAATCATCCAAAAATATGTAAAACAAAAAAGGATGGATGGACTGGACATCCTATTATTTGTGCAACACATACAATAGTAACATCCAGGAACATTAGTAACAACCGGTTTGTGTTCAGTATTCATGAAGCTTATAGCGACAGTTCAACCAAATATGAGAGTGTGTTCAGGAAGTCAGCCCTGCATCTGCACTTTAATCAGAGCAAAAATAGAATGTTGTGCTTATTTTCCCGGTGGTAACAACTGACAACAGCCAAGAGGCAAAAACAACAAACAAAACAAGAACAAGCGAACGGACATTTACTTCTAACAACCTTGTTTACTACTATTTCCACAAAAAAAAAGTGATAGATGGCAGCAGTGGCTGGAAGTGGTGCTCTCGGGTTAAGAAGAAGATTGCCATCTATTGAGCATATTCGAAAGTACTACAACGTTACATAACGTTTTGCTTGTGTGTCAGGTAACCAAGAAATGCAATCTGGATTTCCCACAAAGCACCCTTCTGTCTACTATAAAAGGTCATTGTCCTCTGTGCAGGGTAATAAGGTGCATGTTATCAATATTTAATAATAACACGTCGTTGCACGCATACGCTCACACACAGGTGTAACGTCGAATTTACCAGAATATTTTAATGTTATCTGTTCTCTTTATGTTCAGGAAAAGTTATTTTCTATTTCAATTCCTTGATTTTTTTTAAACAAATAAAATAAAATACATCACAAACAGAGGAGGAATAAACTGGGTCGTAATGGATTTCATGCGAATGGAATAACAGCGGGAATACCATGGGCGTCCGGAAGGGGGGCAAGGGGGGCCGTGCCCCCCCCCCCTGGAAAATGAAAGTCAACCAAAAAATATGTATTTCACACATATAATTTCATTTTAGCCACAATAATATGTGTTAATTATTGCATGAACACCATAAATTCAAATTTAAGCAATGTTTTTTAGGGAACAACACTATTTTTTGGGAAAATTTGCCTTCGTTTGCCCCCCCTGGAAAAAAGTACCTTCCTTGCCCCTCCCTGGAAAAAATCCTGCGGACGTCCATGGGGAATACATATGCGAAAGTAACTAAGGAAGGATAACCAAGAAGCCAAGGGCGTATTTGGAGGGACAGTCCAGAGGTTCAGACCCTGGAGCCCCCGAAGAAAGACTTACAATAACCATTATTATCAATCGACCTGTTTTATTATTATTATTAAACACATTATTAGAATTAACCCATTAATAATGAACTTCATTGCCTTTATTATTCTTATTACATGTGAGGCACTTGGTTTATTTAATTAATTGATTGATTTGTTTTATTTAACTTCGCTTTTCTGCCACTTTTGGCTAATCACGAAGATGAAGATGAATGGTAATAAGATGAAATGGATGAAAGGCAGCACACAACACGACCAGACGCCACAGCCTCGTTAGTCTGCAAAGTGCAGTACAGGGTGCGCTACGTGGAAGGGAGGTTAACATTTGGGTGTCCGGAGATAGGAGTTCGGACCCGCGACTCAAGATAAAATTTTCACCCGGGCGAGTTGGATTTTCCCACCGTAGTCCCTCTACTTTTCATCTCCAATAAAAACCTTAACCATGTTACATATTTACGTTTTTTAATAAGAATAACAATAGCCTTATTTTTTCAATACTTTAAGTATCACTGTTAAAGAATGCGTTTATTGTAGGTATGTATTCATTTAATACCTACGTAATGATACCAAATAACAGCAATCTCGTAGTTTAAACTGCTACATGATTTGCAAAATATTATTATATTGTGCAGCAGTAACTTCAATTAATTATTTTCTACCAACACTTTTTAAAACAAATAGTCACGCTTACATAGTAAAAGAATAGGAGCCGCGGTGGTCTAGTCCGTCGACCCCCGTTGCGGAGTGATTAGCTCAACGTGCTACCACGTCAAGCGTTCCGGGTTCGAATCACGGTTAAGACATGGATGTGTGTTTGTCTGTCATGAAGTCCTGAATGAACAAGTAAAGAAAATGATTTAAATTGATTAGGTGTTGAGGCTTAGGAGTTTTCCTTTTTTAAAAAAAGTCAGTAGAGTGTCTGACTGTCACGTGGGAGACACGGGTCCGATTCGCGGGACGGGTGATCTAAGCTTGGAATTTTTCCGGCCCTGTCCCCACAAAAAGCTGCTCTGGGGCTCCCCCAGCCTCAAGTAAATGGGTACCTGGAGGTAAAGGCGACCGGAGCGTGGTGCTAATCACGTCACCTCCAAAATGGCCGAGACCGAAGAATGTGCGGCCCCTACCTCCACATCCCGTTATATGTGCCTAATTGCAAGGTGCACTGGTATAGTGGAACGCGAGCAAAACAACCTGCGCAGCCCCGCGACTCCTGTGCACCGTACCCCCACAAGTAGGGGAGGGGGAGAGTGGGCCATGCTTCCTTATGGCCCGAGGTGGAGGGAAGAAGGGAAAGCTGCGCGGGGACTTTTCATCCCAAGGTTTTTTTCCTTGTGATCGATCTATAACTTTGCCTTTACCTTACCTACAGGGCACGTATCTAGAAATATATTTCGGCGGGGTCCGAACCAAGTGTCTCAAAATAATAATAATAATAATAATGTTTAAATTAAAATATTATATTTAATTAAAATAGTATTAATTAAAATATTCAAATTAATTTTTTTTTTATATATATATGCATAGGTAAAAATATGTATAAGGATAATGATATAGCAGCACCCCAGCACGTATTCATTATCTAGCTTACGTATAGTCAAGGTCGGCATAATTTGTAAAAAGGAAAAAAAAAAAGCAACTGCCGTGGCAATGAAATTAAGGTCAAATAGATAAGGAATTGAATATTTATTGAATATCAAAAAAGGATGTTAGATCCAGTTGACGAAAAGTAAAGCTCCTGGTAATATTTTATGTATATTATTATAAGCAGTGATAAATCTTGCAAAAATCTTGTTTGGTGTTATTCAAAGTCGTATGATCCTTGCCTTCCAATAAGCTGGGCGGAAATAAATAACCCTTGATTAAACAACAAGAATATTTTCATTATTTAATCGCATGGTAGTAAGGCGCCATAACGACTGAGCTACCGCGACTAAGGATAGAAAGACAAAAGATTTTTTTTTTTTTTAATGCAAGACAAATGAATGATCAAGAGTGTAACGCTCCACCGAGCATATGCCAGCCAGGTGATCCAAAAAGTTAATTTCAACTCTTGGAGGGATGTAAGTGCGCTTCAAACGGAGGCCGGACACCTGCAACCGCTGGCAGTTTCCAGGAACATCGTGCGACTTCCAGGCTGCTTGCTATAACAGCCTGGAAGGGACACCAACGCAGGTGCTGCGTTACTTCAATTTCAAGAACCTCTCCTTTGTAAAGTGGGGCGATGCACGGGACATCGAATAAGAAACGGGCGTTTACTTACAAGAACGGCAGCTGACCAGAATAATTTAAATACATACTGTATATAGAGATAGCATTACGAAGGGATCTACGAATCGTTTTCTCTTTGGGTTTTTACCTGACTTTGTAGACCAGACAAACATTCCATAAGCAACAAACTGAGATTCCACTTTAAAAATCGCCACTGAAGTTTCCGGGTTCGAGATCCGGCCAGGGAGCGGTATTCTTTGTGAGTGTCCATCACTAATCATTACTCATCCTCATCGTTGCTTACTTGATTGATTGATTTTTATTGTATGGGCACATCAGCACATTTATTATTCCCGCCATAGTGATATTTGCCTTACACTTGAGTTTATTGCGACCATCAGGCCAACATCCGTAGCGAAGTAGTTAGAACAGCGCGCCAAGGCATCCCGACCTGGGCATGGATGTTCTTTGTGTCCCCTTCATCGATTTCATCATATCATTACTTATCCTCTTCGTCGCGATTAGCCAAAAAAGCTAAATTAATTAAATCGATTGATCAAGCAATCTTGCATCTATCGCGTGGTATATGATGAATATATCGAAGAAGAAGCTTCTGCAAGAATGTTTACATTAATGTAGAATTGGTAACGAAAGCATGGTGATTGTCACTTGCCCTCACTTCAGACAATAAATTGCTGTTTCGCCTCTGTCCTGATATGTGCACACACACACAGTGATGAGGGCCATAACCTCCCCCTTTGGCCTAGTAATCCTAAAAGAAAGAACGTGAAAGGCAGGAAAAGATGAGGGCTGACAACTAAAAAGGTATACGTGCCCCCCCCCCCCCTTTCGATAATTCTGGGCACGCCACTGCACACACAGTACTTCTTTGGCCGTTCCAACTTCCCGCAGGTTAGGAGATTTCCATTAAATGTTTCAAACTATGGTTTGATTAATTTGGTGTTTTAAGTCCACTTTATGCACAGTAAGGCTAATCGAGACTGAACCTACAGTTTAAAGTGGGATCCGAACCACTGTGTGCCTGCACCGGATATCGAACCCGGGACCCCTTGATTCCAAGGCGACGACGCTACCATCGAGGAGGCCTTTCAAACTGTGGAAAAGGAGAGAAGGCAACGGATCCTCTTTTCTAATTCCCTAATCCCTTCGGTGCTGATGCATAATTAGATATTTTATAAGCTTAAATATTAGTTCCATAAAAACAATAACTTTGTTGTATAACAATTTAAGGGTGCAAATTTGCCATATTGCCAACACACCCAAAAATTTAATTCATCATCGTCATCAGCACTATGTAGAATAAATAAGTACATATGTAGTGGTATTATTTTGATATTATGCAACGCACACTCCTCCTGGTCCATTTACACTCTATATTCCATAGTCTAATACTTCAAATGAATTCATTTTATTTAAAAACATAGCTGAAAACACACAATATCTAATAAAAATACACACAAAATATGAACAAAATCAGGAACTGCACAACAACAATAAAAATGACTTTATATGTAAAGAGCCTATGATAATATTAATGAAAGCCACTGCACATCTTCCATAGTACAGGACAAATATTAAACACTTAACATGTTCTTGTGATGAAATATCGTTAGTGTATTTCAGTAAAGACTTATTTGAAAATGCATCTAGTTTCAAAGAAACAGGATGATATTCCAAATTTAAAGAAAAATACATCTGTTTAGAATTCCTCCTAAAGCATTCATAATCTTTCACTGTCTAGATATGCAATTTCAAACAGTGAACAGGGAGGGTTATAATTCGTTTGAAGAGTTTGTAGATATTTATTTTTCAACAGTGGCGCAGTTCGTTTTTTTGTCACCGAGTCATATACTTACATTGGTACACGCCAGCCACCCCACTCTGACATCTGCTTTGAAAGGTCCTGTGTTCGAGTCTTGGTTGTGGCATAAATGTTCCTTTGTATTTGCTATCTCGTCCAGTGCACCAATTATCCCCATCGTCACGATTAACCTGAAAAGAGAGAAACTGAGGTAAAATTGTTGAAATAAAACAAGAAAGAAGTTCTATGATGTTCCAAGACGTGCAAGGATGAAAAATGCAAAATAGCATAACTTGAAAAAGGGAACGATGTTGGATGTGCTGCTTTAAGATACAAGATTTACATGTACATCTATCGTTCAACATTGCGATTCGTATGTTTTCAACTGTTTAAAACTTAGCATGAATCACATTTGTCATCGATTGACGAAACATTTAAAATCGCGGAAGTAGAATCTGTAACACATGGGGTTATATAAACACCGCGAGGCAATCCGGAAACAAAATAAAGGCTCCCAAGGAAAAGTCGACGATAGCCGAACATCCACGAAATTATATCGTTCAGCAACCGATCGATTTTTGCTGACGCACTTTCAGGGGGGGGGAGGTCTGGGGGGAGGAGATGGGGTAAAAACAGCGTCTTTCTCCCATTGACTGAATCTGATTCACTAAACTCCGTCCCTGCGTTGCATGGAAATGATCTGTTGGTAGCGAAAGGGTGCGATTGATCCGTAACGCGACAGAGGGTGATTGTCTGTAGGGTTAAATCAGAAAAGAAAGATGTTTGTGGCATATCAACGTTGCACAAGATACTCTCAGAGCAACGGTGCATTTTCATAAGACTGTAAAAGACATTTATTTGTTTAATTTTAAAAGCAATATTGCTGATTCCAGTGCATATTTAGGCTATGATTGTGTTTCTTCGTTACGTTATTTAACCAGTGGCGTACGGGTATATTTATGTTTGAGTTAATCCCTCCATTGGCTCAGATATCTTTAAAGAAACGATCTGTGTGAAACGATGATGAAATTGACACTAGAAGGAAGTATATATCAATTGTCACATCCTCCCCTCTTATGAAATATCCGAGAACGATACTGTATTTAACGTTATCTACATTTGCAATGTTTCATTCTCGAAAACAAAACAACGACTATGTTCTGTTTGTTTTGTCTTGAATTTAAAGCCGCAACACACACACTGCTTTATCATTTGTAAAGATATTTTACCTGCATGCCGAAATTAAATTTCCCTTGGTGCAAGGAAATTCAGATCTAATCCTAGGTAAAAAGGGAAATTTTATGAAAAATATACAAATTGCCTAAAAATTTGAATTTGTCGGACTTTTGTCGTTGTTTTACTTTATCTAATTATCATATGAACGGCTCGAGAATAAAACTTAATAAGTTACACTCTGTTCAAAATTGAGTTAACATTTCATGCAGTTGCTGTACGTACAGTGGTATGCGCAAGTATTGCTCGGCAAATTATCCACTACGATTTTCATTAATTTTCCTCTTGCAGCATACATGTTTATAAGGAATAGATTTTGAAGTATGCTAGTGCAGAGGTTGTCAGCAGCTTCTCTGGCGTTTTCCTGTTTCGATTCACTTCCCTAAACTCTCATTGGGTTAAACAAAGCGTATGAACATAGTGATGGACAATTTGCATCCCACTGTACAATAGTGATTGAAGCCGGACACTGTGGCCGAGTGGTTAGCACATCGCGCTGCGACGCCAAGGACTTGATTGTTTGTGAATGTCTATTCATCAATTTCATCACTCATCCCCATCTTTGCAAATTAGCCAAGAGGCACAAAACGCGAAGTAAAATAAACTAAATCAATCAATAGTGACTGAAGTTCCTTCAGCACTTGACAGCCAGAAACACACGGGAGCATCTGGGTAACCGTAGACATAAGACACAATGTATTGGACGAACTTCCACTTGTGTTTTTCTAGGTTTTTACTTTTGTGGGTTATCAAGTTTTACTCTCAGTCTCAAGCCGATACAATAAATAAGAATTGTTGCAGTGAATCAGGACAAATTTTCAGAATTCGCCACTGGTTTTGAACCCAGAACTTTTAGTTTAACAGCGCATTAAATTATTGCAACGGTTACGTTTTTTTCTAGGTTGGCTATGTTTTAAAAAGTGATGTCACACTGCAAACCGTCATGACTACTGTTGCCCCCCGCCCCCACCACCTCCATCACAAGCTATGAATGAATAACTAGCGGGGAATTCTACGACACACTTCCGTCAGGAATTAGTCATGTTGCAACATGCACAGTAGTGGTCACACTACGTATTTCCAAGGTTGCAAATAGAAGCGATTGCTCGCCTACAATGCTGTGTCGTATTAAGCAAATTTTCCTTCCTTACGCTCCCTTCTTTTGGAACCATGCCAGAAGGCCTGATACAGAGATTGTCTAATGACGTCACAAGAAACAGGATCTTTGCCCAAGTACATATGATGACAACAGTGTACTGTGCAAGGGCTTCCTGAGTCCTAGCCCCCCCCCCCAAAAGGCCCTTCGTACAAAGTACTACCGAATGTTTACCCATCGTGCGACTACCTTTGTAGGTTACAAGACCGCCTGCAGGATTTGTTCTCAAGGGTAGCAGCAGTGCTCAAAGTGGTTGGAAACGTGGGGTGATACTATCCCCCAGTTAAGAAAATTCTCATAAAGCATCCCCCCACTAGGATAATTTGCATAGGCATCCCCCACCCACTGCATTTTCTCTGTGTTGATCTATACAACAAGCACCCCTCCTACATTTCCTCCAACTGGGCAAAGCACCCCCCCCCCCCTTCAGCTAGGAATTTCCACTTCAAATACAGGATGGCCGACTAAAATTTCATATCTTGCCCTTCAGTTATAAAAACTCATATTTTACATCTTATTGATTGATTGATTGATTGATTTGGATTTTTAAGTCCACTTTATGCACAGTAAGGCTAATTGGAACTGGACCTACAGTTTAAAGTGGGACTCGAACCACTATGTGTCTCCACCGGGACCCCTTGATTACAATTTTACATTTTATTATTATTATTGCTTTATAAATCATAAAATTGAAATTGAATCGAAAATACCGTGGTGTTGTCAAGTTCAGACTTGAATTCACTGTATAAATAAAAACTGGATTCGAATTATTTCCTTTCGATAAAAATCTATCAATTCATTGATGAACAGTTCTTTGTCTTTTTGTACTTTTTCACGATGCACTTTATCTGCAGGTACAACTCGTCCATGTTTCCACGCTACAATTTTACTATTAGAATTTTACTATATGAATTTTCCCAGATATCTCAGGGGAGCAAATGCCCTCTCTACGGGCCTACTTGGTGCGTTAAGTTTCCTCCAAAAGTAGTAATATAAAAAGTACTCAAAATATTTGAAACTCGAACATTATCAGCATTGACGATACAAACGAGTACTTTGTTGACTGATAACAGACAATTGCAGAGTTACAAATACAGCATCGTCATTGTTACTTATCAGTTTGAACTGAAGGTTTCAGACTCTGGACTAGATTCATGGTAAATAAATCTTTTATCTGAAGATACAACATAAGAACGCAATTCTTTCTTGTACATACACTAAACTCAGCCTTATTTTCCCTTTTTTGGTGTGACAGCATATCATACGAATGATTTATCAGCATACTCTCAACTCGCCAATGTTAAAAACATCAATTCTGTAACTCTACTTCCCTTTTCCTACAAAGAGAGGTGTCGCCTCCTGGTGGTAAGGGTGAGCTCACCCTGAAAACCTACGTCAGAAATTTTCAGAATCATACACTAATGTCGACAGTCGTTTGTTTTCTCCTCTCTTATCCATTTCGCTTGTTCCAAATTCATTGCACTTGAATGTGTTGAGGAAAGAGATATTGTGCAGTGTTTTGCATGCAAATGTAATGAACTGGACCTTTATTTATAACAAAAACTCAAAACCTAGAAGGTATGATGGGACTCTGAAAGCTCGACAACAGTGCGAGTTCTCTTCCTGGAACAACTGTGTAGCAAAGGAAAAATCAGACTCACAGGAAGAAGAAGAGGTAGACAAACTGAGAAAGAAAGAGAGAGAGAGAGAGAAATACAGGAAGGTAAAAAGAGAGAGGGGAAGAAAGAATGATAAATAAGATAAAGGGCGACAAAAGCCCCACTTGACATTAAGTAAAACTATTAAGTGTAATATGTTTGCAGTAAAGAGTGAAAATGTAGACAGCTCACAACTTTAAGGACAAATTCACATCACATGAAGAGCAGCTATTACATTCGCTCATCTTGTTTATGGGCTGAAGTCTAGCTGCAAGTATTTAGAAGATTATCTAGACTTTGTAAGTTCTTTCACAGGGGAGCTTCTATATCTGTACCACTACCTTCACTGTCCCTGTTGTGACCTTCCGTTCAGACAGAAATCTGTGACTTTGATGTCATCATGCAAATTCCCTTCTTATATGCATCAAAGGTCAACAAGTCCCATTTTCATCTTCATTGCTTCGGCCGGGGGTGGAATGTACTGTGGGTACTGAGATTGAATATTGTGTATTTTTTGTGTGTATAAATATCTGTATCATCTAAAGTAGTATGGAGTGTGTAAGTGTCAATTAACACTTCAAGAGATGTTTTAAAAGATATACAGTAGAAGAATGTAGTATTTTTATGATATTTATAAATACCCCCCTTCACACACATAATTTACTTTCATTTAATACTTTTCATTTTTTTAAAAATGGACTTCGTTTACTAAGCCCCCTTGATAACCCGTGAGCCCCCCCTGGAGATCAGTTCTAGCTACGGACCTGGTTTGTCAAATGCTTCATTGACGTTTTGTATCAATTCCTAAAGCTTGTATTGCGTAAAACGACGTGAAAGAACATGACAATGGTCAATTTGCCTGGTAATATTTATAATACCACTGTACTATCAAAACTGACAGTTCAAGAAGGAACTCACCCGCAGAATGTTTAGTTATTTTACAGTACATTAATAAATCAGCGAAGTATCGCTATATTTGTATTTAAATTGTATAGTTGCATAAATATAAAACTCTTTTGACAGACCCTATTTTATTACCTTAACAACAATAAGAAAATATTATATATTTTTTTTCAATGTCCACTGCCAGTGCGGTATTTGTAGGAGGGTAAGGACGGAGTATCGGACGCTGTTCGAGAAACAAACTCAGGTTTATGGGGGCTTGGGGTAGCTACAGCCTTGGCTTCCACCAGCAAAGGGGCCATCACCTGCAAATTATTTGACTTACTACTTAAAAAATATCCTGGGCACGCCACTGCTTATGCAAGAGGGGCCGTCATGGAACGACTAGAGAAGTGCATTGAGGGGTTGAAGTGGTGGGCTGGAAAGTTAAACCTGAGTGGAGAAACAAGGCAGCAGCCGGGATCCATCCATAAATACACAGGCGCAACTTGATGGGGGCAAGGGGAGGCACTTGCCCCCACAATTTGTAGGTTTATTAAAGTTTATGTTAATGGTAGTCAGAAGCAAAGTAATGATAATTTTTATAATTTTGCAAATTTAATTATTTATCAAGATAGTTTTAGTAGACACTATTTTTATGGGATAGAAAACTTCTTGATTCTACCTCTTCCCCCAAAGTTAAGCCCCAGGATCGATTCGCCCCCTCCCAAAGCTACGCCATGCTGTGGCGTGCCCAAGGGGGTGGGTGGGGGCTTGGTTCAGCATCTCCAAAGAAATAACTTTAAATGATGGAAAATATGGCAAAATATGGGGCAGACTACTGCAAAATAAGACATAACACAGCCTTTTAACAATTCTGAGCACGCCACTGCGTCCATGGATAAATACGAACGCTGCATTCTGCACTGCCCTAAAAAGGATATGCAAACCAGATGAAAATGGTCCATGCTCTTCCCTTTTCCGTTGGTCGCCCTTGAACTTCCAGGCAAAGCTTCTGGCCTGGGGCAAGGTTCCAGAGAAGCCAAGCGTCCACTTTGGTTCTGTCTCTGACATCAGCAAAATGCAATTCGCTTGCTTCTTGCTCGTATTGCTACATTTTTTTTAAAGAGGGAGGAATCTGTTAAGATGTTTTGGTTTTCTTTCTAAACCCTTTAATCATGGACGCCCGGAAATGAGGGAGGGGGGCAAGAGGGGCTACGTACATTGGAAAATGAAAGTCAACCAAAAATTGTATAATTTCATGTCAATCACAGTGATATACGTTACTTATCGAGAGGTCGTTGCAGGACCATGACAACTTCATACTGAAGCGGTGTCTTTAGTGAGAGCCAGCGGCGTGCCCAAGGGGGGCGGTGGGTCATAACTCCCCTTTGGCCCAGTATTCCTTAAAAAATGAACGTCAAATGCAGGAAAAGATGGCAAAATGAGGACTGAGTAGTAAAAAAAATATACGTAACACTCCACTTTCAAAAATCCTCTGCACGCTTGGTGGGGGACAACGATATTATGGGGGAATATGTGCCTCGCTTCTCCCCAATTAGAAAAAAATACCTTGCTTGTCCCTCCCTGGAAGAACTTCTGTGGAGGTTCGATTCATTCCTTTTAGTTATTCAAGAGAATATTGTGCACACACTCCCAACATTATCTTAACACACCCATCCGAGATTTTTAGCAACATTCCCTAAAACTTTTTTTTTTCTTTTACAGAATACAGATTCCACTTTAGCTTAAAGTCCAGTCTCGATTAGTCTGTATGTGCAAAAAGTGGACTTAAAAAACAAAACTCAAACTCACTAACCATCTATTCCAGTGCAAATGTATGTTAGAATTGATTCTCTGTGAGGTAAGGTACCCGACTTAAATTCGCCCCTCCCAGCTCTTCACTTCTGGATCCGCCACTGGAGTCTAGAAATAGTTATGAAATTTCCGAGAAATCCTCTCAAATCTAGAAAGTAGCACTGAAATAAAGCAATCGAACAAAGATTACGAAAGCATCATTATGTATTTTTATATACTTACATATTTCAGTGACTTAATCTATATACATATTACGCATGTTTTGGCTACATGAACATCTGTTCTGGGCCTTATTACCACAGAAAAAGGTGTCAACAACTCTGGTACGTTCTCGCTGCCCCCTACCGCCTGTGTTGATAAGCTTGTGAATGCAAAGACCTAGCCTTCCCCAAAGGCATAACGAATCATAAGCAAAAGAGAGGACATCGACAAATACCAAGACTCTTTCCTGTGACAGGTTGGGTCACCAAACAATCGGTCAGAGGACACTCCACCTCATTTTGACAGGACAAAAAAACAAAGTGGGCTGAAGGTCTTGCTCCGAGTCCGAGGGATTTTTACAACCCTCTTTTATAACCCCTCCCGTCATAAAACTTGCCAATGGTCTAAAACTCTTCCCACGCTTGGCTTTCAATTGTCAAAGTTTCAAACCATACAGTGGGCTGACGTCACTGAGGTCAGAGCAAAGCAGAATGGCACGTAGGCCTGGCAAAGTTAAGGAAAATATACTGCACTCCTATGTTGAAGTGTTGGGTTTAGGTACATTCAGAAGCAAACGCGAGCTGTACATACAAAAATTTCATTAGTGCTTCCCAACAATGTATTTACGAGCTCAAACTGGGGAACTGCCCTTATACATGTATATCACACACACGCTTAGGATCATTGATTGATTGATTGAGTTGGTGTTTCAAGCCCACATTGTGCACAGTAAGGCTAATCGGGACTTGACCTACAGTTTAAAGTGGGATCCGAACCACTATGTGCCTCCACCGAGTACCGAACCAGAGATCTATTGATTACAAGGCAACACTTGATAATAACAATAACACTTTGTAGGATAAGATTCGAATTGAACAAAATGTAAGGGGAATTCAAAAATGTATTTTTGACTCCCCCTCCAGACAATCTACCATTACCATGAGTATATTGTGCCATTGTGTCTATCCCATCATGCATTTTGGAGTCTCAGATTCGATTTTCGACGGGGGAACAGTGATTCGTATCCCACTTTAAACGGCACGTCCAGTCCTAGTTAGCCTATCTAAGCGTAAGATGAACTTCAACAAACCTCAGGGAACATCCACTTCATTAGATCATCCGAATTTCGCGATTAAACCTTGAGATAGAAAAGCAATGTAAAATAACCAAAAGAAATAAAGTTATCGAAGGTTTAGGTTCGAGTCCTAGCCGCCTGGACACAGTTGTTCTCTAGTGAGTGTCCCTACATTGATTTCATGGTATCATAATTTCATCCTCCTTGTTGTTGCTACTAGTCAAACTCAAAAGTAGCAGAAAAGCTACCCCAAAAGTACAAACACAATATATTGTTCCACAAATTTTGAAAGTTCGTGCTGTGGGCTTGTTACGCTAAGCAAGTTTGGGTACAACTAATATTGAATATAATCATTCACCCGATAAGATGAGTAACGAGCTATCAAGCCACTATCCTGCATCCATTGTATGAGTGAAGTTAATGTTGACAAAACCACGTGACTTTTTTTTAAGTTCTCTTTTTCTTTACTAGTTCCTGTATACAGTGATTTATTCACACATACACACACAACACCCCTTAATATCTCCCACCAATTTCCTCAACAGCCCCCTATTTTTCACAAAGGGCCAATTTATGGTCATTTTGAGTTTGAGTATTCTTGTTTTAATTCCAGAGAGAGGTCAATAGGGACTGAGCTTCCATTTCGAGATCCGAACCACTACTAGCCTCCACCGGGTATCGAGCCCTGGACCGCTTGATTCCAAAGCGAAGACATTATCACTACGTCATCGGGAATGCCCATATGGTCATATTGGGTCTAAATTTACCCTTACACCCTCCTAAATACGAACGTACACCCCAGGCCCGTAGCCAGAATTTATCTCCAGGGGGGCGGGGCTCACGGGTTATCGGGGGGGGGGTTGTACATCAAGTTCATTTTTCAAAAGTTTAACAGTATTAAATGAAGGTAAATTATATGTGGGGGAGGGCGGTCATTAAGTTACATAAAGTTTAGAAATATCACACAAATACTACATTTTCTCTATATCTTTTAAAATATCGCTTGAAGTGTTAATTGTCTGATACTGATATCATCCTTTACTACACACTCCATACTACGTTTGATGATGCAGATATTTATATCACCCAAGAAAAGATGGGCAATATTCAATCATAGTGCCTAGCATAGCATATACATTCCACTCCCCGGCCGAAACAATAAAACTCCCCTTCGTTCCCAAAACTTGGAAGCTGTTAACCTTTGACGCAGATGAGGAGGGAATTTCCATACTGACATAAAAGTTGCAGATTTCTGTGTAAATGGGAAGTTGCAACAGGGGCAACGAAGGTACCGATAAAGAAGCTCCCTTGTGCAGGAAGTTTCCGAAGTCTAGAGAAGAGACTCTGCTAAAAACATGCCCCCACTTAGACTTCTTCTTATAAATAAGATGAACGAATGTAATAGATGCTGTTCATGCTCCCTGAATTTATCCTTCATCAAAGTTGTGAGCAAAATAATATCTGCTGTCTACATTTTCACTCTTTACTGCAAACAAATTACACAAAATAGTTTTACCTAGTGTCAAGGGGCTGACCTCAGTGCCGGGGGGGGGGGGGGACTGACGGTAGTTCCTCCCTGCCTCCTGCCTGGCTACGGGCCTGGTACACCCCCAACCTTCAATATGGAAGATTCTTGATAAACCTCTGTCCTACAACCTCGCTATAGTACCTACGCCAAGCGATGAGGCTTTATCTAAGGCACTATATTCCTGAACAAGTACCACCTGAATAACTGGTGGGTGGGTTTTCTCACAACCCACGTCACACGTGTATTCGCTTGTATTGGCTTCACTCTTACAGCGACCAAAGAATGAAGATAATTTATAATCGAAGTAATTGACATTCCTTAATATTCCACATCCGCAAAATCTTATCTTTCCAGCAAGGACGGCGAGGTCAATCTGAGTCTTAGAGTTTATCTTCAATTGGCATGTATGTTAAACTTACACACACGCACACACACTGACAGTAATTATCATAGATATATCTTTATGTAAATAACTACTATAATCCAACAAATATCAACCAGTTTTATTCCAAATTATTTGCATTATTACATAATTGGGAGGACATTTCTTCTCGATCCACCAGATGAGTAAATATCCAGTACAACTATTTTCCAATTATTTTACATTTCACAGTATACTGAAATGGATAGTTATTCTATTTTGTTGTAAGCTTTAGAAATTAGGGGGGAAATATTAGTCATAAAGATTGTTGTTTGAGCCCTCACATGAAACTAATTGTTAGAATTTTCAAACCTGCAGAACCATTTATTCTTTAAATTAAATGGTAGAATATGGGGAAAAAATACCCTCTGTTTAATGTACTTTACACTCAATGTTTTAGATCTAACGTAGTTTTTACTTTTGTAATTCTATTAGAATACTAAACTAACAATATTTATGTCATTAACAATAAAAGTAACAAGCGTTTTGCTTTCTTGTAACTTCAAATGAACGATGCCAAATTCCAGAGGGGTCGACGAACCCCCCGATGCCCATGGACTCTACTCACAAATATTGGACCACCCTCGTTTAATGATCTTCACTTTGTGATGCGGGATACAGAGCGACATGTTTTTCCAGTAAGCAAGAACACTACGGCTTGGGCTTTCGCAGAAGATAACGCGAGCGTAACGTGTTTACAAACATGATGTAAGACGATTTTACACACAGATACCAAATTACGCTGACCCATGGAACGGTAGACGTAGTCTTCTTATCAGCAAGGACTTCCTGATAGAGCCCGCCTACATAAGCGAAATTCGAGTTTCTCTACATATGTGTATACAATGCTCATGATCCCAAGCTTATGGATTACAGAGGACTTGAAACACATTATCAAAGTAACAGCAAAGGGAGAACCAAGTGCATGTTCATTTTAGTACCCAAATAATTCTCAATTTTTTTCATTGTTATTGTTATTATTAGAGCTTTTTGAGGGTGGTGTTCAGTGACGGCAATACCGGCTTTAAGGTTCGAAGGCGCCAAAGGGAGGCAAGGAACGACGTCCAGCAAACAACAAAAGCTATATTTAAAAAAATATATTTTAGCCCAAATGTGATTTTTTCAAATAATATGTTGGTGTATGAAAATGTCACTTGCCCCATGCTTCCCTCTCAATTTTTTTGGAACCGTCGACGCTAGGGATCACTGGTTCGAATCTCGGCCTGGGCAAGTCTTTTTTGTGGGCGTCCCCTGGGTTCGAAATCATTGAAGACTGGTTCGGGGAGCCAAGATTTTAATCTACAAACTCACTCACACACACACAATCAATTATAACATATTTTAAATGTTATTAATAGTAAAAATACATTACTACATAAGTAAAAATACATTTATTATTATTATTATTATTAAATACATGTAAATAAATTAATTTGTTACTTTATATGTATCAGATATTTATAAAGTAGCAAACGAATTCCCTCACTAACTGGTTAAAGATGTCTATAAATTAGGAATTAGTTGAAGTGGTTTTAATATGTATAAGTTTTTATTTAGTTTTTGTTTAATGTTAATATAGATCAATTATATTTCATAGTTATTTTTGTCTTGCATTCTTGTTTTACTTTTATTGTGCGTATATAGTTATTGGTGTAGATCTGTTAATGATCTCTTGAGAGATCACACACTTTGTGTGTTTTCGATATTATCTTTAGTAAAGTACTATACGTTTATTTTGTGTCGAACGTAATTGCTTTTGTTGTTTTTTAAAACTCTCCCCATCCGGAAATTTTTGGTGAAGGAATTTTTGAGGCCAAGATTGTTGGTGGGGGAAATCCTCCTGCTCCTCCCCAAACATCCAAAGTGGACTCGGCCACCGAATCGGCACAATCGCACAGAAACATAGGGAGAGAAAAGGGGGAAACATAGAAAGAATTAGAGACGAAACACAGGAAAAGAATAGATAGAGAGTAACATAGGAGGAAAGAAAGACACTGTGGAAGAAAGAAAAATAGACAGGAACCGGTAGACAGACAGAGAAATAAGAAATACGGAAGGATAGAAGAGGCAGACAAGGAGAGAGAAGAACAGGAAATTAAAGAGAAAGACAGAATGGGAAAGTTAGGCGTGAGAAAGAAAGAGAGAACAATGAGAAGATGGCAACCTAGGCAGACCCCCCCCCCCACCTAAAAATTAGTCCACTTAAGAGAAAGTGTCTGACAACCCCGCAGGTGAATCAGCGAACTCTAAACCCTCCCCGATGGTGTAGTGGCAACGCACTCACCTTGTTATCCAGGTGTTCCAGGTTCGAAATGCGGAAGCTCCAATCACAAGACAATGCTAAGAGTTCTCTTTTACCCAGATTTGCTACTTCCAGTGAGAAGCACTTCATTCTGAAAGTTTATCAATTCAGCCCATAAGAAATCAGGAGATAGGTGCATGCTTGGTTTCCTTGCCTTGAACGCGGTTCATTTTACAGCAAATAAATTACATCCGCCCATTTGAAGGAAAAGGATTTGCAAACGAATTGTTACTAAATCCCTTGAACGGGGGATGCCCTTCATGTCATACGAACGCATGCCCGGAACCAATTAACATTCAAAATCCAGTTGAGCCAGTTCCGGCCACGGACCAGTCCCGGATCTTCTCCTTGGACGATTCGTGTTTTGATAGGCCGATTGCCGCATTGCCAAGGAGGGCGCTTGGTCTTGAAATGAGAACCGTTAAAATAGTTCCCGAAGGAGTTACGGATTTCCTGCATCTCTGGGCGTAACGCTTGCAAGTGTCTGTGATGCACTCTGTTTGTACAGGAGGACGCGTAAATATTACCAGGCAAATCGTTCATCAATATTTTCATTCTTACATCATAAGTGTTTTTGTGAATTGTAGTTATGCTGATGTTTTGCAGCGGTTGGTGTTTTGTTTCAACTGTTGAATCCTGCATTGCGTGATTCAAAGTTAATGAACCTGACGATGAGCAATGTGCCTGGAAATATTTACGCAACCCACTCTACAAACAACTTTAGACCTGGCAAAGGGTTTATTCAGAATTGTGGAGTGTATGTATGAGCGTCGTCGGAAATTTTTGTAGGGCCGGCGGGCCCGTTGCTGTAAGATTGATTTGATTTGATTGACGAACAAAAGAAATATTTTTTTTCAGGTACAGAGAACAAACATGGTGGCCTTTATTAATTTAAACCTGCTGATTACGAAACTGTAAGCAGTTTTTCCCCATCACCCTCCAATGTTAAGTTATAGTGGTTATAGATGTTACTAATGTCATCATTTAGCGTAATATTTTATACAAACCTAGAGTGAGCTCTTACATATACAGCTCACAATTGTAATGGAAACATGAAGCACAATGTAATACACTAACCTATATACAGTGAGCTCGTACATATACAGCATGTACATTCTTAAAAAAAAACAGTTAAAATATAACATTCACATTAAGAACAAATAATATAATATTTCGTCCTTTAAGTGGTAGATGATGATGATGCAGGCTGAAGTCTCTTTGATAAATACGTTCTCCTGTGGGATATATGGACCCTTCACGCTGAAGAAACCAGCAATAATCACTTGACATTGATGGGTTCCGTTCCATCTACTTTGTAATGGTTTTCACTTGATTCATGCTGCACTTCCTCAGAGTTGCTTGGTATATCGTCGGTATCACGAATGTCTGCCCATGTAGATGGAGCAATGGGTATGGGTAAATCTTCTCCATGAAACACAGGTCTAATTGCCGAAGTAATATTTGGGTACTCGATTCTATTCTCATTCTTGGAAGAAAAACCGGTAACATGAGTCAAACAAAAGTAGCAATCACCCACGTGGTTTTTTTGGCTCATGCCAAATCATTGGTAGGCTATGCCAAATGGTAAGTGTTCCTTTTCACCCTTCAACCACTGCTTAAGTTTAGTATTACACCTTGAACACGTAATGTGAGGTGCCCAACATTTATCTTGGTCTCCCAGTGGACATTGGAAATATAAACTCTATACCCTCTTCAGCAGTCTAGAAATAGACCGTCTTTGTTTTTTCGTAGTGAATTCACCACATACATAACAAAAAGTATCTGGATTGTTCTTACACCCACGTTTTGTTTTCTTCATAGTTAATGTTTCGTGCCAGTGGCGGCGATTGGGTTCCAAAACTGGGAATGGCAAAGACAGTATATTTCATTTTGTAGATAAGGTTTAGCATAGTGTGGGGGCAAAAGTGGCGAAAAGTGGGGGTCAAGTGCTCCTCCTCACCCCCTAATCGCCGCCATTTTTTCGTGCACACGATCCACTTTCACTGAACCACGTCCACTGTTCTGAACAGAAGAATATCGCTGTTTGTAATGTTGCTGCATTCTGTTCCAACTCTAAACTAAGGGACAGTTGAAAGTAGTACTGCGTTCACTCAAGCATGCGTCATCTGTTACCTTCTTTTTTTACCTTTGACACCTCAGGGGTTGCCCCATACTTAGAAGTAAATGTTGAAATAAAAATAGGGGTGAAACAAGTCTTTCAAAAGGGTTTCAGTGAATCAACGACAAATCGTCCAACTGTACATGTGTAAATGCTATATGAGTAGCTTATTATAATATATTCACACATAACTTTTAATCCTGACTTGATAGCCGCTTTTTGCTTTCGCATTACCGTTAATCTTGTGGTCTGTAGTTCTGTAGTATTGTTCGGCATACAGCTTGTCTGTAGTATTGTTCAGCATACAGCTTGTCTGTACCAATATCAGTGTTGGCCAGTGTAATTTTTGCTTCCGTCTAACTTTCACGCGGGAGACCCGGGTTCGATTCCCAGGGTAATAATAACCCGTGGCTCGACAGCCCTTGAAGGGCCTTGGCCTATCTCACGACTGCCAGACTCCCTCCCACAATCCTACCTAGAGGTGTGGAGATCTTTAACCGGTAATGGGGTGACGTGAGGTCAGCACGTCGAACCCCCAGCCTTTATAGATTTCCGAGACCGGGTTACGCTATTCACTCGTAGATCCCAAAATTTTTCTCACGAAGGTGGGTTGCCACCGGTCCTATACACAGGCCGAGAACATAGAGACTGAACTCAGGCGGACTCGAACCCATGCTGTCCCGCAGTCGGAGCCCAATGCACAGCGCCTTAGACCACACGGCCACGAAGGAGGACGAATTTCCGGGTAGGTGATGTAATATCGGAATTTTTCCGGCCCTTACACCGCATATAGCGGCTCTGGGGCTCACCCAGCCTCAAATCAATGGGTACTTGGGGGTAACCCTTGGGAGGGGGTAAAAGCGGACGGAGCGTGGTGCTGATAACATCATCTCCAAAATGGCCGAGATCTCCTAAATGCACCTTCATAGCACGGCGCTATATGCACGGGGAACTTTACCTTTTTGCCTTATTTTGCTTTGCTTTTCTGCTCTAGCTAATCACGAAGATGAGGATGAGTGTTGGAATTAATGAAGGAACACTCACACAGAACATCCATGCCCAAGCCATCTTCATTTTCGCGATTAGGCAAAAGTGTAGTGAAAAGAAAAACACCAATGCAGGCATGCAAATACAACAAAAACAGAGGTCCGACAACTTCAAATTTTCGGGCAATTTCTATGCATGAAGAAGGTTGGTTTCCCAGGTAACATGGGAGAATACGCCACTGCAAAAGTGAGAGAAATGCGGCAGGGTGCGCCCTGGTTCGACGCCCTGGCACGACTAAACCACTGCCAAGAACTAGAGGGCAGGAGCGTTCAAGATAAAAATTTCACCCGGGCGAGATGATTTTTTTTGGCGCTCCTCTGCTTTCCCACCTATCTCCAATAAAAAAAAAATGACCATATTTACGCCTTTAATGACGAAAAATAATAGTATTTTTTTTTAAAATACTTTAAGTGATACTCTTAAAAAACAAGTTTATTGCAGGTATGTTTATTTAATACCTAGATAATGACATCAAACTAACGGTAATCAATTAGCTTAAATTGATTGATTGATTTGGTGTTTTAAGTCCATTTTATGCACAGTAAGGCTAATCGGGACTGGACCTACAGTTTAAAGTGGGATCCGAACCACTTGTGCCTCCACCGGGTATCGAACCCGGGACCCCAAGGCAAGGACGCTACCACTGCTCCATCGGGGAGGCCCAATTAGCTTAAATTGCTACATGATTTTGCAATAATTAATTCTTGTAAACAAAATATCCAACTTTTTTCAAAGCAAATAGCCAAGTACCCAATGGAGGCACATAGTAGTTCGGATCCCATTTTAAACTTAAGTCGAGTCCCGATTAGCCTTTCTGTGTATAGAGTGAACTTAAAATGAAGACAAACAAACGAATAGCCGCGTTTATAATCAGAAATAAGATTTTGACACTATCAAGGGTGACGTCCCACGAGGACGGTGCCCCGGGAGCCTCTCGGCCCTTAAGCCGCCCCTGCTGGATACCAAACAGGGCAAATAAAAACAGATACTAAAACAGTAAAGAAGAGAATAAGGTATGAAGGCAGGGGAGGGGCACTCACAGAAACTTTTTATATTATTATTATTACATTAATATTACTACTACTAATAC
The DNA here is from genome assembly GCF_977018435.1 of Lepisma saccharinum. Taxonomy (NCBI): domain Eukaryota; kingdom Metazoa; phylum Arthropoda; class Insecta; order Zygentoma; family Lepismatidae; genus Lepisma; species Lepisma saccharinum. Next base: position 63,743,333 of record NC_139229.1, on the reverse strand, counting down.
TTATGTTTTTTTTAAAAAATTACATACATTTGTAATTTCCATATTCTGTATATCTACTATATACAATTTGCATAATTGTATACTTAATATTAATATTAATATATACCTAATTCCTGTAGGACAAAAAGCGGTTTTTTATAGTTAGATAATCCCTGTAATATAGACAAAGCTTAAATGTAACAGTATTTCAAATAATAATAATAATATTTGGTGGAACACGGCCTGTAGTCACAGAAAACAATACTTTTTGTTATAAAATATATCTACAATTCCATCATTCAAATTACATTAACTCTTTACAGAAATCTCAAGGGGGGGCAAGTGTCTCATGCCCCCTGTGGGTGCTAATGTATGAAGACAAGAACAGCAATACAATTAAAAGAGAACAAGGGAAGAGGAGGGGAAGGCAAGTTACCCAGAATTCAATAATACATATCGTGGATTAATGACACGATAAGTTCCAGACTAAGTTCGCGCGCTGTTTTGTAAAGTGCATCGACATGCCGATAACTCCGAATTCAGTAGTTACGTCACGTCTGTGAAGATGGCGCGAGATGCGTCATACGAAGTTGCATGAGGAACTCGATTAGTTCCAAATTCAATACCTGGGCAACCACGTTTCCAAGACGTATAACTTCTACTTCTTGATTGGAAAGGAACGTAGATAAGAATTAAAGAACTGACGCCCAAAGGGTTTAAAATAAAGTCAACAAAATTATCGTTTTATCTGTATAGTTTTTGTCTTCTTTATTTCAGTATGACCTAACCCAAAAGATTCCGTCTGACACGTAAAAGCAAGACAGTGACGTAGGCGTTACTCATCTTTCTGAAGAAAATGATTCTTAAACTGATAGTCAATTTTTCTGGGAAACCACGTCCATTCAGTGATTATTTCCTTGTAACGCACTTGAGAATGCAGTTCGTGTTGCATTCTAGAACTTTACCGTTATCGCTTAGGGCGGTAAAATCTTGAGCATGCCTAATTCCACCCCAAGGCCAAATCGAGGCACCCTTTAGCAACGTATATCCAATTCGAGAACTGAGGTTTTTCTGATCTACTAATTGCATGCTGAAACACTTAACCATATTTTGCAAATGTTGTATCAAAGAATGAGCCTAGCCTCTTGGCAGCACCAAAGAATTATATTTGGGTGGGTTCTGCTAATTCTCTATTTCTTCCTTTTCCATTTTTCTTTCTCCGTTTCCGTGTCTCTTCCGTCTCTGTTTCTATATTCTTCTCCACTCTTCTTCCACTGTTTGTCTTTCTTCTTTTTTATTTTCTTCTCTGTTTTTATCATTTCCTGCCCCATTATTTCTTTTTTCTCTCTCTCTCTCACTCTTTAATCACTTTCTGTCTCATAATTTCTCTTTCTCTCTTCTCATCTCTTTGCATGTGGGTGATTCTTGTTCTTCAAATGACCCTGAAAATTTCTCAGGAAGATTATTTGCTGTGCTGTGAGCTAAGATTATTTGGCAATGCCACTGCGGGCTATTCAAAAACGTTTTTCCACGCATATGATATTCTTATATTTTACATTTTACTTTTAATCTAAAAGAGTTGCATAGTAAAGTGAATTTGTTTAATATATTATTTATATATCGTAACTGAGAGTCGTGGATATTAAGTCTCCGTCTCGTCTCGGATTGACAGAGGCTTCTCTCGTCCTCGTCTCGTCAATGCTCGAAGGATCCGGTTCTTGTCTAGAGACATAGAGAGGCTTGTAAAATCGAGACGAGACCGAGACTTAACTTACCACCAAGACACTGGGTCTCGTTCCAAATTTTGGTACGAAATGGAACTTTACCATGCAACTTCTTCAGACATGACTTATCTGAACAAGATATGAATCATTCGCAATAAACTTTGCGTGAGCTGTGGGTTCGCATTCTCAAATGCCACCAATACCACTTCGTGGTGGAGTGGTTAGCACATCGCGCTACGACGCCAGACAGAGGTCCCGCGTTCGAATACCGGCCTGAGCATGGGTGTTCTTTTAATCGATTGTATCTCATCATCACTCATCTTCATCGTCGCGATTAGTCAAAAAGTGGCAGAAAAGCGACATAAAATAACAAGAACACAAAATGCATTTTAATGTGCACAAGAACACGATGCAGAAAAAAAGTGGTAACTTTCTTATTACACCCATTCAATTGGATTCATACGTGCAAACAACATATCACGAAATGGCGGTACTCGATCTGACAGATGGCTTACAGGCGACTAAAGAAGAAAAAGAAGGAAGGGGAGGGGGTAGTCCGATTTCCGCGCCATCTTCGTTGCTTAGAAACGGGGTCTTCGTTCAAGACGCACATCTGTTCCTTTGTAGTGGGTCTGAGCTGGAGGAACACACCTGCTACGATTCTCCTTACCTGGCAGAAACTCAATTCAGGTGCCTTGCTACTCCGGTTGAAATGTCCCACACTTCAATTGCGCGCGTTGTTTGCCTGAGCGAACGAGACAGTACTGTTAATCCACACAGAACAAGATTTCCTACTTTCCACATTTCTTTCTCTCTCTTTCTTCATGTTTCTCTATCTACTCTCTTTTCTATTTCTCCTCGTCGTATTCTTTCTTTCTATATTCTCTCTTTCTTCACCTGTTTGACAATTTCCTTCTGCTTTCTTCGTTTTTATCCCCTTATATCTTTATCTGTCTATATGTCCATATTATCTGTATTTCTGTCTTTTTTTTATCTCTTTCCTTCTTTCTAGCTTTTTCTTTCTTTCTCAGTTTCTCTATATCTTAATTTTCCCTCTGTTACTCTCTTTCTTTCCGCCCTCCCTCGTCCCTCCTCCGTTCATACGTCGTTATACTCCTTTTATTCAATGGCGTGGAAGGGGCTGGGTATGGAGCCCACACTCACGAATCAAATGCCTATAAAATAATAAAATGAAGATGGAGAAGAAATGCCGTTATGCAAAGCACTGGCATCACCGTGTTTAAATTAAAATTTAAACTTAATAAAATGTTAACATATTTACTCCTCTAAAGCCTACCAGTTCCCATGCATAGTAAGTAAAAAAAAAAAATCGCTATTACTTGATTTGGGTTGGTTGGTTGATTTGGTGTTTAAAGTGGGAGCCGAACCACTATGTGCCTCCACCGTTGCTATTACTTGAAGCGTCAAGTCAAATTTAAATGTTTTAGCACGTATATTTTCTAAATTATTTCACGGTTTTACCTGGACTTCCATACTGCACGCCAGTAGCGTACGCAGGATTTCATCAAGGGGGGTGTTATCTCGAAAACTTTCTACAAATTCACATTACCATTGTTTTATTATACTTTAATTAATTAATAATAAATTAATTAATAATTCTTATAATTAATTAATTAGTTTAATTACTACTAATGCAGCTGCTATTTATGAAAGAAGTAGAACAAAATTACAATTCTTTTGTTTCAAAATAATTGTCTAGTCAACGGTTATTTGTATATGATAAGTGAGACATTTTAAGTGTGAAGAAAATCCATAAAAACAAGCAAATATATTAAATTTATTGAAATAATCGAAATATGAAACTCATTCAAGGAGCCGCGCTGGTCTAGTCTGACAACTTCGTGGGATATCCGGGTTCGATTCCCGGAATTGGTTGGAATTTATCCAGCCTTGTCTCCGCACACAGCCTATGGGTATCTGAGAGCAACCTTGGGGGATGAAGGCTGCCGGAGCATGGTGCTGATCACATCACCTGCAAAATAGTTCGAGATCAAGAATCTTTGGGGCCCACCACACCACTATGTGTGACTTCATGGCACGGTGCACACGGGGGAATTTACATTACCTTTACCTATGGAAGTCACCCAGGGTGATGATGAAGCGCGAGAATACATGTTGCTAAATTCCACTGAGTCTATGTTTTCGTTGTAAAGTAAGTTTATAGACATTCCAACACATTTATCCCTTCTAGGTGATTCACAAAAGACTTCTTCGACATTATTTAATGATGTGGATGTAGACTCAGCATCACTTGAGAGTTCACAAGGGGATGTGAAATCAGTACCGGGAAGAACGTTTGCAATAAGGACGAAGCAAGGAATTTTCACAATTCTCGCAAGAGTCACTGCGCGACTTTTTGCAAAAGAAAATTGCAAAATTGAACTTTGCGGCCGCTTAGATTGTGTTTGGAATGTTGTGTTTTTCTTCATGCTGCATGGGAATAATAATCCAAATTATTATTATTATTATTATTATTATTATTATTACTGTCGCAGATCTTTGACTGTGATAAATTAGCCATTTTTAATTTTTTCTACAGCATTTTCCATAATATTTCAAGAGCTCAAGGGGGGGGTTTAAACCCGGTAACCCCCCCCCTTGCGTACGCCACTGCTGCACGCTTTTCTTTAGTTTTTTCAGTTGTCAGTTTTTTAGAAATGTAACCTAAGGATCTGGCTGAGGCGTTCTGCCCAGAATTTTCGAAAAACCAGGCATGTCTTCTCTAAACATTTAGTCCTTTTTTTTTGCCACCCTTTTCAGTATTTGACAATTTGAAAAAGCCTGGGGGTTCATTACCATTCCCCACTTGACACACCACTGGGGTCTGCTCCTTGTCCTCTCTGGCATCGTCACTATACAATCTAAACGCATATATGTTCTTCGAAGTCCATTGATTAACTTACGTTCAACATTTTGAGCTAAGCCGATCCTCATATCATCGTCGTGATCTGCTACCGGAAAACGACGTAAAACTACCAATAAATAAATAATAGAACGTACATAAAAAAATCATTTGGTTTGGTTTGAAGTCCACTTTATGCACAGACAGCCTAATCTAGGAACGTAATAATTGATTTTGGTTATTTTACTTCGATTTTCTGCCACTTATGGCTAGTTGCAAAGATGAAGTTGAGTAATATTTGATGAAGGGACACGCGCAAGGAATACCAGTACCCAGTCCGGGATTTGAACCCGAGACCCATGGCGTCGTAGGCCGCTGAGTTAACCACTCCTCCAAGGAGGTCGGCAAATTGAATAATTTAGAATAACATTTTGCCATGTAGTGCGGACACTTTGATTGCCGGCCTCCGTGCGGGAGTGGTTAGCACAGCACGCTACGACGCTATCCGTCCCTGGTTCGAATCTCGGACTGGACATGGGTATTCTTTGTGAATGTCTGTTCATTAATTTCATAATACCATCACTCATCTTCATCTTCGCTATTTACCAAAGGTGACAGAAAAGCGAAGTAAAATAAATTCATACCACTCTGATTTTTCATGCACGTTTTAAAAAATACATGCAATTTTTACTTGTAACGTCCACAAATTTTATTTTTTCGCTTATACATTTAGGGGCTGTAGCCCCATCAGCCCCTCCGCCTTTGCAATTTCTAGACTCGAACAGGCGACCTTTGAGTTTTATGATAATCTCCAATTCTATAACTGCTGGGTGCTGGACAGGTTTTCAGCTTGCGCACGTGTCTTCTCCCTTACCTGCCTTGTATCAATAATTATATTTTACGTAATTACAAACGCATGTGGTACTTCATCATTAACTTGAAAATTTAGAAAGAATAACCAACGACGTAGGCATGTCGAATGCGCTACATCTGGATGTATTGGTGCGTAGAAATAGATTTTAAAATAAATATTTGTTGTCACGCTTGTGCTAACTATGGAATCACGCTTCGTTTTTGTATACGACCCCCATTCCCTGAGACACCAATAGCAGATCAACGAATGTGCGCAAGCGCAAGTGAGGGACAGCCATGTTACGACAACCCCATCATGGCGTGCAGCCAGGAGGGGTATGTAGTCGTTAAAGATGTTACGTTGAAGTGACTAACGTTTCGTGGGAGTTATTAGTGGACTATTGTGTATTATATAGCGAACATATCGGCAAGGAAAATGATGGGACTAGAGTTGCGACTTCATAGCCCTGCTGGTGCTGAACCCGCGATTTATCAATGGCCACTCACCTCCGGATCGGGTTCGGTAAGTGACATGTTTCAAGTTTTAGGTATTTATTTCCACTTGTTCACCAGCGTTTACCGTTGGTTGAGTGATTTTGTAACACTTGCAGGGTCTTTTGTTGTATTCAATAGGGTCGTAAGATTTAAAATACAGTGTTCTTATCATTTCACGCGGAAGAAATTTGAAGTGTATACAGAGATATACTTAATTGATGCTGTGTGAAGTGAACTGGTGCATCAACTACATCAATAACGAACGCATGTTTCTCCCAGCATCCAAACGGTGAAGACGGTTGTAAAAATGTCGAAAAATTGCAACGATACGTTGCTGAGACTTTTCTTATGAAGTCATAGAAAATTTTTGAATAATGATTTAAAAGTGCAAAACCTCTGCTCTGGTTTCAATCTTCATGCTAAGATGCATTTTTTCGTTAAATTTGCAGGGGTTTCTTTTTTTTGCCTTATCAAATATTATATTTCACATTGATCATAGATGTAGCACCTTTTCCCCAAATTATACCCAATAGAAGTTAAAGGGTATCATTCATATGAGCTACTTTTAAGAGCAAATCATATAGCCTTTTTTATTATTTTTTAAAAATACATTGCCATGTAAAAAGAAACAGCGAAACCACATACAGAAATGATTACACTTTATTATAAGTGTTGTGGTTGATATGGAGTAAATGAGACACCTTGCACTTAAGTGGAATGTTGATTGCATGCTTGATGAGATTTGGTGGCAAAATCTGTATATTTTTTCAAACCCCCTTCCTGTTCCTTTAGTTTTCATGCTGCCTCTTCATATGTACCTCCACTTTATCACACAAAGTGCATATAAATTTAACTTCCAGTTCCATTTTTGCATAATATACTAGCCCCATGACCGTTTAAAGCAGCAGACAGGCATTTGTTGAATATTCTGAACTTGAACACCACTTTCAGTCTAGTTGGTTGAACCTAATTTCCTTGCACCACTCTGACACTGGATACACCTGCACTGCACCGAGTGGCAAAAAGTGCAGCCAACTAGACTGGGATATTGGTTTGTCTCAGCAAGCTCAGTTGAACAATGGTGATGTTGAAAGTCATGTTAGAACAAAATTCCATGCGGTCAGCTGTCCTTTTCAGTATTTTGTCACTTTTTTTTGTGTGTGTATCAAATTACTTAAATTCGTGATTTTTGAGAGAGTGCAGAAGAGTACACTTTTGTGTTTGTATATGTAAACTGCACAATGTCTGTCAAGGTCAGTTTGTAGTGGTTGTATTTACTCATCATTTTCTCCTTTTTGACACAAGTATACAACATTTCTTTAACACACAAAGATGTCCCCAACAGCTTCGAAACAAGTATCTCCACAATAATTAGTTACACAGCTTAAACATGCTATTGTTGCTTCTCCAAGGTTGAGAAAATTCATACAACACAGTGTGGTTATACCAGGACCTCAGTTTTGGTAGATCTCATGAGATCTTTTCAATTATTTATATAAAATTAAGAATGCTGCAATAAATGGATGATATATAATGCACATTGAACTTAAAGGTTACTATACCTTCTTTCCTAAAGCTTCCAGATTTGTTAAAATGAGATTTTGCTAGTTTTTTTTATATAGTCTCTTCTTTTGCACCATGTTTTAAAAATTCACTCTAAAGACTTAATCTTCTCTTGCATGGCTCTGAAGTCAGTGTGAAACAAGCTGCTTTTGTAAGCCAAATTTTCAAAACTTCTTAAGAGTTTGTTGGTACAGGATTCCCACTGACCTGGAAAAACAGAAATCAGTCTGTGAGCAAAAAAGTCATGGAATTTGAGAATGCATCTAAAAACCTGGAAAAGTTAGGAAAAATCAGTGTGTTTTGTTAATGTCAGTATTTGGGAATGAAAATCAAATACTTTTTTTTTTTTTTGAACCAGCATCTTCAGCATCTTAATGAAAAGTATTACACCATAAAAAAAGTTTTTTATAACATAATTTGTTTATGTATTTTGAACAATGCTGGATAAATTTCATTCTCATGAATAGGAAGTGCAGTTTCAACACTTTAAACTTGCTTATGAGCACATGATAGCATCAAAAGATGTAAGTTTGGCTATATAATTATCTGCATGGTATGCCGGAGGAATTTGGGAGCTCGAATCAAATTATAGTGATGTATAGTGTAATGATGAAAGAGGAAGACATTAAGGTGGTAATATAAATAGATATATGTGAAGGCCAACAAACCTACATTGCCTAAATTAGGCATAATTAAATTTTACACTTGCAAAACTCCTCAATTTCCAAGATATGACAGTTTCCCAGCAGAGGTACAGATCGCAGTTTAAACAAATTGGTTCAGTCCCAGTTAGCCTATCTGATCATATAAAGTGGACTTAAACATGTCCAGTTCTGCAGTCAGTTTTTTCATGACATTGTATGTACAAACAGAAAGATGATTAGGGAACAGCATATGAATCATGAATACTTCACCACAAGACATTAGAATCATATCAGAAAATTGTAACATAAGATGGCAACACTACCCATGGAAAACAATTGAGGAGATGCCTACATCACAGTTAATCATTGTGTAGTGGCCACTTTCTGTCAAACACTTATGGGACTTTGTTCAATGTATGATTTCGTTGTTAGGTTAGGCAGGTCAGGTTTGGTTCTCTTAGCATTAAAATAAAGTCCCATAAGTGTTTCTTTTGCTTTCCCAGAAGACAGATGGTCTAAAATAAGGTAGTCCGTATAATACTAAAGTACCTACCTATGCCTATTGTGGGTTCCGCATTTAGTCTATGGCACTTAATTCTTCACAGTACCCTAGAGAAGATGTTCAAAGTGGCTACTTCCAGCCTCAATACAGGCCACACATCGACGTCGCATGGCCACTCGAATACGCTGTCAAATGCCTGGCATGTTCCATACTGTCTCACAACCTGCTACAATGTGATTGCGGAGAGTATTCACATCTGCCAGTGCAGACGAATGCACCAGTGGTTTCAAATGTCCCCACAAGTAGAAATCCAAGGGGCTTAAATCTGGTGAGCGTGGAGGCCAAGCAATTGGTCCACCTCTACCGATCCACTGACCAGGGTACCTTCGATTCAGGTACCTGCGGTCAACATGACTAAAGTGTGCGGGAACACCATCATGCATGTAGTGAGTTTGTTGACATATGTTCAGTGGAACATCTTCCAAGATAACAGACAGGTTGCTTGCCAGAAAGTCTGTACACCTGTCCCATAAGTCTATGTACATGGGGTCCGAATAACATGTCACCAAAAATGCAAGCCCAGATGTTTAGGGAGAACCGCACTTGGTGATGTGATGGAATTCGTGCATGTGGATTTTCCTCTGCCCATACATGCTGATTGTGGAAGTTCACGATTCCATCTTGTGTGAACTGTGCTTCATCTGTGAAGATCACTAAGGCAGGAAAATAGGAGTTGTAGCACATTGCTGCAAAAACCATTGGCAGGACACGACACATGCAGGGTAATATGCTGGTGATAATGCCTTTTTCCAGTTGCAGATGGTAGGGATACAAATGTTGTTCTCGAAATACTCTCCAGATAGTGGAATGAGGAATATCCACTTGCATTGCTAACCTTTGTGTGCTGATCCAGGAGTTGGTCACAATATCCAGAATCTCCTTGCACAGGAGTCTTAGATCGAGGTCATCCTCTTTCAACAACATGAGGTGCAAAATTGCCAAATTCACACAGGTGGCGATGGATACTCGCAAATGTTTATCTATCTGGGCATCTTTGGTGTGTGTACCTTTGGTGGTACAAATGACGGGCCTCTATAGCATTGCCATCTGCCAAACCATACAGAAGTGCATATCTGCTCGTTCCTGATTGGTGTATATGGTCTCAACAATGCCCACTCAGCATGTACCACCCATCAAATACCTAGTTGTGATACAGGAAACCATCGGTGGAAGATAGACAAATTCCAGTAAGCACGTGTTGTGACAGCCTATAACTCTGAAACCAAACATTTCCGGACCTATGTTCATATAAACTTTTTTTTTTCATTGTTTACATGTAAGGAACACTCTCCTGAAGTTATGACACCTATTTCTGGGACACCCTGTAGTGTACTATTTCTATGCCACAGTACTAGCCATGTTTGTGTCAAAAATGTCATGCATGAGACGGTTGTTGCCATTTGTTAGCACAACCTATACCTAGGGACATGAAGTTTTCGTTTTAACGATAACACTGAAAAGTTGAGGAAAGCAAAATAAAATGTTTAAAATGTATTTAGGTAGGTTAAGGAGACAAGTTTCTGGTGTTTCGGAATCACGAATTATGCTATTTTTTAGAATAACACCGAATTTTGCACTTTAACCTTTAACGTGAAAAACTCCACAAAATATGCAATATAAAGTGGACAAACTAGGCATAATAGTTCTTATGTTAAAAAGAACTACCTGAAGCTCTACGAGATCTGCCATTTCTAGTCTAGCTAGTGAAAGTTCGATTCAAGAGAGTTTGTCACGCTTCATTTATTGCACTTTGGCGTAGAAATGACTGACAATGCTTTGACCTCGTCTTGAAATAGAATTCGCTGTGGGGATTTTCTTTGAAGGAAAGTTTCAGAGAAACAGGAAACTTTTCAGGGAGAAACACCTGTTGTATTGTGGGGTAGGTGGTGTGGGGTGTAGGTGCATGTATGTACAAAAAGGGTATTTTGAGGTGTAAGAGGGATTTTTTGGCATTGTTAGATAAATTTCAGTCAGTCAGAATTCCTGAGGCTTCATGGTTTGTGCATTTCCTTTGCCAAAGCCAGCAGTACATACATTAGTTTGCTTCTGAAAGACTTTATGCTTAAGACATAAATTTATTATTTTGTAATCATTGAATTGCAAGATAACACGGGAGCGGAAAGATTTCTTGAGTAAGCGCAATGGAAGTGAGAAACACATGTAGAAGAATAGTTTGTTTGTTTTGAATTATTGTCTTACGTCCAGTTTATGCACATAAAACCTGGTTTACATTGGTAGAGTAGACTGGAGAGTAGCTGGAGTGAGTAGAGCAAAGCGAGCTACTCTCCTCGTGTAAACAACTGGGAAGAGTACTGGAGCGAATACTGGCTCCAGTAGTCAGGACAGTAGAGTGGCTGTCCGTGGAAAACAGCGACTTGACAGACTATTACCACCAATGTAAACACTTCCTGAGCAGAGTATGGAGTCTGTACGGTGGTGGAGTGTTGTGATTTTGCACATTACATGTAATTGTACTTTTTTTAAAAAATCAACCATGAATAGGAGGTGATCCAAGTCTGACAACATAAAGTTTGTAGACATAGGAGAAGTAAAATTGAAAATAAAGAATTTACGTTCTACGTGCAACGAAGAACAATTGAAAATAGAAAATTCAAGTAAGTTATTTTTCTTTCTAGACTTGGTTCTCATGCATTATTGTATTCATTTCTCGTGAAAGAAAGGTGTGTGAACTGTTTCAGAGCTTTTTTTTTTTGAATCTCCAACTACGTCGACGTGTTCATAGTGTCAAAAGAGACATAGTGTCAAAAGAGCAACAAACAGCTGCAGCCACTATAGAAAGTGTGTAAACCCATTCTCTTTGGTGTAAACTGCTACTCGCCACATAATGGTCGAGTCGAGCAGACAAGCCAGTAACTCTCTCGCTTACTCGACCAATGTAAACCAGCCTTTAAGGCTAATCGGGACTGGACCTACATTTTAAAGTGGGATTCGAACCACCATGGTACCTCCACTGGATATCGAACCTGGGGCTGCTTGATTTCAAGGTTGTGATTTTACCACTACGTCATCTGGAGGCCTGAGAAGAAAATTAATCGAGTGAAGCAAACTGGCATCTTTCTGCAGTCGAAGGCTTCGAGAAGCCTAAAAGAAGGAAAGAAGACAAGGAGTATATCGCACTTCCAATTGTGGAATCATTTGTTAAAGCAATCATTCCATCGGAGTAAATGGAGAAAAAACTCCGTATCTTTCTGTTTAGAAGTGAGTCTTGCACAGGAAGTGTTGTGAGTGAATACTGTGAGCATTTACTACACACCGTCTGTGCATGGCATGGTTGTTGTAAACTGAAATGTGAATTTAAGAACAACAATTTTTGAAGATTTTATTCCGTGAGAGTGAAAAGTTGGAAATATGATTGTGTTCAAAGATTTGGGTGACATACTTCAGTAAAAATTTCATATTTTGTGGCCGTTGAGATAAAATATTTTCCCAAATGCACGAAATTAGGTAATTTCTCACAAAGGTGGATAATGTCTGCATATACATTTCAATTAACACACAATTCGTGGTTTTGAAATTGCACACCACACCCCAACTTTTATAGAGTGAAGGGAGACTTCATGTAATATGTGCTTATTTTCTGAAGACCAGGTGTGCCCACGGTGGCTCAGTCGGTAACGCATCTGACTACCATGCTAAAGGTCCTATATAAACTATAGCAATGGAGTTGTTCCATGTCAAATCACTCAGAGGTGGTTGCTTGACCATTTTGTTATTTTTTTATATTTTCACCATAGGTGGTCTTGCTAGTGACCTGCTCAAAAAGATTTTTTTTTTTTAATCTTCCGCCATCTTGGATTTCTGCTCATTTTTCATCACTGCGGGAAGCAAAAATGAGTGTTTACAAGGGTTTTGAAAAAAGGTTGCTGTGTGATTTGTATTACAGATGGAATGTTCTAGTTTTCACTGCCTGAAAGTAGAGATTCTGGCCTTTCAGAAAATGTATATATATATGTAAGGTAAGAATTAAGTAACTGGGACTTTAATGGGTTTCAATATAACCATCGTAACGGGAAATTTTGCCAATTTTAAAGGTCTGTAAAATCAAAAGGGCTTGAAACCACAGGATGGAATTATTTTTGCAAGAACTATGAGTGGAAGGCTTTTCAGCCATGGTGAAACAAATCCGGGGTTGTAAGCCCTTCTGTCCGATTTTTAGTTCCGAAATCCGAAAATTTCCAAAATTTGTGAATTTCAAGGTCAAATATCTCTAAAGGGAGACCTGCCAAAAATTAGAAATTTTGGCCATGGATACTCCTTCTAGTACTTAGTAAAACCTGTGAATTTCATTTTGGGGTTCACACCGATGTTCATGTTACAGGCTGTCAAATATCTCTACAAATGACATCGTGAAAACATAATAATAAATAGGCTTAAAATGAGCTGATTTCCATTATTTTATAATCTAGTCATTTTATAAGGGTAAACAGAAATTAAAATAGATAAACTAGTTAGTTACTAGTTCAGGGCATGAAATTTCAAGTTTGAAGACAGTCGCCGGACTAAAATCTTCTATTTTATATTGATAAATAATAAAAATATGAGCAATTATTAAAAAGAACATACCTTAGGAATTAATGTTTATGTAGCGCTGTCATTCTGCACTAAAGTACCACTTATCAATCACAACTGCTGGGTCAAACACTGACGGGGGGGGGGTTCATTTACGGAAACTCTGAGCAAATCATCCAGTGTCTCAGTCTTTAGAGAGTTCCTGTAAATAGTCTTGAGTTTGTTGTGACAGCTGAAACCTCTCTCACATGAAGCTGTGCTCACTGGTAAACAGCACAAAATGTCAAAATCTGGAGCAAATTGGGGAATCTTGCTGAACACTCCTCACTGTGAATCTTCTCCAGCATCTGATTCAAATTCAGAGAAGGAAACAGAAGTTTGTATTCTGTCCACTCTGCTAACAGAATATCCATTTTCTCATTATAAAGGCTCGGGTTCAAGTACATGTAGAGCTTCTTTATTTATTCTATCCCAAACTGAAGAATATTTTCTTTGGGAGGCCAACCCAAGGTGTCGAAAACATGCAGAGATGCAATCACATCTGTTGATATAGATTGCAATCTTTCTGTGATGTACACCTTCGCATTGTTAATTAAGTTTCCTCTAACAGTCAAACTCTTACTCTCTATTTTGAATGTGAGCTGCACATCCCTAATTTTTCTTGAAATGGATACATGGTCCAAGAAATCTTGTTCACTTGGTCCAACATTAGATTCCAGGTCAGCCAAAACTGAAATACCGTGTTCAATTCTTATTTTCAGAGATGAAATCAAAAGACTCTTATTTTGTAGTGCCACGCTTAAAGGGTTCAGTTTCCTGTAAAAATCCAAAAGGAAGTACAGAAGCTTAACAAATTTAAATTGCTTCAAACTTTTCAGCAAACCCTTAGGTTTAGTACTATCATTTTCTTTTCCATGGGTCACAACAGCTTTCCATGATTGCAAGAGATCTCTTACAGAACTTTCTGTGCTGGCTAACCACCTAATAGTGTGGATATCACTCAGTTTTAGAATTTCTTCTCCTATAACTTCTGCTGTTTCTCTCAAGAGGTGAAGTCTTTAGCAGAGCCATGATAAAACTGAAAAATATTCCTAATCACGAAATCAAATGCTCTAAGATATTTAACTCCAACACAGCTAACTGCAAACGGTGTGCAAGGCAGTGAATATTTATAATTTTACAAATATCTTCATTTGCACACCCAATCCTGATTTGTGCCCGACCATATTTGCTACACCATCAGTACCCAAGCCTACAATGTAATACTTGTTTCTGTATTTATTTGAACCTATTGCCCAATCTAAATAAATCAGTTATGGCTGTGAAGTGACCAGCAGAAGTAGCGTTTGGGAGCTCCATTACTCCTAAAATGTCTTCTTTGATGTGACCATCAATTGCATCCACTTATCGAACATACACATTTGCATGCTCGACTGACTATCTATCTGTGGTATCGAACATACACATTTGCATGCTCGACTGACTATCTATCTGTGGATCCATCAATCAGAAGGCTGATGTATGTACTTGAATATGAATATGTAGTGATTGGTGATTTCTCTGAAAACTTCACATTTGTTGTACAAGATGAAATCATGAGTTACCACTGGATTAATGCTCAAGCTACTGTCCACCCCTTTTGTGTCTACTTTAAGACTAATTCTTCAGATGATCTATGCATCAAACGTCTTTGTATTATAAGTGACTGCATTGTACACAACACAACTGCTGTTTACACTTTCCAAAAGCAGCTGATTCCATTTGTTCAAACATTCATCCCAAATCTAAAGAAAATTTATTATTTCTCAGATGGCTCAGGAGCCCAATATAAGAACAGAAAGAATTTTTCTAACTTATGTAAGCATAAACAGGACTTCAGTGTGGCTGCTGAGTGGCATTTTTTTGCCACAAGCCATGGCAAGGGTCCTTGTGATGGGATTGGTGGGACGGTAAAAAGACTTGTGGCAAAGGCAAGTCTGCAGCGACCAACTGAGGGCCATATTCTTACACCAAAGGACATGTATGAGTTTTGTGTGGAAAATATTAAAGAATAAACTTCATCATGGTGACTGAAAGTGACAAAAAATGAGCAAGGGTTTCTGAATGACCGCTTCAATGAAGCTCATAGACTTGAAGGAACAAAAGATCACCACTGCTACATACCCAAGGACTCTTCAACTCTTCTCATCAGTAGATTATCTGCATCATTTCAAATTAATCATGTAGAGTTCAGAATTGATGACTCACCACGAATATTTCATTTTAATGAAATAATTGAAAATGACAATGTCGTTTGCATTTACAATAACAGGTGGTATGTAGGTAAAGTAATTGAAATGTTAAAAGAAAACAATGATGTTAAAGTGATGTTCTTCAATCCTGGTGGACCATCAACGAGCTTTACTTTACAAAGAAATGAATGATGTTGCTTGGGTGAAGTTGAACAATATAATTGATGTTCTGACACCATGTGACCACCACTGTTACTGGGAGAACATACAACATTTTACTCAACAGAAAAACACAGAACTGTCACTAAAGTTACAAGCACATGAGAAGAAATAGTCCGTTGATCAATCATCTCCGTGCCAATCAGTGTTTTCGGGACCATGCACCAGTCAGATATTTTTTCTTTTTTTCATGGCTCCATGGATTGAGAGACAGACAAGATCCCCTGTAACTTTGATGTCCATGTGTAGATAGTGTGTATATATATATTGATGTAATGTTGTATTATGTGTAGTGATATATGGAATTGTAAATGTCATTGTGATGTAATATATTGAATTTCAAACTGTGTAGGCTATATCATAGTGGTATATGTAACTGGGATACAAAAAATAGAGGAAGAACTTGAATACGTATATTCTCAAGCATTTAAATGCTTGTCATATTTTACAGGTAGCTTATGTTATATTTCGCATACAATTGTTATGTACCAGAGTGAATGTATTGAGTAAGGTTTGATAGTATTGGATATTCATAAACCTTTAAGAAACATGTGCATGCAACTTGTATATACTTACTGACATAATAGTACTCTTGTTTGTTTACTAACATTTGTCTTCTCAATCCAAAAAGTGATTTTGATTTGATTTGATTTTTATTAACAAAAGCACACTAAGTATTGAAATATATCAACTAGTAACTAACTAGTTTATCTATTTTAATTTCTGTTTACCCTTATAAAATAATGGAAATCAGCTCATTTTAAAATTTTGGAAATTTTCGGATTTTGGAACTAAAAATCTGACAGAAGGGCTTACAATCCCGGATTTGTTTCACCATGGCTGAAAAGCCTTCCACTCATAGTTCTTGCAAAAATAATTCCATCCTGTGGTTTCAAGCCCTTTTGATTTTACAGACCTTTAAAATTGGCAAAATTTCCCGTTACGATGGTTATATTGAAACCATGAAAGTCCCAGTTACTTAATTCTTACCTTACATATATATATATATATATATATATATATATAAAAAGAAGGTAAAGTGTTCCCCTGTGCATAGCACCACGCCATGAAGGCGTATAGGGGGTGTGGGGGTAACGCCCCACACTTTCTTGATCCGGTCGTGAGTGGGGGTGATGTGATCAGCATCACGCCCCTGACCGCCTTTACCCCCCAGGGTTTCCCCCAGGTACCCATGTTATTCGACGCTGGGTAGGCGCCGGGGCCGCTTCCACCGTTAGAAAAGTTCCCGGATTTGAACCGGCCGGGGATCGAACCCGGGACCTTTAGCATGGTAGTCAGACGCGTTACCGACTGAGCCACCGGTATTATTATATATTATTAAAATTATATATATATATAATTTTCTGAAAGGCCAGGTTCTCTACTTTCAGGCAGTGAAAACTAGAACATTCCATCTGTAATAGAAATCACACAGCAACCTTTTTTCAAAACCCTTGTAAACACTCATTTTTGCTTCCCGCAGTGATGAAAAATGAGCAAAAATCCAAGATGGCGGAAGATTTTTTTTTAAAAAAATTCTTTTTGAGCAGGTCAATAGCAAGACCACCTATGGTGAAAATATAAAAAAAATAACAAAATGGACAAGCAACCAATTGATTTAAAATTGGGTGATTTCACATGGAATGACTCAATGTGCAAATATTATGCATGGAAGAAACAACAAAAACACAAGTAAAAATAACACCGATTTTAATTTGTAACATGGAATTTTGCTTAAACTGCAAAAAATAACACCGAATTGCAGTAAAAAAAAATAACCGAAATTTAGGGAAAAATAAAACTAAAACTTCACATCCCTACCTATACCTAGTTTTCAGCACAGGTCATGGGTTCAAACCCTTGCCTGGGCATGGATATTACTTCGTAAGTGTTCCTTCACAGAACTCATCTAAGCACCATCCTTTTTGCTGCAATTGGTCAAAAGTGAAAGGCAAGCGATGTAAAAAGAAATTACTGTGAAAAGTGTCTGGACTGCAGTTCAGTGAAAAAACCGCTAAACTTCAAATCTTTTGTTTGGGCTAACAGCCGGGAATTTTTGATAAATGAGACTTAAGAACACAAATGCTCACACCAGTGGAGCAACCACATGGGGGGCATGCCCCCCCCCAAGCTTGGTCAGAAATGAGTTTTAGGGGGGACATTGAGGGCAAAGTGTACATGCAGGGGCCAATTACCACCCAGAGCTTCAAATTTCATGCAAATAAAGATACTTTTCGTAAAATTTTCTTGCTCGCTAAGTTCTCAATGCCTGCTTTTCTTAGTCTTCTCAAGTTTAGAACTGTAGCTAGGGGACGGTGGGAGACGTCCCTGGGTGCCTAATGATCTAAATGAAAAATAGTTGTAAAATTGGTTGACTGATTTGTGTTTTCTTTGTAGTCTACTTTATGCACAGAAAGTTTAATTGAGACTGGGCCTATAGCTTAAAGTGGGTTCCGAACCACTATGTGCCTCCACCTGGTATTGAACCCGGGACCCCTTGATTACAAGGTGACCACTACACCATGGGGGAGGCACAAAAGTTGTAAAAGAGAGAATGCATTGGCGTTCCGTGAAATTGTTTGCGCCCTATGAAATCAATATTGATTTAAGCCTGGAAAAAAATTGTATCCCAAAATTTTCTTGCTAGTTTCCCTCGCAATTTATGTTCGCTGTACTGCATTGTAAATCACCAGACAGAGAAATAACACTTGTCTTAATTTGATTTTCTTTTAAATGCATGAACAATTGTTTTCAGGAAAGACATTTGAGAGACAATTTGTCATTTTTGCTGTTGGTTTATTGTGAGATGGATGAATTGGTTGTGTAATGTATTTAAATAATATATGCTGTATATAATATTTATTAAAGAAACTTTGAATACGTACACAATTTAGTGTCCACGTCACTCCATGTTGCATATATGTCAAACATATATTGTGCATGAAAGTTATGTTATTGTAGAACTATATTTGGAATGCATTTATAAAACATTACTAATAGTAATAATAATGTTGGTCCTGGGTTCGAATCCTGGCTTTGACATAGATGTTTGCGAGTATCCATTCATCATTTTCATTATGCCATCACTCATCCCCATCTTCCCAAATTAGGCAAAAGTGGTACAAGAAGTTAAGTAAAGTAAAGCAAATCAATAATAATAATGTTATAACATTATTTTTATTAACATTATTATTATTAAAATTAGTATTATTATTATTTGTACGTTTATCCTGGCACTTGCCTCACACCCCAGACAAAAATTCGTGGTTGCGCCTCTGGCTCACCAGAACTCCAACATGGAATCATTACATTAGTGGTAGAATCATGAACGCAGTTGGCCACCAAGGTGACTTGTGTTGAAAGTGATAGTGCAGTGTGATGCAATATATTGCCAGACAAATTGTTCATCATTGACAAATTGTTCATCATTGCTTTTGTCTTTCTTTCTTGTATCCTGCATTTTTAAGGAATGGGACTGTGCTAGTACTGAGATGGGGGGGGGGGGTGCTGCTGAAACCACATCTAACTTTCAGGTCATGTGGCTTCATTTTAGCAAAATAGATGTACTTGCACAGACATTTTGTCTATACAGTTTACACATATAGATTATGCACAAAATTGGAGGTTTATTGGTAGCATATTTGATGTAATTCTGTCTTGACACTGTGCATCTGGTATACATGTATTTTTCATATTGATTTAAAATTGATACATAAATTTATATTTGAAAAATTTGCTCTTTAAATTTATTTGTTTACTTACATTTTTCTTTCCTTTGTAGGATAAACATGATGGGGCGATAGAGATAGTTGAGACTATAAGGTAAGTGTACACAAGTTTGATTGCTATTGTCTGTATTGATTCAGTGACAATGTTCATTTATCCCAGGTTTTGGGTCCAGAGTTCATGTATGGTCAGTCAGAAAAATTCCCACTTCAGATCACCCACCCACCCAGGGAATTCAACCTGGATCTCCCGCATGATAGTCAAATGCCCAGATTAACAAATTGCCATTTTAATAGCTAATCTGCAATGACTTTCGCTGTTACAAGGCTTCCCCCTTTGCATGTTGGGCGAATGGGGCAAACAGCTTAAGTGCTAATCCACCCATGATATTTATAATAATCAGTCATATACAAAGTTGCCTTCTTGTTCATTGTGTTGTGTTGGTGTAAATCTGTTGCTGTAAAAGTATTAGATTTTGAATATTAAGTCTACTAGTATTTTAGGCAAAATATCATGTTATTGCATTTTAATTTTTTTTCTAACATTTAGTGCACAGGATGAAATCCGCCAATGTACATATCATTTGTACAACTCACATAATTTTAGCCAAAGTGACAAATGGCATAAAATAACACTAATACAATTCAACATAAATGGAAAGTTTTCATTGATAATGACTTTATTAATTTTTGCCTCGTGTGTTAAAGATGTATCGAGCTAGTGTTATTATTAGTGACGTTATTGGACTTTGAAAGTTTAATAGTATCAAATGCAGTAGCTCAACTAATCATGGAAACTTGGTTTCAAAATGCACTTCATCTATAAATGCTTAAGAGAGAGGTGTACCATTTATGTAGTGGGATCCAAATGAATATAAATGTTACACAATATAGATATTGAACTTTTAACCCCCTGTCACATACTGACTACAGTATTTAGGAAGGCATGAGGAACACCAGCCAATTTTAGTAATGTTCAATATTAAGCTGTTAATGGAAAATATAGAAAACATTTAGTTGTTGAGAGGTTCTGATTTCTGTTGTATGCCAAAGAAAGACAATAAGTACACATTATTATAAGGTGCTAAAGATGCCATTCCTAAAAAAATTGGGACACATTGATGTGTGTTAAAAAAAAAAGATGATTCTTTGCTCTTGTACAGTGGGATCCATGAGTATTACCGTGAAAATTGTCCGTCACTATGTTCGTGCACTTTATTTGACCCAATAATAGCTTCAAGAATTAAAAGAAAACTCAAAACGAGCTGTTGACAACTTCTGCACCAGCACACATAAAAAATCATCGCTTAAAAACACACAGGATGTGTGAGAAAAATTAATTAAAATAGTCATGGACAATTTGCACGGTAATACTCATGGATCCAACTGTACAATTATAAGTAATCATTGCCTGACTGTATGAAGTGTACTGGTCTTTCACTGTATTTCTGCATTAGCTTGAACAGCTATATATTGTGTAGTGGTTACTAGCAAATGTAAAATGACTTGTTTGCGAGTGTAAACTCTTCATCCATGACATGAAAAAGCCTACCTAAAATCTTCACTTTTACATGATTCAGATTCCCCCCCCCCCCCTGGCACTTTCTTACGATCTGTGCAATGTGTCTAAATTTACCTTTACGAGAGCGGAAAACCATGACGCTGACTTGAAGATTGTAATGGATCTAAATTTAAAACAACTGAGTTATTGTGCATGATTAAGAGGTATTGACCACGTTCAAGTGCTCATGGAAAATGCTGTCCATTCTCAGTAGTTTTTCTCTCATCACACATACTTCCACGAGCATTTAAAATCAAGGCACTTTTTCAGTATTTTTGTACTGCGCGTATGTGGGTGTTTTGGCACGAGCCGTTGTGTACAAGACTTGGCAACATCGAGTGTGGTGAATCTTACGTAGTGACGTAATTGCGGAATGCGCCGACGCGTTGAGGCCGCTGTCCGCAAGACCGTACCGACACGAGCTGAACCAAAAAATCTTGGTATGGGATGAGACGCGAAGCGTTGCTTTCTTTGGCATTTGCGTGGCGTCCTTCGGTCGTTTGTTTGTCTTGAACACTGAACAACCCCGTCCCGCGAGAGCACGTTTCGAATATGAGCCCAGCAAGGCCATGTCGGAGACAGGTATTTGAGCGTGACCAGACATGAGTCTCGAGAAATACTCTTCTGTTAACCCTTTGGAAACGTTCGACGATTGCGAATGGTCGCACGAAATGCTCGCTTCCATGGTATTTTTGCTGTCCGAAACTAGAGCAAAGCAATAAAAAGAGATAAGACGCGCCTTATCGGAAAGATTCAACAGGGAAAATGACCGACCTATCAATATATACATATAAACGAATTTGCGAACCAAGTTTGATTGAATTAGATTATTTTCCATCGCTTCTCTTCCACTTTCGGCTAATCGCGACGATGAGAATGATCGATATGAAATTGATGGACACACGGAATTCGAACCAGTTTTTCGCACTAGGCTAGCTTCCTTTTTGCAAGTGATACAGGTTTGATCCCCTGTATAGGAGGAGTTAGCTTTGTTATTGACCCGGCACCACTCAACGTTGATTTTTTTTTATTATTATTTATAACTAGTACCATATTTGAATTCATCTTCATACCCCTACAAATACAACCATGGTTATAACTACAGCGCCTAGAATTATAACGCGGATAAAGGAGTGGGAAGGGGATCATACGCCAGAAATTGTATAAATCTTCAACTGTCTCCTTGGTCAATAGGCAATTCTCGATTTCTGCACCAGGTTCGATACTTGGTGGAGGCACATAGCGGTTCGGATGCCACTTTAAACTGCAGGTGCAGTCCCGATTAATGGTTTTAAAAAATAATCCAATTACTCGATTTCCTCACCGAATGTTCCTGGTTCGAAACCAAACCAAACCTAAGCATAGGTGTTCCTTGAAGAGTGCCCTTTAATACATTTCACCATTCACGTTTATCGTCGCGATTAGGCAAGAAAATGCAGTAAACAGAAGAATACTAAATACTATAATTCTATTAGATCTCTGACGTTCAAATATTTTAAAAAGTAACCTTACATTATTTTTTTAACGGGCATTTATTGTACTTTTCTTCTCATTCCCCTTTAGGCAAATCATGACGATGATGATTATCTAAAGAACCCCCTCCAATTTCCAGTGCTTTTTAAATACACTTTTAATATTTGTATATTCATTTGTTACGAACAGATGACCGTGAGGGTAAGGGTTGATTTTGAAATTACCTTTTATATTTTCGTATTAAACATATGAGGTTTATTACAAGTCAATGGAAATTAATTTTTATTCGAGATGTACCTTCTTTGGAAGGAGAGGGGCGAGGTGCATTTTCCGTCACAGTGCTACGGTGAGATTATTTCCGCAACGTCTCTGACTGTTCATTGATGTAATCTCAACCAACACTTATCACTAACTCCTTTCTCGTACTTCACGGTGTTCGTAATCCCCCTCTGGCTAGACTCTCAACAGCTGTAGCTGTTCCGAAAATGACCAGACTCTACAAGGTTCATAAAATGTACGTGTTCTCTTTGGCCGATCGTGCGGCATGGAACATACGCGCCAGTGCACGACCTTGGTAGGCGGTAACTGCCAGGCAGCTTATTGACAGCTACATGCCACCACTTCTCTGGGTAGAATGTGAACATTATTGGCACAGGTCGCCGAGTGTGAAGTTATACACGTGAAAATGGGAGTTTTCGTTTCGGCCTAATCCCGTTAAGGAAAGAACGCAAATTGAAGGCGTAAACCGTAAATAAAGGTAGTAGAAATGATTCTCTCGGGCTATCGACCAGGTGAGTTGTGAAAGAGATTCCAAGCTTTCTAGAGCTAACGCCACACTCATCTTCAGGGTAGAAGTTCACGCTGCTAGCTTAATCAAAAAGCTGGTTAGAGTAATACTAGAGTCCTGGAAAAAGCAAGCGAGAGCAACAACTCAAAAATGGAATACTGTCATCCTACTTAAATCACAGGCATCATTTATTGGTTCGTATTAATATAAGGGCCTTCCCGATGGCGCAATGGTAGCGTCGTCGCCTTCTAGGGGTTCTGGGTTCGATATCCGGTGGAGGCACATAGTGGTTCCAGTCCCAATTAGCCTTACTGTTCATAAAGTGCATAAACACCTAATCATATTAATATAAAACGAGTAGCCAATGAAACACATTCCCAGTGTCTCAGATTACCCCCAAAGAGTAAAAAATTGGGACCCCCCCTCACCCCTTCAAACACCACCCTCAATATCGCTCATGATTGTAAGTGCATATGTTGATATAAGAACACTTTCTCATTCCTGGAGGTACTCGCAGAGTGAGTAGTGTTCCCTATATTAGCATGTTCTCAATCATGTCATTCATTCAAAATGACATACATGATAATAAATATTGTGGATGCTCATTGCTATTGGTATGGCTCATTATCTTGTATATCCTTGGCTGAGTGGTTAGCACAGCGCACTACGACGAATCCTGGAATGGGTGTTCTTAGCGAGTGTCCATTTATCAATTTCATCCTATTATCACTCACCCTCATCTTCGCGGTTAACCAAAAGTGACGGAAAAGCAAAGTAAAAAAATCCATTTTTTTAGATCTAGTACTACATTGATTCTTTGGTACTTTCATGTCCACAGGAGTGTACAATATAAGATGAAATTATCATCTCCAAGGTCCCATTCATTTTTCAACAGGCACCGCCCCCATTTTCTGCCATCGTCGGCGCCTGTGGCAGATGCCCAGTTGATTGAGTTTGGATGAAAGTTTCTAAGTGTAGAACATGAGGTCACAAAACTTAAACGAACTTTTGCTCGTCACTATACAAATGCTGATTAATGCGGCCCAAACGCTATTTTCCTAATTGGCAAAGTAATTAGTATAATCTTATTTTGAAAGATGAAAATACGAGGGCCGTTCAAGGAAAAAGTTTCCCTATGTTGCAAAGAATGTATTTCTTAAGTTACAGACAAAAATCAAGTTGCATCAAGTAGTATGGTCCTTTCTCACTTTTCAACAAGCTTTTGTCCCATCGTTGCACAAGGTTTTGAAAGCCATCTGCAAAAAAATTCGTGGTCCAGGGAACGAAGAACACTTTTCACGACTGTTCCCATACCATCGACGTCCGTTTGAATTCTGGAGTGTAGTGATGAACGAAGCTCTCATCCTGAGTCACAATACGGCAGATAAAGTTGTTCCCTTCTCCCTTCATTGTGGTACCGGGTCAGAGAATCCAGGCAACATGTCATACGCGTCGTGAGATGTTCTGCAGAGAGTTGTCGTGGGACCCAACGCGATGAAACCTTCACGTATCCTAATTTTTACATTACAGAGTCTCCATAAACAACAACCATCTTCCTGTGGATGTCGATAGGAGCAAGACCATTTACCCACTCATACCGGATCACAGAACGAATCTCTTCTTTACTCCACACCACCAAAACACGTTGTTCCGCCATGACTCGCTACTCCTTATGGCCAGGGCACGTTTTTCACAAGGGAACTTTTTCCTTGAACGACCCTCGTATTTCTAAGCAAAACAACCAAATCATTAGTATTAAGAAAACAAAATACTTACGATAAGATATGTTCTTGTTTCAAAGAGAATCACGGTAGTCGTAATTGAGGTAAGCAACCTAATTTGAAAAGAGAAGCGGACGGGAATATCTATCCTATCTAATGACAACTATTTCAGATAAGATTTAGTATCGCGATTGTCTTCGGATAACTGTAATGCATGTAATGGGTAGGAGCTAGTGAAAGGGAAGATTT
This sequence comes from Lepisma saccharinum, assembly GCF_977018435.1. Taxonomy (NCBI): domain Eukaryota; kingdom Metazoa; phylum Arthropoda; class Insecta; order Zygentoma; family Lepismatidae; genus Lepisma; species Lepisma saccharinum. The sequence continues at coordinate 63,718,155 of NC_139229.1, read as the reverse complement.
GTATTTTTCTTGTTGTTTTTGTTCCATCGCTGGGTAATCGCAACGATGAGGATTAATGGAGATCAGATGACACCAGGACTCGAACCTGGTACCGTCGGTAGCGAGATCGTGGCTCTCGACTACCGAGACGATTGTGTGACGATTTGTAATTTATTGCTTGCAGCCTATAATTGTAATACTTTAATGCTGTAGGTTACAAAAACAATTGTCGCAGCATTTGTAACACGTATAATGTAGACTGCAACCTATCGTAACGTCCTGCACCGTGACCGGACGGTCCAAGGCGCAAGCTTTGGGCTCCGGCTGGCGAAGCGTAACAACTTTTCCTGAGATTTCGGCCTGTGCATGGGCCCGGTGGCCACCCACCACCGTGAGGAAGTTGAGGAGCTACGAATGAGTAGCGTAACCCTGTCTTAGAAAACATACAACAACGAGTGGTGGTTCGTCGTGCTGACCACACGTCACTCCGTAACCGGTTGGATGATCTCCCAGCTCTTGTGGGATTGAGGCTGGCAGTCTGTAGGTTACGGCTTATTACACCACGGGTTATATTACTAACTTAACATACCATTATCTTAGGAATACCATCAAATATTCGGACCCGGGTTCCTTTGTTCCGAAAGTATCTGGATCCGGAACTGAAAATCGGAACATTTCGGGACTCTGATATGGCCATCCTTACTTTATACACGTGATGATTTGTTTTGGGCAATAACTAATCTTTAAGCAGTAATAATTTTGACGTATTACGTGATATACGTTCGTATTGTAGGTTCCCCACAAACCGTAACATATATGGATGGTTAGCAGGAATAATTTCCATGAACAGTAGCCGCAACAAACTGGGGGCAGCTTTTCAGTGGGTGACGCGAGGTCTGCGCATCTACCCCCATCGCCGCTGTTTTCTGGAATTCCTGACCGGTGTATAAGGTTCACTCTCTAGTTTGGAACATTGGAAGTTTGTATTGACATTTGACAGCGTGTTATAAGTTTATAACGTATGCGGTTTTTTTCTCTAGTGCGAGAACCAACTAAAAATTGTGTCGGTAGACACGTCGATTTAAAAATTGCGGTCATCCTAAGGTGGAATTCACACAATTACATCCGCAATGCTTGAAGGACAAGTTCCCAGTTTTGATACACATGCATTTATTTGTCCCGGATAGATTTTAAGAATTCCGAAACAACCACTGAAAACATTTCTACCCAAAATAACAATAATAAAGAAAACATCTGAACAGCAGTAGCACGGCTTGTTCAAACTCGCAAGGTCAATTCTAGCGCAGGGAAAACTGCAAGCACTTGATGTTGAAAGAGACGGATTCAGGATGAAGGCCATTAACCCTCTTGTATCCGCGTGCATTAAAACGACCTTGAAGACAAAAGATTAGTCTCTAACGTATGATATCACGTGTTGTATAAGGCAATCTACGTTTTGCACTGGGACTAGCGAGGGCGCTTGACTCCAAACATGCAGTTTGTGTTATGAACATGCGTTCTTGCGATTTAGACATCCTATCGAATAGGGTGTTGAGAGTAGGAAAATAAAGGTTGTTTCAGTATCGCAGGAAGCTTCTTTTTTAAGTCCCCTTTATGCTCTCGCAGGCTAATCGGGACTGTGCCTGCAATTAAGACCGGGTCTGAACCTTTGTGTAATGTGCCGAGAAACGAACCCGAGATCCCCCGATTACAAAGCGACAACGTTGGACACTGCACTATCGGGTAAGCTCAGGCAGCGTCGGAGAAAATGCCTCAACTCAATAAAAATAATAATTCGTTGTTTAATTTTGTGGCATACAATTAAAATTAAATTACATATGATTTAAATGCTAAATTGTCGCACTGATACAGTAGATATGCACTTTTATCGAGTGTGCTTACGAAAAGAAACGAGACATTCGAATAGAATGTAATAATGCCGCGAAGTAACCTGATGCTGTGCGACGAAAGACAGAGGCTGCATCTTAGTGATTTGAGTAAAGAAATCGAGGGCGCTATATTCGATGGCATGGTGAAAATATACATTGGTGTAGGAACGTTTTTGGTTTTGGGTTGTTCAGAGCGCAACATGTATACATAAAACATGACCATTCCATTTTAGAACAGGCCACATAGTTCTCACTTTTTAAAATAAAATTTGCCTACTCTTGTATTGCCAAATAATCAATATTCACAAATCAATATTTAACTTAATAAATTCTTATGGCTATTTCGCAGATATTTTTAACAGGTTTTAAATAGTTTTTACTTAGAAAGTTTTCCAAGAGCACAGATCAAGTGAGGTAATTTGTACCACAATATACCAGTGTGTTTTTGATTACTTTGGATTGGGATATGTAGTCAAAGGAAACTTTTTTGCATTTAGTTACTAAAAACCAGTATCTTGGACCGGCGGCATCATGAGTTATATAAGGAGTACAGTTAGGATCAAAGGATTTAGAGGGTACTGTATCCCGTCCAAAAAATTTGGAAGTACAATGTACCCCTTCGCCACTGAAGATACATTATACGAGATTCATTTTTAGGGTATTTTCGCATACCCGAATTGTTAACGCTCTTGCCCATTGTGCAAACCGTCCTTTGTTCGATCTTCGTTGTGATTCATATTAATTATGCTGAGGGGGCTTTGGGGAGTTACTTGAAGAGAATTGGTAGCAGTTTAGAAAGGAAGCTAACGACGGCCATGGGACTCGACGCGCTGACCACAGAGAAAGTCTGATTTAGAGACCATGTCCCTCAAAGAATACATACTTTATTTACCATCATCCATTACCACGTTTCAGAAGACCAGCATTGTTCATTCTGAAGCCTCATCCACATGTGTTGATCCAACTTAGGGAAATGAAACAAGCTATTATGAAAGTATTGAGTGGAAATTTACACCTTGTTCTCTCTTCAGTTTTGATACGTTAGCCGCGACCTTTAGACGAATGTTATTTGAGGAACTCTATAATTTTGGTCCGGCATTATGGCAAACGAACTAATAGAATTAAAGATGGTGCTTCGTCGTTGAGATTGATGGAATTCAGTTTTTCTGCAAGAATTGGAAATGTGGCAACACCCGAAGAAACGGCCATTGCGGGTCGTCACGCACTCAGTCGTAGCCATGGGCAGAGTAGTACCGTTACGTTATCGCTGAGGCACGACTGTCACAGTTACCAACATAAGAGAGGAACCTATGGTTTACTTGAAGAAATTGCTTTTAAAGGCACTTCTTCCCCCAAAATAAAAAAAAAATAACATTTTTTCGTAATGCATACCAAACTGAACATAGCCGTGCGGAAAATAGACTAAAAGAAATACAAAAACCTAAGAAATGATGTAATTTTCTTACCACACAATGGAACTAAGTTATTCTAGACTGACCAGGGTTTCTCCAAGTTCTTGGTCTACTCTTCGCTACTGCATTCCAACTTAAAAGTCAAACTTTTAACAAAAACGCTTTATGACCTTAAGCTTAGATAGGCTAATCGGTATTGGACCTACAGTTATAATGGGATCCGAACGAAGGTGCAATGCGTCTCCACCAGAGGTCGAACCCGGGACCACTTGATCCAATCTAATCCATAAGCATATTTTGCTATCACACTAACAATATGATCTTTGCACAGAAAATTTTGAAAGTGAGTGTTGGGAGTATTTTGGGGGGGGGGCATTGTTTCTACAATTTTTTTTCCAGCAGGTATCACTTATGTGTTTGGAAAGATGAAGATGCTCTCCTACTCAAGGGCAGGAAGGGATGTAATTTTTAAATACGCCCAATGTCAACTTCTCTTACGTAGTACATCCTGTTCTGCATTTTCCAGACTAACGAGGCTCTGGAGTAGTTTGACTTCACAGCCAGTATAAAGGTCTGTGAGGTTTATGTTCGTACGTGTTTATGAGATGGAGGTACATAGTGTTTCGGACCCCATTTTACTGTAGGCCCATTTCCATTAACCTGTCTGTGCATTAAGTGGACTTAAAAAAATTATTCATACACGTTTGTAATTATCCCTTCATCCATATCATCGTTGGGATTAGCCAGAAGTGGCAGAAAAGAGGCTTAAAATTATCAAGAGTATGGCACCAACAACTGTACAGTCAACGGCAAAGATAATGGTATGCAAATTGTCCACCGCTATTTTCATTACTTTTTTGTTCTACATCCTGTTTTGTTTTAAGGAAAGAAACTATGTTGGTTCGAAGCAGGCATTGTTCTTTGCTTATTGAAGTCATTATTTCAATTCGTTGTTATATCGTGTAATTCAGACCGAATGCAAATGGTGGTGGACAATTCGCTTACTGTTTCTTTCGCCGTTGGGTGTACCTTTAGGCACTCATGACAACAGAGAATGCTGTGTGTTTATGAATTATGAACCTGATTGTAAAATACGGTAATTTTGATTTAATTGTAGAATACGGTAATTTGGATTTATATGTAGACCGTCTATATATTAATATATTTATGTGGCCTCCCCGATAACATAGTGGCCATGTAATCAAGGGGTCTCGGATTCGATACCCGGTGGAGTCACAATGGTTCGGATCCCACTTCAAACTGTATATCTAGTTCTAATTAGTCTATCTATCAGCATAAAAGTGGACTTAAGCCTGAATCACACGGAACTGGATTTCCAGTAGGAATGCCCTGGTTGGCGCTGGACTAGCTACCCATTTGCTAGTTTTCGCCTCACACGATACTTATCGTACTTGTCGATAGACGAGTGAAAATGTAATGGCGGCTGCGTGAGATGTAAACAATGTATCTCTTCACATTTATAAAAGCCGATAACTATTGAACCGAGAGGAATAACGGCTCGTATAAAACGTTATTAGGTATAAAACAATGGCACTGTTGAAATACACACTTTATAACTTACTGTACACGTATGGAACAATATATTAGTTGTTTCAATTGTAAACAAACACCGTGCACTCAGCATAGATGGTGTAATTCATAGCATTTATGCTACCAAAATGTTAAAAGGAAATGCTTTCGTGTAAAGCCGGCTTAAAGATAAACGAGCAATTTGAAGAATGTTGTTCTTTTATCAAAAATTAAAAAAAGAAAAGTATGGACTAGAGATTGACTCGTAAAAAAAACTCGGGCATGCATATCAGTATTCATACATGAGATTCGCAGAATTCATTAACAAATTAAAAAAAAAATCAAACATTAATTTAATACACTTGTAATAATAAGGATTTTCATTTTCGGCTAATTTTATTTGTCACGTACACATCTCATCGGTTTGCATAAATACCTAAATATTAATGAACTGAACACGAATGCACTGCATGTCATCATCTCATTGCTAACAAAAACAGCCAACACTCCGAAAGCACAGACAAAAAAACTCCTTTTTGCAAAGTCACAGATTATCTTCACATGCCCAAACTTTGCTCTGATTGGCTGTTCCACAGTATCTAGTTTAGGAAAGCCAGTAGCAGTACCTATTCCTCAAAACCAGTCAGCCAGGCGGCCATGTTTTCTACCTAGAGAGTCAGTTCAGCGCCAACTAGGGCATTCCTACTAGAAATCCAGTTCCGTGTGATAGGGACTTTAAACAAAACTCAAACAAGAAATTAATAAATATATTTATATTCTCTTGCAGATGGGTGTGCGAAGATTTTCCCGAATTGAAGCTAGCAATGGAGAATAATATTCTGAGTGATTATGACACGCGAAGGTAAGAATAAGAAAACAATTTTACATTAGTAAATATGTTATTCTTTTATATTATTATGTTTAGAGTAGGCTTTCAGAGTAACTACTGTATCAAGAATGTGCATTGTGTAGCCTATATAAAATGAATGAAAAATAAATTTTCTCGTGACTCATATTAGCTAGCTTAATAGTAAAGATATCTACATTTTCTTATTTCAGTTACGAGAGTATGAAATCATTGTGTGATAAGTACAACCGGGCAATTGATAGCATACTTCAGTTGGTAAGTACACAATTTTCCATGTTTATAATTTACTCTCCTAATGATTTAGTAGCATTGTGTATTTTGAGTGGACAATATTTGTAACGCTCCAGTAATACAGTAATAACAATCATAAAGCGTTAGGCCAACGACAAATCACTGGTGTGACTTTTTTTCCCTATCGCAGTGGGCCGTTCGTGTATGCTGTTCCATTTTTGCGATGTTTTTATTACTATCATAATTAGTCCTCGTGCGTCTTCATTCGTTGTTTGTATTTGACATGGAATCTTGATATTTGAAGCGCAACTCATTACACATATAAGGGGAATTTAAATGCCACCTGCCGTTTCCACTATTGCTCAGTGGAAACAGGAAGTACGTACATGATTTGAAGAAAAAAACAATTTTTAGCAACCTGTAAGCTCACTTCAGAAATTTCCCTCAAATGAAAACGAAAACACACCTTGGGTTTTGTAGAAAAGTATAGGATTGTCTAATGTGGAAAGGTATTCAGAATGTCCGAGTATGTGTTGAATTAGCAGTTACCAAATCATGCTCGCCCAAATAGTATGAGAACAGTGAGGGATACTGCAACTGCCTAGCAAGGCGATGTAGGAAGTAAATTTAAGTGATATCAAGAACGGGAAACAGCGAAACGTACTTAATAATCAATCGTTCAGAACAACAGCACGATGCACCCTTATCAAAACGTACACGTTAAAATTCAGCTGAAAGTTCTGTGCAGGTGGTATGTTGAATTGTGTCATGGGAGAATCAGCTGGTTGTTCCGCTTTAACTCGCCCTGTTCCTGACAGGTATTGATTCTGGCTCTTGCGAGGCCAACCTCGTGTCGATGCTCCCGCGGTGTAGGCGGAGGAGGGTTGCTAGGGGTGACCACAGCTGATATGCTAAGGGGGCCTCTGCAGGCACGTGTATTTCGATTATCTGCATCGCTTTCCCCCCACCCTCTGCTTCCCTTTGGTTCCTTACGGCAATGTTTTAATTCTGCGAATACTTAGCGTGTGGCGAAATGTTTCTAAATCTCGCTCAACGGCGCTAAAAATAAAACCATTGTTATTGTTCAGCATTTGGAATTAGGCCAACGAGCAGAGAAGATGCCGTGTTTACATAACCCTTTGTAAGAGATAGTGCACGTGTAGCTTGTTGAGGCACTGTAAGTTACTAATTCGTGTCGCAGGCTTTTGTTATCGTTTAACTTTTTTTAATGCCGTGGCAATATGGCTGGGCGGGGGGAAGTGGGAGGGGGTGAGTCGGCGGCGGTGAGGAAGTGTTACTTTGCGAGTGAGCGTGCAATATCGATCTCCTTTCATGTGGACTGGCACATTCGCAGGGAGCTATTGCAATCTTGCCTCGGGGAGGGACTCCCTTATCCCTTTCAGCTCTGCTTTCTGAACTCGTCTGCCGTCGCATGAGTTATATCGTTAGTAGACGAGGTGTTGAATTCTGCCATTAGGATCGCTTGTAAGGAGAACGAAATCATAGATTTTCGTTTTGTTTTTCTGGTTCTTGTTTTCGTCGCACAGCGAGCGTTCTCGCTTTTGGTCCAAGCGGTCCCGGGAACGTTAAACTTTCGATATGGCCCGTGCACAGTGGCGACTCAGGGAGGGGGCAGCTGATTCCCCTGTGTCCGCCCTTTTTGAAAAAAATAAGTTGGCCAACATGTAAAGATACAATTATCATCACATATCACCCCCCATCTGCCCCTTTCTCCTCTTGTAGAATTTTTATGGAGTCGCCACAGGCGCAGTATGATGAGATTAATTAGGGAACGACCTAAAAAGAAGTAGAACCTGCCCAAAATGGAAGATGATAATGATACAGGGTAATCACTTTTTTCAAATAACACACCAAATACCCTCGTGACTGAAAGTAATACTCTGTCCACACATCCAAAATTTATCATTATAGCCCATGAAATTTTTCAGTGGCCTAATTCATGCTTATTTTGTCACTGAATTTACCTTAACTTCCCATAAAATTTTGCTCATAGATTGAAAATTTTTGATAAACCCCTTGAGCCATGGAACTGCTCACAGCCAAACCAGCTAGAATAGACACTCCTGCATAAATTCCACAATCTTGTGGGAGAAGGGCTCCCATAGCCTAATGATTCACACTGATTCTTAACCACCTTGAAAACATTGCTTTAGCACTACATATGCAATTTATTGTCACCTTACAACAAATTTATTTATATGCATCACTGCCGTTCATCACAATTACAATCACATTCCAGTTCAGTCTCCAAATCATTATCTCACCTTTGCATTATCACAGTCGTCGAGGGACCCTAATGGCTGGTGATATATTCATTGCATTCACTATCACTGCTGCAGAGTGTGGAACGAATGAATTCAACTTCTTTTTTAATCCTAACTGTAAATTCTACAAGCAGACTGTGCTACCATTAACCCGAAGGAGAACGAAATCGGTCACACTGTATCTCGCAGATACACATAACGTACTAAGCCCAGACAGAAAGGCTCACCAGGCAGATCCTGTGGTCATTTGTATTCAGATAAAGAGGGAAGCATCTACTGAGAAGCTTAGAACTGCACACCTAATCGTTTCTGAAAAAGTAAAAAAAATTAGTCACATGTATCTCACAAGATACACAGCGTGACTAATGTAGGATTAAAAGGAAGTATCAGGTTTCGGTATACCTCAAAAGCCAGAAAAACAAGAGCTGACCACGCAATGAAGAAAATCTTTTGGCTCTCAAAGAGCGGTTACATCTCACGGAGAGTTAGTGTCAGAGATACTGTGCATGATGTGTCTTCCTTCTTTAATTTTAAGAGTAATTTACATTATTCATAACTTGCAGGTTTTCAGTTTCCAGCACTATTCAACATATGAATTTTTACTGTTCCAATTTTCCATACATACACAGTTAACTGTTTACAAGAAAATGTGCCTTTTCGCAAGAATGTTACTCGAAACAAGTCATGTTTAGAGGTTAATAATCATGAAAGGAAATTGTTAGTAAATGTTGGTTAATTTTTTTATAACATCATTAGTGTTAAAAGTGTCTGTACCTGTGTTTACTTATGGTATGAAAAATCTGGAGTTCATTATTGTTTCTACAATTTGCAAATTTAGTGAGAATGTGCCATCTAGACCAATGCAATATCACCTTTGAAAAGCATTTCTTGCCAAAAAGTACCATCTTCTTTTGCAGCGAACCACTCTCTTCAATATAAGGGTATATGTCAAGGAGAGCTAAAATTTGGCAGGAGTATGTATCTCCACAGGGCCAACAAACTCGCCAAATTTAAAGAGTTGGAAGGGTCATGTTGTGGGCTGTGATAGTTTGGCATGGGATTACTCAACAAACAACGAGGTAATATCAATTTAAAGAATCATGAGAAGCATAATGCGTATCTTACTACAGCCCTGAATTCTTACTGTTTATATATACATTTATAAATATGCTGTGCTCATTACAATATAAGAAAATACAGGAACTGCCAGTGTCCAGCTTACACATGAATGAACATAGTATATCACTTACCAATTTTGCAATGTATTTTGCTAAAAATGCATTTGAATGTAGGTTTTGTGTGTACAGTGCATGCATTTTGGGACATAACCATATTTCACCAGATAATTGTTGCAGATGTTATGCATATATATATATATAATGGATAAAAGCAAGGAGGGCCAAAAGGGCTAAGTAAAATTCAAAGAAGGTAAAAGGAAACAATCACCGGACAGTAGAAAAATTCAAAATTTTCGCTAACTTCATAGCATCATCGGTGTGAGGAGAAAGAGACGGAAAAAGTGCAAAAAGTGGGGTATGACCATTATGTGAAGCTTTTTTTTTTTTACCACTATTTAAAAATTATTCATTACTAAGTCAACTATGGACATAGAAAATTTAATTTTCTGTATCCGAATATTCTGCGCCGCTATCATGGATTTCGTTATCTGATGTGCTGATGCAACAATTACGCAATGAAAGATGGTTATAAAGCAATTTTTGTGCTGAAAAAACAAGGTGTGATGATTATGTGGTGAAGTATGGTATTATCAATTGCAAGTGCAGCAGAACATGTTCTAATAACTGCAAACGTTTCTCCCTTGTAGGTGTAAAATTACAAATTTGTTATCACAATATTTTTTATGGAATGTACATTATTCTGTTTTGTATTCAGTGTTCAGTTTCTTGACTGATGTTTAGATATAGTTTCGGCACCTAATGATTCCCTTATGATGATAGCAATGTATGCACTAGAAACGTTGGGTGCTAATGGTGACTTAACCTGGCTGGTAACCTGAGAACACTTGTTCAAATTTATATCATTACTTTATTGGTATTAGCCAAAATTAATATCAATCCATGCTTACTTTAAAATTTTCGTAGCTTCCTGTACAGGATAATTAGGATATTTTAATCTAAGTACAGGGTGGCTACTCACCGGGAATTCCTTGAATTCCAGGACTGGAATTACACCCGCCGCAAAATGACTTCGAACCTCATGTGAAATCTGCCGTAGTAAGCGGTCTATCACTTTGTAGCCTTGTATCTAGTGTTGTTTTGTTTCTAACAGGGAATTGTTTCTGCATGAACTTATCTGGCAACAATGTATTACTGCTGATAAGCAAATTCATTTAATTTCGTATTGTTAGTTGACACAGGAAGGGTGACTTTCTGCTGTAGTGTGTGTGATAAATTGCTGTGTTTTCGTGTTGGATATTTTCCTACTGTATTTGTGTTGGATATTTGACTACTGTACAGGTGTATTTGTGATATGCCGGAAAGTACTGTAGTAGTGTGGAAAAAGCCAGCGTTATTGCATGGTGAAGTGAAAACGTCCCGATAAAGACAATATGTAAACAAACAGGTCGTGCAAAATCAACCATAATGAAGGTACTGGCAGCCGCCAGAGGACTGCCTCCGACTGTCATTCCAAAGCACAAATTCGGTGGTGGGAGGCAAAGAAAAACAACCAACTCTACAGACACTCTCCTAATGAGAGAAATAAAAAAAAAAAGACACTAGTGACAGCATCAGAACTTAAAGAAATGCACCCGAGTCTGCTGGAAAACTTTAAGTGTTCTCACGATCCAGCACCATTTACCGAAAGACTTGGATTTGCCGTGTCGTACTGCTGTTAAGAAGCCACTACTCACCGCCCGCATGAAGAAAGATAGTCTTGCTTTTGCAAAGAAATATGCACCCAGGACACCTGCACAGTGGAGGAAAGTCATGTTTTCCGATGAAAGCTCATTCCAACTGTTCCGAATGGGAGTTGCTAAGGTTCGACGTCCATCATCTTCAGATCAATATGACCCAAAGTATACGGTTCCGACCATTAGGCACTCCCAGTCTGTAATGGTGTGGGGGTGTTTATCAGGTGAAAGGGTAGGGCAGGTTTATATTTCTTACTGCAAAACATGACTATGAACACAGACTTATATATCAACGTCCTTAAGGACCATTTAGTGGATATGCTTCAGATCCATGAGTGTGATCTTTTCATGCATGATAATGTTCCTTGTCACACAGCTAAGGAGGTAAGGAAATGGCTTGAGGAACAACAGATAAAGATGTTAGAGTGGCCTGGGAATAGCCCCGATCTCAACCCAATTGAAAATTGAAGCAATTCCTGGGAAAGAAGATTCAGAACCTACAGACCCTCCAAAAGAACTGAAGAAAATGTGGTGCATTGACATGCACTTAAATTACTTCCGAAGTCTTAGTGATTCCATGCCCAAGCACATGCAAATGGTTCTCAAAAGTAAAGGCAACATGACCCTGTACTAATTAATGTATGCATTTTTTGCTGTATCTAATAGCTTAATATTAGCTTTTCACATGAATTTTCTGTATTTTTTGTGCTTTTGTTATGAGGTCCAAAGTCATTTTGCGGCGGGTATATGCTTGAATTATTGACTCCAGGAATTATGCATGAAATCTGCTTGAATTTTTCTCCGTAGACATGAAAAATTGCAACTTTTATTAATCCAAATCCCATTGAATTATACATATTTATTAAAGCCCCGAGGCAAGTTTTTCAGTTTACCTTTTATATTTTATCGAGGAAGGAAAGGAAAGCTGCGTGGAAAATTAAACAGAATTCTCTCATTCCGTTTACTTTTGTTAGTGTCTTTTGCAGAACAATCTATCTGACTGACGGAAGATTAATGCAAGATAAGATATCTTGAAGATGGTTAGGTAAATTTGAATTCGAAATTCTTATACAATTAACAATTTTTCGTAGATTACTATATCCCACAACATTTATAACTTTCAAATGTAAATTCCGTACCTTAAATACATATACCATTTAATTGAACTGCAATGTAATTTTTGGATACATTGGAATCACACAGACCATTTGTGTGGGTGGTGAGAGGCGGTAATACTTAAGACTGAAATAGAGAAACGTCTGCGTGTAGCCTTGAATTTTTGGAAAGTTTGCCTTAAAAACCAGTGATTATACTTGAATTGTATCATGATCCTAGAGTGACCACCCTGTAAGTATTAAAATAGCTACAATTTTTCCCACACAGTGCTGATACAAAGTAAATGTAAGTATTGACATTTGCATAATTTCCAGGCTATTTAGAACCTCGTGATAGAATAACGCATTTTGCAGACCCCATGAAATAGTTGTACTCTTGAAAAGTTGTGGCAGGTATTTGAGATTGAAAAATTTGAACAATATTTTTTGATATCAGTATTAAGCAATGTGAATCCATGAGTACCGGCTGAACCTTATTTGTAACGTTTTGTAACTTGTATGATTTTTTTTCGTTTGCATGTGTTCATACATATTTAACCCATTGAATTATTATTATTATTTCCAGGAAAAGGGTACAGCACGACCAGCCCAAAGATTAAACAAGCATCCAACTCGAGGATTGTTGAGGCATATACTGCAGCAAGTATATAATCAGGCTGTGACGGATCCTGAAAAATTAAATCAGTATGAACCCTTCTCACCTGAGGTAAGTTAAGCTTCATTAATATGAATTCTATTGTTTGCTGTCCTGTAGTGAAATATAATTATGTAAACTTCTGATCCAAAGAAGGTGAAGCGTGGGTCAAACTTCATGGTTCTCAGGTTGCTTGTGCTTTTTAATGTGAAATGAATATTAAAATTGGGGTGAGGGTTAACTGTTATGTCTGTGTCCATAATATGCTTTCTATACACCCCCCTCCAGGATGTTAGGAATATTGTGAGCAATTCGCGATTAAAATTAACCGATATGCCATCTGCCGGGATTTTCAGGAAGTACTCTAAGTAGGATACGTTGTGTTGAAGTCGTTTAGAGCATGGTGAATATGCGAGAGAGTGAGGTCTACCGTTCAGGTTTTTTTTTTTTGCTCTAAATAGTTTTATGGGTCAGAACAAATTAAAAGTTTTCATGTGTTTCCACCCCGTGGAATCAACAAAATGAAATTTGTTAATAAATCAGGGAAAACGTAATTGAAGATTGGTATGGGGGATATAACACTGTAATTCGGCAAGGAAATTACGAAGAATGCACGAGTCTGCTTACTTTATTTTTCGAGAGATAAATATATATTTCCATGAAAGTAAAGTTTTAAATTGTACTTTATAAATAAAGCTTTTTTTTTTTTTTTTTTTTTCAAAAAATCATGAAGCATCTTACCCAATGCGTCCATGTATTACCGGTGTTACGTATGTGTGAAATTTGGAACAGGTGCAAGTCGATTAAGAGGAAAGATGAAAATAGTTTGAGAATGAATTAATGTCAAATGTAACCAGAAAAAAAGTGGACATGCTAATGTTACTGTTTCATTCAGTACGATGTATTTTTTCAGTGAGTATAGCCTGGTCATGAAATCGTGAATATTATTATTAAACCAGCCTTTCTCTTTCGAGAAAGAACTGCAACGATATGTTCGCAATTTTCTCCTGTCCCAGCTTTTCAAGTACAGGTCAATTTCAATTCCTTTATTTTCAAATAATTTCCGAGAACCCCAGTTAAATGACGTGCAGATGATACAGCACTGCTTTGGACAACCAGTGTGTATACATAGTTTCGTCTGCATTTTCCGTGTTATTTTTGCCTATCATAATTAAATGCTTCGTTCTCAGTACAGTTTCACGTTTGTTAGAGTACCTGGAATTCACATCGCATTCGCAATATTTAAAAATAATGCGTAATTTAAACATTTTCTACCATACCAGTCATGACAACACGCTGCTCTTTTGTACTACTGCTGAATGTAAACAAAGATGTATCCTACTTAGAGCGGCCATATTGGAAGCGACACTAGCGCTCAGGTGGTAATTTTAATCGCGAATTGTCAGTGTGTTGTGTCATGAGGTATAAAGTTTCAGATATTTGTTTCAGAATGGAAACATGCTGTACAAGATATATAAGTAGTTCGATTTATGAACTTTTCTTTGTTTAATTTTATTGTCTTGATGCTAATTCTGCGATTGTGATGGTATACAGAGCAGAGAAATTCCACAGAAAGTGGTACTACTCTATGTAAATGACAAAATGATCATTCTGAAAGTAATATTGCTTTTTAATTCATTGATTATTAGCAACAATTATTAGCATCTGCAGTTGATATGTTTTACAGACAAATTTAGTCATACTTTCTCTATTTTCAAAGCATCACACAACACATTTCCATGCAATCTGCCTTTTCCATATTTTGTTTGTATTTGTTAGCATACTTCACTAGGTACTTCATAATTCTATGAAATCAGTTTATTATGAATGCTTAGAACCTTACATTCAATGTGTGAATGTCTCAAACATTATGCTGGAATGCCCCAGCTGCGTTACACTGTTGAAAGAGACATTTCTGATGCTGGACAGTTTCATGTCCACTAATACTGCAGTATTTCTTTTCCACAGGATGATTTACTTACATTATGTAAGTACACCAGGTTTAACATTTTGTGCATTTTCTGTAATTAAATTTTAAAATAATGCAGACACATATCCATCTTGGAATCTTGCTAGTAAATATAGGCCTATATACTCAGTTTACACATGTGGCTACTACATACATAATCTTTAGGACCCATCACACATTTTGTGTGTGTGTGATTAAATTTGGAGTGAGGATTAACTGTACTATGTAGTGAGCACAGCTGTTAGCCAAAAACTAGTTGCCTGTACAATATAACATAAAATAGTGGTGCAAGTATCATAAACATGAATTGATCATAATTTTACCACAGTGGAGATACTAACTTGGATGATACCAAACCTGGGAATTAATGAAATAGTATTGTTTTCAGTAGCAGTTTCGTACCATTTGTGGTGTTTCTGTTCAGATTTTTCTTTCAATTTTCGAAAACATATTCCTGTTTTCTACTTATAATGTCAATGCTGTTTTGATTTCTTGAATTCTGACTTTGTCATACCTCCATGGATAATTGCTAATGAGAAATCGTCTGGTTTATTTTTAACAGTATACTGTTCAATCTATATATTTGTCTACTTCAATCTACTACATAGTCTATAGATTTAATTATTTGCACCATCATGGCTAATTAAGTAATTACGAAAGGAAAAATTGTTTCTTAGTGTCATAAAATTAAATTTGTTTTACTTATTTTAACTACATACTCTTACATTTTTTATATGGGGTAATTTAACACTTTACACTATAAACCTGATTTTATGTTTTTCAGGGGGAAAACTTACAATTAGAGCTGAGCCGATGCCGATATATCAGAAAGTATTGGTTGCAATTTATTTACTGATACCAGCCGATACATCCCGGCATTTTTGTCTTTTATGGTGTCCAGAAAAATTCTGCACGACACTTTCTCAGAGTTAATTATCCTGGAAATTATGAAAATTTACTTTTTATTTTGCACCAATTTTGTGGTAAAAACTAAATTTTGTGATTGCGTAACATGTATTTTAATTCTTGAATATTTTAAATCAAAATTCTTGGTAAATGTATGCATACAATTAGAGTAGAATATTGATCAATATTTTGAACAGCTTTAAATTATTACAATTTTCAAGTATCGGTGGGAATTGGTGAGAGTATCGGATCGGTATCGGTTGAAAGTGGTATCGGCTCAGACCTACTTAAAATGTAGGAAAACGTAAAATCTGTAAAAAAAAAATGTAATACAGTCCTTTATTGAGACCATGAAGATTTGATGTATTATACATAATGACAAAAATGCATGAACATAATGCGTCACGATTTTAAAAAAAATATTGTGAAGATAAGAGAAACAGTACTGATTTGTGTGTGTCCATATATACAGCACTCTTCAATTTGGAAAATTTAATAGAAAATTAACACTTTAACTGCCATTTGTATCAAATTGATACACAGGGTGTCTCCTGTTGCAGACCAT
Source organism: Lepisma saccharinum (assembly GCF_977018435.1). NCBI lineage: Eukaryota > Metazoa > Arthropoda > Insecta > Zygentoma > Lepismatidae > Lepisma > Lepisma saccharinum. Next base: position 63,701,900 of record NC_139229.1, on the reverse strand, counting down.
GTGTTTCAGATTGATACACAACTTGTTCTTATACGCAGTTCCTTTGAAAACAAATGCGTGTGTGGGTTTTCCTGGCCTCTTGGAAAGGCCGTGCAGATGGTGTGGGAGTTAAGTTTTTGAAACCAACTCTGTAGTGTTGTCATATAGACTGTGTGCATAATAATTGCACACACAAAATAGCTCCGACCTCGCACAAGATAAGGCAAAATTCAACCTGCCAGTTAAAGTCTTAATATCATTGAGTAGTGGTTAGTGCTCAGTGTAAGAATGAGTGCAAAATCTTTGTAACATACATGATGTACAATCACCTGCAAAGGTAACAGTAGGCAAATTGTCCATTGTTATCTTTCTTGGTTTTCTCCTTCATTCTGTGCGTTTTTAGGGAATTTACTTGTGCTGTAGTGAACGTTGTCCTCTGCTTATTCATGATTTTTGAAATGAGGACAATGAATGAGCTTAGTGATGAACAATTTGCGTACTATTGTATTTGCCACTGGCTGTGCACAAAAAAAAAGGACAAATCAGTTTCTACTCCTGTAATATAATTGATATGAAAATGAACGAATGCTGTATTGGACACTTAACTGGGTTCATCGATTTGAAGTGTAGAAAATCTGTCAATTCTGGCAGCAAATGTAAATAATGAAAGCTACAGAGTCCAGAAGTCTTTTTGTTTTCTAGCTTCCTTCTAAAAAGAAACATTTATGTGGAGAAGAGACTACGTAAAGGAAAATTGAAGATCAGGATAATGCTAATCGCCTACATGCTTTATTTCTCACTCAGGGCAGTTCATGGTGTAGTTTTTTTCCTCCCCTTGAAGATTCACATTTGTTTTAATCTTTTAGATGACCTCTCAAAATGACCAACAAATGTGCATACATTGTGGAAGATTCAACAGTGTATGCACCATGGATAACGGAAGAAGAATACGTAATTTAACTCTACCATATGTATGTATTATAATCATGTTATATGAGAGCATCATTGATTGTTTCCAGAAAAAAATGCACAAATGGAAACAAATACTAGCAGATGCAGACTGTCACGATTTGCATCCATTTGTGAACTTGTTGGGTTGGAACCTGAACTCTCTTCTGTTATTGAAATTGAGGTTATTTTGCTGTGGCACATTTAAAAAAAGATACGGAAAGAATAAGAATACGAAAAAGAAAGTGTGTGACTAAAATTGTTAAAGAACCCCAGAGGAAAGCAAATGTTCCATGTGCATTATACAGGGTGTCTGACAAGTCAATACCTATTTTTAAGTTGGTAATACATAATGTAGAAACCATTCTATAATGGTAACTATCACAGGGAATGAAAACTAGTTCTGTACCATTTATGTTGCAGGTAACTGAACATGCAACCAACGCTTAGCACAGAAGAACAAGCAAAAATTGCTGCAAGGTACGAGGAATGGAAATCGGTAGTTCAAGTCCAGCATTGGTGGATAGTTGAGAATGGTCGAAATGCAACGCTGAACCCCAAATTCATCAAAAAGTGTCACAGTAAATTGATGAGAACAGGTTGTGTATTGGATGTGCGACACACTGGTTGACCCTCAATATTACGATCGAATGTTTCAAAGAAGCTGTAAAGAGCCCATTCGTCAGGCCAGCAGAGAGAGTGGACTAACACACTATACCATTGAGACTGTTTTAAAAAAGAAATTAAATTTCAGTTCCAGGAAGCCTCATTATGTCCAGCAAATCTTTCCTTAGGACTGTGATCACCGCATGGAATTTGCAGAAATCATGGTCGGATGAAAAGAAGATAATCCTCTATTGATTTCAATTACTTGTACCTTGCAGCAATTCTTGCTCGCTCTTCTGTGCTAAGTGTTGGGGGCATGTTCAGTTACCTGTTACTTAAATGGTACAGAATTAGTTTTCATTCCCTGTCATAGTCATCATTATACAATGGTTTCTACATATGTATTACCAACTTAAAAATAGGTATTGACTTATCAGACACCCTGTATATTGCCTTGAAGGCACATGTAGATGTGGTTCCACACATTCTTGATCTTGGAGGTGGTGTGATCACAGCCATGCTTTGATGCCTTTAACTCCCTCCCCAGCATTGTCCACTGGGATATCTATGGAAAAATTATTGATATGAGCAACTCAGGAATGAAACCTGGATCACTCCCAAGTCAATCAGATGCCCTGTTGACTACTGGCTTTGCTCTGAAGGTGCATGCAGCAACGAACATTAAAAGTGGTGGGAATCTGCATCTTTTTAACATTACGAGGACGAATGCAATGGAGCATTGGAGCCAGCTTGATAACTTGGACTAAAGTACAAACTGCTTGCGGTCAGTAGCAGGTGGTTTTATTTAACTGAACCTGCTTCCTAGTCAGAGAGATTCACATGGAAAAAAAAAAGGAAGAAAGTCACAAGGCTTACAGTGTGTGATTTGGAATGCTATAATGAACTTTGCAATCCTCATGAAATTATTTTGATTTGGCTAGTTACCATAAACTTATTTAAAACATTGACCACATAATGTTTTTGAAACATGTTGGAATAATGTTCTTTAGTGTGATGACTCAAGAACATCCAATGCATTGAACCTCAGAATCGATAATGGATAATTTGACTAACTTATCCAACACTGTTTATTGATATCTCTTTATAATTTTATGGAAATTTTAAACTTATCTATTTCAATTATACACCTGCAGATAAACAAACTATAAAGTATGAAGTTTATGCTTGGATCCAGCCCCAAAATACAAAAAAATCACAATTGTATGATTTCTGAAAAAAATACATTATCTCATTTTATATGTCCATGTATTGTGTGTTTGACATTGTGATTCCATTCTTTCTTTTGTCTTAATATTGGAAGTTCAGGTTCATACCTATCCGTTCTTACCAGTGTCACTTGTTTAGTCTTCAACCAATATCTGATCGTAGTGTGGAGACAATAAAGTTGTTCCAGTTATCCTGCAATCACCACAGGAATGGCTTGTAGGAAGATTTAAATCTTCCTAGAAGTCATCCTACTTTGTAAATTCAAACCCAACGTTCACCATGCATAAGTGCATGTAGGGCAGTTCAACCATTGCTCATGTTGACTTGTGAATCGAAGTGTCGTCTGTCAAAGTGGAATTCATAGTGTAACGTAAATCGATCACTATGGTGTAAATCATTCCCTGATTCATGTAAATATTCTTCGATGACATTGCATCACCAGGAAACTTCTGCAAAATTTTTATGATTTTGCTTACTTTTACTACTAACCTATTTCCATTTTCTTTCTTCATCTTTTAGAATTCAAGTTACATTTCAATCAGATTTTATTTTCAGAAATTTCCCTCCGTAACTCAGCTTCTGTTTTATGTTTGTCCACTACAGCTTAATGAAGATTAGAACATGTTTCAGATATTCATTTGTTCTATTGATGAAAAAGAACATATGGAAATTTACCTGAATGCGATATTTTGTTAGCACAAGTTCTGCTGGTTGATCATTCTTAAATCTACGTGGAGTTTTACTACATAGTGGCTCCTGTTATATGTATCTATAGCTTTCAAGACATTCAATTTTGTTACTTGAACTGTGAATAGTGTAGACCGTTCTGTAAATTGGATTTTTGGAGAGATACTCGTAAAAAAAAAAGTTAATAGATATATTTGCAATTAAAATTGTGGACCTTTGCCTTCCTGTTCATGGCTATATATTTTTTGTAATAAATTCATTGTACTGAAGTACGTTGATTTATTTTCAGGTGTATGGTGAGACGTCATATGATCTAGTCTGTCAGATGATAGATCAAATTGAAATCACAGAAGACGATGTGTTTGTTGACCTAGGCTCAGGGGTAGGACAGGTAGTTCTGCAAATGGCAGCTGCAACGTCATGCAAGATATGTGTGGGTGTGGAGAAAGCTGATGTTCCTTCTAAGTATGCTGAGGTAGGTGCTGAAGAACAGTTACTCTGTCCCGGGAATCTCTGCAGAAAGCGAACAAACGAAAACAAGTCTCTGCACAGTGAATTGAGACTGACCAATAAACTCGTGAGAGGGGAAGTGAATTCATCTACCAGCCATTTTGCAGCAGCATACACCGCTTTCCTCAGCCCACTCGCTTTCTCCTCTTCTCTACTGTTATTCGTGGCTTTGCTCCACAGATTCCTGGGACAGTGTATAATGTTTATAAATACGGGAGTTGCTTATAATTTTGTAGACTTTACCTGGTCTTATAAATGAAGATATGAGTAATATCAGCAGTGCCTGAAGTGGAAAATTGTAGTTAGGGGAAGGGGGATAATTGGTCTAGCCTTCAGGTTAACGGGGGGGGGGGTGCTTTGTTAAAAATTTGGTAGGGGGAATCCTCTTTCATCTCCCCCTAAGGTTGGATGGTTCTCATCCACCTGAATATCATGAAAAAATTGCCTGCTACTATTTGAAACGGGAAGTCATATTTTGATTTTATTCTCAAGTGTTTTTCATACAAGAAATGTTCTTTTATTTAAATTGATTTTCATTAATATGGAACAAACATGATTTGCTTGTTGAAGTATGTTAATCATTATACAGTGGTGTGGAATGTAATTTGAAAGGACCAGGAAAACCTGGAAAAGTCCGAGAATTTTGGTTTTACAAAATGAGTTGAAAGCTGCCCTGTTAAATATATATATGACTGACTTCTTGGTCCAAGAGCCAGTACCAAATTCTGTAGTGTATGTTGTTTGGAAGATGGAGGCTACTGATAGGGTTCCACTAGATGACAACAGTTACAGATCTTGATGTACTGGTCAAAGATAGTTGCTTGCCCTCAAAGGACTGTTGCACCAGGGAGTTGAGTAGTTAATGGGGTCTGGACCATTTAGGTGTGAGAAAAGTCCAAAATAGGTCCACATTTATTGCATAAGTTTTCATGTTAAATCTTAGAAAGAAGTATTGTATCAAGTTTTTGGGGTAAGGTTAATGTAGGAGACAAGAGTTCATCAAATTCTCTACTGCCCTGTTTATGCATGAAGCAGTAATTAATGAAATCTACAGACAACCAGATAGAGCGAAATGGAAGGAATACGTGCAAAATTTCAGTTTTTGTATATTGGGGTGGTTTAGCTACAGTCTTGCTTGCCATATGTATGATGCGATACACCATATTTGAATATTCTAAACACCTAAAAGTCCAGGCTTTAGTTATTTAAATGTTTTTGAGACTATTAGCGAGTTATATTAATGAAAATGAGCATGTGATGCAAACGTAGCAGAGTTGTTTCTCAAGATGTGAGTGTACACTCAATTTCCATGTGAATAAATCCATTTCTGAGTTTCCAACGTAGAAAGTTCTCATAGCTGTGTGAATGAAGTTTTTTCTTAAGACCTGTGTGCGTGTATATACACATTCCAGGTGGTTGAATTGAAGTTCCCTTACTTAGAGCCCTCTGGAGCCTGTTCAAAGCAATGGATTGCTATGAAATGTGGTATAGAGTCTACGAAAAGAACTTGGTGCAAATTTTTGCCTCTATGTGGAAATGTGGCACTGAAATAATGACAACCAGAATTCGGAAATTGCAAAACTTTGTTCATTTGATGACAGTACACTAGTTCAATATACATAATGACCCTTAGATGTGTGACAATTGTCACATGAAGTATTTCCCAGAAAATGGTAGTGACATGCCATGTTATGCTGGCTTGCAGCTCTGATAGATCCCGTACATGTTCCTAATACACACAGGAATACGCTCAGTCAGAAATCACATGGGTTCAAGTCTAGTGAATGCATGGCCAAGCATCTGGAAAACTACTTCACTTGTCAACCAACATGCTGGGATGCTCCATCTTGCATGAAGACAATGCCTTGTACTTCTTTAAAGGCATGGCGATCGAAGTCTACTGCTTTTCTTGCGTTGACTGCTCCCATTTGATTCACCAGCAGAATGTTGTCTACAATGCACCAGACTTTTATTTCCACCTGGTGGTGAAAACTTGCACTAATTCTTATCCTCAACATTTCATACCCATGAATCATAGCATCTATATCATGTTTCACTGCAAAGGATTGCTTCGAACAGCCTCCAGAGTGCTCTAAGTTGAGGAATGTTAATTTTATACCATGTGCATAATTTCCATGGCAATTTCTGAGCGCACGCTATTTTTTATCAAAGTGTGATTGTATGCTTACTACAGGAGCATGTACTCACTGAAGGAAGGGCTGGTTGGTTCTCCCTTTTCTATTTATACCAAATGAGTATGTGCTAAAGAAATGAGTAAATGCTCATTTCACACCACCCATTATGACAGTGGACTTACACAGGACAATAACCTTTATCTTTCTTTCTTTTCTTCAGAGTATGAACCTGCATTTCAAGAAATGGATGAAATGGTATGGAAAAAAGTATGGAGCTTATAAATTAATTAAGGGAGATTTCTTAACGGATGAACATAGGGAGAAAATCACTGCTGCTACAATTGTGTTCGTCAATAATTTTGCGTTTGGCCCAACGGTCGATCACATGCTAAAGGAACGTTTTGCAGACCTTAGAGATGGAGCTCGAATTGTGTCTTCGAAGTCTTTTTGCCCATTGAACTTCAGGATAACTGACAGAAATCTTAGTGGTAAGTATTTATATACTTTTATTGACATAGTTGAATATATACTCAGATGAAAAATTATAGAGAAAGACTAGATAGAGAACTGAAAGTGTTGTAGGAGATTGGACTGATGTTGGTTGAATTAAAAAATGCTGCGAGTTAATCACTACTGAGAGAAACTTCATTGATTGCCCAGTTTCCAATCCTTGTACGGTCTTAGACTGGACGTTTGTGGGTTGATGATACCATTGGCTTTCAGTGGCATCATTACAACCCAGAAGTGTGCGTGACTGTACATTTTGAAGAATTGAAATAGCATGCTACTGTCTGTTAGCAAGAATTACATTTAAAACCAGACAAACTAATATTAGCTGCCGACATGCTTGAGTCTCAAACCTGCCACCAAAAATTCAGAGTTCAATTGCTGGTGTGGATCTCTCATGTTCATTATGACAATTAACCTAACCAGACAGAAATGCAAACAAACAAAATTCAGGTACAAATCAAAGTAACCTCAAAAAATGAAACAACTGTGTGTAGTACGTGTTATTATTTTATTGAACATTAAATAATCCATTGAGTGTTTTGTGCGATGTGTAAACAAATGTTCTTATTAAAGGTTTCAGGAACTGATTAAACATAATGTATTATACACATGCATTAAGACTGAACATATATGAGGTAAATGGTCACATTTTGCACGAGACTGATTACAGCATCATGGAATTTTTAATTTTTTCCATCAAAACAAGATGTGTAGTTGCAATGTTAAAACTTGTATATTAACATGTATAACTATTATAAACAAATTTGATTCTTATAATATCGAAATATCAGTGTAGGTGGGGGATCAAGAAAAATTAGCTAGCCTGCACATACTTTTACAGTGAAAATTTTTTCATATCCATCAAAACAAATCATAAATTTTTGGATGTTGTTAATTGCACAAGCAAACAAAATTTTATAGATTTTTAAAAATTACCATTAAATTGTACTTTTCAGAATAAGTTTAGTGTTTTTATCTTGTTTTATTCTTTCCAGATATTGGAACAATTATGCATGTGTCCGAGATGTCTCCTCTCCGTGGGTCAGTGTCGTGGACTGGGAAGCCTGTTTCTTATTATCTCCATATAATTGACCGAACCAAGGTATGTGAACATTTTTGGAAAGTTAGTCCTTTTCATGGCCAAGATTATATGCTTGCACGTCTCCCTCTGAGTGGAGTGCTTTTTCAGCCAACAAATTGTTCCTCATTCACTGCTTCAAATTTTGCACCCCAAAAAAGTATGGAGTGTTGAGAGTCTTGTTTTAACAATATTGTACATAATAGTCGCACAAGTAAATTAGATGCTGGTTTTGAATCGTGTTAATTATCATTTTGTTTTTAATAATTAAACAATTTAAGCACGTGAATTGTAATGATCATGATGGTGTGTTTTTGTATGATCAGCAGCTTAATTCTCAAAAAGTAGCAAATAGCTTTGAACCCTATCTGCAGTATATGAATTTGGTAAAATTGTTTCAGTGGGTAAATTATGAGAAAAGGACAGTGTTCGAAAAAAAATTTCTTGCAAGGAATATTAAAAAAAAGTAAGAAGCAATTGTTTTTTTTAAAAAAAGCAATCTTTGCATTTTGAGAAATCTGGCATTGAAAATGCATGTTTCTGTAAATTTCCTTAGGTAGGAGAGTCATCATAGTGCATTTAATGAATCAAAACATATTGCCTTACTACATTTAGTACTCGTGCTTACCTGTAATGTAGTGGTTAATGCTGTTACTTTGTAACCAAGGATTCCTGGTTCCATTTCTAGTTGATCAGGGTGGCGACAGACCTGGAAAACTGGGAAAAGTCAGGGAATTTTGTCTTTTTTTTTTTTTTTTTTTTTTTTTTTGGGGCGGCGATGGAGTAAATGAGTCAGGCATTTTCTATTAAATATGTCGTTATGAAGTACTGCATGGAAAAACAGGAAATCTTGTTGCTAACTTTGGGTCTCAACTTTTAGGCCCCTATTATGCACAACACAACAATGGTGCCAGAAACCAGTGATGAGAGGTGGGGAGAGAAATTTCCGGAGTGGCAGAAAACATTCATAAGCCTGTAAATATTAGGTGGAAAGTGCATTGAATTATGTATTTTTTCTCTTCTGTATGGGAGTAGTAAGGGGTCAAGAGCTGTCAAGAAATGGGGGAGGGGTGTGTGTACCAACACTATGGTGCCGTCCGATAGTTGTTCGGACGTTGTAGTACGGCATTTTGTTGGACATGGAGACAAATAAGGACGCTATGCAACACTATAATTTGTCGAATGTCATTAATGCATGCAGTTTTTTTCCCCCCTATATCACCTTTCGACTAATGTCGAACTTCGACAAAATGTCTCACTACAAGATGCGACAAAAATCTCATGGAATTCATTTTTGTTTAATGTCTTCAGACTTTGACATTGACAAAAATCGCATTCATAAACAGAACTTTGTACAGTCACAGACAGTTTTTGGTAGTAACGATTTCATTGACTTTCAATGGAATAGTTACAATCCAGAAGTGACCGTGACTGTACATCAGAGTTTCTCGGGTTTGGTACCACAGTTCATTGAACAAACTTTTTATTCATGCAATTTTTGTAGGACATAGCAGTCGACATTTGTTCCCTGTTCCACAGACTGCCCAGCCAATTCAATAATTTAACAAACCAAATAGAATTTTTTAAACATCAGGCAAGTTTTAGAAGGCTGTTGAGTAAAAATATATGTAACTTTATCACATGTAATATTAGTTCGTTATTATTTTTCTTGTTGTTTTCGGTTGTTAGTTCATTCCGTATTTGGAATCTTCTGATAAATAAATAAATAAATTTGTCATCTGCGACATCCCACAAAAATTGCATGCTATGCACTCTTATTAACCCGATGCCCCAGTATGACATTTTTTTTGTCATGTATGACGTTTGTCTGATACAACATTCAACAAAAATTGCATTCATAAATGGAACCTTAGACTGCAAATATGCCACTAGAATTTTATTACTCTTCTGGCTCACTTAATAATCGAACGTTACATAAATAAAGAAAATTCGATCTCTACACATTAGAATCCTGTGGATCCACCTTGGTCATTTCTGTATGCAAGAAAGCTTTGGGGTTTTAAGGTTTAATGTAGCAATGCGTACAAAGGTTTTCTTTCACACCCCAGACATAATACTGGTTTTGCACAAGTTAACATAGGCTTACATTGACATTGAACTGTTACTCGATGTCAAGAAGAATCCAACAAATCGGGATATATCTATTGATATATTGCAACAAAGTGAACAGATATCTGCATTCGTAAACATTATAAAAATCTGACAAGTGCATGCTCTCAACCTCAGTTTTCTGCTACACTCACATTGTAATTCACCTCCCTCCTTGCCCTGTCCATTTAAACTCATGAGAGATAATTGTTAATCTACCACTGAGTGAAGTTAATGCCCAATGTTATGAAATAAAATAATAATAATAAATAGGTAAATATTTTAATATAGTAATTACTCGAATCCTTCAATTCTAAAAGTGTTAGCACTTTCTTCAATAACCGACGTTTCTCTACCATCCCTGCTAAATTTTCACTTTTATTTTACTGATTTATGCAAGGGACATCCACAAGGTAAGTTCCGATTAGTAGAGACTTTGATTTTTTGCAAACGCGATAACACTGAAAAATGTTAATTGCTGCAAACTTGTGTTTGTTAATCTGCAGTAATATCTGGACACATTTTTCACCCATCCGAAATAGCGAAATAATGTGAATTTGGCCTTAAATGTGAATTGTTGCATTTTCCAAGTATTTAAAAAAAATGGTGATAAACAACTAAAAATACTACGAATTCAACATTCTTGTGTTTATCAGGCTTAAAAAAATATGCCACATTTGTGTATGTAGAACGTGCACACTTTCCAACATTTTAAATAAGAGAAAACTATAATACATGTTATGCATAAAATTATTCTGACAGCTACATGAAACCCTGTGTTTCCCACGATTTTTTAACTGCTATCGGAACGCTTTGCATCACAGGGCAAAGTGGCGATGTTTTGACAGGAAATCGAATGCTCATCAACCGCCACACGGGAGCCGTAACATCCATATTTGTCCACCAGGAAATAATGGAAAGTAACTTCCTCAAATATCAGTTCAAACCTATCAAGCTCTCATGAACAGGTAGACCATGAGACATACAATTTAAAACACTAGTTTCAAAACACCTTGAAGGTATAAATCTTAGGTATATTTCCCAGAAAATGCACTAAAATGAAATTCAGAATTTTGAGAAAAATAACACTGAATAGTAAAACAATAACTTGGAAACTTCCTGCTCTGACCACTAACTCCGTGTACAGACGCCATCAGAACTTATTTTCTCGGTACCCCTCGTATATAAACTTTCAGAAGCTGTTACCAACAGCGTGTTCTTGTTTTAAGATTTGATTAGCTATATCAGGCACCTGTACAATGCAGTAGATTCCCATCTATACATTTTTTGCCTTAAATGTTTAATAATATCGCCAGCAATAATGGTATAACTATGTGTTGCCAGTTACACAGTACTTGAATATCCTGTCAATCTGACTGAATGATAAGTTCCATTGATAATGTAAGGAAATGTGACACTTTGTTTTGTACAATTCCATTGTTTCACTTTCAGAACATTTCCGAGAATCAGGTTTATGGGATTTTAGGGGTATTAGACACTATGTGTTCCGATGTCTGCATCGAATAATCTGGGAATTGCTTGTGATTTGTAATAATTTTCCAAATTCGCTATTTTGCCGTTTGAATTCAAATCATAGAGAAATGAAGTCAATTTCCCTGAATATAATATTAAATTTGATCTGTATGACTTTATTATTTCTATTTACAAAAACATGGATTTAGTTCATAATTGTCAGGGAAAAATATAAAATTTATCCTGTAAAACCTGGAAAAGTCAGGGAATTTCATTTCTGCTTTTCTGTAGCCACCCTGGTTGGAACATGTACCACAGTGGTTCTGATCCCACTTAACTATTTCAACCTAGGTTGACAACTTGTACAAATACTCGGAAGTAATGGAAAATTAAGTTTTCTTGCAATGGGTGAACTATTTATGGCATGAAATTCAAACCCTTCTTTTCCACCATGCAAAAAAGAGATTGCCTCACTGCTTATTCGTATTTCTTGGCGTTGAAAAATTTCCACTTCTATCAGAAATGAAACTTTTTAGTTAGGAACATTCAAAAATGAATGATGTGCCAAGTGAGCCTTGTACTGTCTCCTGAAAATTTGAACATCTAGTAAGGCCATGCAATAATTTTACTTGCTGCGATGAAGAAAGGTTGGATTAAGGCTCTCTCTCATATTAAAGTGTGTCTCAGGTTTGATTCTCGCTGGGCAGAGGGTGAGGAAATATTTTCATGTTTAAAGGAGCCAATTCTTTTATGTACATGCATGCGCAGAATATTTAGAATTCTAAATTGGTATGCTAAAACATTTCGTCGATCCTGTAAATGCTTGAATTCCACTAGTACTATAGTTGTATGTCTGCATTTTTATATCATTATGTTGGAATGAGAAAAGCATAAAGTTGCCTGAAAGTAGCATGCATTTTATTTGATTACTGTATACAGACACCAAACTGTGTAGAGTTGTCTAAAAACAAAAACATACCAAGGATTCCTGTTTCATAAAGCTTGCAGTAACATTTTTGAACTTGAGATGTTATTTCTGAAGAAGCATGTGCTTACCATGCCTGACAAGAATTATTTTCTGTCACACTTATATATTGTGCACTCATATATGCGCTAGAGTGGCTTGTGCTATGGGATATATCGGCCACTAGCGATGTATTTTTATACCAGCAAATATGCTCATAAGTTCATTGCTCTGATAGATCAAAAAATGATGTGCAACTTTACAATTTTTTCATCTTGTCATCAATATAAAGGTAGAAATTATGTATATCAATTCCTTATGCTGGGTTCAAAACTTAAGCTATCTCACAATACCACTTTTAGGGTGGTGGTACATGCTTCACCACTTCTTGATGAACAGATTGCAAATTCCTATAAAGAACGAGACAACATTTTCTGTTGTACTGGCAGCTGAAAATCTTTTTCCTTGGTCATCTAAAGTAGAAACCGTAAAAAGAAAAAAGTTATTATTCAGCAGGATGAAATGTTTTGAAAGAGACTACATACTATAACATTTCTTGTTCTGCCTTGACAAAATTTTCTGTACCCTCCGTAATGTCTTACGTTTTTAATTTTGTACAATTCTGCAGCAGTTTTATTTACGGAATCCAACCTTCACTGAATTGAACATTGTTTAAAGAGTCAAATTCTTCACGTTGCAGAATTTCTTGATAAAAATGTGTTCCTTTCCTAAGGCTTTGTTGAATGTTTGTAGAATTTTATTGTGAGCAAATAATCATTTTCATAAAAAAATATGAATTTTGAAAATGTGTGGTAACAACTTGAAACTATGTGATTACAAAAATTTTCACAAGTTAGTTTATGGATAATAATTCAACCTGAACTTATTATCTGCATCACCTGGGAGACAGGACAACATACAGTTGGAGCAGGAAGGTCAAAATTCATAATATATATTATTACAGTGGTAATGAGAATAAATTGCCCAGGTGCATATGTGTGTGTGAATACGCTCATGTACACCACAAATTTACCATCCAAATCGTGTGTAATTTCATGATGGGTCATTTTGTGTTCATTGCCATAAGACGTGGGAAAACCAGTAGAAGTAAAGACATACTGTCAGTCTTTAAATTTTGCTACTGGTAGCAGTGTACTGTACTGATCAGTATCGAAAGTTATGAGCAACATGTGTGATTGGGTAATAAGAAAAGCATATAGGCATTTGATGCATGAAACTTTTCCTTTGCTTGTGCTGGCCTCTTTTTTTTTTCCTGTTATGTGTGTAGATGGACTGTGCATGTTAATGATCATGCTGCTTTCAGAGTTTCAACAATAGTGTAGAAATACTTGGCCAGAAAAGGGCTACAGTTATTTTTAAACGGGTTTATTTGTGATATATCTGAACATGTGAGTTGTGTATCTGAAAAGACTATACATTGTAAAAAGATAGAGCATTTCTTATAAACAAAATAGGAGATCTGAATATTTAAAAGCATACTTTGTGAAACGTAATTTCACTGATTCATGTACTTATGAGAGTAACGTTGTAGTAGTGAAGTTGCATGCTTTGAAAGTAGGACATTAACTTTAGTTGTTAGAGACTGTCATCATGCGAGGCTTCTCTTTTATTTCAGTTGGAGCGCTATTTCCAAAGATTAAAGAATCCTAAAAACAGGGTAAGTGGCGGACATGGGAGGAGAGGTTGTTTGCCTTTTCATTTTCCTTTAATTTTTTTTACCGTAGAACATACATTACTCAGCTATGAATAATTATTACTTTATTTTTATCCTTGTGGTACTTTGGCACAGTATTTTTAAAAAAAATGAAAGCAAAAATCAAACAAAAATGAGTTCAGCAGCTCGCAATAAAAAATTGTATAGTTCTGTACTAGTAATTAGCATATCAATTACAAATCTTAATCTGGTACGTAACAATCATCTCCCTAACAAGGGTATTATTTGCTCACTGCATTGGCCAAGGTAGCACTAACATTATAGTTGGAATCTGCTTGAGCTGATTGGAGTTAACAAAGTCATACTTTGTTCAGCATAGGGAGGTGTCTTTTGCTGTAACATGAGCAATTTGTTTCAGGATGACGAAAATACGCCACCGCGTGTTAATCGGGCACGCCGGGATTTGACCAAACAATTGAACACCGATTCGAGCTCAAATGACTCCCGAGACATTCGGGATAGTGATGACAGTAGTGCTGTCATTGGGCCCACCACCCGAAGAGCATGGAGCGACTGGTGTAGTAATAAGGGGAAGAGCAGCAAGGAGAGCCAGAGTGAAGAGGAAACTAACACCAGCAATGGTAAGTCTGTTGTAGATATCTTCATCCTGTTCAAGAAAACACTTTCTTTTTTATTTATAACAACAGGGAACCCTGGAATGATATACGTACATCAAATCTATTTGTATTTGAATAAAACATGTGCATCAACTGAATGAAAATGAATTATTTCTCTTGTAGTCTATGGTTGTTACAAGCATAAAAACACAGTTTTCTGTTTTGATGTTTCAAGAGAACACTCGCTGTCTTTATCAGACATTTAGTGTTAGTTTGAATAAAAAGAACTAAAAACTAAAAATAAATGTCTGATAAAGGAAACATGTGTTCTCCTGAAACGTCACAACAAAAAACTGTGTTTTTATGCTTGCAATAACCGTAGACTACAAGAGAAATCATTCTACAATGCAAGCAATGCGTACATACAAGAAAAAAATGAATGAAAATGACAAAAACACTGTGAAATATAAATTTTATGTTATTTTTTTTAAATTACGAATGAAAGAACAATTACAATGTAAAATCTAGAACATGAAATGTAGAATTTTTTGAGGTTGAGATTTCCGCTAACGATTTCTGTAGTTTAAAATTACTGTCAATTAGTAAGCTGAGTTTAAATCATTGCAAAATACATTCGTGTTACTAATTAATATTAACAATATGTTTTGTTTATTGAATCGCTGATTTTTTTAATATGCTCAACATACTGAACATAATACAAGGTATTTGAAAAATACTTTTACAAACTTTGAGGGCTGGTTCCTCAATAAAGGCCTGCACAAGACCTGGAGCAGACCCGTTCGCGAGACATCGCTCCTGAAATGCCATGCAACCTGCGCAACACCCTCGCTTGAGCAGCTTGTATGCCCACCTGCACAGATCGTTCCTGGCAGGCATTGTAGACCCGGCGGGTACCCGCAGTCTTACGATACCTAGTAGGTCTCAGTTCGTTCTTTCCATCAACTGCAGACCCCTCCCTCTACATGACGTAGTTGCTTCGAGTAGAAACTGCACCGGGCCCACACCGTTCTGCAGTGTTGCCAACTGCAATAGATTTTCACTACTTAAAAAAGGGAACTCGAGGCTTCGTAACCCCCACACACACATTGAAATAGGTTTTCCGTGGCACAGGATCCATAAGTATATGTCGTAAACAACCAATATACGTATATATAGTGATATAGGACAGGACTGAAACATGTCACGTTCGACGCTGAGGTCGCGAGTCGAACAACACACTGTTCTACTGCGAACACCAGGGCCGTAGCCAGCCAGGGCCATTGCCGTTACCCTCGTTTGCGGGGTAGGGCCAAGTACTTGGATAAACGTGCCAACAAGAACAATCACAATAATAGTAATAAAGTAGCATGAAAGACATTATAATCCTCATAAATCACGCAAAAAGGGGGTAGAAGTCTGTTCTCACGCGCATTTGTGTTGAAACAGAGGATTAGAAATATTTTTTTTTCAACACGTCAATTTCACATTAGCTAATAATGGAAAACAAGCACACAAACTGTTTTTGAAAGAAAGAAAGTGCATGATAAATGCATTCCGAATGTACAGACATATGGCATGTAAAATTTCCATCTACAATATTTTCTTTTCACATGGAGCGACGTATTACATAATCAATTCATCCAACTCGTAACAAAGCAACATTAATAGCAAATAATATCACGGGCCGCCATAGCATTCTCTGTTTTAAAACTTTTCTCACTTAGATCGTTCGGCGCTCAGGGCCGACTCCCGCTACCACTTTGCTACAGCATTGAACTTGATGAGACTGCATAATATTTTATAATATATTTCTACTTTCATAAAATTTGAAATCAAGGGGTTGCAATTACCCCTCCATTCCCCCTCTGCAGGTGCCCTTGGCCGTCTGGAAGGAAAATGCAAGAAAAATATGAAAATTAATTCCATCTTGAGTACCCTTTAGCCCTGCTACTCTTAAATTCTGCTAGTCTGTTTTTTCTTGTACTTTAATGTTTGACCCCCACCCTGACTCTTCCACTAGACTTAATTTCCGTCCAAGGTTGTGAGCAATGCACCCTACCCCCTCTGGTTGCGCCACTGCGTGCCTGGTTAAGGCACCATGCAATGAAAAGCAATTAGTTTTCAGTGAGGAGATTTTTGTTTGCTCGATCATTCATTTAAATAAATGAAGCTGTAATACTGCGTGCATTTCCTGGCAATAAGATAAAAACTGCTTACGCTGAACTGAAATCGCTAAGTATATAAATTCTCCTTGGAGGAGAGAGCTCCTCCTAGGACCTCGTAGGATTTACGAGCTACGTAAGTAGGCAACACTGGCTGAAGCTGTCCACGTGGTGATGAAACACCTGGAGCGACACGCTGCCGGAGGGCTGTTTCCTTCCAGCAGGTTTTGCAGGCGCCCGGGTCTTGTTGAATGCCCAGTTACCTTGTAAGCGCAGAGCGCCTGGAAGACGAAGAACCCGGGTAAAGACGCAAGTCGACTCGTTGCCGTGGGCAGGCTAGCAGGTATACCCGTCCTCACGGGCAAGCGGGCAGTGGGTAGGTAAAATGCAGACTATGCTGGCCTCTATTCCTCAAACCAAAACAAGAAAAAAAAGTTCATATAAACATATGTCCGAAAATCCTTAGTTTCTCGGTTATTAATGAAAGAACATAATGACACATCTGTTAGACATTGTCGCCTTATTAGCAAGTGCAAGTGTTGAAACTGTCATCAACTTACAAACTCATAATAAATGTTCAAAATGTCCTCCTCTTGCTTCCACACACACATGCACGCGTCAGATCATGGACTGGTGCACGCTTTCACATACTCCCACACGGTGTCGAATGGTAATGCAGGCTTCCATGACACGTTGAAGTGTGTGTACATTAGGAATGTCTGCTGCATAAACAATTTTTTTTAGATGCCCCCACAGATAAAAATCAAGGATTGAGGTCGGGAGAACGTGCAGGCAATGGAACTATCCCTATCCTACCTATCCATCTGTCATGGTAGATATCAGCTAGTGCATCTCAAACAATGCGACTGAAATGTGCTGGAGCCCCATCATGCATAAACCACATGCTTCTTTTTATTTGCAAGGGCACATCCTGCAGCAAGGCTGGAAGAGTGTTCTGAATAAAGTCCCTGGAGACAGCGCCTGTAAGACGTGCTGGGAGAACATATGGACCTACTAGACAGTCACCTACAATTCCAGCCCACACATTAATCTTAAACTGATGCTGGTGTCTAGCCTGAATTGGTACCATGAGGATTTTCAAATGCCCACAAATGTTGGTTGTGAAAATTTTTTATTGCGTCTCGTCCAAATGTTGCCACATCTGTAAACAAGACAGACGAGACAAAGAACTGATTGGCAGTTTGTGCAACAAACCACTGGCAAAAGTTTGCCCATGGTGGGTAATCGGCAGGCGAAAGACCCTGCACATGTTGAAGATGATACGGATACATGCGCTGGTCATGTAGTATCCTCCATGCGGTGGTAGGAGATGCACCACATACTCGGGCCACTTATCTTGTGCTGATACCCGGATCTTCTGCAACAACCTGTAAAATGTGTTCTTCCTGGTCAGGCATATGAGCAACTCTTGGTCTTCCTATATCCATCGTTTGTGGTGCTACGGATCCTGTCTCAGCAACACGACAATAAACAGCAGCAAATGTTAAATGACTTGGCTGATTTCGGTCTGGAAACTCCATCTGAGTCCTCCTCCGTAGTCGAGCGGGTTAAGGCGTTCACTCGTCTTGAGATCGTTCGCTGTGGGATGGCGTAGGTTCGAATCCGGCTCTGGTCGGAATTTATTCGGCCTGCGTATAGGGCCGGTGGCAACCCACCATCGTGAGGAAATTGGGGAGCTCCGAGTGAGTGAGCGTAATCCGGTTGAGAAGACCTACTATAACGGCTGGGGATACGTCGGGCTGACCCCCCGACTATTCCAATACTGGTTGAAGATCTCCACGCTTAGAGGTGACGAAGGAAAGCGTGGGAGGGAGATCGGCAGTCGGTAGGTATGCCTAGGCCCTTCATGGGCTGTTGCGCAACGGATTATTATTATTATTATTAACTCCATCTGATACAACTGTGCAGCCTCGTGTCCATTACCATTCGCGCGACTGTACATAAAAATCATATCTGCCTGCTCACGATATGGATATCCTGCCATGTTTAACTGACCTGCAACACAAGAAAAACAGATTACCAACGAATGTACACAAATGGCAAATGAAAACAAGTCTCCTTGGCAACACATCGCCATCTAGGATACAATGAGTACATCAGCAGACTTCTATCGATAACATCATTTGATTATATCTAACAAAATTAATTTTATTATTGGTTACAAACTTAAGTTGGTGGATTGTATCTTGAAATGCATTGAACGTAAACTTTCATTAATAACTGAGAAACTAAGGATTTTTGGACATATGTTTATATGAACTTTTTTTTCTTGTTTTGGTTTGAAGAACCAGCCCTCAAACAATACTTGTAAAAGTATTTTTGAAACACCCTGTATATCTTTATCGAGAGCCAGTAGTACAGTGAGATGAAATGTCAGTTCCAAAGCTAAAAGCAACAATATTGCAAATCAAGTACAGGACAGCATGTTCTTGATAGCCAGTAAACCGTTAATTTTAATGTGATTGTTCTTCCCTGATATTATTCCAGATATGAAAGAGCAAAATTTCCATAAATTTGGCACCATAACGTTTCAGTGGATTTATGACAATTTTTTAGCAAAATTGTAGCAGATTCACATCATGTAACATTGCAAAAGAATCCATATATTGTGAATTTTTTTTAATTGATCCACTGCTAAATTATAAGTATCACAGGTGTTATAGATCGACCACAAGGAAAAAAACCTTGGGACGAAAAGTCCCCGTGCAGCATTCCCTTCTTCCCTCCACCTCGAGACACAAGGAAGCATGGTCCACTCTCCCCCACCCCTAGTCGCGGGAGTACTGTGCACAGGAGTCGCGGGGCTGTGCAAGGTTGTTTTGCTCGTGGTTCCACTATACTTCAGAATTTATTTTACATACATAAGATATTCTTTTTAAAAAGTTAAAGAAGCTCAAAAAAATTACAGTAAACTACTTTTTCTAGTTTTTTTTGTATGTACGCATTGCTTGCATTGTAGAATTATTTTCCTGTAGTTTATATTACAACAATGTAACATTGACAACATCCATTATATAACGGATTCTTTTGTTTAAAAAAATTATAACCATTGGTATAGCTGTATCTTTAGTCAAAATGAAAATAAATGTCTGATGAAAGGAGCGTGTGTTCTCCTGAAACGTCACAAAGAAAAAACTGTTTTCTTATGCTTGTAATAACCGTAAACTTCAGGAAAATAAAACTACTTTTTCAAATATATTCTCTGTCTTGAGTTATTAATATGTTGAAAGAATCTAAGAAACTGACACTAAGAATATTTGAGTCAAATTTAGAACTCTCTTTCACTGTCATCTTGAGATTAAATGTTACACAGGGTGGTTACTCACTGGGAATTCTGCATGAATTATTGGTTCTGGGAATTATGCACGAATTCTGCTTGAATTTTTCTCCGTAGACTTGAAAAATTACAGCTTTTATTCATACAAATCCTATTGAATTATTATTATACATAAATGCCCTGAATCGAGTTTTTCACAGTTCAGTTTTAATTTTTTTATCGAGGAAGGAAAAGAATGCTGTGTGAAAAATAAAACAAAATTCTCTTGATCCATTTACTTTGTTAGTGTCCTTTGTAGAGCAATCTGACAGATGGAAGATTATTGTTGCAAGATAAGATATCTTGAAGATGATTAGGTAGCTTTGAAGTTTGAAATTCTTACACAATTAACAATTTTCTCATATTAGAATATATATCCCACATGATTTGTGACTTGTCTTTGTAGATGTATTTGGAGTCTGAATATGTGAAATGGCAAGTGTAAATACGGACCTCAAATTAAATGTTTTAAATATACTGTTTAATTAAATTGAATTAGAAGTTTTGTATATATTGGAATCTCGCAGACCATTTATATATTGTTAAATATATATATTATGTACACAACTAGTACTAATAAAATTGAGTATGTTGCATGTGTAATTTAAGGAAAGGAATCAAGAGTTATTTATTATTTTTTTTTAAAATAAGTAATGTTTGTAATTGGATGTATCTGGTTTTTGCCCCAATTCTGCTCTTAACATTATTTTCTTCGACATATCCTTTCCGTTCATGTGCTTTGTGCAAGTCTATTAAGTGGTATGTCCTTAGAATACTTAAAATAGTACAAAATGAGGGCACGTGTAATATTCGAGCTTCCATGAGTCACAAGTGTTCACTGATCTGTCTTGCATTTGGCTCTTTTTGCTTCATGGAGGAAACTTAAGTTATCTCTGATGGTGTCTAAGACAGATTTCAAAGTGAAGTCACACAGCAGGTGACAAGCAACACATGTCTCTTGGAGGTGAACTCCCAGTAATCCTTCTGGGTGTGTCGCTCGAACTGGACAATTTTCTCAACTGCATCCATCATGTCAGCCCGGTCTGTTTACGCATGCATGGTGAATGCTTGCTTAAGAGGCCTGCATCGCTTGTTGCGATTTGAAGCCCCGCTGTCACCTATCGCTTTGGTCTGAAATCTTTCTTACAAGAAAGTACTTGGAAGAGCTTGAAGGAACAAAAAGTTATTATGTACAAGAAAGTGCTGTCTTTCTTGCTTCGAATATGTGAATTTTGCACCTACATGTACAAAGTGGTGCAAAATGGTTGTAGAAATTAAACATAAAATGCACACACAGGAATTCTCAGAGTGCCTACCTTCCGCCACTGCAACAAGTATTTTTCTTTAGGGACGGGAGGCACAGTTTCCATTAGGAAGCACAAGGAGTCAACCGAGGTGGAACGATTGAACCTAGATTTTACATTTTTCAGGTAACCAGGATGAAAAAATGTAAAATTCAGAAAAAAAGGGAAAATTTGAAAAGTTTTAGAACATTTCGTTCTATTGCAATCATGAAAATTCAATGTAAAATGCAGGAAGATGAAAAATCTGGGAACATAATATGTATTGGGATTCCTCTGTATAGCTGAAATTTTTCATGGGTTCAGTTATGAAAGTACTACTTTTTAAAGTAATCTAGGGACATGTTACTTCATGTAACTGCATAAATCATGTGAATGGATAAAAGGAAAGGTTGGAGTGAAACTGGCTCTTACAAATATGTCAAAGCATTTCCGTGATGAGCAGCACTTGAAGTGGAAAATGTTAGCTGAGGTGATGTTTGGTCGAACCTTGGGAGTTAGCTGGAGGGTTATCCTCCTATGTCAAACATGGTGACAATGAGGCAGCTGGGGGATGCTTTTTGAAAATTTTGCTCGCCTTGGGGATACCATCCCCCTGCATACCCCTTCCCCCTTCACTTCTAGCACTGCTGATGAGTGAAAACTGAAAGTATAAAAGTGAGCATTTATATTTTCCAAAGGAAATACATGGGGAGTCGAATATTAATAATATTCTGAACAAGCTTTATCTAGCTTAATACTCAACTAAAAGATCTGATTGCAACGCTACAGGAGTCCTCTCTTCTTTTCTTTTTTAAGAATGCACCAAATAACAATCTAATTTTGTGATCACCATTTGACTTTGAACATCTAACCCTGTAACAAATGGCCGTCTCACATTGTCAGAATTTTTCTTCATGATAAACACCATCATGGCAACTTCTTGAGACATGAGTATTGATCATAAAATTCAAGGACCGTCAAAACAGTAATATAATGAGTTGAAACATTTTATGACTTTGCATTCAACCACCATAAGAAGAAACTCTGAAAGACCTATTTTGAACCCCACCTCCTCTATTTTATGTAGTTAACTTTTTGGATTGGCCATGTAGTCCCACTCGTTGCAGAATTAGTAGCAATAAAAATAGAGATGTAGTTTTTGTAATTAATGATTTGTTTTCGCAGCATTTTGTTATGTACATTTGTATTTTTCCAAGAGAAAACTAGAATGAATCATACAATGCTTCATAGATCATGATCTGCTAAGAGTATATTCTATATCAACTTTATTGTTATGAACTTTGATTCAGTTAGTTTATATGAAAGTTTAGACATGTAATGTCTAGAGGCACATATTTTTGGTAAATAAAAAAGCAAAATTTCGGTACAAAAACTGAGTCAATTTCGGGTTCAAAAGCGGTAAATAAAATAAAATATTGGTGTTATAGCGGTGAAAAATTGGATGAAAGGTGGTATATAAAAATACATTTTGGTTTTAAAATTGTGAATATAATCCTAAATTTGATTTAAAAACTACACTTATTCCACAGAATTAACATTTCACTTCTAATAGCACATTTATGTATTTATCAGAGTATTAAGTTTATTTCTGTGTAAAGGAGTCCATTTTTGCTTTCCAATATTAACAGCACAATTAATCAATTTTCTGGGAATTGCATAACTCTCAGGATAATTCAGACCTCGGAAGGTGTCGCGTCAGTATATAAACGGTAAATTTCGTGTTTAAGAGTTAATTTCACTTTTTACAGTTCATTTCGCATTATTTCGTGACAAAACATGGTCACAAAATGCATCTCACACCTTTCAAAAACATGAAAAATTAACACTACAATGTGTTTTTTCAAATTTTGTTTTTTCGTCAAAAACGAAATATGCATGCCCCTAGTAATGTCGCAATCAGGATGTAATGTGTGAATTAATTTCCCTCTTTTTAATGGATGAACTGTCAATATCTTTACCAGGTAAAAGTAAAGCTCCCCCTCGCCAGGCAAAGAAGAAACTGCGCAGAAAGTTGGCCAGACCTAGTAAACAACAGGTGATAGTGCCCCCACGCGTGTCGACAAGGCCAGCAAAGAGAAATAGGGGCAGAGTCACTCGTAAGAAGCCAAAGAAGGCCATCAAGATAAATGGCTTGGATTTGCTGCACACACAAACTTTACTCAGCACTTCACCACAAGGTAACGCACAGATTTTACATTTAGTTTTATTATATGGCAAATATTGATAGTGTAAATTGAGTATTTTTGAAGAAATGTTAATGTTTTAATTAATTATTTATTCCATGTTTAAAGAGATAAAAATGTTATTTCTCACATGTTCACTTTTAATTTATTGTTCATTTTGATATTTGGGATGGGTGATCTGTTGAATGCCTAATGTGGCTCGGGTTCTCACCCAGTCTCTAAACACCCTTGAAGATAAGGCAACTGGAGTGTAGTGCTGATTACATCACCTCCGTTATGAGAGAGATTGGGATGTGTGGCTACCTACACACCCCAAGGAACATTGCAATGTACTGGGGATAGCATCGGCCATTTTCCTTCCTTCACGAGAATAATAGAAGATAATTTTCCATAACTGGATCTGTATTAGACATAGTACTGAAAAGAGTTAAACATGGTTTGAGAGCTGTAAAGTATATTCTTAAATATTATAAGGATTTGTTACACTAATTCTGTGTAAAACTTGAATGTGATCATAATGATACTTTGTGGGGTGAAGTTACGTTCTATTTTTTCCTAGCTTGATAGATTGCATTTACAAAGAAAGTGTTTTATTGTTTTTTTCAGCTGTTGGCAAAAAGCTTCCCCCTGCACCTGGTTGTGTTGATCAGCAATTAACCTGTCTAAGTACTGGCGCAGGCCACACTGAATTGGAAATCCGTCCCGGAGACACTCCTTATGCTCTCCAAGTTCTCTTAGACATGTTCCGATCACAGTTTCAGCAGATGATGGATGTCATGAAATCCTCACAGTATCGAGAAGATGTGGAACAACAGATTGAAAAAGAAAGGGTAAGCATTTGTGACATGTTTATGCCAGCATACCATTGGTTTCAATCTAAGGAAAGTAGTTATGTATTGATAATGTACAGTGTTGTCATCAGAATGGGCTGTTACCATGTGCAGAATATATTTTTTTAATATTCCCACAATCCTCTTCCACTATAGAAACTATAGTACTTGCATATAACCTTTTTTTTGTTATTACTATTTTTACTGCTGTTGATCAAGCCTCCATACAGAGAATAGCAGTGCAATGCAAGGAACAGCACTGTCATCTGCTAGCTCAGAAGACTAATTGCATAAATTTGGAAATTAAATCCCTTTTATATTCTGTGACATGAATCAAAATTGACACAATTATGATCTAAATTCAAGCACTAATACACAAATCCTTGAAGTACATGAGATTTAATTAACATGTGTTTGAGTTTCCTTGTAGATATTATTAATATACTTACATGTATCTTAATTATAATTAAAAGCTGTTATTATATTAACAGTAGAGGCACATATTTTTGATAAATAAAAAAAGCAAAATTTTTGTACAAAAACAGTCAATTTTGGGTTCAAAAGCGGTAAATAAAATAAAATTTCGCTATTGGAGTGGTGCAGAAGCAGTATATAAAATTAAAATTTAGTTTTAAAAATGTGAATATAATCCCAAATTTGATTTAAAAACTGCTCTTACTACACAAAATAAACATATCCCTTTTAATAGCACATTTATGTTGTTACCAGAATATTAAGTTGTTGATTCCTGTATAAAGGGGTCCACTTTTGCTTCTCAAATATTTATAGCAGAATTAATCAATTTTACGTGAATTGCATAACACTCAGTGTCACGTCGGTAAATAAACTCTAAATTTCCTGTTTAAGAGTCTATTTCGCATTTTGCAGTTCATTTCACATTATTTCGTGGCAAAACAGGGTAAGAAAATGCACCTCACACCTTTCAGAAACATGAAAAATTAACATTACAATGTGTTATTTCACATTTCGTGTTTTCGTCAAAAACAAAATATGCATGCCTCTAATGAAGAGTAAAAGCTTTACAGTTAATAGTTCCATGGCCCTTCAGTAGCAATTACACACTGTTGTCAATTGTATGTTTAATGGCAGAGGTTTAAAAAAAATGCAATTTTAAATGTGGAAAGAATGTAGAATTTGAGAAGAAATTTCAAGTTTCTATTTTATTGGAACTGTGAAAATTAAGTGTATTAATGCAGGAAAATATAAACAATGGGGTTCCATTGTACTTTACTTCAGTATAACTGCTACTTGAAAACCTCTTGCATATTATTCTGTGTAACTTAGAGAAACTACGAATATAGGTTTCATATTGTTGACAAATTGTACAAGACTATTTTCATTAATTTTTCTCTTGCATCCTGTGTGTTTTTAAGGAGTAGATTTTCACGTATGTTGGTGTAGAGGTTCTCGACTGCTTGTTTGGCATTTTGTTTCAGTTTTTATAGTTCTCACTGTGTAAAACATAAAGAATAAACATGGCAGTGGACAATTTGCTTGATAACAGTTATACATCCCATTGTACAAGAAGTATATTCTACAAAGCAAAAGTCATAACTGTACTGGCGAGTTTCCTGCAAGATCGTGCTGAGTTAGGTGGACACTGGTGCACAATCAAGGAAGCTTTTGTGTGGCCGCAGTGAATAAACTGTAACATACTAAGGCCAATGACCCTTTCAACAGAGGTGGAGCAAGCTTTGGCAATGCTGGTAGGCTATTTGACAATGTGGTTGTTTTTTTCTGGCACAAACTCATGCTGTCGTCTGCTATTTTGGCGGAAGGCTGGTACAGATATGGTTTTTCTCCAAGATTGGGTAAGAAAAAAGAATGATAATTATTTACAGCTCTAAGTGGCAATCAATAATGAATAGGATCACACATAAGGTTGGATCATTATAGATATTTCTTATTGCCACATGCTAGTGGAATTATGATTGTGATATGGAATCTTTATGCAGTTTTACATGTGGCTAGTGGTTAATAACATTTATTCGTATGTAAACAAACAAAATATAGAAAGAAATCCTTAGACCTGGTGTCTTCTCATAATTTCATTATACCACAGTCTTCTCTTCTTCAAAAAGTTCTTAGGTGGCTGATGAGATATGACGATATCCATATCTTGTGCATACTGATTTTTTTTCTGACCACTCTAGAGTAGTAGAGGGTTTTCCAGTATTTATTGCCATCTGGGAAGTGTCGTACATGTGAGGTTCAGATCTCTTATCCAGTACAGTAAATGATTCCTGTACATTTAATTCCATATGACCTGTAGCTGCTGTAATAAAGTTTTGTCAGTTTTTCTTATGTGAGCACATGATGTTAATATATGTGTATTTCCTTTACCAACAGGAGAGAAACGCGAAACTTGTGAACAGGATTGTGCAGTTAGAGAAGCAGATCAAAGTTCTAATAGATGACAGTGTTGCTCTGTTGAAAACGAGGATGTCGGAACTAGGAATCAATGCCTCTACTCCAGGCGATCTTCTGGCAAAAGCAAAGGAAATTGTTATAAGACACAAGGAACTTCAGGCCCAAGCTTCAAGTCTGCAAAGTCAGGTATGTAGCTGGAAAGGGAATTTCTATGTAATTGCCAGATAAGTTCATTGCAAAGGAGTAGACATTCCAGTTCATTCTCTTGAATTATTCTGGTATATAGAGAGAGTATAATAACTTGATGTAGGGAGTTGAAAAAATATGTTTTTTATGTTTAAGAGCATCCGTTATTTGTTACAATGTACACTGTACTCTACTGGCATGTACACCTGTATTCATATCTTGTTACAAAGGCTGGGCTGTTAATCAGTGTCAGAAGATAATGGCTGTAGGTGATGGGAATTCTTTTGTTCAGGCAGAATATAAGTTTAGAAAATAACATTTAGGATGGAAGTATTAACAGGGTTGCATCTGGAAAACCTAGAAAACAGGGAATTTTGCAGATCGTCTGGGATTTACGTATATTTTGGAGTCTGCAAGATAAACAGTTGGAAAATGAACAAGCAGTTCACTTCCACTTCTGGATTCAGTTCTTGTGATTCCACTCCCCAAAAAAATTCAATTTAGAAACTTGTTTCTTTCGTTCTTATAATTCTCAGTCTTGTGCAAAATTATGGTTTCTGTAATAAATTTTCACTTTTATAACACTAGATATTAGAAAGAATATCAAAGTAAAACTTGCAGTCCAGATATCTGATTGATAACTAAAAGTACATTGACAATATGATCATAATTATCGGAAAGGTTGGTGAAGATGAGGTTATTGTCTATTATTTTATAGCTCTTAGTCTTGTTGGCATTTCCTATAGAATTCCTATATGCTGATTCCTATGAACTGATTATATATTAAATTGAAAATCACAAGGTTCAAAAGGAAAATCATGATGATAAACTGGAAAACCTGGAAATGTGAGGGAATTTCATAATAAAAAAATCGTAGCAACCCTGGTCAATTTCCTAAAGAAATGTGGAATTTTTTGTAATATTAGACGCTTTTTTCATAATTCAGAAAAAATTCAAGAATTGAACACTTTTAATATGAGATGTTTTTTCATAACTCAGAAAAATTTCAAGAATTGAACACTTTTAATGAGAGACCAATCAAGATTTCCTGTCTTGCTTGTAATCCTAAATGTTAAGGAAATATTTTAAGACTTAAGATGGACATTTTTTCTGATCCCAGTAATGACATTTGGGATCCAGAATACCTCTGTTGTAAATTACATGATTTTATCCATGTTTGAAATTAGCGGCGGCACTTCACAAAATATGACTAGATTTTTTTGTTTTTGCACCTATAAAATTGTCAAGTTACAACTTTTGGCAAGTAGATGCAAAACTAAGGAAACTGGACAGTGGCTGCATTTGGGGGACAGTGCAGTTTCCAAAATTGTTCACTAATTTCGTATGTGACATGTTTTTGTTGTTTTGCCTGCAGTCATAAATAGAGCCAAGACTATTTACATCTTTATGAAATGTAGAAAAGTATGGTAAAATGTCTCAAATAAGAAACTTCCAAAAGTGCAATATTTGTTGCAAATTCAAACTAACATTACTTTTATGTAACAAATTGTACCTGCTAAACCCTGAATGAGTACAGTTAAGTAGCTATACTATTACAATATTTTATATTCAACAAAAATTCACAATTTTTTTTTGACATGTTACAAAGTTATTACATAGTATTGCATACATTCTAGCACTTATAGAACTATTATGAACAATATATTCATATTAGCATGAATCTGTAAGTGCCTCATGTTGTATCCTTCTCAGTACTTTTGAACCTTTCTTGTATACAGCACACTCAGAAAATCAAATTGGCATGGTTTAATTTTCTTAAAATAGATTCAAGAAGTGTCTGGCGACCCTCTGAAAAAAGCATAATTTCATTTTTATGCAAAATGATGGTAATGTTGCATAATTGTAGCAGTAAAAGTTGAGAAGCATCTGATGAATTGTTGTTTTAGGCCCATTTATACAGACAGACACAGAACCTACAGTTTAAAGTGGGATTGAAAACACTGTGCCATGTACCTCCACCGGGTATCGAACCCAGGACCCTTGATTACAATTCGACGACGTTACCATTAAGCCATCGGGGAGGCCTGAGAAGCATCTAAGTTAGAAGGGGAAAATCAAATCTTCAATTCTTGCAAGTTGATCCAATCAGACAGTAATGAAATTAAATGGAAGACTGAACAAAACTTTCTGCAATATTTGTTGTAAATGTTAATGAGATGTGATTCAATGTAATTTTATCCTGAGTCTGCTAATAACAAAAATGGAGAGAAGAAATGGTTCTTTATTTTAGCATGTATGGAATTGTACAAAATTGCACACACTTTGTACAAAAAAAATGGGAGTTCATATTTACGAAACAGTGAACATTCATGTACTCCTGTTAGAAATAGCTTGTCTGATTAGCAGCCATTTTATCACACAAGTTGGAACCATTGTATGTAAGATTTAATTTGTAGTTAATCTGTTTCCTTTATTTTCATTGAAGCTAATTTATCCTCCAAAAAAGTAAAATCATTTGATGTTAATGGTTTCTTTTTCTCTTTAGGTTACGTCATTGGAACAAGCCCAAGCTAAAGTAGTATCTCAGAAACAGCAGGAAGTCTTAGAAAAATATGGTTTAGCAAATGGAGTGAACAAGGTGAGTGTTAGTACACTGGAACTTGTAATTTAATAATTTTTATAAATGTACAATGTAGTAGCTATTATTTTATGCCATTGTACTGCTATTTTATGTAACCACTATTTTATGTAACCACACTTTTGGATTTGAACTATTTAGAGTTCCGTAGAATTAATGTTTGCCAATCACTTCTTCAGTGCTGTAACTGTAGCTGATCTTATTTGTAACCATTAATTTGGCATTTCATCAGCATATAAATAATCCTAGCGAAATGTAAAAACTAAATACAGTGAAACCTGAGTTTTTCATTGGACCAGGTTAAAAACTTACAATATGGTAAATTATAAATCCAAGATATTTTTATAACATTTTGCTCTACTAGAACCATGAAGATTGAATGTATAGTGTGGGAAAATGTAAAATTGGGGTCCACTGTATTCTATATGAGCCTTTCAGTTTCTCATTTATTAATTCATCATAATTGAAGTTAATTTTATTTTGCTACAGAAGAGTTGCTTAAAATGAACCTACAATACATGCTATTCAAACTTTTCAATGATATTAACATTTTTTTATGTATGTTGATATTATTATCAGCCAATTATGCTACTCTAGTTGCAAATATGTTAAGTTCAAGAACATTCTGTAGTGTGTAAATTTATAAAATTTCCCATTATCTTATTCTGCCATAAGATGTGAGCACATTTGTAACGCATACTGATCGTAAATTAAGAGGAGGTAGTTTGATAAGCACTGTATTCCAGCAGTTTCTAACTTTACACCAGGTTGGAGGTGGCTCAGAGAATCCTGACATTGATGGAAATGGTGATTTATTGCATCAGCAGTATTTCCATAAGACATAACTTGTGCCATGCACACACTTATAAGTTCTTTACTAATTGATGTACCATAATCATTTTTTTCCTCATTTGTAATTTATAATATGTTCTAACACTAGGCATTCTTTATTCTCTATTTGCAGAATAATATTGATGTCACTGCTCTAACACAGGAATATATATTGAAGGAAATATCGTCAACCCTTTCACATCAAAAGAAATTGCAAAATCAAGTGTCTCGTTTAGAATCGGAAGTGACTGCACTGGAAAAAGCATCCGAAAAACCACAAATTCTAAATGGCAACACCTTTTATAATAAATTTAAAGCTGCATACAACAACATGGAAAAAGGACCTCAGCCACATCCCAAAATTAGAAAATCACGTGAAAGCAGATCGAGATCACAAGAGTGGCCTGATGTACCTGATATTGGGAAGATTGAAGAAAACAATCCTGAAATCTTGGCACAGAAAATTTTGGAAACTGGAAGACAGATAGAGGCTGGTAAGATAAGGGAAGCTCCAAAATATAACGTTCAGACACATTACATTGTAGAGAATGCCCCTGCGAATCAAGAAAGCAGCAAGGTAGTCCGTGATTACAGACAATTTCAGTACCCTCCAAAGACAGTAGAGACTGTGCAGCGAATTCAAAAGTGTAATCCGGAACCACTAAAAATTAACTGCGGAATGAATCCTGCTTCAGTGAAGCCCGTGAAACAGTCAAAAGTTTCAAGTTTTACTAGCAATAGAGCTCAGGAACCACCACGCGTTGCTAATTTTGAGGACAGACTGAAGAGCATTATTACAAGTGTTTTAAACGAAGACCAAAGCAGGAGGCAGGCAGTCGCACAACAACAGTCCAACCTTCCTTCTATCTCTGTTTCAACCTCAAGTAGCAATAGTTCAAGCTACTATCAGCCAAATGCATTTAACACTTCAGCATTGGATTTGAAATCAAGAAGCATATCCATTGACAAGAAAAGTGACATTATGTACAAGAGGGAGTCTGAAAAAGAACGTCAGTTACACAAAAGTCAGGTTCAACCAGATTACACTCAAGTGTCACCAGCAAAGCTGGCTCTGAGGAGACATTTGTCACAGGAGAAGCTTGCTCAGGAGAGGGGTACAAATTGCACACGCACCATAGGCGACCTCGTAACCGGAGAGATTGAGAGAACTCTGGAAATATCCAACCAAAGTATAATTAATGCTGCAGTGGACATGAGTACCACAAATTTGAAACCTGATATGGTACCCACACCAAGAATGAATGCAAAAATATCTAAGATTGTTGAGGATACTCTGAAAAAGGATGACGATTCGCTGAAGAGATGCAGTCAGAGTCCTACTCTTCGCACTGTTTATTCACCTATTTCGCGACCAAGTAGTGCAGAAGGTGTCAACCAAACGCCTACTTCTTTAGCAACAATTAGTCCTCAGACTTTGGAAGGACTTGCATACCCACACCGTCCTAAATCTCCCGCTATCCAGGTGCCACCGCAAACAAGCATCAACATGTCAATAGCACATGTGACGTTCAATCAACCGTGTAGTACAACAGGAAACTCCTCCTTGCCTGCTCAGCTGCCTTACAGCACGCGGACTACAGTTTTGCAACCTGCACAACAGGATAAGTACGATGGAAGTTACTCATTCTCCCAGAACAGTACAAGACCCACTTTGAACACACACATTCACACAACTGTTATGTCGACTCATTGCACATCAAGTACTCGCATCGAAAGGTACTCTCCTGTCCAGTTACCTCGTGCGGATATCAAGCCATACACCGAAGCATATTTTCATGATACAAAACCATCACCCCTCTCGCATGATAGTAAACAGGACCCAAGTATAAACAGAGCCTCGTGTGCACGATTAAACGAAAATACATCCTTTGTCCCAGTTGAAGGACTGGCTGCCACTTTACACGCAAGAATAATGGGCAGTCACGAGAGAGAGACCTCAAATACAGAAAGACATGGTCAGGGAGAAATAAAACTCAAGGAAGAGAGTGATAAGTTAAAGTTGCCCTCGTGTACGGTTTATGGAGATTTCAAGAAGCAAAGCAAGAACAATAACATGGACACCAAATTAGGTGAAGAGAAACATTCGGATCAAAAACGTGCAGAACAAGTTAGATCAAATGCCATGCAAGTGGAATCAGCAGAATCGAAGCAAGTGATTCTGCAAAACGATTTGCAGAAAAATGTGGATGACAGAAATAGAATGAAGACACCAGAGATTGAAGATACGTGCAATAATATGAAGGTGAATCGTAAAAGGTCATCACCTGTGATTCACAGTCCAGTGAAGTTGCTGAAGAAGCAACACACAAGTGGTCCTCCCGGAACTGAAAACTCCAGCGAAGAAAATGTTTCTATCTCCGCTGTCGTGACGAATGCAAGCCAACCTTTAGCAATCAGTGCAATTTCATCGCCAGAGAACAATTCTGGGAAGTCTTCACCTGCCGCACCAGCAACGGAAGAGGGACTACAGAAGAGCGCCAGTCCAATAACTATCGATGATGGTGAGTATATTCTGCTTCCTTAATTGTGTGCAAATATCTGAACTTTCCAGTACTTGAGTTTTCTTTGACTCCAGTTAAACTGCAAATTTGGTTAGGTGTGACAGCAATTGCTTTCTTATTTTATTGTGTCTATATTAATCTGTGCATTAAATTTGTTTTTTTTTAGTGTTATTTGTGTTCATGATGTGCAGAGAACACTGCTAAATTGCACGAGAGGTTCTGTAACTGTGTTGCTAGTTTAACATACTTAAAACTTGCTGATTTGAAAGGCACCTTAGACATTGATGGCAGTGACCAAGTTAAACTAAGCAACACAGGTACAGAACTTTTAGTATTATTTATGTTGTTTCTCAGAATTTGTACTTTTGTGATAAGTCATGCAGTACATTCCTGAATAAGAAATTTTCAATTAGAATTTAACTGGTTTGAAATCTGATAGGTAAATAACAAATATGCATTGGGAACTGTTTAGTTTATCATGTTACGAAGACTTTATATTTAATATTTGACTAGTAACTATAGCTTAAGGAAACTTAATGTTTTAAAGTGTGGTTCTTACATGTACTACTTGCATGATCTTGAACATTAAAAAGTACAGTGAATTCTATTTGAATGTTGCAAGGGAAAAGTATCGGTTAGAGTAAGGATGTTTGTGAGTCATGTACAATTGTAAATATTTGAATATATATTTTGCAGTACCAAGATGTAAGTTTAAGTAATTTAATATACATTAGTTTTTTGTCATGTAATTATGACTGATTTAAAGTTTACAAAATTATAAATTGAATTGGCAAAATTTTGGGAGATACATCTTACCTTTCACATGACATTTTTATCTTTGCATCAACTGATTTATACTATTTTAGTGACTTCATTAGGAGTAGAGGAAAACCACATCTACAAGAAGAGCATTGTATAATGGTTAGATAAAATGTGCTATAAAGTTTATATTATAAAACAGGGTCAGGACAGATCAATTACTATGCTACTGGAATTGACCGATATAGGTTTATCAGTGTATTGGTAAAATTGCTGATAATTTTGTAGATCTGATCTGTGTGAACATTAATGATTTTGTAAAAGTACGTAAATATCTAAATTCCTGGGTTCCCGTTGACCTGGAAATCCTAGAAATTTCTGGGAAAAACATGTGTGAAAATGTCAGGCGAATTTCAAAATATGGCCAAAAACCTGACCTTGAACCAACTTCTTCATAAGAGATTCTATATAAAATTGTTTTTAATAGTTTATTCTTCATTTATTTTGAACAACGTTAAATAAAGCTGATTCCCATGAATAGCATATGCATTTGTACTAGGGTGGACTGATATGAAATTTTGACTTATACCGATAAAGTAACGATATAAAATTTACTGATACATAAAATTTGCTGTTACCAATAACTGATATTCTAACGTTCCAATATAAAATTCGAAATGGTTCATTGACGACCTTAATAAATGTATGTTATCAGATGAACCATACAATACAAAGGAAGATGTATATTTAGACAAAAAAAAGTGCGGAATGTTACAATAGTGCACTAAATTGTGTAATACTTACAGATTTTTCGGATCTGTAATTTTACCATTATACCGACACACCAATCTGCCTATATTGCCCGATACCGATACGAGTACCATCTAATCTGTCCTATCACTAGTTTATACTTAACTCTGTTCTTGGTATGTTAAAGCACTGCTGAATGGTCCGGAAATTTATTTTAAAAATGCCTGGAATATCTGGAAAAGTCAAAGAATTTGTGTAGTCAAAATGAAGAGGAATCCTTTCATGGGGAGGTATTCTTACCATTTTATGGTTTTAATGTAATTTCTTTTTGTACTCCTTATTGGGAAGACATGTGGACAGGTATCAGTTGAAGTACGGAAGTAAGATGTCACCTAAATTGTTGCCAATTCTATATTTTCTATGCATGTAAACAGTACATATGTACATGATGACTGCAATGTAACGATCCACCAAAATTCACCACAAAATGATCCTCCGAACGTGCTTTCGAAAATATGATTGTAGTTCTAAAGATCTTCCTCCATATGATAACCCTGTTGCCATCTTCTCATATTGAGTAAGGTACACTATGCATTTAAAGAAATTCCTAGACCTCTTTCACCATTATGTTATAATTGTGGGCATACTATACTTTGTGTGTTCATAAGAAATGTAATAGTCCTTTTTAGGTACTGGCGGAACTATTACATCCCTTGTTTACATAAATTTAATGTTCTAGAAAGTGTAGTTCAACAATAGCTTGTGAAATATGAAGCTAACAAGCATTGCAAATGTTCCAATAAACACTAGCTGGTACAACAAAAAGATGAAATTAATTTGCACACTGATTATACGCAAACACTGACCTGACACACTTTTACTGGCCTACGTTTACCTTTACTTTTGGAAAGAGAACAAATAGTAATTTGGAATTATTATAATTGAGGATGCTAAGATGCACGAATGCACTTACTTCCAGAACACCAACTGTAGGCACATGTGTTGTTAAAATAATTACCTGCTATAGTTTATGTATTGCACAATAGTTATTCTCAATAGTGCATGCTTTGTATTGTTTATGTAAGTAGATTGCTCCTGTTGTACTTTTGTTAGTGCAGTGGAACTTCGATTTTAAGTTTGTAGCGTAAAAATGTGAGAACTTAAATTCCGTGAAAATTTTATTAATTGAAGATGCGGGGAAAATGTAAAATCCAGGAATGTATAATCAAGGTTCCACTGTATCTGTATAGAATTTCTACTGTTTTATTTAGAAAATGTTTTTAGTCTTTAGAATTATGTTTTTAGCACAATTTTTCACTAGATTTGTTGCAGTCATTTTTGTTCCCCAGGGATGTTTCATTTCAAGAATCATCACATCTATTTTCAAAGCTTTTCATTTAAAAGACTGTTAGGTCCATGTGAATTTACAGTAGTTTGTAGTATTCAGTTTTTCCGATTTTGAAAATTGGGTTAGGTATTGTAGTGGCAGTGGTTGTCCTTATAATTTCAGATTTCTTTTATGTTGCAAAATTAGTGTTCATGGGTATTAGTGTTTCTCCCTTTTCGTTACCTGTAGCAAGAATGAAACGGCTAGAAAAGCCATGATCTTATGTGTTTACTTTTGTATGTTTTATAGGCACCCTGTCATGAGTGTACACAGAAATGAGTTTTTAATATTTTAATAAAGGAGGCACTTGGATTATATCAGTGGAATCATTTAAGTATGATTGTCCAGTGGTAGTAATTAATATTTAGTTATTTACTTTCGTATGAGTAACAATTGTCAGTGTGCTTCGGAAGACAGAACAAGCTCCAATCTCAAGAAGTGGGATCAGGTTTTGTAGTGCTTTCCTTTTACATATGCATTTTTTATTTTAGATTCCTTCTTGTGTGTAGTTATTTAATTTCCGTTTGCATGGGTGAATTTGGTGATCGCATTGCCTTACTCTGTTTCCGTAGCTGCCTTTGCAGACAGTTGTGTTCAGTGTAGTCGCAAAAGATGTTTATTTAGCATGTAGTTCTTTTAGAAATAAGCTTATATTACACTATTTTTTAGTTATTTTTACATTATGCTTGTTTGTTACAAGTGAAACATTCTCTGTTGCATTGCTTTTTTATTTTCACACTTTTATTTAGTAAAGCATGAGTTTTTCTCTAAAGGAAAGTATTGTATGACTTAAGCTGTAACATGCTTTAGTTCAAAGAGTGCATAATTTTTTTTTCATTTCTGTTTGTGCTTTG
This sequence comes from Lepisma saccharinum, assembly GCF_977018435.1. Lineage (NCBI taxonomy): Eukaryota > Metazoa > Arthropoda > Insecta > Zygentoma > Lepismatidae > Lepisma > Lepisma saccharinum. The sequence continues at coordinate 63,665,287 of NC_139229.1, read as the reverse complement.
TATGTGATTGTAATTCTCCTGCTTTGCATCCGTAGGCAGAAACATAATGACACGTCATGTGGTGCACTTATTAAACTAGTGTAGTATTCACTTTTAAATGGGCATACTAACTCTAGGTAAGTAGCTTGTTGACATTTTGCAAAGTTATCGGGACTGACGCGTTTTATATTCTTCTGATGTATTGGGTTCATAGGTTTACAATGGCCATGGTTTTCTCACTTTATTATGTTCTCTTATTCCTGACCCTCCCACGTAGAATTAAACATTGAAATGAAATATTTCAGTAAATCATTTTTTTAAAACAACATAAATTGAAGCATTTCTAAAATATCAGTAATAGTTTGGTTTTAATGCATGATTCTTAAATACTATTTAAAATGAAATTTGAAGTTGGTTTTTACATAAATGACACGTCAACTATGTTCGACTAATATTTTATAATTAGTGATAGGCCCTGCTTAAGTAATATATTTTATTTTAATGTACTACTCATATATCTTCACTACAAGAAATAGTATAAAACCAATGTGTGTGTATAAATAATACTGGAATTTTATAACTGTGCGAGACTCAATGAGTTTAATTTTTTGTATCTTCAAAATTTTGAAGAAAAGTGCATATAGCCTCTACAGAATTTGGAATTGTCTGTGTTAATTTCTACCTATAATAGAATAAATGTAATTGGCAAATATCATATTTGAATGATTAAACTAAAGATGATAAGCTAGGTATATATTTGACTATTTTCACTAGTTTTTTAAATATATATTTGATGGTAATCTTTATATTTTATCTTTTATTAGCTTGTAGTAGTGTTTATTGGACCTCTAATCTTGAACTATTATCATGTTGGTTTATTTAGAACTTCTAAACAAAGGTTTACATTTCTTCTGGATGCTTTGTAAGCTCTGTGAGGTCTTTTTACAGTGACTATATGCTAGTTGTCAGTGAGTAGCAAGAAAAGTCTACCACACTCATGTAAAATATGACCCATAAATCCTTGCAGCAAGTTGTATTTAGTAACTGGTATACCTCCCCAAAATCATTCACTGCATAATGAGGGCTACATTTTAATCACAGTTGCAGAAAACATTTTTTTAAGACAAGTGTTGTGATTGGCAGTTAACCTTAGCTGATTGCCGGCTTCATATAAGTAGGACAATGATTTAACTATCAGGGGTAGACAAAACTAAAAATAAATCAGTTGCCGGCTCCATTTCTCATGAGCCAGCAATTTTTCATGTGCAAAAATGGGATAAGAAGGCTATGAATCTAACAAAGATTTGAAATGTGACCTTAAGACATTTAATTCATTAATTAATGCAAGATTGAATTAAGACAAAGAGTGACAGCTTTACACCAGTTGTGCATTTATTTCAATATTGCCAGAATGGGCACTGCTACCAAAAAAAAAAATCCCTGGTGAACAAGAGAGTATGAATTTCTTGTCATGTTGCAAGTGGAAGTGTTTTTTTAAGTTTATTATTAAACTAGATCCGTGCAATGTTTTAAAAATATGATGAATAAAAATTTTCAGAATCCCATGTATTCCTTATGGAGGAGAAAAAATTCAACAACTTCCAACTTCAAGTTACTGCTAATGAAATGGAAGTTTTTACTTTTCCACCTGCCAATCAAATCTTTAACATGTCCTCTTTCCATTCATGTGTTTTTCTGTGCCATCCAAAGTTTGATATTCCCAAGAAAACAAGTAAAATAATACTCCCATAAGCATAATGCTAAGTTTCCTCCTCCTACGGCCATCCAGCACACAGACCTCTTTCCCCAGCTCACTTTTCCCCACGATAAGCTCATTGGGGGAGGAGCAGTTTAGGGTCTGCACGTCTAGCTGGACACAAACTGTTCCTTCTGCCTTAAAAGTAATTAATTCTTACTCCAGAGTGGCCTTTTAAAGAAATAACTATGCATTCTTATGAGGCCGATTCTACAATACCACTGCAGAATTTAAAATTTGGCTAGCAACAGTGCAAAAATTTATAATTTCATGTTTATTAGTCTGATTTAATAATACATGTGATACATAATATATACTATACTTGTTATTTAAAAAAGGCAATGAAAATTCCCATAAGTGAACTCGAACTATTAAAAAAAATCTTTTTAGAGGTGGATTTGAAAATTCAGGTGTCAGGTGAAAATTTTCGGGCACCAGATCATAACCATGTATTTTTTACCCTGACTATGGTTATCATAGAACTCGGCTCTTTCTAGACATACAGAAGAAATGCAGAGTTTTGCTTGGAATCATAATAAACCAAAGTTACTCTTTTCTAAGCTATTATCACTATTGGTAGTTTTCTATTTTGTCTGCTAGTATTGGTTGAGTTACTACAGCTTGGTGTATGTACACACACACTCACTCTCTTGAGCATTTTTTTTGTAACAGTCTGTCATTTTAGTGTTCAATTGTATAAATGATGATGAACTACATGATGAAATTGGAAATGCATTCACCACATGGGGAGTAATGGTCAAGGGAACATGGGGGAGGATAAGAAATAGAAAGTAAAATTTTTGTTAACATTAGTTTACACATAAGTAGTGCTGTGCTGCTCATTCTGTGGTGCAACTTTTTTTACTTTTTACATGTCATTTCCACAGTGCATTTGAACAATACATACATGCTTAACAGAGAATTTATGGAGGCAATAGTAATGCTTCCTGCAATTAGTTAATAAACAAAATTCTCACTATCTTCGTTTATCTATTACACTCATGTAGTCATGGACACTGCTGGGTTGTAATGAACACACAGACTTTCAATGGAATCGTTACAACCCATCTGTACGTGCTGTACATTTCATGGGTGGTGGAAATACACAGGGTATGCACCGTGAGACTCCCAACATTTTAAACATACATAGTGCAAAGGAAAATTTATACATCATCATTACTATTGTATCTAAAGATATCTGTTTAGTGGTTACGCGGAGATAGGTAATTTACTCTGATAAGCTTACTTTTATTTTTTTCCGTGCAATTTTTTTTCGTGATCTATTTCGCCACCAGATGGATCGAAATCAATCGCGAAAAAGAAATTGCATGGAAAAAATGAAAACTAAGCTTATCAGAGTAAATTACCATCGTTACTATACATGAAAATGATATGTAATTCTCAGTTTTCAGTGTAACTCACAAAATTCAGTTCAGTTGGGGGAGGGTACATTCAGGATGATATTCAATGTGTACACTAAATTAGGCAAGGCTTTTTATTGTTTTGATTTCTTCCGGTACAACTGTTTGTTACTGCCTTGCACTGAAATTCTTCTTTCACCCACATTTTTGTGTATTCTTTTTTTTTTAGCAACAGCAATATTCCATGGCTGCCATTTAGGCTTTTTGTAGGACTCTTGTTGTAATGTCATGTCCATCTCTTAACATGTTGACCACTGCACATGTAAACGGTTTTAGGGACATAATCTTTATTAAGAAGAGTTTTTTAATGTCTGAGTAAAATGTTTAAGTAAAATTCAGCTGAATTCAGTGTTTTTTGGATTTGTTGTTTCCCACATTACACTTTGTATCACAAAAATGAAAGATAATGTGTGATGATGGTGAGAGAAGTGATTTATACAATAATGTTGAATGAAATGATATATTGACCCTTAAAAAATTAGTGTAGTTAAACATGTAAACAATCAAACCTAAATCACACAATGATTTGAATGCAAAATATGAATGTTAGCCCTTATTAGGGATGGGACTAATACCAAAAGTACAGATATAAAATTTACTGATACAGATAACCGATATTCTACCAATCTGATATAAAATTCCAAATGGTCCTTGGAAGAATCTAAATGCTTCATTCACCTCCTTAATAAATGTATGTTTCCATATAACTGCAATGCAAAAGAAGCTGCATATTTAGATGTTTACTTTTAAGAAAAGTAGGGCATGGGGATTGTGTATTTATATCCGTAAAATTATAAAAAATGGCAGAATATTGCACTAAATTAAAACATATTTATCTATATATCAGATTGGTAAAATTATCTGTAATTTTACCTATAAACCGATACACCAATATACCTACATTGGCCGATACCAACGTAGAGTGCCGATTAATGTGCCCCATCTCTAATGCTTATAAAGTTAAAATAAATTGCAATCATAATGAGGCATAAAAAATTCTTATCTTGAAAGTTTTTGCACGTGTACACAGAATAGCACTGATGTGATTTTATTTATGTGAAAGTCAATAGAATTTTTACATTTTCCACAAACAAGTGAATAATGAAATATGCAAATATATTAAGTTAATGATTATGTTGTTGATATTGTAATATTTTTCTTGTGCATATTCAACATTTTCTTGAATTAAATTATTCTCTTTACAGATGCACCCGAGGAGACACAAAAAGTTGACAAATGGCAAGACAAAATTAGTAGCGGGTTTGACCGATTAGTAGCTTTTGCTTCAACAGAATTAGATAAGCGTAGGCGTAGCACTGAAGGCACATCGCCACGAGGAGACCCAGTGAGTTGCAACACCAGCCCTGATAGCGGCATTGGTCGTGAACTTACTCCGCAACGCATAGACCCTGGCAGTGTTCCTTCCATGCTTCCCAAATTGAAATCAGCAGTGACGAGACACAGTGATAGTGCTCCATTGTTGGACAAGCAGGAAAACTTCAAAAAGAAAGATTATGGTAGTTCATGCTTAAAGATGCCCAAGTTATTTAAACCCCCTCTTGCAAAAGTATCTGACAACATCTCGGACGAACCTCCAACTTTAGAACCAAAGTGTGAGCTTAGAACGTCTCCAGATCTCGATCCAGACGTGCAGACAGGCCCCCCGCGAACTCCTTCTCCCTCTAATGAAAGACCCTCGTCGATGCCATCTGGACCGCACACGCCTCCATACAGTCCCGCTCCTTTAGATGGTCCGTACAGCCCTGTTGGAGACACTGGCGAATCGAGCAACTACACATGGCACTGGGAATGTAAAAGTGAAAAACAAGACCCTGAATTTCCTGCAGCTTCGCCTGTCGTTTCAAGTAGTGCAAATGTTTCAAACAAGCAAGCTTCTGACACTGCGGACAGGGGTGAAAGAAAAAGCACCATGGTGGAGGACAATGCCAAAACAAGGCAGGACTATTTTATTGGTGATCATCATTTTAAGAAAAAGTATTTCCACAAAGAGCATTGGAATAGTTGGCATAACACTACAAACCCTTCGTATAACCAGGGAAAGTTCAAGCCAAAAGGAAAGGATTGGGATTGGAATGTCACTAAGGAAGGCTGTGATGGACCTGGATATTCCCACGGATCCAGCAGGTATTCGTCTGAGCCAAAGCAAGGGGGACTAAGGTCCATGTCAGCTCATTCACTGCCATATCCACCCTCAGCAGGAGGTGGCAAGCAGCATAGCAATGTCGACGGTACAACTGCCAATCATCCCTTCCCTGGACTGTCTGCTCATTCAGGTAAAAATAACCAGGGTCCAGACTACCACCTGTTTCCCCAATCTTCTCGAGGTCACCACTCGCTTCCCATGAAACGTCCATATCATGTCAGACCCTCACAGCCTCCATGTCCACTTCCCGACTTTTCAGTTCCTCCGCCTCACCTAGTTAACACCACGATCCCGCCTCCCTTTGTAAATCCTTCCGGTAAAGCACCAAAGTTTCACGGGCGGGGCTTTGTTCCTCAGCCCCATAGGATGCAAAGCAATTTTTACGGTCATCAATCCACCGCCAGGCCCATGTTGCGAAGCCAACCAGTTCGTTGGAGTCAAGCGAAGGAAAGGTCTGGAATTGGTTGCCCATCCAATGTGCTGCAGTATGGACAACAGAGTGCAGAGGCCAGCGCATTGCCACAGGCCATACAGCAACCTGACCAATTCTCACAGGCAGCTGCACCTGTGGCAGGTAAATCGAACTTACGTTTGCTCACTTGCCTTTTCACCTACAATGTATTTTTGCTGGTTGTCTGATGTTGGTGCATGCGAGATTGGTGGCAGTTTCTCATTCACTCCACCTCTTTCTCCATAACAAGCTTTGTATTCAACAAGTTGGCCTATCTATGTGTGAAATTGAAGCATGCATGACTTGTATACAGTATCGCTAATCACTGAGGCACAATTTATAACTGTAGACTGTCGCTAAGCTGTCAGAGTAGAATAATTTCCATGCTTTGTTAATATAAACACTGGCATAACACATGCTTGAATTATGCTGAGAAGATTATCTCTTTCCTTCATGCAGTTCTTAAAGACTAACTGAAAAAATAGCTTTCATGTCTTAAAGATCATAGTGGCAACATTAGCAAATATACTGGTATGCATGGTAACTGTCATTTTGATGTTGGCAGACTCTCCACTTGAGCGTTATGGTATTAACATAACAGGATAAAGTTATCAGCAATAGTTCTTGATGAGGGATCACAGACATGGTTTTGGCATTTTTCTAAAATAGCACTATTTAGTAATTCAGTAGTGTATGTATAGCTTAAAAGGTGTGTGTTGGTGTGGATGATTGTTCTTTATAGGAGGATAATGAAGCAGTCATTATTTAGTTTTAAAACAGCACAGTGTGCTTAGTGTATTTGTTTTATTTATGCACATAAATTTTAGGGATATTGCAGATACGAGGGGGTATCGCAAAGTTTTAATTATCACAATCAACTAAATGAAACCGAAACTATTTTAAGTGGCCCTTTAGACTTCTCTACATAGTCACCATGAAGATGAACACATTTCTCCCAGCGTTTTTTGACCTGCAGACCGCCATTGTAGAAGTCCTCAGATTGCATCGAAAACCAGTTTTCCACCTCTTGCGTGACATCATTTTTGTTTCAAATGGCTGACTCCGTAGTGGATTTTTCAATTCAGGGAAGAATGAGAAGTCACTTGTGACTAGATCGTGAGAATAGGGCAGATGTGGCAAGATTTCATAGCCGTATTGCCTTCTTTCCACAACATCAGCTTGAGATGAGTGAGCGGGTGCATTGTTGATAAGAAGACAGACTGCAGAACTCCCTTAGACATGTGGAGTTCGTCGAGTAATTTTCCACATACTGCTGTAACTAAGACCAGTTGCATATATCATCATGTGGAGAGTTACTCGTCTGTCTTTCAGGATGAGATCCTCAACTAACTTCTCACTGTAGCCGCATTGTCCGTGAGTGAAGGTCGTCCACTTCTTGGCTCATCTGCGAGGGACATGTGGCCATTTTGGAAATTCCTCTTCCACCTCACAACAGTGTTATATGATGGACAATCGTCACCATAGACAGCCTTAATTTTATCATGAATTTGCCGGTGACTGTAACCCTTCAAATGCAGGAACTTAATCACACTGTGAGCCTCACTCTTCTATATCTTACAGGTTACGGACATCTACTGCCACCTGTCAAGAAATTCATTGGTTATTACAACTTTCTTGCACACGGTTTATAAAAATTTGTTTAAAGCTTGTATGTCTGTTAATCATTACAGATTTTATGAATGATGGATAATTTTATTTCAGTTTGCATGTAGAAGAGCCTGAAATAAAGGCTATTCATAGAATTTTTTTCCAGCATTCCCTTTGTTGTGCCTTTTTTAATGGGTACAGTTCGAGATTATCTAAGAAAGGATCGTTATGCACTCTTGCAAAATAATAAAAAATCAGGGAGGCCAGAAACTTAACATTCTGGTTTCGTAGATGAAAAGCATGGAGAATGGAAATGCTCTTGAATTGTCTCATTTTGATTTACAACCTATCAATTTCCTGTTACTGCACAACACATTTTAATTCATACAGTCGCATGACAAACTACATATATGAACACGACAATTTAACATATATGAACACGACAATTTAACAATCCCAACATGATGAATAGATCATAGATTAATGAATTAAAAAGGCTATTCTCAATCTCTTATCAAGTAGTTTCATTGGTGGGAAAAGCTATTTGAAAGAGCTTGTGACACAAATATTTATTGAAAAGAGTGAAAAATTGTAGCTCCACCAGAGTCTGAGAGAATTGCTATTTTTTGTGTGGCTGGCTTTGCTCTTGCATTTTGACTTTTCTGTCAAGGCAGCACTTGTGGAACATTGTGTCAAGATGTGGATGATAGATTCATAGTAATTTCTGAGGGAAAATATATAGAAATTCACCACTTAACATTACAGACTAGTGTAATTTCTAAATCGTATATGGAAACCTGGGTGGTTGTTCATTCATTAACCATTAGTCTGCACTGTGGCTTAAATAAGAAGCCAAAAATAAAGATCCAAGCACTTATAACATGGGATTGCATGCTAAATGTTGTGTGTTTTTGTTATTTGTTCATGTTATTTTGTTTTTGTCCATTACTGTGAATACACTGCAAAGGCACTACACAACATTTTAAAACTGATTTATTTATGATTTATCTTAATCATTTAGAAGAAGAACTAAAGTACACGTAAATCGTATGATACTTGCAGAGCCTTCTTGATACCCTAACATTTAAGTATGTGACTAATCAGAGGGAGAGCTGCATTAGGTTAACGATTCATGATCTCACTAGTGCCAGAGTTAGGCTAGTCCCAGTAACACCTGATGTAGAGGCTTGCATCTTTGGGGTGGAAAAATTACACATCATCCTGAATTCAGGGGGGAAGCAATTCGAATGAAGCATGCAATTGAAACTGTTGTATAAATATACATACTTGCTTTTATACATAAATAATGTTACATGAAGTGGTTACAAGGTGCAACAGCATGGAATTCTGTAAAAAAATAATTTTAAAAACTGAAAAAATACATTTTAATTATAGATTCTATTATACATTCTGACCAATAATGTGGCATGACACCTTCACAGAAAAAAATGTGCGAGGAACAATTTTTTTTTTTTATATTGACCTTGGAGTAGAGACTTTAAATTCAGTCCTGGAACTTTTCATGGAAGGCTTCGAGTTCAAATCCTGTCCTTGAGTGTTACTTTGAGTGTCCCATCATCAATTTCAAACTCATCTTCATTGTCACAATTAAAAAAAGACAGATAAGCAATGCTAAATAAGAAAGATGTAGTCGGGGAGGCTTTGTAGTGTGTTTGATTCAATTTCAGACTATAAGATCAAATCTGGATTAGGCTCAGTCTGTCTGATGGACATAAATCATTATGTTGTAATGCACCAAGAGATCACCTTTAGAAATACATGAAATTGAGAATTGGTAATAATTTAAACAGCACATAATTCTATTTACATAAATCTTATGCACACTAAATTATTACCATTTGACATGCATAAACTAGTTATGTGAAATTGAAAGAGAGAGAGAGAAACTAAGAACAGAATTGTTTTATCATTTCAACATATACCGGAACCCATTATTCAGCTATAATTATTCTGTTCACTCCATTCACAAACTTGCCCTCATCCAGATAATATTTTGATCTATTTCTCCTTGAAGATGGTATGTATCCAATTTCAAATGATAGTGGTGTATCTGTAATATGCTCACAATAAAAATAGTTTGCAATTGACTCTCCAATTCTGTCCCAGCTTTTCTAAAGCATAGTTGTAAATAAGCAGTTCTTTTCAAGCCAAAACCCATTGTAGTGACCTGGTTACGTACAATAATTAAGGTGAATGAACCATTTTGAATTAGTCATTTTATATGGGCTATGTAGTATCAAAATCAGTTATGAGCCCCAGTAGCCAAATGTGTGGGTTGGATTTCTACATAAAGTGGCTCTGGGGCTGACCCATCCTCTAGTCAATATAAGGGAGCAACCCTGGCAGGTAGAGGTAGTTTGTGCTGATCACATCACCTCCAATTTGGCACAGTGTCAGAATGTATCAGGTCCTACCTCAATGTAAATTGATTTCATTAAGTCATGCATGGGGTTTTTAAGTAAAATGTTTTTTTAAAAAAATACTCAAGGTCTTGTGATGAACTCCAAATGGCAGTGATTAGTTGAATCAGTGCAATCATGTTTTTTGAATGATGTAGTGTAGGTTAAAAAAGTAAATTATGTAATGATGCTACAGAATAAATATTTCATATGCTGTTGATATAGGTAAAGTGGAGAGAAGATTTATCCTGTTATGTTGTTAATACCATAATACTTCTGCTGCTAAATCAATAAGAGCTTTAATATTAATGAAGAAAAGCATTTATTGCACCCGTAATAAGCAGTCTTAACGTGTACATACCTGACTATAAATAATGTTATGTGAAGTTCCGCTTATTGCTTTACTAAGTAATCTAATAACATGGTCAACTTTCAAGCAATCAAAAAAAAAAAAAAAGGCACAGTAAAAATTAAGGCTACTGGTTGTGGAATCCGATTTAGAGATGTCTGCATAATTAATTTAATAACAACAGATATCAAAACATGAAAGGCCTGGCAGTGGGTTTTTGTGACATTAGAATTAATAATAACTCAAAATATCCTTCAACATGTGAATTTATACATTTTTTAATGTGTAAATTCATTGCAATGTGTAGTGAAACCAATGATTTACATGAGTGTGTGTAGTGGGGATGGGTGCTTGAATCCAGATCCAAATTATTTGAATCAAAAATTATCTGAATGTGAATCATAGCTCCAATATCAAAAGCTCTAATCATAGATATGAGGGGTACCAATCCTTGTTTTGTTTTGGATGATGATGATATCCCAATATTGAATGCAATATCCAAATCCATTAGGATCAGATATCATGCCCATCCCTAATACGTTGGTGTCTGGGTGTTCACATGTGAGGGAACGAGTGTGTGTGTGTTCAACACATGTTTGTTTATTGAATTGTCTTTTGTAGCAATAGTTGAAGTTTTTATTGCAGCTTTAAATTATGTTTTTTTGTTATCTTAAGTATTGTTATCTTCTTTTTGCATAGTTGTTTTGAGTAGAATTTCATTTGTGTATATTAGAAAATATTAGTTTATATTTTTTTGTATTATTTTGTCTAGTTTTATAGTTTTTTAAACACGTATTATTTTGCATGGGCAGAAGTAGCTTTTTTTGCTTTTTGCATAAAGTTTTACAACATTGAAGTATGTAAGCTGTAAGTTAGTTTGCATATTTTTTGTTATTAGACGTAAATTAAAGTTAGAGCCATATAATTGTTATAGGGAGAAAGGGGTGGTTCATTTATCATATTTTTTGTTATGGTTTGTTTCATAGTGCTACCCATAGTTTTTTTTTTTTTTTTTTTTTCGAGAGGTAGATGTGATTTTATTTCTGAATGAGTGTTTATTGAATTTTGTATGAGAACAAGCAAGTTTATATGCAAGAAAAGTATTATATCAATTCTTATGTGCACAGTTTTAGGATTTTACAATTTTCCTACATTATTATTATTTTAAATATTAATCTTGAGCACCTGAAAATGTGTAATTCAGGTTCTATTGTAATAAAATTTGATTTCCCTTGAATGCTGGACACTGCAACTACATATGCATAGAGCTAGAATTACAGAAAAATAGAATTTAAAATATTAAATATAGAGAAATTTCTGTGCACATAAAAAGTTCTCCTAAAAATTAATGTAATTATTTTCATAGCAGTGTTCATTTGTGATTACACTGTGTGGTTCCTTATGCTCACACCAGCAGAAAAAATGCTATAAATCTGGTGGTCCAAAACGGACAAAGATCCGTTTGCTCAAATTCACATTCTTTCCTTACTCATCTCTGGTAGAAGCACACTTCTGTAGTTCAGGCTTACTCCCAGTTTAACACACCTTTGTGAACATGAATCTTCACTCGATTCAGTTTGAAAAGCAGCATTGCTTACAAATATTTTAAATGCCTGTGGAATTCTCAGTGTAAGAACTTTTTACTTTCCAGATACAAAATAACTGCATTACTTTTGCTATAATCATATTTGTTGTTCTAATAATCTTATACATCAGCAGTTCTAGGTTTGAACTGTGGGTAAAGCATAGTTGTATACGTACTCAACTTTTTCATTACTCATAATGATCATTAAGATTAACTTTGAGACATGGAAAAGCATTGTAAATAACCAGATCCAGAAACAATCTCATAGTGCATTAAATTATCGTAGAGACTTGTACCCCAGATATTCTAATAAGTATGCAAGTGTCAAATATGGATCAGTTCTTAAATATTTTACCACTTCAAGAGCAATGAACAGGAACCTGTGTTTTAGGAATGTTAAAACTGATGCACACATTAGGCAATCATATATACATATTGGTCAAATTACCAAAAACGTTTTACATCCAAAATTTCTGAAAATAGTATTTAACTGCTTCAGATTTGTTTGTTATATTATGAGTATAAAGTATACAATTATATCACTGTAGTGCACATCTTTATAGAAGGAATTATCTTTATTCCACATTTCTCAACTACTGCTATTAATCTGATTATTTCTAAAGGGAAACTGAAGTTTGGTTAAATCTTGTAGGGATGTGGCATTGTAGAGGGTTATTAAAAAATAATCTTGACAAATGTGTTGTCCAGAATTTGGTTAGAATTCCAATAATGTGTTTTTGTTTACAGTATTACACCATACTTTATATATATAGTCTTACCACAGAAGGTCGGCTGCTGATACCTAATTGTCTCGAAATAACAGGAAGAGAAAGCTTTTCATATGTACCTCTCGTCTGTTTCGACATGAAAATATTGAAAGGTGTTAATCAATTACTGAAATGCAAACTCAGACTATGTGTGTCAGGCTGTCAGCCATAAACATTTTAACTCAAAACCTTAAATTTACAGCAGTCATAATGGTCACAAAATTGAGCATTTTGCCCCCTCAAACAGAGATGATCATTTGGCCCAGTTTTAAAAACAAGTGCCTCATAATGGTGTGCAAGAGTTTGTGTAAGTACCAAAGTCCATTGTGAAAATAAACTAAATTATCAGCCATTCTTTGAAGAAAAGATTAATAGAAATGAGAAATCATCATATTTTAGGTATTCAGTAAGAGGAGTTGTCAGTGATTATTAAGTGTCATTTTAAATTTGTTCTTCACATTCCTTTGTAGTAATCAACAATTTCTTCATTGTTATTATTACATTAATATATAGACCACACACACACACGTGTGGACTGGAAATTTAATAGTGATCACGATGGTTACGTATAAGCCAGGAGAGGTGCAGCACAGAATCACTTTTACAGTCCCTGAAAATAATCTCCATGGCCCTTTGTCATTAGTGTGGTAGCTTCGTAATGCTATCAGCAGCCCACATGTGTTGATATCTCAGATAGGGCGGTGGAACCCGGCACCACAATTTACAACATGTGTAGCTGCTGCTTCAGGACTTTTGAAACGGTTACATGACCAGCTTCACTCGGGAATAGTCCAATGCCAATCATCCAGCAGGAAGGTAGAAGCAGCGTTGTCTTGTGCATCCGTAATGATAGGTTGCCCAGGCCTAGGCTCATCTCGCACATTTTCACCCCCCTCCCCCTACCATGAAACCATTCATCCACTTCCTTACCATACTGTATGGAAATGCATCAGCTTCACATGCCTCTACTAGTATCTGCTAACACTTCTTTGCACTATGACCCCTCACAGTTTCAATTTTCAACAAGACACGTAGCCCAAACTTGAAAACCATGTTCCGTCACCAACTGTGTGCTCTGCACTTAGTGCATCATGTAGCAAGGTCATGTCCATAATACCGTGGCTAGGAGAAATTTTGGCCTTGATGGTCTCGTTCATACATATCACTATTCCCCATTCGGCACATGCCCACACACACACACACCATCTTACCTCACAAATTTCCTATCACCTTAATTTTCATTCTGTAAACTCACCAAAGGTAATCTAAGCAATACAGTAGAACGTCGTTTATCCGCATTAATTGGTACCGAAGAGTATGCGGATAACGATTTTTGCAGATAATCAAACATGTGTTTATTTAACAAAGAAAAGCATGTACAGTACAGGTTTATTTTATACATACAGTACGTGCCTAAATTACAGTACTGTACCTATACTGTGTTATTTATGGCAGAAAAATAATCACATTTTTTTGGAACAGATTTGATATATATATATATTTTTTTTTTGCCGTTCTTGCTTTTTTGAGTGTGCGGATAAACGATGTTCTACTGTATTTTAAAAAGTGATCACATATTAATATTCTGCAATAAAATGAACATCTAGTCAACCTCCATGGTGGAATGATTAGCCAAGCATTATGCAACACCAGGTATCCCAGGTTTGAATCCTGGCATTTGTGTTTTTTGCGAGTTCCCCTTCATAAATTTCATCATATTATATATGATATACATACATCATATATCCTCATCATTGTGATTAGCCAAAAGTGGCAGAAAAGTTATGTTAAATAACACGCAACAGATGACAAAGTAAAAGTACTTTCATGAATGCTCACATAACCACTGTTGCACAAGAGAAAAAAAATACCTGTGGTTCTTGTACCCAAGGTGTCCAAAAATTTGTGAATTTTCTTCAGATATGAAAAATGACCATGTTTAATACAAATGTGTTTTTTTTTCTTGTCTTTTTTTGACCTCATTGGGGTTTACAGTATATAAAATGTTATTTCTTTGAGATTTCATCTAGGGGTGTAGTCACTTTATAGACAAGAATAGGGAAGGGGACTAACTATTCACTTTTCCCTTGATGAACAATTTATTATTACTTAACTCTTTCAAAGGTAATTGATTAATTCTAGATATTATCATCTTTTTAAACCTCAATGGTAGCATTCAGCATTCATACGTTACTGACTAACAGGGAGTAAAAAAAGAGATTGTATAATTGGAATTATACTAGAATTTTCAGTGAAATTAATTTATAGGGTGGAAAAAATTGTGTAAATTACCACAGGAAAGATAATGAAAGGTTTTGTGCAGATTTATAGCATTCTTGATTCCAAATAATTTGCTTGGTATGCAAAATCTCTACATAAGTTTTTTTTTTTCTATCACTTCCAGGAAAGACTTCTACAACCTATCTACTTTTATTTTATCTGGGTCAATGAGTAGCCACCCTGGTCCTAAAACTTGTAATATATGGTATCAGTTGTGTTATTCGTAAGTTAATGTTAAATTATAATACTAACAAAATTCATGGGATAAAAAAGGCATTTTTGCTCCCTTTTCTTTGTGAAACTTTTTAACTTTAGATGACTGCACTTTTCGAAACTTCATGATTGCAATGATCTGTCCACAACCTACAGAAAACAGAAATGTTCTTTCCCCATAACACGAAAAAGGTTTAATGTAAGAAATATTGACAAATATCAAAGTTCAAAAATTTGTTAGACATATATTTGATTTAATCTGTTGCATTAACTGATTTTGCATTCCAGTTATTGTAAAAGTGTTCCCCTGTGCTTTGCACCATGACATGAAGGCGTATAGGTTGGTGTGGAGTGAAGAGAAAATAATATGTATAACAGAATTACTTACAAATCAGATTTAGATACCATGTTGTATCATTATTAAATTACTGTCATTGTAACTATTTTGAGGAACAAGATATACATAATACAGGTTATATCTATCATAAAATAAAGTGGTAAATTAATGAATGTGAAAGTTTTATTCTTCAATATATTACATTTGCCACTTTATTAGTGAACACTTTGACACTGAAATACTACAGTAGACACTATAGTTTTACTACCAAATTTTAATAAATCTTTTACCAATCGCAAAGTGTGGTATAAACGATGCCTCAATCTGCAGCCATTTCAGTTTTAGTTTTATGTGGATTAACACCCACTTCTCGTATGAATTTTACTTCCTGGTCAATCTTGTAACTTTTCCTCGCATTATACATCAACTGTATAATTAACACATTTTTAAATTATATTATGCCAGGACCTACAGTAATTTACGTATAAAGCGGTCTCAACTGTATTTAAATGGTCTCTCAGAAAGTGATCACTTAACATTGAATGAAGTGTAGTGTGACAGCACGAGCATTTGTATCTTGTTTGAGTGTTCAGGAACACCATACAGACAGGGGTTCCTTTTTTATTTTTATGAAATAATCGCACTTAAAAGATAATTTTGTGTAATATATATATACCCAGGTCACATTTTCATTGGAGAAGAAAGAGGTGCACAGATTCACAAAGTGTAGGAGCACAGAATACTAACTGAAGCATTGGTGCAATGTTGCCAGAGAAAGTTAGAAGATGGGAAACAAAAGTAAGGTACTTTCACCAGTGTTATCCAACCAATAACCCTTTCGCCTCTTTCTCAAAACCCCCAAAACCACCCACCCTATGCAGTAAACACTGGTGAAAGTACCTTACTTTTGTTTCCTATCTTCTAACCTTCTCTGGCAACATTGTACCAAAGCTTCAGTTAGTATTCTGTGCTCCTACACTTCGTGAATCTGTGCACCTCTTTCTTCTCCGATGAAAATGTGACCTGGGTCATGAAATATCAAAGTTTTTCTTTTCATGTTGTGTTTATCATCTTCTTCATCATTTGTATATACAGGGTGTTACTAAAGTTTGTTTCCAACACTTAGGAGGTGATTCTACAAGTGAAAATAAACACAAAAGTTTGTGACGAAATGCTGAAAACTGCACCCATTCGGAGTTATTGAAGTGGGAAAATTATGTTTACAAGCAAATAGTGGCACAACGGCCAACCATATGACTGCGGCGAAGGGCGTTCCACAAAGAAATGCAGCATGCTCTATTAAAAAAAAAAAAAACATGGCAGATGTGTGAAGTTGATGCGCAAGGGATTCCCCAAAGGAAGCAAATCGGTCTGTTGAAATAATCGGGTTAGGGAAGGGTATAGCAAGATGTGTTATCCACGGAAAGTGATATGTGGAGACTGACAACTAAGATGAAGGTGAATATCTGTAGTGGACGTCAGCATTACGTAGAAAAACAAAGATGATGGTGGTGCTGTGCTAGGTTGCAAATGTGTGTACATGTTCACTGTGTGCAGAGTGGAGGTGCCGAGGGAACCACATCACAGACAATGTTCAAACTGTCTGCCATTAACTTCCACTCAGAGATGACAACTCCGAATCAACGATTGTCTAGTTCGAGCAAACAATCCCGCAGTGTCAGCTATCGTTGCTGCGGCAACATTAATGCGTGCAACGAGATCCTCTGCTGACACGACAGGTGTTTTGTATACGAAGAGTTTCATCTCTCCCCATAGAAAGAAGTCCAGGGGAGTGATGTCCAGCGATCTTGCTGGTCACGGCACAGACCCACGCCTACCAATACACCGATTGTGGAATAAGCCATTGAGGAAGTGACGCACATTTTGGTCGAAATGTGGTGGTGCACCATCGTGTTGGAACCATAGTCCTTGCCTCAGTGCCAAGGGCACGTCCTCCAATGGTTCAGGCAAAACATCACGAAGAAATGCATGATATGTACCACCACACAGGCGAACAGGGAAAATGTACGGCCCAATCAAATGGTCATGCACTATCTCACACCACACATTAACCGCAAACATGTGCTGATGGTGTGCTACGAGAATTGCATGTGGATTTGCAAAATCCCAAACGTACTGTAACTGTTTCTACTATTGAACATGCCCATTTTGGTGAACACAACACCCTGTTCACAAAATTTGGGATAGTTTCCATGTGATGCAAAAACCATTGGCAAAACATCACACGTGGGTCGAAGTCCTGAGGTAAAAGGTCTTGTACCTTTTGGAGTTTGAAAGGGTACCTCCCCTCTTCGGATAGGATGCCCCACACATTAACATAGGATGTGTTGTGGGCACTGGCGTACTGGTGTCAGGACGATCCCTGACGGCATTTAACCCCGGAACTTGACATATCTGCCATGTGCTTTTTTGAATCGAGCATGCCACATTTCTTTGTGGAACGCCCTTCGCTGTGGTCATATGGTTGGCCGTTGTGCCACTATTTGCTTGTAAACATAATTTTCCCACTTCAATAACTTCGAATGGGTGCCATTTTCAGCATTTCGTCACATGAACTTTGGTGTTTATTTTAACTTGTAGAATCACCTCCTAAGCGTTGGAAACTAACTTTAGTAACACCCTGTATATATGCCATAATCCATCTTTTACCCCCCCCCCCCACTCAGACACATCTTTCCGCAGGCGATGGGAAAGGGCCTATATATCAGGCATGCATGCCACTATACCCCTCAGACTTAACCTAGCCAACCAATAACCTTTTCCCTTCCCCAAAACCACCCACCCTATGCAGTAAACACTGGTAAAAGTACCTTATATTTGTTTCCTATTGTCTTTCTCTGGCAACATTGTACCAATGGTACAGTTAGTATTCTGTTCTCCTACTCTTCGTCATTCTGTGCACCGCTTTCTTCTCTGTTGAAAATGTGGCAGAGGCTACGAAATATCAAACTTTTCCCTTTAATGTGGTAAGTGATT
Source organism: Lepisma saccharinum (assembly GCF_977018435.1). NCBI lineage: Eukaryota > Metazoa > Arthropoda > Insecta > Zygentoma > Lepismatidae > Lepisma > Lepisma saccharinum. The sequence goes on along the minus strand of NC_139229.1, from coordinate 63,646,960 downwards.
ACTGTCTCCTTCAATTGTTGTGTTTATCCACCCTTCTGGCACCTTTTCTCATCCTATTCCTGTATATATATTAGTTGTAAAAAATATGTTTATATTTGTAATCAATTTCTGTTTTTTTTTCTTTCCTGGTGATCACATAATTTATTAAATATCTCAATCACTAAAAGTAGTGTTATTCATTCTGGTAAGTATTTTTTTTATCATAGTTATCTTATTTCTGCAAACAAGATATTGAGAAATTTTCTAATAGGTGGTTTCAGTTTTTTCTGAACTGGATACCTATTTTTCCATTATGTTGGAATTGGTGATCATTGAATGATCCACATGGCACCGTCTTTGCTTATTTACCAAACAATTCTTTCATCACACATGCACCAAGTCATTCAGCAGTTATCTGTGTTATCTTTTACCTTGAAAATTTATACTTGCGTTTAAAATCATAGATTTCTCCACCTTTGGATGAAAAACCATTCTAAGGACCTATTTTTGTTTTTGACTGTATCTGCACGAGCTTTAATTTGGCAATGCAGCAGAAATCAATACATGGCAGAAAAGAGAGGGGTGGGGCCATATACCACCCCTCACCCAACAAGAAAAAATAGATAAATGCTTTGTTTTAACCCAAATATGCATCTTTTGTATGGTATTTAGGGTTATATTAAATGTCACATCCCCTCATTTTTTTTTTGATTGGCAGTTGAAAGTACAGTTGTCAGAGAAATTAACAGACTTGTAACATTCTATTTCATATAATCATGGTATCTTATTTTTATGTGAAAAATTTCCACATTGTAGAGAAAGAACATGTCTAAAAGTTGTGCACAGGGATTACTTTGAGTCTTAACCATTTCAACTCTACAACCATTGGAGTTCATTGTAGATTAGGCACACACAGATGTACTACGTAGAAATTTTCAGCAAAAAATGCAGGCTCGACCAGGACTCGAACCCGGGTCTCTGGCATACCGTGCCATTGCTCTAACCATGCCAGCCTGGCCTCGCCTAATTTTTCGCTATCGCTGTTCATGTTTGATTTTTATAATTGTTATTTTATTGAAACAGGAGAGAGGAACATTCCAAGGATGACATTGTCTAATACATGGATATTACCTTCACAGTACACTCTGTCTCGGGAATCTCTGGAGCAAGTGAACAAAATCAAGTCTGTGCACAAATAGTGACTCGAGACTGAATGAAGTCATGGGAGGGGAAGTGAGTGCAGCTACCAGCCGTTTGAAGCCACACACTGGCTTTGCTCAGACAACTTGCTTTCACGTCTTCTCTTGAGTTATGCACGACCTTGCTCCACACATTCCAGAGACTGAGTGTAGAGTGATTAGTGAAGTCAGAACTTAATCTTATGGAAAAGGTAATAGTTCTGCTGTTGTGTAGGGGTTTATTAATTAGAACCGAGTAGTGATAGTGCAAGTAAGGCCTATTATACCTGCCGCAAAATTAGTTTGGTATTGACACTTGAGAACCACGTGTTGAAATCGGGTCTACGTCACTGCGGGAGGGTGGGTTGCTGGCATGCGAGCCAATCAAAATCTTCCCAGTGCTTCACCCAGGCCCTGGTTACCTAGCAACAGAAAACGTTTTTCTCGGTGTTGCCGCTTATCGGGCGATTCTTCCTGCGATCAGATTTCATGTTGTTGGGAGAGGACGTGTTGTTTGTTGCGTTGCGTTACTGTGATATTTTAACCAGTCCGTTTGTTTAGTGTTTATTGAATTTAGAGTATTCTTTGTTGTATATAGCGTGTTGTTTTAGTGTGTTATTTTTTGTACATAATTTTCTGTGTTCTGCTTGAGTGTGTCGTGTGCTTGTGTGAAGAATGTCAAGCACGGGAGGCAATACTCGAGATGACAATGTACCAAAGAGGCCATGCACTGAAAGAAAAAGGAATTCTTCTCAAAGGACAAACGCGGGAGATGGTTTGTTCTGAGCGCAAGTAATTTGAACAAGAGAAAAACAATGGGGGTCGAATCATTTCTGTAAACAAAGTTCTGGACAGGACTGCTGCTGCTTTCGGCGTGTCTAAGAACACTATTGTTACCATAGGGAAAGAAAAATATAATGTGGTAGAAATAAATAAATAAATAAATGCGAGGCTTCACAATTGGAAACCCCAGGAAAGAATAGGAATATCAGTAAACGCGTGACAAATTTAGATACTTTTCAGCAAGATGCTATTCTCGTCATATTTACTCTTATTATAGGACGAAAGATCATCCCACTGTTGGGAAACTGCGCGTTTCGATGAAAGATTCGGCATTTTTTCAAGGTGGGGAAACATCTTTAAGGACAGTCATAAAATCTCTGGGATTCTCATACAAAAAAAAAATAATGGATCCAAAATAAAGTATGGAGGCATATGGAGACGTGGAGGTAGAGCCCCACACATTCTTGACCTCGACCTAGGCCATCTTATGGAGGTGATGCGGTGATGTGGTTCACCAACCGCCTTTACCACAGGTTTGCCCCAGGTACTCACTTGGGCTGAGTCGACCCCGGAACCGCTCGGGATATTTGAAAAAGTTCCACAAACCACCGCGGGTCTCACGCGTGAAAGTCAGACGCCCCACCAACTGGACTTTGTGCACTTCAGTTGCGGTATAATTGAAAGACGGGCAGACTCTAACGGCGACTTCGGAAAGAAATGATTATTGAAAGTGTATATACAGAATGGATTGAAAAGGTAACCTGTAAACAATGCTCGTTTCATTAATTCGTTCATGTTGTAAGGGAGATGGAAATGAATAGAAAAAACAATAACACATTCATCATTGTTGTCATCATTGTTATTCCATTTTCCTCGAAAAACAATAACACTTTTCATCAGTGGGTGCGTTCCGAAAGTCTTAACGAAACGAACGCATTCAACGAAAATAACTGGGCTCGTGAATCTGGTGAAACCAGTTATTTTACGGACTTATGGGACACTCTAGGCGAAAGCGCAGGCGCAGCGTTTTGTTTAGAGAAAGTTTCCGCATGGCGTCAGCGGAAGGAATGTCCTTATGGCAAAAATAAACTCTATTATGGCCACTGTTACTCATTTTAATCACATTCTAAGAACGGTCAAGGCATACTTATCTTGTGCATGTTGCTTCATATCGCTATCTGTTAAAATTATAATACATTTTCCGAACTAGTGCAGTTTGAATCCATCAGCACGCGCTTTGTCTGCAAGGAGCAGACGATTTTCACGGAACAAACCAGCATCCTGGCCCGTGCGTTTGGTGAATCTCGTTCTTGCACGAAACGCACGGAATGCGACTTTTGGGACAGCATAATGAAACTCACGAAACGCACGGAAGCACTTATGGAACGGTCAGTTACCATAACTCGTTTAACGCGTTAAACTCGTGCGACTTTCGGAACGGGCCCATTGTTGTTCCTTTTCATAACACGTTTTCCTCGACACAGCGTCAGACGGCTGCAGTGCGTACTGTACCGCATGATATGGCAACACCGTGACGCGTGTTCCTTCAGCTCTCAATACCAAACTAATTTTGCGGCAGGTATAGTATTGTATCTGGGAAATACAAATAAAAGTAGTATGTACAATTTCATGGTAAAAAATATTGTTTATTTTAGCTCTTTCCTATTGACACTTGAACTAAATTTTGGCAAACCTGTTCGTTACACATATAAATGCTAAGAGTTTTACTTGCTTGTTCTTTTGCAACGTACACAAATGTGAGTGGATTTTAAGTGTAGTGTAATTGTTAATGTCAAATGATTATTAATGTCCTTTCAGTACCACCTCAGCACCAAGCCTGAGACGGGAACGGAAATAAACAGAGCTCCAGAACTTCCCATCATTATCATCACTGCCAATAGCAGGGATTCTGAGAAATACTGCCAGAAACAGGATCCTTATACATCTGATGCATGAGTGTGTGTGTGCGTGTGCATGTGTGTGTGTGTATGTTGTCCTTTAAATGCCTGCCCGGGCAACATGCAACCATTAGTGGTGAGAAGATTCAGAAATATGAAACAAAAAAAAACTGAAGGCAGTTGTGTGGTGTTGCTCTGCACTTGCATATAAGATGTTGTTCCCCTCTTTTTATATAATTATTATACAATGTTGTATTAGACTGGGATGTACAAATCATATTTGGTATCTTGGTCATTACTGCCATATTGATTATTTATTTTATAAATTAGACTGTGTGAAAGTTGGAGATTGCTCAGTGTATGTTGAGATGCTATGCAACATGTTTGAAATCTTGTGCTGATCTTTGTTAACTTTTTGTTACTCTGTCGCCTACAGAGAAATTAAGAGAGTTTACCTTTTCTCCCCATAATTCAAATGTATAGGAACTTCTTTTTTTAATGTGTAAAATAGCCGGTGAAAAGGACAGGGCTTGTAAAATGAGAAGTTTCATGTAAAGAAAGAGAAAAAATACTGTTTTTGATTTTTATTGAACTTTCAGGTACTGTGAATGTGTTATTGAAATATGTGATCTATTTTTGTGTCAAATTCTAAAATGCTTCTAGATAACAATTGTTTATATATATACATATAAAAGGAAGCAATGTGTTTGGCAATTGTGTAAAAGTAAGCTAGGATACATTGGCATGTGTAGTGAAGTTTCTTTTAAAATAAATTTTTAAATATACTTTGTATGGAAAGTATTATTTGGCACCAGATGTGATAGGAAATCAATTAAATTAAATTCAAGAGTGTGTATATTTATGAAGCAAGTTAGAAGAAATGTAGCATGTAAAATTATCAAGTGTTGGGCTGTAATATATGCCTGCAAAGTGGCTATTTTCCCTAACATGTAGTGTTTATATATATATTAAAAAATGGAAAAAAAATATTAAAATGCAGTTAATGAACTGCAAGTTCATTTTGTTATGTAACAAGATTGATGGCTAGATTTGTTGATTTTACCTCTTTGTAACTTTTAGTGATGTATATTCTTTGTGTTTTTTGTCTTGACCCTTTTGTGGATTTATAGTTTTTAGTGTGTTAAGATATGATGACAGTGATTTATTCCATGTGCACTAGCTGATTCATAAACTGTGATAAGAAAGGGATTTTTAGTTTGTTCACAGAGAAATCTGGGAAAATAGGGGGGCTGGGAGTTAACGTTGTGCTTGTGGAGCAGAAAATGTAGTTGGTGTACCACAAAACCAAATATCCAGTTTTTGCCATATACATATATATATATATTTTCACTCTTGTAGTATGTATTTATTGGGTTATTGGATGCTCAGTCTAGATCTGGTCTTGTGAAGAATTCTATTGTTTACTCACTGCCATTTTTTTTTTGTAAAAACTTCCCTTACCTAGTAAAAGCACCACTGCCACAAGCTTTGTGTTCAGCAGTTTTTGAAACCAGTTTCAGGGATGTAACATTGGATTTTTAACTGCATTGAGCCATTTGTTAGGTAAACTTTTTTTCTTTTTTTGTGTGCGTATGTCGTCAAGATGTGTTCTGAACTTGTAATGATTGAATGCAAGTGTGCATGTGTGTGTGTGAGGAAGCGACTTTTGTAAATATATTTTTGGTCTTTGTTTTGTTTTATTTTTGTTCTTGTAGTATGGCCAAACTTGCTATAAGTTGCCATTATAGTTTGGAACAAGTTTGTTGTTCCACATAATGTGTTCCACAGCATCTTCCTTCTGGGGTATATACCTCATTCATTTGCATACATTTGAAGCAGTGTGTGTTACGATCTCAGTACAGTATTTTTTATGGCTTAATACTTGCTTGAATTGGCTGATACTACAGGATTTTTTAACAATTTACATTGAAAAGACAAGATAATTAGAACACTAACATCCAAAAATTGTTATAGATTCAAATTGTGATGAACGTTTTAATCGAATACCAAAAGTGAGATAGATTCTTGACTAATACAGTACAAACAAAGAAAAAAGTAAAGATATGGTACTTAGTTCGACTTTGTACTGCATGTTTTGTAGTTTTTTGTGAAGTTTCACTATTCCTAGCCACACATATGTATCCATGTGTAAAGTGTAATAAATATGTAAATTGCTTAAGTAACTATTCTTTTTTATTATTATTATTTTTAAGTGCCTTATTGCATATCATATGTAAAGCTATAGGGAAGTTATGGTGGACTAATAGAACTACATAACAATACCTAAATGCAACATATGTCTGAAGCTAATAAAGTCACACGCTTCCGAGTTCTAACAATCCTATTGACTTTCAGTGGAATTGCTACAATGTATAAGTGTGTGTGACTGTACATGTATGTAATTTAATGTATTGAAACACCTGTAAAATGCTACTGTACCGACTTCCACTTGTACAAACAACGGCAAAGGTAATAGTAGACCCCACGGCAAAGTGGGTTAGAAATCCTGCGTGCTTCAGGACAGCTTTGATAAGGCACCTGAATTGTCTCTAGGTGAACCAGGAAGTGGGCGATCTTTAATCCTAAAGGCCATTCTGCAAAACAAAGCGGTTTGTGTGTGGATTTGCTGGGTATGATAAGTGGATATGTTCTTGTTTTCTGGTTTTTTGCATCGCTTTTCTGCCACTTTTGGGCAATCGCGACAATGAAGATGAGTGAACATACGTATGATAAACAGAACATCATTCAAAAATATCACCAATGACCAGGCTGGTATTCAAACCTGGGATCCCTGACGTAAAATCGTCTAGGTCAATTTGCACGTATAGAAACTTACAGGGTGGGAAATAACCTTTTGCTAGGGGTCCACAGTAAAAAGTAACAACAATTAAGAAATTATGGTAATACCAAATGTTTACTACGACAATTGTGGTTACAAAAACAAAATTAAAAGTTAGTATGTCCACAGTTTGCTTCTCACAGCACGAAGACGATCAGGGTAGGAGCTCCGAAGATTCGCAAACAGTCCGTACTCCGTTCCATGTCACGGAGGACTTGTTCCAGATGTGCAAGGAGTGTTGGCCGGGACTAGCGGTCCGGTCCACATTCCACTATCATCAAGGACTCAACTGCATCTTTCAGAATAGCCCCAAAGTGCTCCACTGCATTCAGGTCCGGTGATGCACCCGGCCATTCAGAACTGCTGAAGTAGTCAATGCTACTTCGCCGAAGAAGGTCTTGGTTTTAGCATTTGCCTTGAAGCAAGGTGGTTTGTCATGAACTAACTTTTAATTTTGTTTTTGTAACCACAATTGTCGTAGTAAACATTTGGTATTACCATAATTTCTTAATTGTTGTTACTTTTTCCTGCAGACCCCTAGCAAAAGGTTATTTCCCACCCTGTACACTTACACACCTCTTCCTTACATATGTATTTCGTTTTACCTGCTGCACTTCTCTTATGGTGAATACTAGCCCCTCATTTCAGGTTTATCCCATGTTTTGTAGTGATTGATAATCCTATTTAGCCTCGTGAATCTTATTTCGAAGAAAACCCTGTTAGAGGATTACGTGTGTAGTGTTATTCATAATATAGTCTGTTTTGGTCAGCATTTTTTAGTGTATTTAATGAAAATTGCATTTTCATTTCGTGTTGAGGCACATTTTTGTCACCCAGATTTTGCATTTAAAAAATGTAGGTCAAGTTTATGTCATTGTGAATTCGAGTCGATTAAAACATTTTGCGTTGTTGCGAGATTGTCTTATTAGGATAAAATTTGGACATAATGAATGTAAGTAGAGACAATGCAACTTGTATATCAAAATTGCTATGTCCAAATGATCTCCGAAAGTAGTATTTTGCACGTGCCGGCCACCCCGTGGCAGAGTGGTTAGCACATCACTCTACGATGCCAGGGGTCCTGGGTTCGAATCCTGGCCTGGGCATGAATGAATCAATTCCATCATATCATCACTCATTCATCCTCATCTTAGCAAATTAGCCAAAAGTGGCACAAGAAGCGAAGTAAAATAAAGCAATTCTATCAATCAATTCTAGTATAGGTCATGATTGTATCTGGTATATGAACGAGATGTGTTCCTCCTCTAACAATACATGGCTTGTACCCACCGAACGATGTGTGGATCAATGTCACTTATAAATTAATTGTCCGAAAGCAGGCATTAGGCATGAACAAAACAAAAAATACTCCTGAGGAATTACAAATGTTATAAGCCAGTTCATGGCCGTGAGTTATTGACTGTCTTCCCAAACCTATCAGCTTTAAATTCCGGGTTCCTACATGAAATATCCATTAAGATCTGGTCTGGCAATTTCTTTTTTAAGTGTCCCTTCATCAATTAAATCTGATTATTATCAATCTTTATAGTTGCGATTAATTAAAAAAGTGACATGAAAGCGAAGCAAAATAAGAACAAATAAAAATAATTGCAAAATGACTAGAATGTCAGAACTACATTTGAAAAATATAATTCGAACAGAAGATTCATCTTCAAACAAGCATTTGGGGAGAACTGTGTAGACCGACAGCATGCTCCCGAAAGTTGCCAATCCACGTGTAGCATGACCTTCGATACAGGAGTTGTGCTTTTCAGGAAAGTTTGCTCGACGCTCCTCAAGCGTCTTATCAAGAATGCCTCTGTGTTCGCAGTATTGCCAACATATTTTCAGTCAGGAAAACCTTTTTCCTCCTATTTAATTTGCCGTTGGCTGTACTCTCAGCTGATCTAGAAAGCTGTTTTTCCGGCCATGTGTTCTTCATGAATGTTCAGTTTCACGCTGTGTCCGAAATATGTACTTCTGCAGCAAATAATACATGTATAGTTTGAAGGGTCCAATAAGGCAAGCAAACAGCTTGCAAAACCAGAATGGCAAGGAAAGAGGTGTTTCGGCAACACCACAGAACAGTATGACAAAAGTACAAACTGTGCAGACCATTAAAGAAATTGGTTGTCCTGTAGCAAATTGTCAAGTCCAATAATTCCTTTGCTTGTTTGTTTTAAAGTGAAGTACATTTCTGTTCACAAAAAGTGGCACACTCGTTTCAGTTGAAGTCCAGCTTCGTGGCCGGAAGAACAGCCAAACTAAGTGTTCGGAAAGCAGCAGTGTTGCTTACTATCAATCAATTTAACCATATGCAGGGAATTTTGTGTCTCCCAGACTCAAAGAAAAGGCCTGATGGAAAGATTGCAGCGTAAATATTAACTGGATTTTCCACGTTTACAATCAAAGTAATGTAAATGTGAACTATTCCTGAAATTTATTTTGAAAAGAAACACTTTTTTTTATGTTCGTGACGAAGTAGTTATCACAATTCGTTAGAATGAGAGGGCCCCGGGTTCGAATTTGGCCTGAACTTGGGTGTTCATCATCATCGCGAGTAGCCAAAAATGGAAGAAAAGCAACACTAAATAACGAAAAGGAAAAAACAATAAGCGAGACAGAAATAGTGCCGTTGCAATCCCTGAAAATGAATGCAAAAAAAATCTTTTGGGAATAGTGTTATCCTAGTCCAGGAGAAGGCTTAAAGAATAAATAAACTCCTTCCCCATACACTTTGGCAAACAGAATCGCAAAGTTGGCACTGAATATGCGATGGGGAAAAAATAATAGAAATGCTAAAGGAAGAAGAGTTTGTCACAGCCAGGGGAGCACATGAGAGGAGGTACCCCCCCCACATGTCATCCAAGCTATTAAAAATAAGTCAATGGTTGTCCTCTCATTTAACTTTAACAGTAAATGGAATTTTTGTAAAATAAGAATTGTCGGGCTTTACTTGTTTTACACGTGCACGTTGGTTTTTTAATGGAGCACAAAAATAGAATTGTGAATCTCGTAAAATTCTTACCAAATGAATGAATGTCTCCGTAGATTCCAGAATAATGACACTTCATTTGAAATAAAGAGTTTAAAATAAAAACAAATTATGTGCCGTTGGTTAATGAGATTCGTCGTCACATAGCAGAATCCGCTATGTTGACGGAAACTAGAGAACTGTTATGATTTAGTGTTGCAAACCCTAACCTTCCACAAAAGCACGATTTCCCAAAGTCTTCATTAATTTTCATGCACAAGTTTCACTTGTATTTTGTCAGCAATGTGTACAGCATATGAACCCCATTTGATGAAGCGTATTGCTTTCAAATTAATGTAATTAGCAAGAAGCAACATAAAATTTTGAGCTGGACAGGAAAAGATGCAATCTTATGGATAATTTACTCGAATAGCTTGGTTTCTTCACCGTGGCTTGTGGCCATGTCGGTTAAAGGCTAGCTTTGTAAGCTAAAATCCTAGGTTGAAATCCCCGTGCCTCCAAAATATTTTTTCTTACCAAATGGGTGCTACATAATGTATTTTATTCTCATCACCCCAATTGCAGGCTGAAACTTTGTTATTGTTTGCGTGCCAATAAGAAAAAATGTATTGAAACTATTACTCGTTCAGAGAACGTGACTGTTACTCGAGACTTGAAATTGAGATTTTTTAGTTGCAGCTAAGCCTCAATATTTAAAACCTAAAATGAAACCAATGAAATGAAATGAGTAAGTTTTGAGGAACACTAGCAGATGTATTTTAAGATGTTCCGTCATTCACGTGTCACTCTCCTCATTTTATACATAGATAGATATTTACAAGTGACCCACTCGATGAATGCTTGCACCTTAAGAGTAATTTTCAGATGGGAAAGAAAGAAAGCCTGGTCCAAATTGTAAAGTCAAGATGTGTGTAGATTGTAGATGTTATTATCAGAAACAAACAGAATTAATCAGTAACTACAATGATTTATACCTAAACATAACTTATATGGCACTTAGAATAGAGCTGTAAAATATGTATTTTGTATGATTAGCTGTTTGAGTTATTTCGTAGTGCACAAGTAAGTGTTTGGATCAGCCCCCTCTTCTAAATCTGTAATTTTGTAAACTTCAAGGAATATCATTTGATCCGGTTGCAGGAGTTATTACTAAGAATAAAAGAAAACTACTTTTAACTAAAATTATCAACCAAAATTGCTTTCTAGTAGTGTTTGTTTAAAAATAAATAAAGCACTATTTTCGGTGACTATATAATTCATAAACATGATGGAAAGTTTGCCTGTCTCTTTTTTTTCATCTAGGAATGTGGATTATTTTATTTTTATGTTGTTGGAAAATGATTAATTTAATTTATTCTTGTTTGGAGAGTTAATTTTATAGTTCTCCAGCTTAATACTGACCTAAATTAGAAATTGATAAATTTTGTGACATAAGAGAGAGACTTTCGTATGTTGTGTTGTAAATTAGTCCCCCTTGTAATAAAGTGGCTCTGGGTTCGATAGCAGGTGGCAGGCACAGTGGTTCAGTTCTCACTTGCAACTGTGAGTCCCATCCCGAGTATACTTGAAGTGTGAGTGTGACGTATCCACAGACTTTTGACATGTTTCGAAAAAATCACTTTGCAACGTGCAAAGTATGTATAATTTTTCCTTCTCTATGTAACCTCTAAAAGTGTACAAATATAGGTTTCCCGTTAGAACCATATGTTTTTACATCTGAATTTTTGCTATTGAATTGAACGTTGGCAGTTTTCGAAATTACATGTTATACATCGATGGCAAAAATAAACCGAAATATCAAAATCTACTTTCGAATCTTGCTACGCTTCACTGTTTACCGTGTGAATAAAGAGAAGAAAAAAATTCTGATCCTGACAGGGTTCGAACTCGCGACCCTTGCAGTTTGTTAATTTATACCAAAGCAAAATGAATTGATTCTGCTTCTCGGTCGCAGAGAAGAAGTGGCTGGATTGACAGGTTCACGTGACTAAGTCACTGGTGCTTAACCTTACTCGAACATAATGAATACCTGACCTTGACAGTCTAAAGCAGCTCCCGCAAAAGCCAACAGACGAGGAAGCTTTTTTTCAGATAGTTCATCACAAGGAAACAAACATTCCATGGAATGTAACGTCGAATTTACTTAAAACCAATTCCAACGATAAGTTACCCCAGACGTTACCTGCGTAATATAATGTGAATGGAAACTACATATTTGTCCCTTTCATCTCTCTATACTGCAATGGTTGTATTGCTATTAATATTAGATTCCAATCCGGATTCAGCTGTTTTGCTCAAATTGCACCTCGAAAGCAGAAGTAGAATATAAGAAGAAGAATTCAACCAACTAATTATGCAAAATACATATTTTACAGCTCTATTCTAAGTGCCATATGAATGATGTTTAGATAAATAATTGTAGTTACTGATTAATTCTGTTTGTTTCTGATAATGGCATCTACAATCTGCGCATGTCTTGACATTACAATTTGGACCAGGCTTTCTTTCTTTCCCATCTGAAAATTACTCTTAAGGTGCGAGCATTCATCGAGTGGGTCACTTGTAAATATCTATGTATAAAACTAGGAGAGAGACATCTTAAAATACATCTGCTGATGTTCTTCACAACTTACTCACTTAATTATAGTGGTTTTCTTTTTCAGAATATTAACGGTGTGTTTTTATCACACAACAATTTTCAATTTTAGCACTTGTTTTAAATATCGAGGCTTAGCAGCAACTAAAAAATCTCAATTTCAAGTAGTCTCGAGTAACAGTCACGTTCTCTGAACGAGTAATAGTTTCAATACATTTTTTTTGGCACGCAAACAATAACAAAGTTTCAGGCTGCAATTGGTGTGACGTGAATAAAATACATTATGTAGCACCCATTTGGTAAGAAAAAATATTTTGGAGAAATGGGGATTTGAACCTAGGATTTCAGTTTGCAAAGCTGGCCTTTAACCGACTTGTTTGTCCACTTTTGCATGGAATGTCACTTATGCACGTCCATTGATAACAGGGCTACCCTCACATTTACAACTGTAAAGGAGGAAATTATGCTCTTAAAATAAATTTGGCATCACCTGGGCCCAGAACACAATTGAACCTATCTGGTTCGCTGACTGGTTATAATGGGTGTCACAGTTTTACAGAGTTTTTCAGGTAAAAAAAAATGTTACAAAACACATGGCAATGGTCAATCACCAGTTGTGAACTTTGAAGAATTCATAAACGCTTGGACCAGAGATTACCAAAATCCTCTAGCCATGGAGCAGATTCCCAAATTTGCAAATACATGGTGAACTACCAATAGTGGATTGTTTCCAAGAAGGACTCCTGTGTAGCCAAATGGTTAGCACTCTCACCTTTGTGCAAGCAGTTCTGGGTTTGAATCCTCTTGGGAGCCCCCAAAAATTGTGGTGTCAACCCAGCATCGTGAAGCCAATTGGGGAGCTACTTGAAAAGAAGTACTTGTGGGATGTGACCCAGAAAATACATGGGTTGTAAATTTAATAGCGGCAACACTGTTGTGTGTATATATATCATGAAACCGAACCGGTGCTTCTCACTTATACCACATGTTAGTTTGATACCTAAGCTATAAGCTACCTCCCAGTAAATGGACTCTTCCTTCCAAACACTAATTTCATGTGCAGTGACTAGAGGAATAGAATATCGGAGTTTGCGGTCTAAAGTTGTGTAGTCTGAGCCCCACTAATGTGAAAGTTTTTGTAATTCTCACCATACCCCCAGGACAGACTGTCGATGGGCAGTACTGTCAGGTTGGAACACGACCTGCGTTGCAAAAGAAGAGTGGACATCTGCTGAATCCTACCATCATTTTGTAGGACACTGCTTGGGCACATGTAGTGCAACCTGTGGCTGATTTGTTAGCTTGATGGGGCTTGCAGATGCTCGACCAGCCCCTCTGACTGATTTGATCCCTAAGATGAAGCTTCCGAACTGTTCCAGAGATTCTTCAGGCAATAGACCACTCCATTCAAACCATCAACAGAACAGGCACTGCTACAAAAATACTACAACTTACGCATCATTGGCAACGATTGTACATAATGCTGGTGACTACATCAATGGTCTATGAAAGTTTCACAGAGGTGTGTCTATTTCCACGTAGTAATGAAGGGACTCGATGTGCAACAAAAAGCAGCTTAGGTAGGCCTTGGCCCTCGAAGGGCTGTCACACTATGGAGTTTAGTTGTTTCCAAGTTTTGTCTAATAAACAGTGAGAACGGAAGACGAACAATTAAGTTTTCAAACTACAGTAACATTGAGAACATCAGTGATTTGGCATCTTTCACAAAAGGAGTGATTAGTTTCTAGTCTATTCTTGTGGTTCGGGGTTGCTGAAATCTTGAGTGTCATGAGAACAGCATGCAGTTTCTGCAGGCCAAAGGATTGGCCACAGAGGAATTGCATAAAGAAATTGGTACCACATATAGTGATAAGTGTCTTGACTTTAAAATGCTGCATATGATTGGATCCAGCACTTCAACAATTGACGAACGAGTATTTTCAACCCATGGAGCAGCATCTGGAGGAGATGATCCATACCAAACAGTGTGTGCCAATAGATAAGGCCTGCATCATCATGGTTAAATGGGCTTCCCTGAAGCATATCATGCAATGCAAGAGGGCTTCATCAATGCATTTTCAACCAGAATCGAAGCATGCCTCCTCAGCAGGCACTAAAATGTTTAAGGTTATCCCATCAGCATGAAAGGTTCTGCTAACTGTGTTTTAGGACTTCCAGGGTGCAGACTTATGCCTCATGGTGATACTGTCAACACCACTTCATATCATGCTACCTTGCAGAAAAAACAGCAATCCGCAAACCTATCTCTTTCTTCTGAGCAAAGGTGTATCATTCTCCTCTATGACCACACTGCCTGTGCATGGCCGGTCAAATGCAAGAACTGTTAAACACTTTTTCTTTGGAACGCTCGGAACATCCACCTTAGAACCTAGTGATTTCCATATCTTTGGGCTCCTCAAAAATGTTGTTTTCAACCAGATCATGTGTTGGCTGCACGAGCAGCCTCAGCCGGAAACCTTTTCTGCCAACCTTCAGACTGATCAAATGATGAGGCAAGCTTCTGAATGTGCAAGGATGTGCACGAAGGTTCAATTTCTAATAAGGATGAACTAACATGAAATTTTTGCCAATATCGATAAAACCAATATTTTATTATACTGATCAGATATAAAATTGTAAATGTTTCTTGAACATGAACAATTCGTTAATTAATTAATTAACCAGATGACTGCAATGGCTTTTGTCTTTAAAAAGGCAACTGTATTTAGTTTACAAAATCATGCCATATAAAGTATACATTTATCCAAACAGCAGAACTTTGCACTAAATTACATACTATTTATTAATATATCTTACCAGTAAAATTATTACTTTCACTTTATATATTTGAAAATAGATTGTCACATGTTTAGAATGATGTCTTGGTACAACTAATATGTAGTTTATGTTCATGAACAAAATTTACAGAGGATCAACATTTTAATTTCCAGAATTTAAGGATGTTCTACTCAGTAGACAAGTGTTGGCAAAGATAAGCCCTTTTTGAAATTCCCTCTCCCTTCGAAAAATTGCTATGATATTCCAAAATTTGAACAATTACATATGCTTAGCATTTCTTCTAGAACATTCTCAAGAATCTTCATGTGATTTGCTTGTGCTGTTATCTAGATATTGACAGTAGTCTTTGGAAAGAAGAGGAAATTTTGAAAACTGCTTCACTAGCATCATCCAAAGGTCCAGCTTCAAAATGAAACTAAGAGAAAGGAAGCTACAGAGAAATTGCATGTTGAGAAAAAATTTATATTGTACAGTGTTTACAAAAAATGCTATCTGCTTAACCGGAGAAAAAGAGCATGCTTACATTCTTTGGAATCTGCTGGAAAATACTTATCGTAGAAGTCCTGCACAAACTCCTCTACTTTGAAACCAAACTTTTGGTACAAAATCAGAGCTGGATTGGTGGCTGAGACATGCAACGTCACATCTTTTCCCATACAAGTCTGAAAATAAAATTACAAAAATTCTACAAATGTTTCTTCTATTACATCACAACAAAAGTACTGTGCCATCGGAGAAGGAGGGCATAATGCACGAAGCCCAGATGGTGGACAGATCAAGCAGATTTGGCCTTATAGAAATGTTCATGTGCAGTTTATTAAGAATATAGGATGCTGATGCTTCCAATTGACTAACTTAATTCATTTTTCCTGACTTCAAGGATTGTTTTGACATATCGTATTTACTCGTGTGTAATGCACACTTTTCTCCAAAATTGTTGCCCCCAAAATCTGTGGTGCATATTATGCACGGAATAATTTGGACAAGCCCACATGAAACCACACGTTTTCACTATGTCACTGAATATATAAACAGGTGCAAATACACATTATACGAGATATAATTGCATGTCGCTTTTCCTCTTCAAAAACCAGGGTGCACATTATACATGCGTAAATACAGTATTTAAAATATCCAAAATTACTAAAATCACATTCCATATAAAGTACTACATAAAAATAGTTTTCAAATATTTCCATCAAAAATAGTTAATATGCAGTGTTTGTTTAATTATGGAATGAAATTAAAACATTGTTTTTCATGAAACAACATAATTTCACTACAGCATCAAAATTCAATGAATGAAAACAAAATAAAATTATGATAGAGAATGTCATTGGATACCATAAAAAATTGTCACTTTGATAGGTAAAATAATAGTTTCATTCATGTTGAGGGGAATAAACAATGCTGTTGATAATCTTAGATGTAAACGAGTTACTAAGGATATATCCGCGAAAGTTACTTGTAAATGTTCTATTAATTTCGGTGGCCTCTGCCACCATCCACTTGGGAGCATCGAGCGAAGGCCACCGAAATTAATAGAACATTTACAAGTAAGTTTCGCGGATATATCTTTAGTAACTCATTTACGTCTAATAATAGTTTCATGTTGAACACACACAGTTTTGTATTCTCCCATAATTTTTTATTTTAATGCTCAACTTGTTCTGCTCATTGCTCTTAATACAAAATATATAAATTAATTAATAACAATAATGATTATTGTGAATATATAGGATGCCAGTACTTCAGACTAAGGAACAAAAATATGATTTTCTTCAGTCCTCTGAAAAAGTTTGGTTATAGGCCCTGTGTATACAGTGGAACCCACATTTCATATTTCCGGATTTTACATTTTCCCATATACATTCAGTTCTGATGATCCCAACATAGCAAAATGTTCTAAAGATTTTCCTTGATTTTATACATTCCCATATTTTAATTTTTTCCAGCTTGGTCCCCTGAAAAACATAAAATGGAGGTTCCACTGTATTGTGTGTTTTAAGGACAGCCCTGAGTATCAGTTTATTTAAGTGACTCACCTCTATACAGGACCTGCATATGTTATTTTCATTAACATTACTGGCTGTGAAAGCATAACATTTCTCACCTGTATCAGATGATACAACATGAAGCTTCCTATTCCAGCTCGCCTCCATTCAGGTCTTATGAAGAAAAATGATATGTATGTTTCATTGTAGCTTACATCAGGTACCAGAAATGCAAACCCAATGATTAGCCTCTTGTACAAAACCACACAACTGAAATCAGGATACTGGAGGCACTCTGACACTGATAAAGAAGAAAAAACTACATAAACAAAAGTCTACTTTGCAGGTTACATACACTATAAACATTATTCAATTTATGACAAGATACAAGGGGAAGTTAGTAAATAGGTGATGCAATATTCTGTTAGCAGTTGCTAGATAGCAGATGCACGCATGAGCAGCTTAGTTTAAAAATCGCGACCGTGCTCGAGGAGTGTATGTGGAGATGGCATGGGTGAAGGAGATGATTTGAGCTGATAGGCAAGTGACGATAGACAGATTAGCAACTGCAATAGGTTGTTCTCGTGTTTAGTCTACAGTATAATGCACGATCACTTGAATTTCCAAAAAGTGTGTGCACGGTGGTGGCAAATGTTTAGCGGATGATGGTGCGACTGTGGCGGAGACAGCAGCCCAAAGACTTTTATGCAGCAGGTGTTGGGGTACTCACCAAGCGATGGGATAAGTGTATCATGTTTGAAAAAATTAAAAATGGTTCTCAGGACAGTATCTCACTTAGTATTGTTTTTAATAAACGTTTGTAACCTACTTACTGACTTACCCTCGTATTTGAACATACAGAGTCTGTCCAAAAAACATTGGGACTGATTATTTCTAGCCAAGGGGAAGGGGTGAAGGGTGGTCTCCATGGGCAGGGACTTTGGTGGAGGATGTCAAGTATACGACGTGACCTGGCTCATTTGCTTCTTTGTCTTTGCAGTGTGTGGATCACACCCAGAGTAGGCAGTTGTATTGTGGTGTCGTCCGGAATCAAGATGCAGTGCACCATTGAACAATCGAGGACGAGCTACGCATAAGGGAGTTTCTGGCGAAGGACAATGTGCTAACGCTGCCTCAGCCCCCCTACAGTCCAGACCTGGCCCTGCCAGACTTCTTTCTCTTCCCTCGGCTGAAATGGAGCCTTAAAGGACATCATTATGGGACGGTGGAAAGAGTGCAAGCAGCTTCGATGCAGTGCCTGAAAGAGATTCCGGTTGCAGACTTCCAGGGGGTGTATGAAGCATGGCAGGAGCACTGGCAATGTTGTATTGATGCAGAAGGATATTTTTTGAAGAAGTTTAACCCATTGTACATATATCTGCAATAATGTTTTTATCCTGAATGTAGTGTAGAATCTTTACCTTCAAGAGTTATGCATGGCAGGTTCAAAGTACAGTTGCCCCTACATAACTGACTGATTCAACACTCATCTCCTTCACAGTCTATGCCATAAACAATGACTGATACAAATTATTTCACCATTAAACAATGTATTGTTGCATGTTGTTGGGTTTATTAAAGGACAAGACTGAGTTCTATGCTCGAAGTCCACTTTATGCACAGACTGGACTGGACGTACAGTTTAAAGTGAGGTCCGAACCACTGTGTGTCTCAACTGTGTATTGATCCTGGGTCCTCTTGATTACAAAGCAAACATGTTACCGCTACAACATCCGGGGGCCCCTACGAAAGAGCAAGAACATGACAGACAATGAATGCAATGCAGACTTTCAGCAATGCTTACCCAAAAAAGAACACTTCTGCGATGGAATCACAAAATCTTTACCACAGAGAATAAGAGAATAAACCAAGAAGTGACAAGCCTTCAACCAGAGGGAAACAATGGAGACAAGTGGCAGATCAGTCTTGGCAACACTGCCACTTTTATACATTGTTATTCTTTTTTTCTCCAAGAAGTGTCAGCCTATTTTCAAAAAAACTTTGCATGGTTGTAGAAATGTACCACTCCTCTACACTACATTTTTAATTTACATTGATCCATTGTGGTGGCTACAGGAGCATGCCGAATACCAATTTCTTCCATAAATTTTGATCTTCTTCTTTTTCCTTTAACTGTCACTATTGAGAGGTACAATACATACATTTCACCTCCACTAAAAGCCCTGTCATTTTCCCCAAAAAAATCTCTCTATGACAATTAGTTCCAGATTTTTTTTCTTTCTGCAGCAAGTTTCAAAAGTGCATGCTTGAAAAGATCCCATCTGGAGAGGTTTTACTTGCATCCGAGGCTCCATCCGGTAGAGGGTAATATGTTACAAAAATTGTAAGCTGTAAGTCTAATTTAATATAAAATAAATTACAGAATAATAGTCCATATATTTGTTACATTTATATAGAGGTGGCAGGACTTTCTTTGTACACTCATGCATAACTAAACATACAGAGAGATAAGATCATTTTGACTTTTATAATACTTGATACTTACGGTCAACTCCTGGCCAGAAGAATTCTGAACACAAACTGTTAATAATAGGAATGTGCTGTGGACGTACATAACTATAGTCTATCGGAGCCAACTTTGGAAGCTTGAAGTTGGGGTCATTTTTGTGTGTTTTGGTTATAAGTTCTTGCATCACTTTCAGCCACAATGGAGTCGTTTCATAATCCCTCCGAATGAAAGGTTTCAAAATTCTGAAATAAATAAAAATATATATAAACATAGCACTCTTTATTTATTTATGGTAGCTTTCATGCCAAATCAAAAAGTAATAATTGATTGAGTTGGTGTTTAAGGTCCACTTCATGCACAGTAAGGCTTCTTGGGACTGGACCTATAGTTTCAAGTGGGCTCCGAACCACTATGTGCCTACAAGTAATAAGAGACATGCAATATCTAACAAGCAACACATGTCTCTTGCAGTGGCGGCTGGCCAAGTGCAACAAGTGCAGATGTTTTCACCTAATTTTCAAATTAATATTGACATTTTTCATTTGCTTGTTAAATTAAACTATTTCCCAGCAGAACGCACACGATAATACTCAAATAATACGCTGCTCGGCGCTACGCACGTGAAGAGTTCGTCCCAACCCAAGAGCAAACACCGCCAGGTTGTGGAAAACTTAGCCGGTTGTCATGGCAACGGTGACGTCACCTAGCGTTGGCCTTGAACGGGTGTCGCCTTCTAGATGAAGCAGTTCTCTCGTCAGAGAAAACATTGCATCCAGTGGTTGTGGCAAAATCTTTGCGTTCTCGCGAGATCTTGTTCCGCGTGTGTGTTTCACGTTTCCTATCGTGTGTTGTGTTCATGTGTTGAGCTGTGGTTTCTACAATGAACCCAGTAAATGACTTAGTGTGTAATTTGTTGCAGACACCATTTTCCAGATGGACGGATGAAGACAAAAAAGACGTTTTAAATTGGGGGGGGGGGGGGGCACTGGCACTTACTATTTGTTTTTCATTGCCTATAAATATACTTCTTCACCTGTTATTTTAGGCACGAGCCGCTACTGGTCTCTTGTTGCTTGCATACCAATCGAACTGGGCAGTTTTTCAATAGCATACACCTTGTCATCTCAGTCTGTGTGCAGGGACGGGGATGGGGGGGCAAGATAGTATTTCCCCCCCCCCCCCCCCCCGGGTCGCGTGCTAAAAATGAGACTATATTTTTTTTCCCACGTATGTTTCATTTTGAACAAAATTTGAAAAATATTTTTGAACTAGTTAAATAAAGGTGGACTCAGCTTTCACTACCAACACGAAGTACGTGCAGATAAGAATTGCATCCACGTCTCTGCAAATCAAGTGTAACGTGGAATTATCCCCTTAGGAATTCACCGCTTCGGTTTCCAGTTTTCTGTTGAATCTACCAGGTTCTGTACGTACAGGTGCGGTCGGTGTAAAACAATAAACCCAGCATACCCCGATGGGAAGGGGCAGAGAGCAGCTTAATTTTAAATCTATTCTTTTTCAGCTACAACTAGATTATATGGATGCAAGGACTCTGAACCGGAGGGGGGGGGGGGGTGGCAGGTGAAGCTTGATGCATCTGGGTAAAAAGTTGGAGGAGGGAAAAATTCGAGACAACACGATGGTCTAGTGGATGGACTGCCACACGGAGACCCGGGTTCGATTTCCAGGGTGGGTGATCTAAGGTCGGAATTTTTCCAGCCTTGTCCCCACATAAAGCGGCTCCAGGGCTCATAGAGCCTAAAATCAATGGGTACCTGGGGGCAACATGGGGAGGTATCCAGAGCATGGTGCTGATCACATCACCTCCAAATTATCCGAGATCGAGAATGTGTGGGCCTTACCCTCACATCCCCTAAATGTGCCTTCATGGCATGGTGCTATATGTACCTCTTTCTAAGGTCTAAAACTAAGCCATCAGCCCTGAACATGACGTTTAAAATAAATAGTAAACTTTTAATAAATCTAAATGGCCAAGAAACAAAAGTTCCTCCCTTGGTTCTTCCTCCTCTACCCACAAGTGCTATTAGTATTGCCTGATGTGAATAAATCACAGAGGAGGGGCAAGATTGTATTTTTGCTTCCCGAATATTTTTGGAAAAAAATTTGCACTAGATTTGCGAAGGTGCACTCAAGTTTCAAATATCCTGTAGGAATTCGCTGCTTCTGTTTCCTGTTTTGCTTTGAAGCCTGCCAGATTTTGTATCTACAAGTGCACTTGCATATAACAATAGACCGGGGAGGGGCACAGATGACAGCTTAACTTTAAATCTTCCGGTGCACTTTCCGAACACGAGCTTTCTTTAATGACTCCTTGCTGTCAAAAAGGTCATCGGCCATGAGAAAAGGTGCACTTTGTAAGTTGTTGGAAATTTGTCTACGCTAATCTCCCCTTCCCTTTCCAAATGTCCAAATGTAGACTTGGTCAGACGACATAGTTATTGTTTTCAGTAGTATAACCGCAGAAGGTGTGTTTCGGCATTTTCCTTGGAAATTTTAGTGATGAGTTTGGATTTTCTTTCGCACCAAGCGATACAACTGTGCATATATACATGTAAATCATTTGCAGAAAGTACACCGACTGCAAGGTCACGTCGGAAGATCACCGCGCTCAGTCGCCTGATGTAGAATCAAAAACTGGTAAGTTTTACTTCTCTCCTTAAGTTTGTTTTACTAATTTATATTTTCTGTCATCAGTTTTCTGCTCTTACGGCTTTAACGCTGCAAACTGTGGAGTGAATGAACCACCTCGACTCGTGGGAAGGGAGGAACTTTTATTTCTTGGCCATTTACATTTTTAAAAGTTTACTGCTGTTTTAAACATCATGTTGAGGACTGATGGATTAGTTTTAGAGCTCAGAGAGAAGTAACACTATTTATTCTTATTCTCAAGGGTGATTTATTTTTACGTTGGGAAGAGTAATTGTTTAGTTTTAGGTGGCAAGGTCGAGGCATGATCTATATTTTATACCTCTTAGTGAGGGGGGAAGGGGGCGATTACCCCTTGCACCTTCAGTCTTAGGTTCTTCTCTCAAATCTGAAACATCTGAGAAGGGCCACTAATCTGAAAAGACATGTAAAGTTCAGACTGATTTCATTCAAAAGTCTGATATTTGAAAATATCAGTAAAAGGTGAAAGAATCGTTTTTGTACACCATTTTAGAAACAGAAATGTTTTATATGATAAAAAAAAGGTAAAGTGCTCCCCTGTGCATAGCACCATGCCATGAAGGCGTATAGGGGGTGTGGGGTAACCCACACTTTCTTGATCCGGTCGTGAATGGGGGTGATGTGATCAGCATCACGCCCCTGACTGCCTTTACCCCCCAGGGTTTCCCCCAGGTACCCATGTTATTCCACGCTGGGTGGGCGCCGGGGCCGCTTCCATCGTTAGAAAAGTTCCCGGATTTGAACCGGCCGGAGATCGAACCCGGGAATTTTTTATATGATAAAATATGAAAAATATAGTGCCTCAATCTCATCGACTTCCTTCGCGATTAGCCAAAAATGGCAAAAAGTGAAGTAAAAAACTAAATCTATCATTAAATTATTTCTTATTAACTCTTTCATTAACGTAATTCTTATTTAGTATGCAACATTTGTGTTACAATTATACTACGATTTATAAAATGATGAAATGATAAATGAGAACACGGGCAACTTTCTTTGCAACACATTGATCAGAAAGTTTCAGAAACATGGATTTTCTCAATACGTTTGCACATGTACTTTGTCCCCTTTTAAAAGTAAGGTGTTTAAACGTGTTACTAATTATTAAAGGAATGCCTCAATACCAACATGTTTTACTGCATGCGAAGATCTAGTACCAGGCAGGAATGGAAATTTGTGGTGATTTACGTAAGACCTAATACGTTACTCTTCTTGTATTAAGTGCCGTTTAATGGAATTATAAGTAATAAAATAGTCCATAGTAGAGGCCTCTGGTCCTCCTCTTACCTCTTATGAGGCTTCGCCACTTCAATAACCATATATTTATTATTTATGTAATAAATATATAAATATAACAATACAATATAATAAGTTCTTTAATTATAATTAATATATATATACATATATAGGATAAAAGGAAGGAGGGCCACAAGGGCTAAATAAAAAGTGAAAGAGGAGTGTGGAAACACTCACCAGATGTAGAAAAACTTCAAATTTTCGTGACGATTGGTCACATCGTCGGGAGTAGAAAGAAGGTTCATGTAGTGAGCGACATCAACAATGTGATAGAGTGGCCTGCAGGGTTGCCAGATCCAGAAAGAAAACGTAGACACTTTCACACATGAAAAAATCATGTTTTTCCCTCGCTAGGCTGTTGAAAACTGTGAGTGGTGAAAGGTGTAGGGGAAGGTGAAGGGTGTTGCTGAAGGTGAGGGGTGGTTGTGGGGGGACATTACTGGGTGGCCTTGTTCAGGCCTGGGGGTGTGGTTGCACTCATGGATGATATGTAGACCCTCTCCCATCTTCTTTCCCATATATATGTATATATATGGGGAACTTCCGGTTCAGTCTTTTTTCTTGCACCGAAGATGCAGCGTTAGACTGCGAAAATTATAATTTTTCCAGTGTCTGGTGAGTATTTCCTTTCTCCTTCTTTGATTTATATATATATATATGGGGGAAGATGTAAAAACTAGTTGATGGTTGATGGATTTGAAAAACCTGCCCCCACCCACTCCAAAATAAGTTCCAATGTCCCTGTATGTGTGTCGTGCATGTGCGGTGAATACTTTTTTACAGACTAGAGAACAGTGTTCTCTCTCGCTTTGGTCTGAAGTCTGCTTCTGTTAGCAGTTTATTACATCTAATAAGTAGGGACATGCATACTTTGTTTTTGACGAAAACATAACATGTGAAATAACACATTGTCATGTTAATTTTTTATGTTTTTGAAAGGTGTGAGGTGCATTCTGCTACCATGTTTTGTCATGAAATGATGCAAAATGAACTGCAAAATGCAAATCTAAACATGAAATTTAGGGTTTACTTACAGACGCTACACCTTGTGAGGTCTGAATTATCCTGCGATTAATAATGGAAAATTGATTAATTCTGCTGTAAATATTTGAGAAGCAAAAATGGACTCCTTTACACAGCATTAAACTTAATACTCTGACAACTATATAAACTGTGCAACTAGAAGTGAAATGCTAATTTTAAGTAGTAAGTATAGTTTTAAAATCAAATTTAGGTTTGTATTCTGTAAACTTGCAATACTACTGCTCTTAAACATTGTTGCATGGTTGTAGGAGTGTACCACTGTTACATACTACAAATTTTTATTCACTTCAGTCTATTGTGGTGGCCACAGGAACATTTTTTTTTAAAAAAAAATTCAATTTTCTTCTTATACTTCTTCCTTTAACACTAATTATTAGGAGGCACTATGTACAAATTTTATCTCCGCTAAACACACTTTCTTTCTCAAGAAAAACAAAAATTATTTCATATCTCTACTACAATTAGTTTACGAGCTACAATTCTTTTGTTTTGATTTGATTTGAGTTGGTGTTTTAAGTCCACTTTATGCACAGTAAGGCTAATCGGGACTGGACCTACAGTTTAAAGTGGGATCCGAACCACTTGTGCCTCCACCAGGTATCGAACCCGGGACCCCTTTACAAGGCAATGATGCTACCACTGCGCCATGGGAGAGGCCCTACAATTCTTTTGTGTATATTGTGACCAGAGCACTGCAAAGTCGGGCTTTTGCCTACATGCTTCTTGCCCCGTGAGAACAGGTATACGTGCTTGCCGGCCCACGGCAACGAGTCGACTTGCATCTTTACCCAGGTTCCTCATCTTCAAGGTGCTCTGTGCTTACAAGGTAACTGGGCATTTAACAAGACCCGGGTGCCTGCAAAACCTGCTGGAAGGAAACAGCCCTCCGGCAGTACGTTGCTCCAGGCGTTTCTTCACCACGTGGACAGCTGTGGCCAGTGTTGCCTACTTACGTAGCTCCTAATTCCTACGAAGTTCTAGGAGGAGCTCTCTCCTCCAAGGAGAATTTATATACTTAGCGATTTCAGTTCAGTGTAAGCAGTTTTTATCTTATTGCCAGGAAATGCACGCAATATTACAGCTTCATTTATTTAAATGGATGATCGGGCAAACAAAAAACTCCTCATCGAAAACTAATTGTTTTTCATTGCATGGTGTCTTAACCAGGCACGCAATGGCACAACCATAGGGAGGCAGAGGGCATTGCTCATTTACCTTGGATGAAAATGAAGTCTAGCAGGGTTGGGCAGGGGGGGCAAACATTAAAGTACAAGAAAAACCAGGCTAAAGGATACTCAAGATGGAATTAGTTTTCATATTTTTCTTGTATTTTCCTTCCAGTCGGTAAAGGGCACCTGCAGAGGGGAACGGAGGGGCAATTGCAACCCCTTGATTTTAAATTTTATGTAAGTAGAAATATATTATACAGTCTCATCAAGTTCAATGCTGTAGCTAGGGGGTAGCGGGAGTCAGCCCTGGGAGCCGAACAATCTAAATGAAAAACGTTTTAAAACAGAGAATACCATGGCGGCACAATGCCAACATTGCTATCAATGTTGGTTTGTTATGACATTGATTATGTAATGTATTTAAATATGCATTAAAGAAACTTTGAATACGTACACAATTTAGTGTTAACATGTTGCACATGTATTTTCTGTCGCTCCATGTTGCATATGTGAAAAGAAAATATTGTACATGAAAATTTTACATGCCCTATGTAAAATTCCATTTGGAATGCATTTATCATGTACTTTCTTTCTTTCAAAAACAGTTTGGGTGCTTGTTTTCCATTATTAGCTAATGTGAAATTAACATGTTGAAAAAATATTTCAAATCCTTTGTTTCAACACAAATGTGTTATAACCAACTTCTACCCACCCTCTTTTTGCATGACTTATGAGAATAATAATGCCTTTGATGTTACTTTATTACTATTATTGTTATTGTTGTTGGCATGTTTATCCAGGTACTTGACCCAACAAAAGAAAACTCGTGGTTGCACCTCTGCAGGCCCGTATCCAGAATTGATTGGCAGGGTGGGGGCGCTCATGGGTTATCAGGGAGGGCTTTATAAACCAAGTCCATTTTCAAAGGTTTAATAGTATTTTATGAAAGTAAATTATACGTGTGTGTCGTGTGTATAATCATTAAGTTAATATAGGACACAGAAAATGTAGAAATATTGTTCAAATACTTATAATATATTTTCAATATCTTCCCATTCATAGCTGAAGCCGAGAGAAAATATTCTAATTACTACCTGCTACTTTGACTTCGGCTCGTAAATCAAATGAAATAATTGTACACCTATCTGTTCTTTGTATTCTGTGAATTTAACCTTTATCAAGTTTTGAGCAAAATAATATCTGCAGTCAACATTTTCACTCGTCACTGCAAACAAATTATACAAAGTAGTTTATCAAACTTCAGAAAGGGGGGGAGGGGGAGGGGCATAATGACAGTGCCCCTGGACCCTGCCTAGCTATGGTTCTGGTGTTCGCAGTAGAACAGTGTGTTGCTCTACTCGCGACCGCGGTGTCGAACGTGACATGTTCCAGTAGTGTCCTGGATTATTGGTTGTTTATGACATATTCTTATGAAGCCTATACCATGGAAAACCTATTTCAATGTATGTGGGGGCAAAAGTAGACACATTCTTAAATCTTATTTCATTAGCGATGTGGCTTACGAATCTTTGAGTTCCCTTTCTAACAGTTGGGCTGAAAAGTTCGTAGGCTAACATAGTAAAAAATATTTTTTTGACAAAATTCGATTTTATTATTCAATATAGTTGCCTTCGAGGGCGATACAACGATTATAGCGGTCATACAATTTTTCGATGCCATTTTTATAGTACGATTTCTCTTTAGCCTCAAAATAGGCCTCAGTTTCGGCGATTACCTCTTCATCAGTGCTAAATTTCTTTCCAGCGAGCATTCTTTTAAGGTCTGCAAACAGGAAAAAATCACTGGGGGCCAGATCTGGAGAATATGGTGGATGGGGAAGCAATTCGTAGTCTAATTCATATAATTTTGCCATCGTTTTCATTGATTTGTGACACGGTGCATTGTCTTGATGAAACAACACTTTTTTCTTCTTCAAATGGGGCCGTTTTTTCGTGATTTCATCCTTTAAACACTCCAACAACGCTATGTAATAATCGCTGTTGATGGTCTGGCCCTTTTTGAGGTAATCGATGAATATAATACCATGCGCATCCCAGAATACTGATGCCATAACCTTGCCAGCCGACTGTTGCATCTTTCCACGCTTTGGATTCGGTTCATCACGTGCAGTCCACTTGGCTGACTGTCGATTGGACTCTGGAGTGTAGTTATGGAGCCATGTTTCATCCATTGTAATATATCGACGGAAAAATTCGTGTTTATTACGGTTGAATATTGCTAAACATTGCTCCGAATCATCAAAACGTTGTTGCTTTTGATCGATTGTGAGCACGCGCGGCACCCATTTTGCACACAGCTTTCGCATGTTCAAATATTCATGCACAATATGTCCAACACGTTCCTTTGATATTTTTAAAGTCTAAGCTATCTCGATCAACTTCACTTTACGATCATTTAAAATTATTTTGTGGACTTTTTTGATGTTTTCGTCCGTAACATCCTCTTTGGGGCATCCACTGCGTGCATCGTCTTCGATGCTCATTTCGCCTCGTTTAAATTTAGCAAACCACTTCTCAACGGTTGATTTTCCTGGTGCAGAGTCCGAATAATGTTTATCAAGCCACGCCTTGGCTTCAACAGTATTTTTTTTCGCCAAAAAGCAATGCTTTATTAACACACGAAATTCTTTTTTATCCATTTTTTCACAATAACAAAAGCTGCTTCACTCACAATGCTATATCTCACGAACTAATTATCCGGCAGCTGTGAAATTTATACACGTATCTTTTGAAGGTTAGTACTAAGTAAAAATCACATGGATTTAATTCTAGTAACGCCATCTATGAGTCAGCCTACGAACTTTTCAGCCCAACTGTTAAGTAGTGGAAATCTATTGCAGTTGGCAACACTACAGACAGGTGTGAGACTGGTGCAGTTTCTACTCGAAGCAACTACGTCATGCAGAGGGAGGGGCCTGCAGTTGTGAGACCTACTAGGTATTGTAAGACTGCGGGTACCCAGCAGGTCTACAATACCTGCCAGGAACGATCTGGACAGGTGGGCAGACAAGCTGCTCAAGCGAGGGTGTTGCGCAGGTTGCATGACATTCTAGGAGCAATGTTCACGAACGGGTCTGCTCCAGGTCTTGTGGAGGTCTCTGATTATGGCAAGTTTGAAAAGCGCACGCTTGAAAAGTTCCTGTCCAGAGAGGCTCTTGCATTCTAAAGGTTAAAGAAGAAATGAATAACATAACCTGCATTCGGTGCTAAATCAAATCCATCATTTCTGACAAAATGTAACCTCAGAGGTACCAGATCTTCTGCTAATAATTATATTTTGATCCTCCGTCACTGATGTTACTGTCTTAATGTTCATGCATGTTGGTACCCATTTGAATCTAAATTCATTCTCATTTAATGATGTTTGCAGAAAACACTGTTAGCGTACTGACAATCTCTTGCAGGTTAGAATAACATATTAATCAATGGATCTTCTTACAATTAAACATATCTAATTGAGTCTGCTTGAAATAATCTTAATTGAAGATTAATGAACATTTCAAGTACTTATGTGTGTGCTATCATTAAATTAACATAAGTATACTTCAATCTACAACCTTAAAGTTCTCACCTCTCTGTATACGGGCTGACAAAGCATGCTGGATCCGATCCCATCAAACGAACATAAAAAGGGCAGCTACCAGAAATGGAGTCATCGACATCATCTGTTTTGGGGCGCTGCAACAAATAACAAAACCAATATCAGATTTCTATGCAAAGAAATATTTTATTTTGGTATCAGTAAGTTAATGAAATGATAAAAAAGAAAATTTACAGCTTTCTATACACTCAAGAATTTTTTTTTAAAGAGATTCTGGGGTCTCCATATTTAACTGATAACAACAATGTACCAATTTAAATTTACTGATAACTAATCTGATATTACATATAGTTCATTCACCTCATCAATTATACTAAGTATAGAATAGTAAAAGTGCAGCCTCCCAATGATAACATTGTTTCCTTGTAATCAAGGAGTCCCAGGTTCATACCCGGGTGATGCACATAGTGGTTCGGATCCCACTTTAAACTGTAGGTTCAGTCCTGATTAGCCTTTCTGGGCATAAAATGGACTAAAACTAGAGCTGCAAAAAAGCCGGCTTTTTTGAATGGACGTTTTTTTCGATAAAAAGCCAGCTTTTTTTTTTTACCAATTACAGCTAACCTATTTCACTTGAAGTTACTGTTATGAGTTTACAGGTTTGTAGTGACATATTTTACAACTAGCTAAAAAAATTTACATCATGTAGCAGCCAAAAGACAGATATTGGCCAATCCCAGTTTGACACATATTGCATACTGGTTGATACAATTTTAACCCTACCGAAACGGGGAGTTGGGGGGGGGGGGTGCCTTCCAGGCCCACCACTTTTTTTTTTTTGAACTGTTTAAAAATAATAAATTACATTGTTTCCTAGGATGTTCCCAATATTTCTTTATTACTTTTCTTCATAAAAACATAAATGTAATGTGAGGCAAAATGCACTTGGGGAAATGACAAATGCCTGTATCTTAACGACGATTATGTCGAAAAGTAACCAGGTATGTTCATAACTTTTGGTAATAAATTAATTTTGTTACTTACACTTGTCTTTTGTTTATGGTCCATCGGAGGTTATAAAAAAAATGGCCCTCGTATATTTGACAGCAAGTCTATACATAATTGAACTATGTTTATACCATAGTTGATATATTAATATTAATTAAGGGTGCATATTAATTTCCATATAAACTTTAAAAATCAGAGATATATTTATGAGTGAAATTGTTGAAATCAGGACATTGATTTGTAAGAAATAAATTTACTGGGCTGTGGTCTCACAAAGGTTGAGAACCACACCAACAAACAGCCAAAATACCCCACTGTGCCCAGGTTAAGCTGCCATTTAACCAAATAATACTTGATATACTGGAAAGCCAGAATACAAATATATTTTAATGAACACAAAATTTAATGTAAAGAGATTTATTTGACACGAGATTTTCAAAAGGTAGAGGAGTATTTTCTTTTTTGCTTCAATGCAGTGTTCATATAACAAATTCAATTATTGAAAATCATATCATACTATTAGGTTCTATTAAAAACACATACAAAACTACTCTGGTTATGTAAATATGTTTATACTACATCGATATATTTAACAAGCCTACCGAAATATGAAGATAACACTCTGAAAGAACCACCCATTCATAAAAGCCAGCTTTTTTGAAAACACTGTTTATGTCTAGCTACGAATTTTATATTCTAAATTGTATTTTATATTTAGAAATGAGTGTCTATTTTACAGTAGGGAGATAAACGAAAACCATGGAACAAGAAAAATACTGCCAACTCTGTATTTTCTTTGATTTTATACACTACTGTGAAAAAAGCTGAAAAAACACCAACCAATAAAGCCATGGAAAAAAACAAAAAAGCCAGTTTTTTTCAGACTACTTCCAACTCTACTTAAAACACAATATCAAATCAATTCCAAACCCAATAAACATATTTGGACATTTACTTTAAAAAATTACAGCCATGAACTTTACATTTAGATTCACTTAAAAAATAACAAACAAATTGAAGAATTTAGTCAAAAGATATTTGAAGAAACATTAGATTGGTGAAATTAACAGTAATTACACTGTTAAACCAATGTGACAATATCAGCCCATAACAATAGCATATGAATTATTCTCTGCCATTCCTGACAACACAATGCTGTTTCTATCATGAAAAAAGTATATTTAAAACTTTGCATATATTATAAATATTCACACATTTTTTAGCAGTACGGAAGCAGTTATTCATATACCATGAAATGAAGCAGTGGCGTACGCAAGGGGAGGGTTACCAGGTTTAACCCCCCCCCTTGAGCTTTTGAAATATTATGGAAAATGCTGTAGAAAAAAATTAAAAATGGCTAATTTATCACAGTCAAAGATCTGCGACAGTAATAATAATAATAATAATAATAATAATAATAATAATTTGAATTAATATTCCCATTCAGCATGAAGAAAAACACAACATTCCAAACACAATCTAAGCGGCCGCAAAGTTCAATTTTGCAATTTTTTATTGCAAAAAGTAGCGCAGTGACTCTCGGGAGAATTGTGAAAATTCCTTGCTTCGTCGCAATGTGCCGACCTTATTGCAAACGTTCTTCCCGGTACTGATTTCACATCCCCTTGTGAACTCTTAAGTTATGCTGAGTCTACATCCACATCATTAAATAATGTTGAAGAAGTGCTTTGTGAATCACCTAGAAGTGATAAATGTGTTGGAATGTCTATAAACTTACTTTTCAACCAAAACATAGACTCAGTGGAATTTAGCAACATGTATTCTTGCGCTTCATCATTATCCTGGGCGAGTTCCATAGGTACAGGTAGGCCTAATATAAATTCCCCCCTGCATATAGCACCGTGCCATGAAGGCACACGTAGTGGGGTGGTGGGCCCCAAAGATTCTCGATCTCGAACTATTTTGCAGGTGATGTGATCAGCACCATGCTCCGACAGCCTTCATCCCCCAGGGTTGCTCTCAGGTACCCATTGCTATGAGGCTGGGTGCGGAGACAAGGCTGGATAAATTACAACCAATTCCGGGAATCGAACCCGGATCTCCCACGAAGTTGTCAGACTAGACCAGCGCGGCTCCTTCAGTGAGTTTCATATTTCGATTATTTCAATAAATTTAATATATTTGCTTGTTTTTTATGGATTTTCTTCACACTTAAAATGTCTCACTTATCATATACAAATAACCGTTGACTAGACAATTATTTTGTAACAATGAAACAAAAGAAATGTAATTTTGTTCTATTTCTTTCATAAATAGCAGCTGCATTAGTAGTAATTATTAGTAGTAATTAAACTAATTAATTATAGGAATTATTAATTAATTTATTATTATTATTAATTAATTAAAGTATAATAAACAATGGTACTGTGAATTTGTAGAAAGTTTTCGAAATAACACCCCCCTTGATGAAATCCTGCGTACGCTACTGAAATGAAGTGTGTATGGTCTGGAAGCATTATGAGGAAACAGAGTTACAAGAGCTCTTTATAATATTTTCCTCACAGAACAATGAAATTTTGTTCCCTCACGGAGAACACAATCAAAGAAATGCATACTATCATCCAACAGAAACCAATGCTAAACTTAGACAACGGACAAGAACAGAAAGAAGACAAACACGACCAAATTTTCTTCTCTTCTTTATCATCCAATAGTGACAGTTTGGTATGGTCAAAACATCCCAAGGGAGTGGAAAAACAATAAAACATTACAGAGGTTGTCATTAACTTATTAGAAGTGTTTACATGTATAAGGGATGAATAACAGTTGCAAGATACTGACACTTTTTAATTTTTGTATTTATAAGTTAATCTGAATTGCTATGATTAAAATATAAATACTGCACATACTGAAATTGTACAGAAAAGCATTATGATAATACTGAAGCTACAGGTTTCATATCCATATATATCCAGATATCCATACAAGCAGTGTCCAAATTTGTAAAGGCACATATTAAAGTTGTATTAATAAATAATTTATACTCTTCGCTTTTCCACCTATCTACATGCATTATTTGTAACAATGGGGAAGAATGGTGAATTAATGAATTTGGTGAAGAAACAAACACATTGAAATATCCATTCATTACCAAGGATTTGAACCAGCATCCCTGCTACACTAATCTCTTTGGCACATAGCCCTGAAAGTTGTATTCAAATTACTGATCACCTATGAAGCAAATTTTAGCACAAATCCCTTGAAGGAATAATTCACTGAACATATCTATTTACCTGAAAACGATCCAACACTCGATCATCATATGATATTTTAGACGAGTCATTCCATCTACTTTTCATATTTCTTTCCTCACTGTTAACATAAGAATCTAAATTGAATAGTGGGATATAATGCATTCTCTTTTGCTGCCGAACCATTAGTTTCCTATGCAAACGTCTCGCAGCAGGCAAAGTAAGTGCATGTGCTTGTTTACTCAGTATCCTCAGTAACAACTGCTCTTCATAACTGCTCATGGGTATACACCTAAAAAAAATAATCAGAAACTGTTTAAATTGGAGTCAACTGATGTGTTACATTTACAGTGAAACCCCGAGTTTATGTTTCCTGATTTTACATTTTCCCGCATTATACATTCAATCTTCATAGTCCCAATAGAGCAAAATGCTAGAAAATTTTCTGATTTTACATTTTCCCGCATTTTAAGTTCTTTCTCTTTGGTTTCCTAAGAAACGTAAAATCAAGGTTTCACTGTAATAATACTGATAATGTTTGATACAGCAACTGTGTAATCCTTGTAAAATACATTCTCATTATTAATCAATGTTTCATTAACAAATATATAATTTAGAAAATAAATTGTCTACCTGTTTCTAAATTAACTGGCAACTGTATAATTATACAGAATCATCAGAAAAGAATTTTGGGATTATAAAAATTTACTACTCAAAAACTGTTAACCTTGTGTTAGGCATGCAATTTTCTGTAACAAAATTAGGCACATGGGTTCGAATCCCGCTCAGGCTTCGTTGTTTGTGAACGTCCATTCATCAATTTCATCATTTCATCACTCATCCCCATCTTCGCAAATTAGCCAAGAGACCCAAAACTCAAAGTAAAATAAACTAAATCAATCACTTAAATGGCTAACGTTTTAATTTGTATATAGGTTTTTAGATAGAGAAGTTTTTACAGCTATGGGTTTTAAACAAACGAGGGAACATGGGAGTAGTAAAGGTTTTAGAGAAATTTTCCAAATTTTGCCTTCCCCTAAACTGTAGAGTTTCCTTTTTTCCTGACGTTTGAGATTATTTGACGTGGCTATGACATACTTCTGGTGGCAGAGAAAAAGAACCTGAAGAAGGGAACAGTTGTTTCTGAAACATCGTTTGAAATAATAGATACTCGCTACATGTAAGTACAAAAGTTTTGTATTTTTGATTAATTTATTGAAAATACGAATTAATCTATATAAAAGTGAGTAAGTCGCACACATCATAAATTATGAATTATTAAACCCTGCCACCACAATTAATACTAGCTTACCCGAGGGGGCTGTCAGGCCCATTAACAGTTCTTTATGAGTAGTGGTTCACCTCTTTTTTTTTTTTTTTTAACTGTTAATATTTCTATAAAAAAAAAATACAATACATTACATTGTTCCCCAGGGGGTTCCCAATATTTATGTATTACTTTTGTTAAATAAAATTCCTAAAGGTGATATCAATAGGGCCAAAATTCATGTGGTGGTCCTATCAGCCCCTACCTCCCCCTTGTGATGTGTATTCCGACATGGCACCACGGCTGAAATAGTGTACAATTGGTCGGTAATGATGGTAATTTTTGCAATTATTATAATTATTATTATTCAACTGTACATACGTAAGCTAAAAATAGCACTGATGCGATATTAATGTTGCTTTTTTTTTGTTGAGGTTTAGTGAATGATATAATATGTGTGTGCAATAATTGATTGTTATTTTTTATTGATGTGGTAATTGTTGCAACAGTTATAATTAATGTACTGTGATCTCACGATTGACTTGGCCACAGAGTGGCAGCCAGCATGAAAGGCTGTGAGAGTGCATCTGCCGGCATTTACACCCACAGCTGTACACTGACTTGCCAGTCCTTCATTATCCAGATAGCTGGCGTCCAGTTTGCATGTGTTTGTGAAGTGTTAAGGTGTTAACAAGTGTTTTATAGATTGTTTTGTTTTAGTTTACGTATTACTGGTGCTTTTCTGTGGTCTAATAATGCCACACTATATGTACAATTTATAACAATGAATTTTTATATACGAATCTTGCATCATTACAAATTCTTGTATGGAAGTTAGAAGACGTTTTGCAGCAAATTCCTCGATGTCCCTGTTCCACACAGAGTGAGTGTTCGGGTACTTGTGAACAAATTTAGGGAAACAGGGTCTGTTTTTGATGAGAAGCAAAGAGTAAAACAGTGTATGCCCTCTGGGGCCTTCCACAAGAAACAGACATTTGCAAGTCGTCTGTGCTTCGACCTACCAAGGTTTTAAACCTGAAGACATACATTAGAATTGAAAGAAAACATCAGCAGAGAAATTGAAGCAATATCGGAGGAGGAACTGATGCATCTTAGTGAAAATTTCCTAAAAAAAATGCCGTAAATGTATGGGAACAGGACGACAACATTTCCAACATCTCTTGTTAACAAGGTGTGTGCTCATTGTAATTGTAACTTTTCATGTAACTGTAAGAGCTTATTTCATTACACAGCTAGTGATTCCAGTTCCATCCAGTTTGTCGGCAGACAGACTCTCGCTGCCTGGCATGTTATCTGCTGCTCTGCGGCCAAGTCGACCATGAGACTCACTGTATAAATACACTTACATAAACAACAAAGGATACAGTGATTCAATAACAAAATGGTTTTCTGAATTTTGGTGACAAAAAAGTGTGAGTCTGTGAGGCACTGCTCAGGTAAATAAGTTTCTCGTATGGCATGGGTAAGCTAGGGTTACAACAAGCACTAACATACCTCGATTCACTTTTGAAATCCCTTTCCTTGGCAGCAAACACGGAAGTCGGATCCTTCCTTTCTCTGGATTTAAACATACTTGGAAAATAAGAAAATCCACTTATGGTACCTTCTCCTTCAGTGTCGCACGGGGATTCCACTTGTCTATCACTATTAGCCAGTTCAGTCGTCACATAATTATCCACACAAAATTCACTATAGTCACTGTTTCCATTAGTTTCATTTGTGCTACTAACATCATCAAAGGAACATGATGCTCCTGTATTAGTATCTTCTGTTTTCATAACTTTTCCATCTATCAGCAAAGAAGTCTTATTTTCTGGCAATAAGGAATTCAAGTCATCCAATCCACCAAGCTGACAACGGATATCTAAAGGATCCACGTTTTCTATGTCGATACTCATGTCGACATCGGGACCATCATCGTCCGTAAATAGATATTCCGAAGCAGGCAGACTACCATGCTGAAATGAGCTTTCCCACGAGTGAGCACTGAACATATCATCACTGCATCCAGCCATCATAGAGAAATCAGGCTTGAAATCAATGCTGCCATCATCGTACGTGGATAAACTAGAATCGTCAATATTTAGGGTCGAGTGAAAGGACATGGATTGCACACTTTCTTTGTCACTGAATGTTGATCCATGCTCTTCCATTCCACTTCCGTCCTGCAATGATTCAAGAGAGATTAATTTTAACTTCAGTTGAGAGACAAGAGACTTGGTAAATGAGTACATAAAGGTTGGGTAAACTCTGTCAACAGTACCTCTCCCAACAGATTGATAGGGGAACATAGCTAGGTGAGGCATTGCCAACATTTTCATGTTGGTAAATAATTACCCCTTTTCCTTCATCACCCCACTCCCCATGCTCCTTTCTAAACTCAGAACCCCTGCCCTTTCGATGTGGGTGTCCTTGCACTACTTCAAAAGATGCAATTGGAAAATATTTCAAGGCAACGGTATCTGACATGTCAAGTTTAGGGCCATCTATAGATTGTCCATTGCATTATTGTGGTTTCTATCTCAAAATGAGTAGTTGTTGAGTGTTCCTGCAGAGACAATGAAATAAGTCTTATCTCCTTGTTTTGTAAAAGAGAGTGGAGAATTAACAACAGTGGCATAAGGAAATAGGAAGTTCATTCATTGAGAACATAAAATACACAAGACATAAATACAATTTTAGTAGTGGCTGTTAGTTCTAAAATATGCAAGAAGTTGATATAGGCATGCATATTTACATATGCAATATGCATTTATCATAACATATCTTTAATATGTGTGTCCAATGCAATGTGGAAAATTAATAACTATCTGAGTCCTAACATCACCAATCATGTCAGTTCTACTAAAAATAGTCAAGAACTGTCCAAGCGATGTGTCTCATGCATATCACTTGAGGATTGACCAATCGACTTCAGGAATATATGCCAAATCGGGCTGCAATGAGCTGCGAAAGTGCAATTGTTTTTTGTTCTCAGGCAGGGACGTAGCTAGGATGATCAGTTCGGGGGGGCCAAATCTAAAATTTGTTCCTATGCAAATATTACCAGACAGTAAAGTTAAACAACTCTGTGTGATGCACACACACACACACACAAACACACACACACACACACACACACACACACACACACACACACACACACACACACATATATATATGTATATATATATATATAATATTGCTACATATATAGTGCATTGGTATATAAAACTACTACGAAGTGTATGTAATATATATGTGAATACTGGAGGTCAAATAAACATTAGAGTTCAAGAATTTTCAGGAAGCAAATCAATTTATGAAAGTACTACTATTAAACTATTACTTTACAGTTTTCTTAATGTATTTTACTTTCTGCCTGTCTCAATGACAACTTCTTCTTTTTTATCGAAACTACTGTGGAAGTGCTAAGCTGATTTCTTGACATCTGATAAATTATTCTTTGCAGGATTTTTCCTATTTAGCTATTCTGGAGAATCCTCCTGTGGATTGCATTATTGTCTGTCAAGATATTTGATATTAAGTTTCCGGAAAGACAAAACTACTACATTTATTTTCAACACAGCTACAAATGCAACCATCATGGGGATTCTTCCAAACCTACAGGTGAAAAGGCCTCACCGATGGTGTAGTGGTAAGGTCGTCGCCTTGTAATCAAGGGGTCCCGGGTTCGATATCCGGTGGAGATAATGGCACAGTGGTTCGGATCCCACTTTAAACTGTAGGTCCAGTCCTGATTAGCCTTTCTGTGCATAAAGTGAAGACAACAAATCAAACAAACAAACCTACAGATGAAATCTTACACATATTCATTTTTCAGAATTTACGAAATCTGCTTAGCACTTTCAGAGGAGAGATGTTTTTGAAAATTCCTCTTTGCTGAGACATGCAAAAATCAGTACAACGAAGCTTGTAAACACAGTTTTAAACTATATACAGGAGTCGCAGCTGTGGACTGTTGACACATTTGTGTTCGTGCTTACTTACGTAGCAATTGCTAATCTTGAGACCGAGGCCATTACCGGAAGTTACATTCTTGGAACTATCAGAGAATGACGTCGTTTCGTTTGTAATGCAAACGAGTCTATGACACGATCAACATTTAACGACGTTGAAATTTCTTGTTCTATGTTTATGGTTGCCAAAGCAGATGTTCTCTCTTGGTTTGATTTGTTTGAGGTAAGATTTTAATCTCTTGTGCACGCTAAAAGATCGTTCACACGCACAAGATTATACTGGTAACGTTAATGCTACTTGTAACAGCTCTGCTGTAATTGGAAAAATTGTTTCCGGCAAAGCTGAATGCAGGTCAGAAATGCTGTTTAGTGTGGTTGTTTGTTTTATATTACGAACATAGTTTTGTAGTACCTCAATCTCATGTTGGTTATATTCAGTGACGTTCACTGAGGAGTAGCTAGTCTAGCAGAGATAGATCAATCAATCTCACATCTCGAATTATATTCAAATCACAATATTTATTGTCTTGTTAAAGCCACCACAGCTCATACGCAACACTTTCTTTTCCACGCGCTTCTCGTCCATCGGTGTTCTCCGCGGGCAAAGCTGGCTGGATACCCTAGCTCGCTCTTCTTCCGCCAGACCAGTTTTCAGGTAGAAACGGCCGGCCCAAGGAAAAGGAAGATTTCTACCTCTACCTCTCTTGTCCCCTCGCCCCCCGCTGCAATGGTTGAAAGCCCGTGCTTTCAGGTCCCCCAGTCTATCTCCTATAGGACAGATAGGGGATTGGTTTCTCATAGATTTTTTGTAAATCCTGTAAAGAACTCACGGTAAAATTTTCTGAAGTACTTATGTTCTCTGTATTTACACAACCTTTTACACGTTGTACAATATGTGCGTATGTATAATATGGGATGTAGTTTTATTATTTATGAA
The DNA here is from genome assembly GCF_977018435.1 of Lepisma saccharinum. Classification (NCBI taxonomy): domain Eukaryota; kingdom Metazoa; phylum Arthropoda; class Insecta; order Zygentoma; family Lepismatidae; genus Lepisma; species Lepisma saccharinum. The sequence goes on along the minus strand of NC_139229.1, from coordinate 63,607,267 downwards.
ATGGGAACGTGTTATGTGCAGACAATGATGTTATGCTTTCTTTCTTTTTCTTTTACAAATATGGAATATATAATGATTAAATTACAAATATATGCTCAGGCTCTATCTGACTCTCGTTTTAGTAGTGTTTTATTTAAATATACTACTCTTGGTCTCTAACAGTCATAAATACGGATGTATTTATTTGGGCAAGAGAACGCGTGTTCATATTGTTGTTGGTTTCGTTTATTTTACTTCGCTTTTCTGCAACATTTGGTTATCGCGAAAATGAGGATTGAGTGATAATATGATGAAATTGGTTAAGGGACCTCATATGAACAATCCAGGCCAGGATTCGAACCCGTGATGAGTGCGCATTCTTGTCCTATGTGTTGCAGTGAATAATGAAATAATTTGGAATAAAAAATGTATCTCAGAACTCAAAAAGTCAAATGAATATCATTGAAGAAACTACAAAAAAGTGTGTTGTGTTTTGTTACCTGTCACCAAATCAACCAAGCGTGGGGGACTGGTTATCATAGCGCGCTACGACACCAGGATTTCCGGGTTCGAACCCCGACCCAGGCATGGGCGTTCCCTGTGCTCGTCCCTTCATCAATTTCATCGTATCTTTGCAATTAACCAAATGTGACAAAAAAGCGACGCTAAGAAACAAAAATGAAATCAAATCATTGATTGATTGCTCAATTTGGTTCATTTTACTTCGCTTTTCCGCCACCTTTGGTACAACAAAATAGATGAAGGAACACACACAAAGAACACAAATGGCCAATCCGAGATTCGAACCCAGGATCTCTGGCTTAGAGTCAAATCAAATAGTTTTTTTACTTTCGAATGTGGGTGGGGGTTACGTGTACTTTTTTCTGGTACTCATTCATAATTTTGCAATCTTTTCCTGTTATTGACATTCTTCTTTTTTGTAGGAATACTGGCCCTAAAAGGAGGAAAGGTGTGACCCACACCAACCCCCCCCCCCCCCTTGAGCACGCCACTGACTGCTACCCCAAGTGTCGACGTCACCACACGTCACTGGTTATATTTGATATCAAACTTCTGTGTGAAGGCTTGCGGTTTTCAGTGAATTCACACAAAGCTGCGCTGAATAGCATACGGTTTTTACTATAAAATTACTGAAAAAACTGTTATACCTGTTCTTTAATTGTAATACAATTCCACAACGAAATATTTTCATAATTACCATTATTAATTACAACTGAGAATAATTTCTATGTACCAATAAGCACAACACATTTTCAGATTTTAACTATTTAGTATTTTCAGAGCACTCCCACATATAGTTGTAGTCATTATTTGGTGTCCTAGAACTCAATCGATAGGGCGTCTGACTACCATGAGAAAGACCCGGGTTCGATCCCCGGCGGAGGTGAACCGGGATTTTTTCCCGTCTGTTCAAGCGGCACGGGCGCCCACCCAGCGTCGTATAAAGTGGGTACATGGAGGGAACTCTGGCGGGTAAAGGCGGCCACCTTCGGCCGTGATCAAGAAAGTATGGAGCCCAAACTCCACACTCTCTAAACGCCTACATGGCGTGGTGAAAAGCACAGGGGAGCACTTTACTTTTTACATTATTTGGTATCCAGTATGTCATCATTAACAAAACATATTACATACACGCACACACAAATACACAGTTTTTTGGGATAACAATTATAATTTGTTACTTATTAGAAATGCTTATATTGAGAGCGAAGCAATCTAGAAAAAATATTACTAATTTTATATCTTTCATTCTTTCAAGCAAGCAATAACAATTTTACTTTCACGAGTCATCATGTAAGTAAACTGCTACATTTTCTTCGTCCCCTTGCATCTGCCCCGCCTCCCTCCCCCCAAAGCCCTCCTGCCTCCTCACTCAAGTTATTCCTTGCTCGAGGGCACCGAGGTCATTGAACCGTTCTGGTACTTGGCACCCTGGATAGAAGCAAAATCTAGCACAATGAACAAAATGAATCGGAAACAAAGATTTACTGGGGAAGGGAAAATTTAACCATATTTGCGTATTGCCTTTCAGAAACTGTGCTCTCAAACAGCAGGGGTACAACCCAGGGATAAGTCTTCTCTACCATTTGATTGTCATTTCCTTCCCTTTATCTTCTCCATCTTTCCCTTGTTCCCTTAAAGCAAGAAAGACCGCTCCTTGCAATTTGTCAGGTTCGACAGGTGACGACTGTCCTCTCGTAGGAATATTTTATGACAGGCAGTTCAGAAAGTATTTGGGACGCAGTGCCGCCTTTGGTTGTCCGCAACCTTCGCGCCAACATTTGTTGAACAAGCTTGTTGTATTGTCTCCATTCAAGCTTTGTGCTGGTCTTAGGACCGCCTTGTGCCTTGTCAAGACGTTGCTTTCCTGAAGATAGAAGATCGCGTTTTATTCGTATTTCTGGGCCTCCTCGATGGCGCAGTGGTAGCGTCGTTGCCTTGTAATTAAGGGGTCCCGGGTTCGATACCCGGTGGAGGCACATAGTGGTTCGGACCCCACTTTAAACTGTAGGTCCAGTCCCCATTAGCCTTACTGTGCATAAAGTGGACTTAAAACAATAACTCAATCAATCAATCGTATTTCTGGCTGCGAATTTAGGCAGGGACGTAATGATAACAATAATAGGACGTTACAAAATCATATTAATAATAGTAATAATGATGACGCCTTTAACATTGAAATTATTTTCAAATTTAAATTCTAGCAGTATTCCATCGCAAGCAGCACTTTACATTACGCAAGTGATTTGTAACTCTCCTCCAGACACAAACGTACGAAGGATTTTCTTTCGGAGGGGAGGTGGAGAGAGACAATATAAAATATTTGGTAATTACCACTTTTGGGATTCCTTTTTAAAGTTGTTCAAAGAGAGAAATGGTATCTAGGGTCATTTTAGGGGGTGTGGGGGTTGCACTTACCAATTTGTTTTTTTCCCCGAGTTCTTTACAGATTTCATTTCAAAATTTTGTTTTTCTCAAAGTTTCGGGAGAGTTGTAGCCTCATCAGCTCCCCCATGTTTACACCAATGCCTCGAGATGTAATAGGAAAAATAGGACGCGTGCCACTTTTCTTTCGAAAATTGTGCACCTCAAAACTTGCACCCTGCATTATCGCAAAACGACGTTGGTGGTTTGTACAAGTGTCATGAAGACACTGACTTAGGTATTTTCACACTTTGTTTATTTCTGTCTCAGTTCGTGTTATCAGTAGGGAGCGCGTTTATAATAGCCACAAACCATGCTAAATAGACAGGTAAATTGGCGCCAAAAATGACAACTTCAAAAAGCCCAAAAGAAGGTAGTAAATATCAACTTGTTATTACCTTTCTTTTCAGTTCATTTGTAAGTTTTCCTTCATTAATTGCCATTTACTTTTATTCTATGTATATTTTATTTTTCAAATTTTGTACCGCTTTTTTGTTACTTTTAGTTAATCGCAATGTTGACGATTATGAATGGCAATTAATGAAGGAAAACTCGCAAACGGCCATCACAATTATATGTAATATGCAGAATATTATTAGCGACTCAAATATTCTGGTTTTTCTTGTTGTTTTTGAACATTCTCAAGAATAAATTCACATTTTTGTTTTATATTGCATATTTCTTATAACGACACGTTCACCACGGCGGGCCTCCCAGGTGTGGTTTACCACGTTCCCTTATAACCAAAGAGTGCCAGGTTCAAGTCCCGGTGGAAGCACATTACACAATGGGTCGGAGTCCAATTGACATTATAAATCCAGTTCCAATTAATATATTTGAGCATAAAATGGACTTTAAACTATTTTTGATTACGATGACAAGTTATTGTAATAATGAAAGAAAATAATATCTCCTTCAGGATTCAAACCTAGGACTCAGTTTTACAGAAATTGTAATCTCTAGACCAATGGTTCCGAAAGTGTGTGCCGCGGCACCCTGGTAGGCTTACGGGGCCGCCGCGTGATGTTCCAATATTTTCAATGAAATTCAGTCATCGATATGATTGTTCCAAATACATGTTCTTATTTTGTACTTGTTACATAAAAAATGTTTCTGAATTTTAAATATGTTTATTTTTTAACTTAAGGCAAGCAACGTAAGCACACTAACAGAGCGTTACAAGTGTTAGATAGGGCCTCCCCGGTGGCGTAGTGTTAGAGTTTGCCACCTTGTAATTAAGGGATCCCGGGTTCGTTACCCGGTGGAGTCACATAGTGGTTCGGATCCCACTTTAAACTGTAGGTCCAGTCCCAATTAGCCTTACTATGCATGGACTTAAAACATCAATTCAGTCAATCAAAGCAAGTACTAGATAGGCCTACATTCATGACGTAGGCGCTGTGGAAAAATCTTGAAACACGAAGGGCGCCGTGAAACGAAAATGTTTGGGAACCCCTGCTCTAGACAGTGGAGATTAGCTTTGTTCCTTCGTTCGTCAGTGCTGTATATATTTTTTAAAACAATGCAAATATAGGTAAAAATTATTTCTCCGTTCTGCGAGGTATCGGTAGACCGTTAACATCTGCTAGCAATGCCAACAATGCATTAGTGTACATGTTATTATCTCGGCTTCCACTCTCTCCGACATTCATTCTAAACCAAGGCATTACTTATTAAATTTATTCCAGTGTTCGTGGCGGAGTGGTAAGCGTAAAGGGCTACGAAATCAGAGATTCCATGTTCAAACCTCCACCAGCCATTGGTGACTCATTCTGTTTGTCTATGCTCCCATCACTTTTCCATCCGTCCATCATTCATCAATCCACATCGACTTGTCGTAAAAATTAACCTACGAGGTAGGAAAAAAGGTAAAATAGCCAAAATGGAAACCTATTGAATTTTAGCCGCCTCAGTGGCTGAGCACGTTAGCTCCCGAATTACGATTTTGTCCCCAAATGTTGTATGTCCTTTTCATGCACAAATAGGAGGCCAATCGGGACTGGACGTACAGTTTAAAGTTTGATCAGAACCACTATGTGCGTCCACTAGATATCGAACCAAGTATATATATGGAATTATATGGTGACGACATTACCACTACACGATGTCCTCCCCTGGACAGGCAGGCGTGTCTTTTGTTACTGTCCATTCATTAATTTCTTGTATCACCGTTGCATATCTTTGACGAAAATCAAAGTACATCCAGTGTTCGAATTAAAATGGGGGGGGGGGAGTTTTTAATTTAACTCCTGACCATGTAAAGAATTTACCCTCATAAGTATATTCTAGATCATATTTTGCCATTGCTCAGAATTTGACGCAATCATTTCTTTCAATTTCAAGTAAATGTTACATTAATATCAACATATATATTGTCAGTTTCTGAACTAAATTTTACATTAAAATTAATACTGTTGTTGGTTTGCAAATTACAATATATACTTAATGAGAAAATATTTCCTGATTAATTTGCCTTCCTCTAAGAAAAATAATTCTGATATTAAATAAAGTCCACTGAGGCGAGATCAGTGATTACTGAAACCTTGTACACTAATTGGAAAATTTGTGTTATTTACTTTGAACCCAAAATTCTCAAAATTAGAATAGGGAAGCTGTGAAATTTTTCCCTCGGCATTTTTTCAATTTGAACACTGGATACAGACATACACATATTTCATTTTTTAAATGTAATCTACGAAAAAAAAAACACACACACACACACACACACACACACACACACACACACACACACACACACACACACACACACACACACACACACACACACACACACACACACACACACACACACACACACACACACACACACACACACACACACACACACACACACACACACACACACACACACACACACACACACACACACACACACACACACACACACACACACACACACACACACACACACACACACACACACACACACACACACACACACACACACACACACACACACACACACACACACACACACACACACACACACACACACACACACACACACACACACACACACACACACACACACACACACACACACACACACACACACACACACACACACACACACACACACACACACACACACACACACACACACACACACACACACACACACACACACACACACACACACACACACACACACACACACACACACACACACACACACAAAAAAAATTGTTTTACAAAAGTAATTGGTACTCACTTTGTAATTTGCCCACAGTTCCATGCATTTTAGATGGTATGACGTTCCTTTGTGTTCCTTGATTTTTTCACATGCTTTCTTCCAGTTGTGCATCCCTATTTTCCTGAAATTTGGTTCTGCATATCCTGAATCTGTGCCAAATTTACGGCATGGAAAACAAAAGCATGCCTCAAGTTCCACACTATATTCTAGCCACGGCGCAGATGCAAACCAGTGTTTTTGAAATGACCGCTTTTGCTTTCCGAACGTAGTATTTGGATAGTTTTGCAAAAGTGGTTGCCTAGGATTATCTACCCCAAGATCAGTAATTGTTTTCACATTAGTACATTCACTTGTTTTGTTTAACTTTGGAACGTCAGAACTTGGACCAACACCCTCTTCATTGCCGTCATCTTCCACATGTTTTGAGATAGTTTTAAAATATCCGGTTTTGATAAATTTATCCATTCAAGATGGAAATGCACAACAATGCTAGAACTCTTCCCACACACGAACAAATACACAGTGACCGTAGGAACCCGATAGCAGACCTTCCTCGCAAGCAAGAACACAAAGCTAATATGTGGCTCTGAAGCTGAAGCATAGAGCAATTTTAAATCTCAGAACAATGTCAGTACTGGAGAACTCTCTCCATAGCCTATGTCGCTCGACCACCTACTGTTGACCGCTCGGCCAGGGCGGATTATTTGATTCCATCTGTATTGGAAGGGTCATTTGCAACAAAAGGGTCGGATCTCTGGTTTCCAGGAACTTAGGGCAAGGGTAATAACCTCTAAGCAGGCAGATTTTATGACCTTGGTTATAATCTGGTAAGCAAGGAAAGGGTGGAATTTTGCTGTCCTACATTTGCTTCTGAAGATTTTCTTCGGAACAGTGTTTCCAACTCTGCTACAAATTTACCAGAAAATAATATGTAGTATTAATTTAGGATAATTTTTAATCGATCAAAATTTTGTTTGCGGGGGCCAGAGTTACAACTGCCGGGGCCAAAGCCCCCCCAGGCCCCCCCTAACGACGTCCCTGTTCTCAGGTGACATGTTTCACTTTAGTGGGGTAAAATCTATCTTATCTCTCTTCTTTTCAATATTCTTGCATTTTGCAGTTTTCCATACAAAAATACAAAACTTCTAAAAATATTAGTACTAGAAACTCTTTTCCTTTTACCTGCACTTCTCCAGAAACTAGGCATTTGGCAAATTCCTTGATTTTTAATTTCTGTGCTGAAGTTGAAGTACTTGCTGATGGCATTTCTTTTGCATTCAGTTTAGAGCCTGCAAAAAAGAGAAAAATGTATAATTATGTATCATGATTTCAACATGGTAGCATGGACATGTTCAAGGTATTTTTTTAGCATCATGTTTGTAATAAATTGTTAAACTAACATTCTGAATGTGGATCATTAAAATTAATTACTTTTACAAAATAATTCAGGACTAAAAGTACAAAATGAGACAAAATTTAACACATTCTCTGCCATGTCGGTCATAATGTCCGAAACTGGAACACACCAATCGTACCATGTTGGTCATTATGACCGAAACATGTGGCTTACACTTTGTTTTCCTAGCAAGCCGTCCGCACATAAAAGTCTTTTGGCTATTCTATTTTTTTACAGAAAAAAAAGCAAAATTTGGAAATTTGCTAAATAAAGTCCAATAACCATTTTGCCACAGGAGGAAAAATTGGTGAAATCACCCTGGCAGAGAACGTGTTAATTAAATATTTCAGCTTGATTTGGGAACTTGTCAACAAACGTTGTTTCTTTCTTACAAGGAATGCAACTCTGAGATTCATATCTGTACTAATTCAAAATTCCACATGGAAACTGCACTGAAAACATACATTAATTCAATAGTATTAACATAAATTAAAAATTCTTACGTTTCTCCAGTAAAAGTTCTGGTGGAAGAATTTCAGATAACTTCCACCATCCTAACTGACCAAGTTCTGCATTTCCTGACGTAAAATACCGGGGACTGTATGTTGAAATAGCACCTGCCACTGTGCCACTTAAGTTCTTCTTTTTCTTGCTACAAAGAAATACAAATGAAAATCAAAATGTGTTCATTTTTCATTTGCAAACATGGTTGTAATTTAGAATGAATGAAGAATTGGTGCAAACCCAATCTTTGATCATTGCTAAAAGTAAAATCGTAATAAGATACTAATACAAAATTGTAAACATAATTAATTGAGATTATCTTTAACTCTTTACCATGCGGGGCAACTAGAATTTGATTAATCACGGGTTACCAGGTATTCTCCAATTTCATTTTTCCTAACTTTTCTGGGAACATTAGTATATTTTCCAGGTTGTAAATCAAGACTTTTTAGGGGAAGATTTATAACCTTCAGTCCTCAATAAACGAAAATCTATTTTCTTTTATAGCATTTATGTGTGCATATAAAAGAAAAAAAATAAAATAGACAGAAAGGGCCACCACAATATCCACTCACTGCGTATTATTTTTAAGTACATAATTGAATTTAGGAACATCATTCTTGCTTACACACAAGGAATCATAGAAAGTATGACTAACATAATTATTTCTTATTGTAAGCCTTGTGTTTTCCACATTTATGTTTACAAACCATTTTCCACATTTATGTTTACAAACCATTCCCAAAGGATTCTACATGCATTCTCTCTCTCTCTCTCTCTCTCTCTCTCTCTCTCTCACACACACACTAACAAAAATAGGAGTAAACCAATTCTATAAAGATATGTATATTTTTTCTGTTATGTGGAAAGAGAGATATTTATTAATATTAGTACTGTAGCCACATTGGTAGATTACTACACTTGTACAATTTTAAATAAAGGTATAAAACATATTCACTGTATAACAGAAGAAAACATAATTTCAAATTTAAATTGTAAATATATTAAACAACAGATATTGATATTTTGGTTATTCAACCCCCCATTTTTTTTCTCCCGGAAGAAAAAAATTCAGAGAAGCTCACTGAAACTAGACCTACAAAGGTGTGTAATCAGACCTTGTGCTCCTAGCATAAAGTCCATAATAACCACAACCACAAATAGATAAAACAAAAAATCTAGGCTAAAATATGGTCTAAAAGATATGACCACGCTGGCGGGAATGAACATAATTCTATTTACCATTACAATGCCACATCTACAGGGCAGAATTATATGACAATATGTGATAGAAAGCCATAAAATCAAAACATATCTACAGGAATTATAAAATAATGTTTACAATTGTATTTATTGCAGCCTCTTGGAACATATATGTAACCAAAATACGTAGACTAAGAGGATAAAGCACAATTAAATGTAATGGGATATATTAAATAATACTTACACATTATTTCCAAAGAAAACTCCCCAGTGTTGTATGATGTAAGCATAAATGTGCATTTTCCAATGAAAATATCCTCTTTTGCTGAATCCTTCTCCTTTTAAATGAAGATTATACAGAGCCAGCAGTAGTACATTCACCCTAAAAATAAAGTAATTTTACTTTTCAACCAAATCTGATACATTAGATTGGTGTTGATTATGAACACACATTCCATTTTCAGGAATTATCTTTGCATTTTGGTAAAATAAACTTGCACATAAGAATCTAGTAATACAATATTACGAGGGATATCAAAAAGAAATTGAGTAAATTTCTTACAGCCAAATGGAAATGTATTCACAAAAACTGAAATAGATATCTTCAAGGTTGAACATTACTCTACTTTTCCACATAAACATTCATTCACATTTATACATTTGTCCCACCGTGACACCAATTTTTCGATGACCATGCGGTAGAAATAGTTTGACTGGACGCATAACCAACGATGCATGGCTGTCGCAGCTGAAGTGTTTTTCGGCAAGGTGTTCCTTCAGTGGGTCGAACAGGTGAAAGTCTGATGGGGCCAAGTCTGGACCATATGATGGATGCTTGAGAATTTCCCAATGCCAGGAATTTACTTAATTTGTTTAATATGGAATAAAGAAGAAATCCCTCAACAGTGGAAAGAATCCATAATTGTTCCTGTGTTTAAAAAAGGTGATAAAATGAACTGCAATAATTACCGTGGAATTTCTCTACTCTCAACAACATACAAAATATTGTCTAACATTCTTTTAACAAGACTAACCCCATATGCTAATGAAATTATAGGTGATTATCAATGTGGATTTAAACGTAACAGATCAACTACAGATCAAATTTTTCACATCAGACAGACACTTGAAAAAAAGTGGGAATATAATCAAAATGTCCATCAGCTATTCATTGATTTCAAAAAAGCATATGATTCGGTCAAAAGAGATAAATTACATAATATATTAGTAGAGTTTGGAATACCTAAGAAGCTTGTTAGTATGATAAAAATATGCACCAGTGAAACAGAAAGTAAAATTCGTGTGGGTAATAATATGTCTGACAAATTTATAATTCATGATGGGTTAAAACAAGGAGATGCATTATCTCCATTGCTCTTTAATTTTGCCTTAGAATATGCTGTAAGGAAGGTAAAAGAAACTAAAGAAGGACTAAAATTAAATGGTGTGACTCAGTTGTTAGCATATGCAGATGATGTAGACTTACTGGGGGATGATATAAATACGATTAAGAATAATGCTAAAATATTTTTCAAAACTGCTAAAGAGATAGGTTTGGAAGTTAACAAAGAGAAAACTAAATATATGCTTACAGGCCGAAACCAAGTGTTAGGTAATAATCAAAATCTAATTATTGATAACAACTCGTTTGAACCAGTTTCCAAATTCAAATACTTAGGAGTAATATTAACAAATGAAAATTATATTAAAGAGGAAATAAAAAGTAGGCTTAATTCAGGAAATGCATGTTACTTCTCTCTTCATAAACTTTTGTCTTCTCGTTTAATATCTAAGAAACTAAAAGTTAAAATATACAAAACAGTAATTTTGCCTGTAGTATTATATGGGTGTGAAACTTGGTCCCTTACATTGAAAGAGGAACATAAATTGAGAGTATTTGAAAATAAGATCCTTAGGAAAATATTTGGACCTAAAAGGGATGAGGAGACAGGTGAGTGGAGAAGGTTACATAATTCAGAACTACATAATTTGTATTCATGTCCAGATATTATTAGAATAATTAAATCAACAAGACTTAGGTGGGCAGGCCATGTGGCACGAATGGGAGAGGAAAGAGGAGTTTACAGGATTCTTGTTGGGAAACCAGATGGTAAGAGACCTGTAGGAAGGCCAAGACGAAGATGGAGGGACAACGTTGAGATGGACCTAAAGGAAATCGGTAGGGATGGAAGAGAGTATATAGATCTTGCTCAAGATAGGGACAGATGGAAGGCCTGTGTTGCTGCAGCCATGAACCTTCGGGTTTAAGAAGGCTAGAGAGTTAGTTAGTTAGTTTTTTAGTTAGGAATTTACTTCTTGCGTCACTGATGCAGCCACATGAGGACGAGCATTGTCATGGAGAATGATGACCTCCTCCAGAGATTTTGTTGAATGTTTACGGCACAGCAGCTCGTAGACAATCCAGCATGGTACAATATGCAGCAGCATTTACAGTTGCTCCTTTTATTTCAAAATCAGCAAGAATGACACCTTGCCTGATTCAGAATACTGTAAGCAAAACCTTTCCTGCAGATGGGGTTGTCCTGAATTTATTGGGCAGGAGCGAGTTTGTGTGTTTCCATATCATACCCTGTCACTTTTGTTCAGGGATGTAATGAAAAACCCACGATTCGTCCCAAGTAACAATGTGGTCGAGGAACGCGTTTCCAGCCCTATGGTACCAGAGCAAATGCTCAAGACTATATCCCCCATACGGTCCTCCATATTCTGTGATGTGAGCTGTCTGGGGACCCATCGTGCTGACACTTTGCAATACCCAAGTTCTTCATGGATGATGGTGTATGCACTTCCATATGAAATGTCCACTGCATCTGCTGTTGAATTGATTGAATTGTTGTTTTAAGTCCACTTTATGCACAGTAAGGCTAATCGGGACTGGACCTACAGTTTAAAGTGGGATCCGAACCACTTGTGCCTCCACCGGGTATCGAACCCGGGACCTCTTGCTTACAAGTTGGCGACGCTACCACTGCGCCATCGGGGAGGCCCTGCATCTGATGTTGTTTGCATTGTTGACCTCTGCTCCTCCTGAACAATGTCTCCACAGCGTCAACATTCCTCTGTGTGGGGGATGTACGAGGTTGTCCAGAACGGGGTTCATTAACCCGTTTCTGCCCAATTTTTTTTTTTTTTCTGAGTACTTGCATCTATATTTGATATTTACTTACTTAGAACATAAATAAGTGTCTGAAATGATTTTTTTTATTTTTTAGTATATAGTTTGTGAGAAAACCGATGTCAACAATGGGCATGAAAGGCATCATCGAAAATTAATAGAAAAAATACATATAGTGTTTTGTTATCTTGTATTTATTATCTAATGACAAATATAAATTGTTTTTTTACACTGAACTCTACAGATACACAACATCGTCCAATCCAACAAATAATAAAGATTTTCTAATAAGGATGTTCTCATAGAAATAATGAAAATATCTTAGTTCTTTCCCTCAAAATTGCTGTTTCTTTTTTTTTTACCTTGTATGAAATGCCTTGCTGCAATTCACATGGCAGCCAACTTGACATATCTGACACTTCTTACGTGTAGCTTTTCTGCAGAACCAACACTTCACTTGCGTCACATATGTTTGAAGGTAGTGTCCGTGGCCAGAAAAACTTACTTCATCAGGTACCAGTTTGTCAACTTTCATGGTTGTCCTACCGGCTGCAGGATGCTGTTTCGTGTACATAACTAAGTATGCCCTGACAACATATCTCGTGAATCCCAGCAAGTTAAGGTTTTCTGAAGACACTTTATAAGTTAAGCGATATAATTGCCATGCGTTATTCATTGTAACGTTAAGTATGAAGGCAATCATTGGCCAGTACCACTTCTTATTTCTGATATTAATGCCATACGATGCAATATTTTGGTCAAGTCGATCAACTCCCCCATGAATGTATTGTACATGACAACACAAGCTGGTTGAGGGATAAACATATGCTTTTTGTGTGCACTTGACCACCTTTTAACTTTACAGATTGGGTCCGTACCACAAGTTGTTGAAATTACAGTTACGACACTGTTGTCATGCGTTACAGTTACGACACTGTTGTCATTATACCGAACTAATGTAATACAACTTTTTTGATCTGACACTTGAGAGTGGCTGCCTCGAGGAAGCTTTTTAAATTGTTTTGGATCTGGTAGCGGTGCTCGTTCAACCCTGTTATTTCGTATAGTTCCTGTTGCAAGATGTCCTTTTTCTCTCAGGTATTCTAGCACCCGAACTGAAGAAAATAAATTGTCAAATGTAAGTATCAACAGTATTTCCTGTGGTAGTTCCGATATAAGGTCCATAACCACTGATCCACCAACACCAAGTTCAGGGATCGTCTTCCCTGTTGAAGCATCCTGGTAAGCTTCTCCTCAGTGGTAGCAGATACTAAAAGTATGGAATATTTTGCCATTATGGTCGACGAAACTTGTGCCATTTCCATCCGTAGACAATTAATATTCTGCATTCGAACTGTGAATAAAAGTTTTGATATATTTGAGGAATTCATGGGCTTTTATGAGATTCAGAACACTTAGGCCAAAACTTAAAAAAGGGAGAGAGTGAGTCATTCATTAATTTATTTCAGTGATCCGAGCCCCCCCCCCTCCAATAATTTTGACAAGTCGGCACCCCTGACCAAGTATACACTCTGTTGTACCCAGTTAGTGTTGGCACATTCCAATCGCAGCCGCAAAGGAGGATATTAGTATAATTCCCAAAGCTTAAAGGAAAAAGCTGGAAAAGGATAAAGGAATTCATTAAATCGTCAAAAACATAAATAAATGGAAATCCAGAGGGAAGTTCACAAAGAAGACAAGAAGGGAGTCCAGATCCAGAACGTTCATTAAGAAGGAAGTCCAGATCCAGAACATCCATTAAGAAGGAAGTCCAGATCCAGAACATCCATTAAGAAGGAAGTCCAGATCCTCCATGTTGAGAAGGAAGTCCAAATCCAGACCATCCATTGAGAAGGAAGTCCAGATCCAGATTGTCCATTAACAAGGAAGTCCATATAAAAGAATATTCAAATCGAGAAAAGAAATAATAAAAAGCGTATTGAGATCAAAATTACAGAAGAATGTAGCTTATCATGTAAATATTCTGTTCCATGTATCCTGTGTTCGAATAATATATACTTTTAAAAGTCTCCATTGGAAGGCATCCTGTCTGGTTTCGTTGTCTACAAAGAACCCTACCCTGATGATATGCTAGCTGAGGTTTAAGATTAAGATTTATACACCTTGCACCAAATAGAGGTGGCAATGCAGAATCGCAAATATTCACCATGTTCAAGTTTTCCATTTTTTCTCCATTAAAATGTTCTAATGTAGTTCCCGACTTCATGTTATAAGCATGAATGTAGTAAAGGACCTTCTATAGTCAAGTTGGTTACCCTGTGCTGGTTGCCACATTAACGACATTGTGGACTTTGAAATATTTCAGGGCAGTCAGGTAACTTGTGTAGAAGTGTACAAGGAGTTCAAAAAAATCCTAGTAAATAAATAATAAATCAAGACTTACTGCCAATTAAGTCATGCTTCTTACCATGGCAACTTCTTCCTTGAAATTTCTTCCTTTCCCAGCAGGCTGCACTCCTGGCATATGAAAGTGAAAAAGGTGTCTCCATCCAGTCCACCTGGCACGCCACCACTTCTAAGGCATTTAATGTGAATTTTGACATTGCACTTCTCACACACCAAGCTTGGTATATACTCTGATGTGCTGCCAGATTGGCAATATTTGCAGACTCTATTAATGTTTTCATAGGCCATTGCACTCATTTTGTAAGTTCAACTTGTACTTTCAATGTCTTCTTCCTGATGATCCTAAAATAAAATAAAGAAATAAAAAATATCCTCTACCTAGTTGCAGGTCAACAATTTACTTTTACTTCATGATATTTGGTCTAGGAATTAATTCGTGCGCCTGGACAAGAGATGGCGTAACGAGCGTATGGTCCCACAGTTCTGTGTATCCACACATGCGTTGAAAACTCCTGTCAGCGCGCATCGTTCGTAGTATAGGGCAGTTGATTGACGCGTCAACAACAGCATTTTGTAGTCAACTGAACATGGCACAGTTCGTGCCAGATAAAGTGTTTTTGTGGGGTGTTCTGCTTCATTACTTTAACATGCAGAAAAGTGCTACCGAAAGTCATCGTATTTTGGTGGAAGTGTATGGTGACCATGCGCTAGCTGAGCGAACGTGTCAGAAGTGGTTTGCACGGTTTAGAAGTGGTGATTTCGGCCTGGAAGACCAAGAGCGACCTGGACAGCCAAAAAAATTTGAAGACAAAGAATTGAGAGCATTGCTCGATCAGGATTCGTGTCAAACGCAGGAAGAACTTGCAGAAGCATTAGGCGTTGATCAAACAACAGTTTCCAAATGCCTCCAAGCCATGGGAATGAATCAAAAGATGTCACATTGGGTTCCACATGAATTGAAAGACAGAGACGTTGAAAGACTAAAAACCACTTGCGAATTGCTGCTTCAAAGACAGAAAAGAAAGGGGTTTTTGCATCGCATTGTTACTGGCGATGAGAAGTGGATCCATTACGAGAACCCGAAACGAAAAAAGGCCTGGGTGAAGCCAGGTGAACCAGGTCCATCACAACCGAAACGAGATATTCACTGTGCAAAGGTTATGCTGTGCATATGGTGGGATATGAAAGGTGTGGTGTACTATGAGCTGCTGCAACCGGGTTAAACTATTAATGGAGAACGTTATCGACGACAATTAATGCGTTTGAAGCAAGCTCTGGCCAGGAAACGACCAGAATGGGAGAACAGACATGATAAACTTATTTTTCAACATGATAACGCTCGCCCACATGTCGCAAAACCGGTCATAACCTATTTAGAAAATGTCGGATGGAAAGTTTTATCCCACCCGCCGTATTCACCAGACGTTGCTCCTTCGGACTACTACTTGTTCGATTGCATGAATAACGATTTGATTGGACAGCGGTTCACTTCTTCAGAAGATATCGAAAAATAGGTCTCTGATGACTGGATCGCTTCAAAGGATGAGGACTTCTTTCGCCACGGAATCCGTAACTTGCCTGACAGATGGGCGAAAGTGGTGGCTCGTGATGGACAATATTTTTCTTAAGGTATTTATGTATTTTGTGTTTGAACTACAACTTCAATGTGTGCGTAACAACCGAACGAATTAATTCCTAGACCAAATACATAAAATTACTTAATCCATTTCTTAATAAAAATTAATTGTTTTTTACTTACATATTTTGCACTGCTTTTTCGGTAATATTTCCGTATAGTGGAGACACCTAGAAATCATTTATTTCGCAATTTTTTACATTGCTAATGTACAATTCTGCATTACGGAACATTTCTTTAGGTGTAATAATAAATTTCTAACGGAAATAATCTCTATTTCTTACATTTACGAGTACTTACTGTTCTTCCTTTTCTTGGTTCTCTAACACACAATATGGCGATAGCAGACTGGTTCATCGCGCGATGTGGTAGTGTTTTGTCGATTTGGAGTGTGAATGCAGTGTTTTTACCTTATTCACTGAAAAATACCTAATTTCGTGGCCAGATTGGAAATTATGCTAATACCTCGTTAGCCCCAAAAACCATCGACGTTAGCCCCACAAACCATCGACGTTAGCCCCACAAACCATCAACGTTAGCCCCACAAACCATCGACGTTACCCCCACAAACCATTTCCGGTAAGGTTAGGTTAGTTTAGGCAAACATAGTTAAAAAACTTCACGACGCATCCTAGACAAGTCATCTTCTTGCGAAAACGGCATGGTTTGCAACACTTACTGGGGGTTTACATCATCTAAAACACGTGAACATAGAGTTCAAGTGCAGAAAGCAAATGGCAGCAACAGCAATTCCGTGTCGGAGAGATATTTTCCCAGAAGAAAACATAAATTGGCATTGAAAAGGATAAAAACTACATTCCCGAAACTCTACAACGCTACAGAAAATGGTATATGCTAAATTGAATGAAATGAGTGCTAATGGAACCGAACCTAACCTCACCTCGTAGGCATACCTCGTCCCTGTGATGGTTTGTGGGGCTAGTCGTGGATGGTTTTTGGGGCTAACATCAATGGTTTGTGGGGCTAACGTCAATGGTTTAATAATTAAATATTAATAATAATTAATAATTAAAATTTCACCTTGAAGAATCTTTCGCAATGCAGAATAGGTAAGTACAAATGTTAAAAATGACTAAATAAACGAGTGAGAGGTGTTAGGGACGCTACTGAAGTTTTACCTTTTACCACCAATCAAGAAATTGCTCTTTAGAAACAAAGTAAAAATATCTTCACCACAGTTCAATACAATTTTAGATTTCCAAATATTCAATTTTTATCAAATCTCAGTACAGATATGTAACAATGTAAATTCACTATACTCTAAAAAAATAGCAAAAATTCGGTAACAGTTCTGTATATCGGAGACACATTAAAATCGGATATTTTGTGTTTTGCATGGTTCGTACTTACTTATTGTGTATTGCAGAACATAGTTCAAAGTGCCATTATGCTTTTTACATGAAAACAAACACAATTTTTCACATAGAGAGTAATTTTTTTTATTCCTTTTTTCGCTTGTGTAACACACAACATGGCGGGCAAAACTTGACTACCGTAGTGGGTATGCAGTGTTTTCAAACCTTCTTCACTGAAAAATACCTACTATCATGTTCGTCACGTGTGCAAATTGTACATTATGCACGGGTAGCTGACGGATAGCCCCACAAACAATTTCTGATAAGGTTAGGTTAGGTTAGGCAAGCATAGTTAAAAAAAAGGGGGGTTGAAAACACTGACAGGGGGTTACATCATCAAACGTACACAGCATTTGGTTAGCAAATGAAAGCAATTGCAATTGTGCATCGGTGAGATATTTCTCTTGAAAAATACATGATTTCCTGCTCAAAAAGATTCCACAATGAAAGAAAATACCTCATCGAACGATGGAAACCTTAGAGAAACTCATTTCCGTAAGTAGTTTCTTCTGTAAAAATGAAGAAATGTGTCTCCGATATACGGAACTGTTAACCAAAAATTCTGGACCACAAGCATAGTTTAGTTTATTTGCATTTTGGGTAAGAATTTAAAATACCGGACCCATGCGTAATTTCTATCCTACTTCTTATACTCACGAAATACGTAGTCCCGATGAAGTATCTGAGGTTAACATGAGGGGGTGACGTGTTGAAATTCTTAATTGACGCGTAGAAGTTGTTCAACGTATCGTTCACTTTTTCAGTAATCTGTGTGGTGAGGAAGATGGCGACTTTAAAGGTAGGAAATAAAGTTATTTCCTTCGTAAGTTTTTTAGTAACTTTTAGTTGGGTACATATTAATAATACAGGGCATTTGTTCATATTTCGCATAGTCAATAATTTAGGACACTTGATCACGATTGTGTAGTTAAAATTTGTCGTTCAAGTGCTACGAAACTGACTTTTTTTTTACGGTGCTCACAAACCATTCACGCATAGACCCACAAACCATTCGGTACTATTATAGTATGGAAGTGACACCTATAAATCATATATTTTGTACTTTTTTACATTTCTAACGTATATTTTGGAATGCGGAACATTTCCTAAGGTGAAATAATGCATTTCTAAGTAAGATAATGTCTACTTCTTACATTTACGAGTACTTACTATTATTGTTATTTCGATTCTGTAACACATATTATGGCGACAGTGTACTGGTTCATCGCGCGTTGTGCGAGTGTTTTGTTGATTTATGCAGTGTTGCAACCTCTTTCACCCGAAAATACCTACTTTCGTGCCTGGATTTGAAATTATGCTAATACCTCACAAACCATTGACATTAGCCTCACAAACCATTGACGTTAGCCCCAAAAACCATTTTCCCGTAAGGTTAGGTTAGGTTAAGTTAGGTTAGGCAAGCATAGTTAAAAAAAATTATAAAAATAAAAATACTCGACACGTCATGTTCTAGTGAAAACATGGCGAGTTTGAAACACTGACTACGGGATTACATCATCTATTGTGCTCTCATGCAGAAAGCAATTGGCGGCAGCAGAAACAGCATGTCGGACAGAGATTTTCGCAGAAAACAACATGTATTCGCAATAAAATGGATCAAAACTACATTCACGAACTTCCACAACGCTACAGAAAACGATTTCCGTTAAGTACTTTCTCCTGTAAATTTGAAGAAATCCGTCACCCCTATACTATAATGTTACCAACCATGGTAAAATTTTTGTATCCCCAAAACGTATTTCTTCAATTTTACAGGAGAAAGTACTTACCGAAATGGGTTTATTTATACTTTAGGAAGGTCTTGGAAGTTTGTTTTCACCTCGTTGAAATTTTTTTGCCGGTAAATCATATAATTTTCGACATTAATGTCACTCCGATGCACGAAAGCTGTTCCCTTGATGTCCGTCTACTACGTGAACCAAATATTTGCGAGCGTTTCATGACGTAACAACTGGTCAGTGTTTCCAAATACGCGGTTTTGTAACTGTGTAACAGTTCTAGAACGTAAATAAACGTGAGTTACTGTTCATCATTTCTGATTACGAACTTGCGACAACATGACGTGCACAGGATCAGTGGCATGCTCAAAGTGAGGTTGATGGGGGTTATAACCCCCCCCCCCTTTCGCCCACAATTTCTAAGGCTATTTATGAATGGTTCGTGGGGTTATTTATGAATGGTTTGTGGGGCTATTTATGAATGGTTTGTGGGGCTATTTATGAATGGTTTGTGAGGCTATCTGTGAATGGTTCGTGGGGCTATTTATGAATGGTACGTAGGGCTATATATGAATGGTTTGTGGGGCTATTTATGAATGTTTCGTGCGGCTATCCGTGAATGGTTTGTGGGGCTATTTATGAATGGTTTGTGGG
This sequence comes from Lepisma saccharinum, assembly GCF_977018435.1. Classification (NCBI taxonomy): domain Eukaryota; kingdom Metazoa; phylum Arthropoda; class Insecta; order Zygentoma; family Lepismatidae; genus Lepisma; species Lepisma saccharinum. The sequence continues at coordinate 63,587,117 of NC_139229.1, read as the reverse complement.
GTTTTCGAACCCAAAAAAAATTCTAATTTTGAAAAACAAATTTAACTATGTTTGCCTAACCTAACAGAACCTAACCTTGCCGTGAATGGTTCGTGGGGTTTCCGAACCTGGAAAAAATACAAAATCAGTAACACGAAAGTAGGTATTTTCTATGAAGAAGGTTGCAACACTGCATAACCACTGATCATGGACTACGCTAGTCAAGATTTCTCCGCCATATCGCGTGTAACGCAAGCGAAAGCGAACAAAATAAAAATACTCGATATTTCGAAAATTGAGATTATTTGCGTGCAAAAAAATGAAACGCGAACTTGAAGAACCCTTAGGAATGCAGAAAACGTAAGTATCACTGTGAAAAATACGAAAATAAGGGAATTAGAGACGTTTGGTGGTTACTGAAATTTTAATCCAACCATTCACTGTAAGGTTAGGTTAGGCAAACATCGTGGTAAATTTCGTTCTAAAACGTAAAATATTGAAATGACCATTGTTTTAGTGGAGAAATCCAGGGTTTCTGTTCCGATCGCGGACCACTCAATTTCGCTTAATTTGCAATTTCTACACGTGACCCCCAAATTTTAACTTCAAACTCGTGATTAGGAGGCCTCAATGAGTGAGTATGCGAAATATTACAAAAATCGGGGAGGGGTCCGGTATTGTAAATTCGCTCCGCGTTTTGACTTATTCGTGACTGGTCGACACCCAGTCTACAGTTCCATAAAATACCTTTTTGAGCAAATATGCGCATCTTACCTCTAAAATCTCTTGATATCTTGCAAAAATGAAGTCTTTGCGAGAAATTTCAAAAAGTTGTGAATATCTCGGGTACTATAATCAAATCATAAAATTGCATGATCAAGTGCAAGGGAGATACGTATGTTCGTAATAATTGAACAACTGTCATGTTTGTTTGAATGTACAGAATAGAAGAAAAATAACATAGTATGAATTAATTAAATTATGTGTCATTACCAAAACGCTATCAGCTATCAGTGAGCCATCGACGGACCTCTACACAAATTTCCAACGTCGATTAAATAACACATGTTTAAACACATGACAACAGAGAGAAAACACTTGATGTTTGTAAACACAAACAGCAACCATAAATTGTATGTCGTGGAAGTTAAAACAACTTCCAATACCACTTGTCAACATTTGGCGCTACAATTTGGCTGTGTGTGCTGATAACCTTCATTATTTGAGCTCAACTGCTGAATTAGCTTTGATCATGATCATAGACATACTACATCAACTATAATTCACAGTAGTGATGGGATGGGATGTCCGCCATTTTTGTTTGAAACAAAAAGAAGAAGACCTTGAATGCGCATCGTGATATTTAACTAGCAAGTATGTCAACCAGCGGTAATATAAAAATCAGTTATACATTAAATAGAATTTAGGGAAATAATATATTCTTAAGTTTTGCGTTTTATTGCATTATTTGCATTTCGAGTGAATTGTTCTTCGATCGATTTGATAAATTTCTTCATACTATGTTAGAGGTACAAGTGTATTATTAGTCGGACCCAAAAGGGTCATGTTCCTCCGTTTTAGCTTAAATGATAAGTAATGATGATGATACTTGCGTTAAAGAAAGGATAGCAGAGCTCTAATGTGTTGCTTCCATACTACTATAAACATATCATAATCCATAAAATCACAAGTTGAATTATTCATTTGTTGTTGTAGTTTGGCTGTTTTTATGTTTTAATTTGAACCGCAACCGGTATTGAGCATGTTATAAATATTAATTAACACATTGTCCCATGTTTAAATTTCATAATGAAACTTATAAATGCAGAAAATTAGTCCAAGTTCAAATGTTACTTAAAAGTATTGTGTAAGAAGTTTTAAGTCGACTTTGTACACAGATAGGCTAATCGAACTGGACCCACAGTTTAAAGTGGTATTTAAGCCATTAAGTGCCTCCACTTGGTATCACACTCTGGACCCCTTGATTACAAGGCAATGATGCTACCAAGAATCAGACATTGCCACTACGTTAACGGGAAAGTCCATAACACAAGGGAGCCCTTGGTAAAACTTCGATAGCGTCCCAACGGATTCCTTCATTTTTACACAAGAAACTACTTACCGAAATGAGTTTCTGTAGCATTTAGAAGTTCTTGTTTGTATTTTCTTTCATCGAGAAAAAACGATGTCCGTATATGCTAAATTGAACTAAATGAGTGCTAATGGAGGTAAGAGTCTAGTTTACGTCCTTTTCCTAAGGAATACGTGTCATATATCGTTGGAAAGGTTAATTTATAAGGAATTCAACAAAGTAAATCCCAAGGCGAGGAAAAGTTTCCTGGAGGAGAAAATCTAGAAAAACCGATGTTGTCCGGATATGCGTGATTGAACGTACTGAGGACATTTTTCGATGATGAAGCACATATTTAGGGATGAAATGAATGCTAATGGAACCTAACCTAACAGGCCTAACCTATCCTCGTAGGCATACGTCGTTCCCGTGAATGGTTAGTGACAGAAAGTATAAAAAGAAAAACTTACTTACTCTACGGAGAGCCGGAGCGCCAGCTGTCTGCTAGCATGGTTTTGTCAACGGGCAAGAAGGAGTGCGCAAGAAAGACGTAAACGGGTAAGAAGGAGTGGGCAAGAAGGACGTAAACTAGACTCTAGCCCTAATGGAACCTAACCTCAGAGGCATACCTCGTCCCCGTGATGGTTCGTGGGGCTAATGTCAATGGTTTTTGGGGCTACCCATGGATGGTTTTTGGGGCTACCCGTGGATGGTTCTTGGAGCTAACGTCAATGGTTTAATAATTACTCTTTATGTCAAAAATTGACCTTTTTTCGTGAAAAATGCAAAATAGCACCTTGAAGAATCTTTCACAATGCAGAATAGGTAAGTTCGAATGTTAAAAATGATGAAATAAACTAGTGAGAGGTGTTGGGACGTTATCGAAGTTTTACCAAATATTCACCATTTGACATCTAGACAATTTCAAATGACCTTATGGATTGAAAGAAGAAAAAAGTTCTTATACCGGATACTAAATGTTGCATTTTACAACTAGATAAAAAACAAATAAACTATTTCACTCTATGTACTTAAACAAATCAAATTATTATCATGCAAGTAGGCAAAGCAAACCGAAAATATAATTAATGTTTATAGGCTTTAATCATTTAATTTTAATTGCTATGAACTAATGTACAATTGTTATGTACGTTGCCCACTTACTACATCATAGTTCTGACCCACTTCCCTGCAGTGAGGCAGCTGGGCCATCCTATATATATTTAATGATACTAACATCACAGATTTCATGACAATGTTAATACAAGCTTGGTAGTATGTAATTTATGAATATGTAAACCATTTTTTGATACTACACACTTGTTCCTGTTAAGATGTCAAGGCACAAACAACTCTCGGTAAAAATCTGATATTCCCCAGACACCTATAACTTCTTCGTTTTGTCAATTTTTGACATTTGTACTTACCTATCTGCTTCACGGAACGTTCTTTAAGGTGTATTCACGTTTTTCGTCCCCGGAATCGGTGGGAAATTTAAACTAAAAAAATATTTTTGTTTGGAATTTTTTAGTCCAAATTTCCCACCGATTCCGGGCTCCGCCCCTGGGGTAATTGACCTACCGCCGCCAACTGCTAACGCTCGGCTCCAGCTCCCCGGCTTTATCTATAGAGTCCCTGTTAAAGGCATGTTAGAAATTGGCTGGAGTCACCTGCCCCCAAATGAGCCCCAAACTTTTAAATTTGAAGAAATCTGTTACATCACACAAAACACCTTCCAGATGTTAGACAATGCTACAGGAACTTATTACAGTAAGTAGTTTCTTCTGTAAAAATGAAGAAATCTGTCTGGGGAATATCAGATTAGTACCCAACTCTCTTGCTGGTTTTTCAGATTTGCTCTAAAATTTGTTGCAACTTATGAAAAATTGTGCATTACGATAGCGGCATAGTGTTTAGCATGGGTAGTGTGACGACCATGTAGAAGTAAGTTTTCAGATAATCATAATGAAAAATAGAACTAAAAGAAAAGGAGTAGGGGTGGCTGTTGGTCCATTTACCCCACTACACTCTAGTGTAATTTAAGAGATGTGTGTTCTTAATCATCACACTGATCATACTTTTGTATTTGCTTCTTACAAGTTTGAGCTTATCGTAAAGTACAGTCATCGTCATCTTAAACATGGACTACTTGAAGCTGTGTTTTATAGCTTACTGTTTGATTTATGGAATAGGCATGTACTGTGAATTGCTTATCATTGAAAGCTGGAAATAACCCATGTGGATGAGAGCAACCCGAAGAAATATTCTCACCTTTTCCTAGTTAGTAAGGAATGAGTAACTTGGAATCTTCCTTTGCCCACATCACTTTAACTCTATGTCCCAAGTCATTTTTGTAGAACCATTAATTGCTTACAAGACCAAACACCTTTGGATATACAGCAAGTTACCTGATCATGTAAAAACTATCAAACCAATAGCCCAAGTCAAGAAGGAACTAACAAAACATCTATTGTACTTTTGCTTTTACTAAATGAATGAATTCAATAACATCTAATCCAGCAACTCACAAACTCACACATAGTGCATTTGAAAGTGTAAGTAATAGTACCAACATAGATCCATAATATGCTGGGCATGATCCCATATGTGCTGTACCAGCTTAGTGCATATGTTATCTTAACAATATACCATCTGTTCTTTTTACATGCATATCACGTATCATTCATTCTCTTTATATTGTAATGCTCACTGATGTACACAATATCACAAATGTACTGCACAAACATGATTTAATACATGAAAATAAATCCTATCAAATTATGTTTTCCGAAATAGTTTTATTTCAGTGATTTCCCTACGCTATTAAAGGAACCTCAGTGTTCTACTGTGAGCTGAGACATCTGCTATAGATTTATATAGATAGTTTGCTTTGTATTTCCATAACCTTAGATTGAAAGTTATTGTTGTCTCCTTTAACCCTCCGTTGCTTGCACGACGTCTACAAGATGCCAGAGAGTCTATCAGTGACGATAACTTCTATAACGAGGTAGCTCGGATATTCCCCGGCCTGGTACCTTTCTGGTATGAGCAAATGATTTTTCAGAACGAGCTACGACAGTTCAAGTTTGTGCAATGAGGAGTTATTAGTGATATTGTCTGCACCGAGTGTCTCAGACGCCACGCGAGTACTCGTGTTACAAAATCGTACATACAACATCTGTTATAAAACACGAGTTCATTTGTCCCCAAAACAAATAATGTGTTTTATCCAACTAAAAATGTAAGTTTTTGTTGTGTATTGCTCGAGTTTTGTATTTTTTTTTTAATATGTAGGTTTTGTATTTTAGAACACTCAATGAATATTTGTTGCATTTGTGCCCAAAACAATGTTTTTTATCCAACTAAAAATGTAAGTTTTTGTTGTGTATTGTTCGAGTTTTGTATTTTTTATTAAAGATGTAGGTTTGTATTTCATTAAAAAATATATTGGTTTGAAAAACAATTGTGTTCACACTTGGGTTCATCTGAACCACAATAATCCTCAAAAAAATATGTTTTCAACGCAGGTCATCACGTGAGTCTGTCAAGATGCCATGTGAGGATCAGTGTTAGGAAAATTGGCACGAGCAAGGGAGGGTTAATAAATAAAATTATTGCCACGAGGAGTTCATCCTTTACTCCATAAAAGTAAAGAAATCACAATGATTGGATGTGTCGTAGAGTTCTCACCTCAAATTTCATATCCTGATTAGTGTATGTGCATAAAGTGAATATTGAATTTTTCTTTTTCACTTCAATTCTGACATTATTTTTCTTGTAGTCTGTGCTTGTTACAAACATTAAAACACACTTTTTGTTGGGACATTTCAGGAGAACACACACTCCCTTCAACAGACATTTATTTTTAGTTTGATTAAAGATACAGTTATAAGAATGGTTAAACATTAAGATCACAACAAAACTTTGTTTTAATCTGTACATACAAGGAAAATTCTGGCATGTTTCTGCTTCCTAAAAGCACTTTACTAATGGCAGCTGCAGATAATTATTTCTGATATTTCATTAATTTGTATATTTTTCTTTGTTGTTACTCTCATCCCATGCCATTATGATCCACAGTGATCATAAATAGCTTATGTAGATTAGACAGTGGAAAACAGGTGGAAGTCAGATTTATGTATTGTGCATGGGTGTTGAACTAACACGTTTTGGAGAGATTTTTCTGTTGGTTAACTGTAGCTAGTCTTTTGTTTTGTGGACATTATTTTTTTTAGAAAGATATAGTTTTGTATTCAGAAAATGATTAGTTGAATAAAATTAAGTAAGTTCAAATATGCTTCATTGTAATTGCTTTTCATTCTTTATCATGGCTAATCTAAATACGTAAGATAAACAAAGAAAGTAAACTCATATTGTCTAAGAGGATTACATTTTAGTTTATTCAGTATTTTTCATTGCAATATGTGTTATGATATTCTTGGACTTTCCTGTGTTAAATGTAAAGTATTAGCTATCTTGATTGACTTTCCCAACAGGTGGAATGGCTCATTCATCAGAAGATCTAAAGACTTGGAAGATTCCTACAAAAGACCATCAGCATGTGCAACTGAAAGAAGGTAATTAGCATTCCACTTCATAGCAAAGGTATAATTTTCTTGAATTTCAAAATTTTTATTTAATTAAAAAAATCAATGCTGAATTTGGTAATTTATAGATCTTTTGGTTCTGGAAATTGTTAAGAACATTTATATCACATCAACTTGATAGTTCACAGTTCTTTGATCATTCGGAATTGCCTCACTATTCGGGATCCTAAAAAGTCAGGATTAGGATGGGAATTTTTTTCGTGATCCTGCTATCAACTCTTTAGGATCCTGCATCCTGCACTCTCCTATTGGTGCAATTAGCATGAAGATGCAACAATGGGTGCCTCCAGGAACGCTCAACGTTGGAGCAAAGAACGATTTCTAAGTTGAGCATGTTTTATGTCATTTCCTGGATGCACAGTTGAGTAGCAGGGAGAACAGCTGATAAACAATTGACAATCTTCTCATGATTCATGCTTTTCACACTGCACGTCAAACTTTACTGAAGGGCCAGAAAAGTTGACAGAGATATATATATATATATATATATATATATATATATATATATATATATATATATATATATATATATATATATATATATACAGGGTGATTCTAAAGGTATAGTACAAACGAAAACCACAGATACCTCCCATGAAATAGAGACGAAAATTTCCCCTTCCACTTTGCCGAGAGATGCCTCTGTGAGGAGCTAGACAACGCCGAAAACGTGTGAAAATGAACTTCACACCTCTGTACAGCCAGTACCAGTGAAGATAGAAAGGCGGAACAAACGAAGTCAAAAGGAACACCAAAGTCGCCCTTCCGAAAAACAAGGCGGCAGCTGCGCAACGCATGCGCATGGGGTTCCACAAAGGAAATAGGAGTGTCCCGCAAGACAAGTGAAGGGAAAGGGTAGCGATCGACAACGGTAGGGACAAAAGAAGCTATGAAGCATGAAGTAACAATTGCACAGCGGGAAACAAACACCATGACTGAAGCAGTGCAGTCGAGAAAAGTAGTGCGGGGTTGCAGAACCACGGGAGGACGACATAGGATGTAAAAACACACCGAGAATGCAAGCAAAGTGGTCCGTGAAACTCGACAGGCAACAGACGCATACATGGTCGGGGCAGAAATGGCGGCGCTGGCGGTGCAGCGCAAGGGAGTCCCCAAAACACAGTGGGGAGACACCGCAGCAAGAACAAAGCACGGTGCAACAAAAGAGAAAGAGGACCGGACGGGGAATGGTACCTGCCAAGGAGACAACAAATGCGGGATGAGGGATTCCCCGTAGCAGCACCGAGGGGATGTCACACAGAGGTCGTGCGCCAGCAGGACAAACAGCAACTACGGGCACAGGAGGTTATTGCTAATGAAAGATGCACGTACAGATAGGACCACGTACCCCGTACTGACGTTGTAACAAACGTCGTGATGGGGCCCAATCAGCCTCTTAGAAATGAAGCCGGAGGCACATCGCTGGGTGGGAGCGGGCGAAAGGCTGATGGAGTGTCGTACAGACCCCACCACTCCGTACGGTGGACGACACTAATGGACGAGGTCGGAATTTTTCCATCCCGATCACCAGGTCCACCGTTCCCAGACCTGACGCGGCTGCTTGCTTCCGAGCGCAACCCCAGCCGAACAACTCGAGTCCCTCCTCGGCCGCAGCCTTCCGCTCCGAAACCAAGCGTGGCCTCACGCCACCGCAGCCGCACACTGCCGCGTGGGTGTGAGACCGGGCCGAGCAAGTCTGGACAGATAAACTGCGTGGGACAATCGTGTAATGAAGCTACGTGGGGGTATGCACGTCTGTTCAACTGCTGGGTTACCCCACATTGGTGTACACAAACACCACACGATCGTACGTAGTGCTCCCCGTCGGCTCGAGCAAGACGGACGAAGTACGTGTTGTGGGTGAATGGGGCAAGAATGAAGGACGCTACATGTGTTCCACGATGACAAGGCCCCAGAGTACATGGCCCCACCTGACGGCAGTGGTCAGGTAGTGAAGAGCACAGGCACGGGTGGCTCAGGAACGTCAACTGATTTTACCACAGCGCCGTGCGGACGTGTGGGCTGATTGGAAGTGAAGCGTCAAGGAGCGTGTCAGTGAAAGAGCCGGTGCGGTGGTGGTGTGCTTGACGTACGACAATTGAGTACGTTGTTTCGAAGCCGTTGTGACCAGTGTGTGTGTGTGTGCCACCTGTGCACTGCAGTACAGTATTCCATAATTGGCACTATCCTCACCGTACCATGGAACGCTACACATTTGTAGAACTGAGGGACATGCATTTTGTCTACGGCCTTGCAGATCGCAATGGCCGAGGAGCTGCACGCCTTTATCGCGGACGGTATCCGGAGAGGCGACAACCCGACAGCAGGTTGTTTTCGAACGTGCACCGTACCCTTGGTGAATCGGGTGTGTTACGTGCAGGCCATCATGTCTGTCACCCAAGACATGTGCGCACCGCGGCGGTCGAGGAGGACGTACTTGCTCGCGTGGACGACACACCGTCTACTAGCACCCGTAGCATTGCACGTGCAGTGGGAGTATCACAGTCGACAGTGTGGCGTGTCCTTCATGGTGATCTGCTATATCCCTATCATCCACAGGGAGTCCATGCGTTGCAGGCTGAGGATTACCCACGACGTGTGGAATTCTATCAACGACTGTTGCAGTTTTGTACCGACGATCCCCGTTTTTTGCGCCATGTGCTTTTCACGGACGAGGCAACATTCACCCGTGAGGGCATCTTCAATTGCCGAAACAGCCATGTGTGGGATTAAGAAAATCCACATGCAGCAGTCGAGGTGCACCATCAGACCCAGTTTGCAGTGAATATCTGGGCAGGTATCATCGATGAACAGATTATCGGTCCATACCTGCTGCCACCACGTTTAAATGGCCGCCTCTATCGCACCTTTCTTGCATCAGTCCTTCCAGAGCTGCTAGAAGATGTACCCCTCAACGTGCGACATCGTATGTGGTTTCAATTGGATGGAGTGCCTGCACATTTTGATGGCACAGTGCAAACCCTTTTGCACCGTACCTACCCAAAGTGCTGGATCGGCAGAGAGGACCCCGTCCCCTGGCCCGCCCTTTCACCTGACCTCACACCAATGGATTTCTTCTTGTGGGGCCATGTGAAAACACTCGTCTACGAGACCCCGGTGCCTGACAAGGAAACATTGGTAGCGCGGATACTTGCAGCATCGGCCGAGGTGTGTACCATGCCAGGGATTTTTGATAGCGTTCGCCAGAATTTCCTGCGACGCTGCAATGCCTGCATTGAATGTGGTGGTCGTCAATTTGAGCAACTTTTGTAACAACGTCAGTCCGGGGTACGACTACGTACTACGTACTATTCCTATCTGTAAGTGCACCTTTGCGTGGCAATAAACCTCCTGTGCCCGTAGTTGCTGTGTTTGTCCTGCTGGCGCACGACCTCTGTGTGACATCCCCTCGGTGCTGTTACGGGGAATCCCTCGTCCCGCATTTGTTGTCTCCTTGACAGGTACCATTCCCCGTCCGGACCTCTTTCTCTTTTGTTGAACCGTGCTTTGTTCTTGCTGCGGTGTCTCCCCACTGTGTTTGGGGACTCCCCATGCGCTGCATGTGTTTGTTTCCCGCTGTGCAATTGTTACTTCATGCTTCATTGCTTCTTTTGTCCCTACCGTTGTCGATCGCTACCCTTTCCCTTCACTTGTCTTGCGGGACACTCCTATTTCCTTTGTGGAACCCCATGCGCATGCGTTGCGCAGCTGCCGCCTAGTGTTTTTCGGATGGGCGACTTTGGTGTTCCTTTTGACTTCGTTTGTTCCGCCTTTGTATCTTCACTGGTACTGGCTGTACAGAGGTGTGAAGTTCATTTTCACACGTTTTCGGCGTTGTCTAGCTCCTCACGGAGGCATCTCTCGGCAAAGTGTAAGGGGAAATTTTCGTCTCTATTTCATGGGAGGTATCTGTGGTTTTCGTTTGTACTATACCTTTAGAATCACCCTGTATATATATATATATATATATATATATATACACACACACACACACATTTGTTTATGTCAATTGTTTAGCCTTCAAGGAGTTCGGACGTGCATGAATAGCTCTCTCTTTCCGCTTGAGTCGCCCGCTGTGAACCGCATGTAAGAGGGTCCGTCTACCCAACTCGAGCTTGCACGGAGGAGGGGATACTGCAGCACAAGTACTTATTCTGTCGTATTTTTTTTTTAATTGTTAAGAGCAGTATTGCCCGAAAAATGGGAATCAGCAAAGCTGAGTGGCAACGGATTGAAAACTCCATCTCGACAGCCATAGCGAAGGAACTCAACCAACAGTTCGGAGACCTGGACAGACGCATCGCCCTGGCATTTGCAAGTGATGCGGTGTTGAAAGAAATTAAACCAGCGCTGACCACTGCAATTAAATCTGCCGTGGAGGATGCCATTCAAGAAGTAAAAAACGATCTCGAGAGGAAAATCTCTGAGCTAGACAAGCAAGTGAAGCAAGTGCGAAAGGATCTGAATTCCCTGGAACAATATGACCGCCGCCTGAACCTTGTTTTTCATGGCATCAATGAAAGTGAGGGTGAAAAGTGTGAAGTGATTGCTTCAAAAATCATCAATGAGCAGGTGAAAGTGAAAGTGCCACAAAATGTGTTTCATCGTGTTCACCGACTGGGAGCACCGCGACGTGATGGCAAACCCCGGCCGATCATTGCGCGCTTTGTCACCTACGCCCAGAGAGACTTGGTCTACAAGAACAAGAAGAACCTCAAGGCTACAGGGACAGGTATTTTCATAACTGAAAACCTAACAAAAACAAATTTGGACCTTTTTCACAAGGTAAGGCTTAGTAAAATATTCGAACGAGTATGGACAACCGATGGGAATGTACTTGCCCTACACAACGGAAACGTGGTTAGGATTAGTGACCCGGAGGACATCGCAAAGTTCAGCAGAAAGTAACGCTGTTCCTAACGGTGGTTGTGTTTATTTTTGGAACTGCTTCCCCCATCAATGACGTACGGGCAACGGTGACCAGTCAAAAGTAGAGGGTAGGGGAATGCAGGAGAACATTCCGCGCCGAACCTTACAAAGCTTGCAATACTCTCTGCATTCCTCGATGGTGGCGAAAGGAGGGCATGAACCTGTCGCATAATAGACTGTTATATAAATGTAAACAACCCTCAGCTTGTATTCTAACTCACGCCAGAATATATCGGCAAGCTCAAAAATCTATATTTCTCCCATTTTTAGTTAATCAACAAATATTTTCATTTTTTTTATTTTTATTTTTTTGTGTCAGTATTCACATTTTTATATTAATTTTTACTTTTTATTCTTAAATTTTTCATTTATTTTTTTACATTTTTAAAAATTTGATTGTAGTAATAAGTCACTATGATAACTAGCACCTGTTTTTTTTATGCGTATGCACATTTTCATTGTTATTCCAATATGCAATTCACACTTGGGACAGAATATATACTTCATGACCAACAGTGGAGGAAACGATAAATATAAATGACCCTACCAATGTAGTCAATGGTGCAGAAACGCTACTCCCAATCAGAATTCACTCCAGTTACTTTGATGAGTCGCCCATTAATATCCGCCACAGCAATTACAATATAAAGGAACAGCTCGAAGCTGAAATAAATAGATCTGAAAATGGCTTTAAATTATGTCATCTAAATATTCAAGGTTTACTCAACTCCATAGATGAATTTAAAGAAATGATATCGAACTTAAACTTTGACCTGATAGCCATTACCGAAAGCTGGTTAAAACCGAATATTAGTAATAATATAGTAGACATCGAAAATTACACATTAGTTCGACAAGATAGATTAAACAAATCTAGAGGTGGTGTGTGCTTATACATTTCTAAATCGCTTAAATGGAAACTTTTAGACGGGTTCGTTAATAATGATATCGGCGTAGAGTACCTTGTAATCGAATTAACTATCGATAGGAAAAAAATTGGACTTATGGTAGCATATAAACCCCCAAATGTCATCTATACTCACATCAGTCACGTAGCAGATATCCTCCAACACCTATACTTAAATTACGATTACTTCATTGCGTTAGGCGACTGGAATATCAACATGTTAAGAAAAAACGAAAGCAGTACTAGACTCCTTCAGAGTATAATCAAGGAAGTTCACGGGAAACAATTAATTACCAAGCCAACCAGAGTGACAGCGACGTCAAAGTCATTAATTGATTTAATCGTTTGTTCACAAGATTTAATTGTAAAGCAAATTGGGCAGAGCGAGTTACCTGGAATCACAGATCACCATATAACATACTCCATATTTGACCTGTACACACCAAAGCAACCTAAAAAAATTATCAAAATTAGAAATTTCAAAACCATGGACTTGGACAAGTTTCGTAAAGACGCGAAAAATGTGGAATGGTGCAAAATCGAAAGAAACGAGGACGTAGATGCAGCGGTGGAGGCCTTGAATGATAACATTATCAGATTAATAGATAAGCACGCCCCCCAGCGAAAAATTCGTGTAACCAAACCTCCCGCCCCCTGGATTTCAAATCAAGTAAGGGAATTCTGGAAGTTGCGCGACTTCTTTCATCAGAGATATGTAAATACAGGAGACCCAGACGCTCTCCTATCGTACAAATACTTCAGAAACAGAGCCAAAAAAGCCGTCAGAAACGCAAAATTTAAGCACTATAACGAAACGGTAAATATGAATGTAAAAAATGCTAAAAATTTATGGTCTAACCTCAGAAGCCAGGGACTTTTACCAAATAAAAAGAGTAATGCGCTCTCCCCAGATACATTTCGGCCGAATGCGGTAAACGAGTTCTTTGTTAAGCCGAGTGCACCCTCAGATAACAATGCAGCGGTGATTGATGAAACCAACACGTATCTTGAGCAACCCAACAATGACACGTTCTTTTTTACCCCAGTAAGTAGCGAACAAGTACGTAAAATTTTTAACAAAATGAAATCGAAAGCGTGCGGTTATGATTTCATAAACCTAACTATTTTACAGTATTGCATCCCCTTTTGTTTAGAAGCTCTTACGCACATTATTAATCTTTCCCTTTCCAAAGGTTGGTTCCCTCAAGAGTGGAAAAAATGCGAAGTAACACCTATACCTAAAAAATCCAACCCCACAGAAATAAAAGATCTACGACCTATTAGCATTCTATCCACAATGTCCAAAATACTTGAAAAAGTAATTTATGAACAAATACTTTCACATATTCAAGGTTTCCTACCACACTTTCAATCTGGTTTCAGAAAAATGCATAGTACTTGCACTGCGCTGGTAGATATCGTAGACAATGTAAGTAAAGGAATAGATGAAAATGAAGTTACACTTTTAGTCTTGTTGGACTATTCAAGAGCGTTCGACTCGATCAATCATGAATTGTTATTGGCCAAACTGTATCACTATGGCGTTACCGGAAACGCGTTAAATTGGTTTCGATCATATCTCGGCAACAGGAAACAACGTGTGAAATATCGGGAACCGGAAGTCACATACTCTAAATGGTTAGTTGTTCAACAAGGCGTCCCTCAAGGAAGTATATTGGGTCCACTACTATACATGATTTACGTAGCTGATTTCGACCGCGCTGTCCAATATTGCCACTACCATCAGTATGCTGACGATTCGCAAATCTATATTCAGTGTAATACAGAAAACTACGATAATGCGATGACCAAACTTCAATTCGACCTTGATGCTATAACAAATTGGTCACGGAGGAACTCCCTTCAATTAAATCCAACAAAATCTTGCTTCATGACCATAGGAACTCATGGTACTCTTAAGAAACTTCACAAAAACGCACCTTCTCCTCCAACTCTTGGCAGTATACCGCTATGCGAAGTGGATACAAGCAAAAACTTGGGGATTGTGTTCGATAGACACTTAAATTGGGAGCCACAAGTCGAATTTATTGTGAAAAACTGTATGGGGAAACTTAAATCTTTGTATCATTTAAAACATGCTCTGGACGCTAATGTTAAAGATCGTCTTATGCAATCACTTGTCCTATCCACGTTAGACTATTGCGCTCCAGTGTACAGTAATATATCCCAGGGCTTAAACTATAAACTTCAAAAAATTCAGAATTGTTGTATACGTTTCATATTTAACCTAAACAGAAAGGAACATGTATCCCCCTATTTAAAGAAACTTTCTTGGCTAAACATTAACAATAGAAGAAAATACTTAACACTCACCTTGATGCACAAAATACTTAAGAGTGGCTCCCCAAAATACTTATCCGATAAGATCTGTTCTCATAGAACATCAGCCGAACATAATATCCGCAACAAGCACAATCTAAAAATCCCCAAACATAAAACCGCCACATATAACAAGTCCATCATTGTTACAGGGATCAGGGAATGGAACAAACTGCCTGCACCATTGACTAACATTATTTGCCATCAAAGTTTTAAGAAAAATCTGAAGAACTTACTATTGTCCCAACAACTTAATTAACCTTCATATGTTAACAATTGCACCTGCACTTATACATCATATAATGCATACCTAACCTACCCCCCCCCCCCCCGGCATACACATTGAACTACCGAAGACTTATTACTTATCTTTACTCAACAGTATATATACTAATCTATTCAATGTATTATTTTATCATTGTATAATCTTTATATTATCTTTATTGTATTATCATGATCATTATGTGTTTTTTTTTCTTTCTTTTTGTTTTTATTCATTTATTGTATCTTTGACAAGGGTTGGTTGTAAGAACGGCCCATGAGGCCGAAACACGCCTGCTTAAATAAAGACCATTCTATTCTATTCTATTCTATTCTATTCTATACAACGTTATGTAGCCTATTTATAATTATGTAAACGTTGATGACTTGAATCAGAAGCCATCTCTTTGTAGATTATACCCTTGAAGCTATTCTGCTCGTGCCCCCTGTCTGCCATCTTGCTGCTAGTAGATGACTATGTTGACCGCTACCTGAAGTAGCATTTGCTACCTTGCAACAAGTACCTCCAGGGGCCTTGCTACCTCGGTTCGCTTCAATGCTGAGTATTCCTGGAGGCTCCCATTTCAAAATTATCCCCTCAAAATCGTTGCTACTGCCTGTAGCGATCTACTGTAGTTCACAATCAACGTTTGGCAGATTGACATACTTATCAAAATAATGTATATCATGTTCAAAACTAGTATTTACAAGATCTTCAAAATCAAGAATTTTAGAACTTCATATTTGTTAATTTATCAACAAGTCCCTTAAGATTGATTATTGTCGCTCTTGGTCAGACAAGCAGGCCAGTTGAGTTATATTATGCTACAGTGACCTATTATTTTGTGGATCTATGATTGTGTCAAATTTCCTCATCGTAAATACAGTAGTTTACGAGGAATACATACTTAACTTAGATAGATAGATATCACCATTGCATGAGGTCATGGGCCTAACTTTGGGGGGCAAAATCGAACTTGGGCTTAACTTTGGGGGGGGGGGGGCAGAATCATACTAGAGACGACTTTGATGTGGGGGGACAGAATCAAACGTTGGACTTAACTTTGGGGGGAAGGTACAGAATGAAACTTCGGACTTAACTTTGAGGGGGCAGAATCAAACTAGAGACTTGACTTTGAGGTGGGGGTGGGGCAGAATCAAACTTGGGACTTAACTTGCGATGAGGCCAGAATTAATTTGTTTTCCATCCCATAAAATAGCATCCAGAACTATTTTGCTCAATAGCTTACATTTGCACAATCATAAAAAATACACTTCAATACTTTGCTACTCAGGTCCGAGAAGGTTATCAAGAGTATAATTAACTTTTAAATTTTGGGGGGCAAGTGCACCCCCTTTCTCCTGCCAAGTTACGCCTTTGCATATGGTATTTTTTTTTTGCAGCATTGGTACTAATTAAGTATATTAAAAATAAAGAGAAATGACATTAGAATTTAAGTTAGAGAATTGAACCAAAGAGAATATTTGTTTACAGAAACCAGTTGATTTGAGGCCGTGATTGGTTGCAGCCTCCAGAGGGCTCTGAGTAGGGGACTTTAATTCTGACCACTTGGTGTGTTGTTGTTGTTTAGCATCCCTCTTCTGCCACTTTTGGCTGAATGCAGATGGAGATGAGTGGCGATTAGATGATATTGACGAAGGGACACCCGCAAGTGTCACCACCCATGCTTAGGGCATGACTTGAATCTGGGAACATCAGTGGTGAGATTGAATGTCGGGCACATAATGCACTCGATTTATTGTCAGCCACTTGGCTGGTGTATTCCATGTACGAACTGATCTTTTTCTTCTTCTCATAACCATGTGTAAAATTAATATTTATTTTCATTAAACTGCAGGATGGGCCATGCAAAATACAGTGCAATTCAAAAGTTCCCGAACTCTGATTTTAAAAATTCATTTCTGAGTATTGTTGCGTGTGGTGATATGTGGGTGACCTTGGAAACGTGCTGCACCATGGGATAGCTAGCTGCATGTGACGGCGTGCGCACACGGGAGTAAAATCACATGCGCCACGAGTCTCATGCAAGAACAGGGAGTTGCTATTTTAGAAACTTATTTTGTAATGTGATGAAGCCTGATT
The DNA here is from genome assembly GCF_977018435.1 of Lepisma saccharinum. Lineage (NCBI taxonomy): Eukaryota > Metazoa > Arthropoda > Insecta > Zygentoma > Lepismatidae > Lepisma > Lepisma saccharinum. The sequence goes on along the minus strand of NC_139229.1, from coordinate 63,569,919 downwards.
TCATTTAGATGGGTATGTTAACAGTCAGAACCCTCCGACCTGGTCTTCAGAAAATACGCACGTATTACATGAAGTCTCCCTTCACTCTCTAAAAGTTGGGGTGTGGTGTGTAATTTCAAGGCCACGAATTGTGTGTTAATTCAAATGTATTTGCAGACATTATCCATAATTTTGTGGCGATGCATGAAGAAGAGGAACGTTATACTTGGTTCCAACAAGGCCACACTTCGAACGAGACAATGGAGATGCTCCGTGAGTTCTTCCAAGGCCGACTGATCTCGTGAAAATGCGGCCAGTTCGCTCACCAGATGTGAATCCTCCAGATTTTTATTTATGGGAATATCTAAAAAAAATACAGTGTACCACAACAGCCCTAGGACACTGCAACATCTGCAGAACAACATAAAGCCATGAGGGACATCCTAAGCAGCATATTGAAAATGTAGTGTCCAACATGTCTCTGTCGCGTGAATATGTGTATTCAAGTAAATGGAGGACAATTCCAGCTTCTGTAAATATTGTCTTGTTATATGTAAGCACGAATTTCATGTAGTTACAGGTCACACTATAAAATAATTTAAATTCAATTGTCCTTCATTATTTTTATGACATGAAAATTGAAGTCGAGAGTTCAGGGACTTTTGAACCAAGTGGCAATCCTGCACAATGGAAACTGCAGCAGCAGCACCACCTGCGCGACTCGAACGTCTGCCATTTATTTCATCATGTGTTATTGGCCAGTGCAAGTGCATATTCAGGCTGTGGAGACCTACATGTGTGAGAAGACCATTGTAGCCGTGCAGCATGAGCTACGTCATGGATTGTCGTTGCTCAATTTCGGACAGAAGAATGCTATCCAGGTGGATGAAACTGAGTTGTCAAATGGGTTTGGTCACCAATAGGAAACATGAGAAGGTCCAGACTGCTGTTCATATCTCGTGAAAGTGTCCTTCGAGTCTGTGCATTTCTCCAGCAAAGTTCGCAACGTTCGCTCCATCACTATGCAAGGGTACTGCACATTAGTCACAGTTTGCTGCATCGCATTGTGAAATGGGTTCCACCCACATGCATTGAAATTTGCATAACAGCTACAGCCAGGCAATAAGGTTACGCTGACTAGGTCAAAATATAGATATGGTGCTTGGTGTTGGTGTATAACGGAGGTGCAACCACGAATTTTTGTCTGGGGTGGGGGGGCAAGTACCAGAATAAACATACCAATAATAATAATAATAATATATTGTTATTATTATTATTGGTTTGCTTTATTTTACTTCGCTTATTGTGCCACTTTTGGCAAATTTGGGGATGAGTGATGATATGATGAAACGGGATTCGAACCCGGGACCAACATTATTATTTTTATTATTATTATTAGTAGTAGTATCAAAGACGTTATAACCCTCGTAAATTATGCAGAAGGAAGGTAGAAGTTGGTGTTCGAACAAACTATTTAAATTATTTTTTCAACTCGTTCAATTTCACATTAATAATGGATTGATTGATTTACTTTATTTTACTTTGCCTTTTGTGCTACTTTTTGGCTAATTTGTGAAAATGGGGATGAGATTGATGAATGAATGGACACTCACAAACATCCATGCCCAAGCCAGGATTCGAACCTGCCTGGCGTTGTAACGAAAACATTAATAATGGAAAACAAGCACACAAACTATTTTTGAAAGACAGAAAATGCTTGATAAATTTATTCCAAATATTATTCTTTTTTACATTAACATGTATAACTTTCATGCATGATATATATTTCACATATATGCAACATGGAGCAATGTGGACACTAAATTGTGTGCATATTCAAAGTTTCATTGATACATAACATATTATTTAAATACATTACACAATCAATTCATCTATCTCACAATAAACCAACAGCAAAAATTTCTTAAATTGTCTCTCAAATGTGCACGCTCCCTTTCCTAAAAACTATTATTCATGCATTTAAAACAAAATCAATTAAGACAAGTCTTATTTCTCTGTCTGGTAATTTACAATGCATTACAGAGAACAATGATATATTGCGAGCGAAATGAGCAAGAAAATTATTGGATTCAATTTTTTTGCAGGCTGAAATCAATATTGATTTAATAGGGCACAAAGAATTTCACGGGACGCCAATGCATTCTCTCTTTTACAACTTTTGTGCCTCCCCGATAGTGTAATGGTAACATTGTTGCCTTGTGACCAATGGGTACCGGGTTCAGTACCTGGTCGAGGCACATGGCACAGTGGTTCGGATTTCACTTTAAACTGTAGGTCCAGTCCCGATTATCCTTTCTGTGTGTAAAGTGGACTTAAAACCACAAATGAAACAATCAATTTTACAGCTTATTTTCATTTAGATCGTTTGGCACCCAGGAGCAGGTCTAAACTTTATAAGATGAAGAAAAGCAGGTTATGCGAGTGAAGCAAGCAAGCAAGAAAATTTTACAAAAAGTGTTTTTATTTGCATAAAATTTGAAGTTGTGGATGGTGATTGCCCCTGCAGGTACACTTTGCCGTCAATGTTTGCCCCCCTCCCCCAGAACTCAATTCTGACCATGTTGGGGGAGGGGGCTCCCATGGTTGCGCCACTGGTGTGTAGATAGTGTGTTTGGTGGACCCATAAAGGCAATGTGTGTGTATTCCACAGTCAACAATACATTTGGTGTACATATCCTACATTTTTTATTATTGGTGTTTACTCTTGTACTATTTCCAGTGGCTCACCCTGTGTTAAATATGAAAATTCAAAGTAAACCTTTATAATTGTTTTTATGTTACATTTATAATTTTCTAGGAAATCAATCTTCTAATCTTGCAAGTATATTATATGCTACCAATAATATGAGAAAATGATTTTAAGTATGTGCACATATTTTCCTTTCAGAAAGTGAAGGGACTTGGAAAGAACCTTTTTATTTCATTCAGGGCGCTGATCCCCAGTTGGGACTTATTCAGCGATATATTGAAAATAATCCTGAACCAGGATGGGAAAAGGAAATAGTTCTTACAAAGAAAGCAGTTGAAAAAATTAATAGAATCAGCCCAAAACCAAAATTCTTTGCAGTTTGCGGAGACATTTGTGATGCTGTACCTCGTAAGTGCACTTTCATTATTCCAAAAATTAGTTTTGTTCCTTATTCTGAAGATGCAATCACATAAATATTAATATACAAGGTGAATTTGTAGTTTTGTAAAAAGTTAAGTTTTTAAACAGATAATATATTACACAAATTTTCAATAGCACATCACAAAATCACATTGTTCAAACCAAAATACAACAGTTTGATTAGATATCCTTCCCTGCTGGATGGATGGGGGAAATATTTTGATAATTTCAAATAATAATTGCCTTGATTGATGGGTCACATAATTTGAAGCAAATTTTGTAGCCATTTATTTGATATGGTATACCATATCCAAAAAGGAGCCCAGGCTAAGAAAGAATATGTAAATGTTTAATTCAGTTGTAAAAGCATAGATGTGCAAATATGGGTACTATAAAATAGAAAAAATGAATCAATATTTTGTACATTCTCTTTTTGGGTGCATAAGAATAGTTTTTCCTCATTTCTTTTAATGTACATTTGATACAAACAAGTAAGCATTTTTTTATGTAGTGTGTCGGGAGAACATTTGCTGCTTTCATCAGACATTTAAATAGGAGGGTTTGTTCTACCGAAATGTTACATAAAAATGTCTTGCTTGTAACACCATAAATTCAAAGAAAATTATGTAAGAAAAGTAATAAGTACATACAATAAAATCTCAGAAATTGTTCCTGCAAAATTTGCTTGAAATTGAGAGATGTCTCCCCTTTCTTTAAAATTAGGTAGATTTTTTCTAGAAAATTACATAATTTCACTAGAACATCCAACCTGAACGGAATTCAGAAAAAAATACTGAATTTTAAAGTTATTGAAAACTTACATTCTTAATCTAGTTGAAAGCTGTTTAGGACAAACTTGACATGGGATGTTGCAAACCCAGGGATCTTACATTCATATCATGTGCTAGATATGGAGAGAAATCCTTGGATGTAAAGTACTATGGCATGTTGTAGTTGTTGTTTTTTTTTTAACCAAATTTGTTTCATCATGGGATAAGAAAATACAGTTGTAAAATGTATGAGTATAAATCATAATTAGGTTAATTCATATTTCACAATATGGTTTAGCAATACATTGAAAAAATTAACCACACTACACTGCGTTATTGAGATGCATCTAACTATTTTCTAGCCTTCATGCAACCCACTCACACCAAAACTGTCTAGTTCTGACACTGGTAATATTTGATGATAGATGAATTTCTTCCCTCCAAGTCCAACATAAGCACATGCAGCATATGAGTCGGGAGTGTTGCAAATTTTTATGTTTTAAATTTTAGTTTTAACTTAAACTGACTGAAGTTTATGATGAATTTCAACAGTGAATAAATAATTTTGTTGGTTTTGATGAGTTAAATTTACTTCAGGTGCATGAACAGTGTACACTTGTTAAGTTAGTGCAATCTACAATTGTTTTCCGTTATTTTTAACAGATGAAGATATAGACCTCCGACAAAGACAAGAACATGATTTGAAAAAGCTTTTTCTCAATTTAGATCCTGATATCCCATTGGTTTTCTTAAGTGGGAATCATGATATTGGTGACAATCCTACTAAAGAGTCAATTGATTGGTGAGTAATTACTCTTAAGATGCTTATTCAATAATGGTGTTCACTATGGAGCACCCAGTATGAAATATTAAATACCAATAACTATGAGAAGTGATTCAATATGAAATGGCAGGCATTTTATGAAGAAATTGATTATTCATTCAACTCCTTAATTAATTTATGTGACCCTACATTTTCTTTAGAATATTTTCTGCAAATAGCAGTGTGCAGAAATTATGCCTTTATAATTCACAATATGTGCGACTTACTCACTTTATATATATATTAACTCATATTTTCAATAAATTAAAAATACAAAACTTTGTTATTTATGTGAAATGAATATCTATTTTTTATTTTTTATTTTTTTGAAAATACGAATTAATATGCCTTTACCTAGTCATTCCATAAGTTCTGTCCCTAAGTGCACGAGCTTCGACTGACGTCCGCGACCAGCTGTGTTTACAATCGGTCGTGCTCAACCTGTAGCGTAAACCAGTCCCTAGTTTGTGGCGTTCACTTGTCCAGTTAACATGGAGTGGGGTAGCAAGGAAAATCGGATCGCTGTGATTGCGTTGCATCAGTGCAACAAGTCAACGGTGGAGATTTTCAATCTCCTAAAGCCATTACAAATTACACAAAAATTTGTGTATCGGTGCATCAACCGGTTCAACGACATCTCCTCTATCGATGACAGAGCTAGAAGTGGCCGTCCGCACACTTCACGGACGCCAGCAGCTGTGAAAGCCGTAGCTGCTTGAATTCATCGAAATCCTCTTCAAAAACAGAAACTTATACCACGGGAAATGGATATACCGAAGAGGACGATGTCCTGCATCATCAAAGAGGACCTTAAACTTGGGGCTTACAGAAGAACCACAGGACAACTGCTGACACCTGCTCTGAAGAAGATACGAACCACAAGAGCCAAGAGGTTACTCCAGCGGTACGTGAAACACAGGCGAATCCTTTTCACCGCTGAAAAAATTTTCACCGTACAAGAAATATTCAACCGGCAATATGACAGGATTTATGCCCACAGTTCTCAGGAAACTGCCAACAAACTTTCTAGGGTCCAACGAGGCCACCACCCAGCTTCAGTCATGGTTTGGTGGGGCGTGTCATACGACGGTGTCACCCAGCTGCATTTTTGCGAACAGGGAGTCAAGACCAAGGCTGCAAATTACCAGAACAATGTTTTCGAGAAGGTAGGTAAACCATTGAATCACACTCTCTTTTCTGGTGAAGATTGGACATTCCAGCAATAATCCGCGCTGGCACAGGGCGAAGATGAACCAGCAGTGGTTGGCCAACAATGTTCCCAACTTCATAGCCACAGAGGATTGACCCTCTGGAAGCCCGGATCTCAACCCACTGGACTACCGCCTTTGGGACTACTTAAGAGGAGAAGGCCTGCAAGAAATCTCACCGCAATATTGAGTCGCTTAAGGCTGATTTAGTGAAAGCGACCGCTTCCGTACCCCAAGATGTGGTGCGTGCCGTGATTGACACGTGGCCTCAACGATTGAAGATGTGTGTGCAGGCCAAAGGAGGCCACTTTGAATAGACTATGTTTTGTTTCGTTCCTGTGTCCCTAATGTACACTTGGCAATAAAGGATTTAGTGTACTACAACATTTTGTGTTATTTACACCTATTGGAATGGGGGACAGAACTTATTGCACGACTGGGTATATTAACAATAATAAAAACATAGTGATAAAGTGCACACTCATGTAGTGACAGTTATACTGATAGAATACAAATTAATTGTTCCCCCCTACTCTTTATGCATATTTCAAATTTTACCTTTATTCAACTCAATAATGTGTTATTGTACACAGCGCCACCCCAGATGAATGGCTTATTGCAGAAAGGGACCTGAGTCACTTTTTCACAATTCTGAGAAAAACAAGAAAAATCGTATAATATTGATAGTGTAAGAAAGAAATGTGCCGTTGTTGGCTCAAATATTCAGCATAATGAATAGTTAATTTTGCAACCCTCAATGCACCCCCCTGCAGTATGCTGCTAGAGATAGTGGAGATGAAAAAGTTATGACTCCGGTACCTTTCTGCAATAAAAGTGGAAACGTTGAGAAATAAGACGAGAAATATCCTACAAACGTCCGTTTGTCGTTCCCACATAAGATAGGATAGGTTAAGTTATGTTATATATTCAACAGAAAATTATAGATTCGGAAAAAAAATTACAGTGCATTGCACTTTCTGGACTTTATTGTCGGTGTTTGAAGTACAATAATGTACGAGCTCATACATGCATGTGTTATTCTACATCTGAGTCTGTTTCATTGCCGTGTGTAGTGGGCCACTGAAGAATATCTTCATAAAATCCTTTGACGTCGTCTGTACATACGGCAAGGGAGTTCATATGTCCTTCAATTTAGTAAGCTTGATCGTCATACGTGCAACTGGGAACGTACGTGGCGTAGGAATTACAATTCTTGCACCTTTGGACAGATAGAAGATATAAGACGTGAAAGCTTTAATGAATTCGGAAACCTTGACAGTACCCTTATGTTCAACGCAGTATTCAAAGTAATGATATTTGGAAATCTGAAAATGCTGCCTATTCTTGTAGGAACACATGGTAGTTTTCACAGATGGCACATTTTTTTGTAGACATGAGGTCACCACATTGCGAGACCAATAATGGTACTGGTGTCAATAAGTTTGACAGTATTTTTACCGCTCCAAGCTGCATTACAGATTAGCGTACACAGTTCGTACAACGTATAAATACGGCTAGGTTTATTGCAGAAAAGGACCCGAGTCAGTGACTCCGGTACCTTTCTGCATTAAAGTACACTTTTCACTGGGCATTTTCTTGGCTATAGCCTCGTTTGACTGACGTCCTTTCTGCACTAAAAGATGTGTCTGTAACTAGGGAAATCAAAAATACCATTAACTCCAATACCTCAAAAATGTGACTCAGGTCCCTTTCTGCAATAAGCCATTCAGATATATTCTCATGTATGCAAAATATAATTTTATGGGGTGTATATATTCTACAGATGCTTGCTTACTAATTTATTTACTTACTGTCCTGCATTCTTAAACCCGAAGGTTTATGGCTGCAGCAACACAAGCCTGTCATCTGTCCCTATCCTGTGCAAGATCAATCCAATCCAATCTTTTTCTTCCTTAGCTATTTCCTTTAGGTCCATCTCAATGTTATCCCTCCCATCTTTTTCTTGATCTTTCTACATTTATCCCTCCCATCTTTTTCTTGATCTTTCTACATGTCTTTTATCATCATGTTTCCCAACAAGAATCCTGTAAACTCTTCTTTCCTCTCCCATTCGTACCTGCCCATTTAAGTCTTCTTGATTTAATTATTATCAAGAAAGTGTGGGGCGTTACCCCTACACCCCCTATACACCATCATGGTTTGGTGCTATGCACAGGGGAGCACTTTACCTTTTTTTTACCTTTATATCTGGACATGAGTACATTTTATGTAGTTCTAAATTATGTAACCTTCTCCACTCACCCGTCTCCTCGTTCCTTCACAGAAAGTTGAAGCTTCAATTTTTTTCCAAGTAAAGTTGGAATTAAAAAAAAACACCTAAATATCATTGTGTCAAGATATTTATATATGCTAGAAAAGTTTTCAATACGCTCAATAGCCTTCCTGATGGCATCATGGTAATTCTGTCCTCTTGCAATCAAGGGGTTTTGGGTTTGATTCCGGGTGGATACACAGCAGATCGAATCCCACTTCAAACTGTAGGCTCAGTCTGGATTAACCTATCTGAGCACAAAGTGGACTCAAAACAGACTTTTTGTCAACACACACAAATCTGTTCAAATCGTCTGTCACATCTTATCCATTTATTTTGGAAGTAATTTAGCACACTAGTATTAGTAGCAAAAATTCTGCTTGAAATACATAAATGAAAAACATTAAAGATGTTTAATGTTATCATTGAGGAAAATAATTAGAGTGTAAATTCTGTTTATAATACCATATTGGTCCGAATATAAGCCGCCTCCGCATATAAGCTGCACCCTAAAATTTGAAGGAGCGAAAAGAGAAAAGAAGATGATACCCGAATATAAGCCAAGGGAAGAAGAGAAAATACCGGTAACTATTTACCGACAAATTCAGGGAAATATAATGAGGTAGATACATAGGTATTTTTTTTTTATCATAAATACAGTATATACAAATTACAGTAACATTATTGAAAAATTAAGGTTACAATTGTGTGCTATACCTATTTCAAAGGTAGGTTTCTGTTAACTACCGGCACAGGACTTATTAGGCAACAAAATTTGCCTATTCACCGCCATCACTATGGTCACTACTGACCACTTCCGGTACTTACTCCATCACTCTCACTGCATTCCTCCCACAATACGTCATCCTTGCTACCATCCAGTGCATTCGACAACGAAATGTCATAATTTTTTTAAGGTCGCGAATATAAGACACATCCTAATTTTTCACAATAGAAATTTGGAAAAAATGTGCAGCTTATATTCAGGCCAATACGGTATATAATTTTTATATTATTTGCTGAAATATAGCAGCATTACCTATGATTTAATGAAACCTTAAAGCTTTAAATTGTTCATTCAACTTGTGTTAAATATTTGGGGTACCTCGACTGACGTCTTTAGAATTTCAGGTTTTTTTCTTTGGTGTGATTGTAAAGACCTACTTCTCTAAGTCTTGTAGTAACAAATTTTGTTTAGTTCCCTCAGTGGCTGAGTGCATTTTGTGGTTTACTCATAATCTTACCACTGAAGGTTCCAGGTTTTTTTTTCTGGCTTGGCCATGGTTATGTCTTTATATGAGTGTCTCTTCATCAACGTGATCTAATCATCATTCGTCCTCATCACTGTGATTAACCTGAACAGGCACTAAAGCAATATAAAATAATAATACATAAATATTTTGCTATTTTGTTAAATAAACCATGCAGGAAAATCAGAAAAAAAAATTCTGTGTGTTAAATATGTGTATATTATGTCATATACTGCAGATCAGGAAGTTCAAATTCCACAGCTAGCCATTGTGAATGAATTTACTTTGTTTTCCTCAGTCACTCTAGCTGAATGCTGGGATAATACCTGAAGAAGGGGCACAAATACTTCTTCCTACTTCCTTATCCAATTCATTCTATTCATATTCCATCACAGTGAACGTAATGGTACAAATAAATTGTGTTAATTAAACCAACCATGTACCATAGAAAACTTCTTTTGCTTTTTTTCATCCATTTTTTTTTTATTACCAACCTGATGCAGATCTACTTCTTACTTTATTGTAGGTATCATTCTTCCTTTGGAGATGACTACTTTAGTTTCTGGGCTGGTGGCGTCTTTTTCATTGCCTTGAACTCTCAATATTACATTAATACATCAAATGTCCAAGATATAGCAGCTAAACATGAGTTGTGGCTTGAATCACAGTTGGAAAAGATAACAGTGAATGGAAGCAAGCACACAGTGATTTTGCAACATATTCCATGGTTTCTGAAAGACCCTAATGAACCAGAAGGGGGCTATTTCTGTGTTGAGCCTAACCTTAGAAGAGTAATGCTAGACAAATTTAAAAAAGCAGGTACGCTTATTTCCTTAATAGAGCATCTTATAACAGATTTGACTTACTATTATTATTCTGTAATGTTTGTTATTTGTTTATTAGCATTAATGAATAACTATATTCATTGATACGTATTACATAAAAACTCGCATACCTTCACACTCAGAGGAGTCGAATTAACTAACAAGTTAGTTGAGCAAATTGTGACATGATCAGATATTGAACTTGGAACTTTTGCATCCTGTTCCATTTCCCAAATAAGCCACATGCTATCTGGCTTTGTCACAGTTTCCACAATTTGGATATTTCTGTGTCCTTTATGGGTAGTTGTAATCAAACTAGAGATTTGCTCAATAGATCAGCTAGCCGGCATCTGTGGTGCAGTGGTTATCACAGCATGCTACGAAGCCTGGGGTCCCGGGTTTGAATCCTGGCCCGGGCATGGGTATTCTTTATAAGTAGAGCTTGGAAGTTGAGGAAAAATCCTTTTTTTTTTCGTAGTGTCCGAAGACGAGGCCCAACATATGTTCATTCTGGGTCATTGTAGTCTATGAAAAGGTGGGTTTTATTTGTCCTTTTTGGCCTTTTTCAGCTTATTGGTCCTTTTTTAGCCTTTTTCTAGGTCTTAACGGCTTTTTTCTACAACTTCACCTTTATTTCGACTACGTTTTTACTGCCCATTCTCAATTCGAATCATCATCAGTTCATCACCTGTTAAACATCCTTTCTGTAGTAAAGAAATAAAAAAGAGAGAAATAAATATATTTGAACCATCCCTGAAACGAGAGAAAAACATTTTTGGACGACTGAAGCAGGTACGTACAAGGTCCTTTAACTGTAACTTGTCTGGAAGGTCGCGCTGTAAGTGGACACTTTCTCTTGTTTTGAAGCTTTCAGCACGTTGGATACGACCAGACAGCACGCACCTGCAAAGATCTCAAGTCAGATAAGGAGGTGCCATGCAGAGGGAGGGGGTGGAGGTTAAAACTGAAGTTATTAATTAATTTGGATTACATTTATACGTCCTTTTTTTCATTTTTAGGTCCTTTTTTTATATTTTTAGGTCTTTTTATAGGCCTTTTTTTTTGGCAATTTATAGGTCTTTTTTTTGGCAATTTATAGGTCCAACTTCCGACCCCTATTTATGGGTGTCCTCTCATCAATCTTATCATATCATCCCTCATCCTCATCTTGCGATTAGCCAAAGGTGGTAGAAAAGCGATACTAAATAACAAAAATAAAATCAAATCAAATAGATCAGTCAGTAGGTACAATTCAATGTTCTGGTTAAATCACATTATCTACCAATGGTGTGGTTGACAACCCATCATTGTATAGTTATTGTACCTGAAACAATTTATAGATAAAATACAATTGAAATTATTTAATTTCTGGATCATGCAAATCTATAATAATAAATAATAATAAAGGAGGTTTGGACCATTATTATATGTGATGTATATGACAAAATGTTCAGATTTGTTGTTGAGATTGACTGAATAACATTCGTTAACGTAGCTTTAAAAAGTGTTAGTTCATATATACAGGGTTTGGAAAAAATAATATGAACACCCGATTAGATGAGTCTCATTTTCGGAGTTGTGTGCTGACTGCACTGGCACGCACGGAACGTGTCTTTTGTTTTCTCCGTGTCCTATGATCCCTCTGCTAGAGGTATGAGTAACCAGTAACCCTGTGAATGACTTCATGTTGTGTTGCGCTACCATTATGTCTGACCTTACAGACTTCCAATGAGGGCAAATTGTTGGTGCCCTATTAGTAGGTGCATCCGTAAGAATGGTCGCAAAGTTAGTAGGGGTATCGCGAGCTACTATATCTACCATCATGACAGCATACAAAGTGCAGGGGAAAACAACGTCTGTGAAACAGAATAGTGGCAGAAAGATGAAACTGACAGAGAGAGACAGGAAGGCATTATGGAGGATTGTTGGCTCTCAGAGGAAGACCACCGCAACCAAAGTGACTGCTGAGCTGAATATGCATGTCGAGAATGTAGTGTCAACGAAAACAGTGTGCCGAGAACTGCATAAACAGAATATCCATGGCAGAGCCGCTATTGCCAAACCTCTTGTAACGCAGGACAATGCCAAACGGAGACGTCAGTGGTGTCAGGAGCACAAAACCTGGACTACCGATCAATGAAAACATGTGATGTAGTCCGACGAATCAACCTTCACACTATTCCCCGCCAGTGGACCTGTTTACATATGGTGAACACCGGCCGAAGCATACAATGCAGACTGACTGGTGCCAACAGTGAAGCATGGTGATGGCAGTGTAATGGTGTGGGTGGTCATTTCATGGCATTCACTGGGTCCTATTGTCACACTTAAAGAATGGGTAACTGCCAAGGTGTATGAAGGCATTTTAGATGACCTTGTCCATCCAATGGCGCAGGCATTGTTCCCAACAGGGGATACCATCTTTCAGGATGATAATGCCCCCATTCATACTGCTGCAACTGTCCAAGATTGGTTTGATGAGCACGATGATGCACTTACACATTTTTCCTGGCCTGCACAATCACCTGATTTGTATATTATCGAGCCATTGTGGTCAGTATCCGAAACCAGAGTACGGGCCTGTTTCCCTCCACCAGCCAATCTCAAGGAATTGATTAGTTTCTTGTTGAGGAATGGTATAGCATCCCACTGACTACCATCCAGGATTTGTATGCATCCATTCCCACGAGGATTGAGGCTGTTCTCAAAGCCAAAGGTGGTCCCACACCATTGTGTCGCCCCTGTCAACACATGCTTTTTCAGGCACTAAACTATTCAATCTGTATTATATTAATCTATGTTGGAATCTTTTCTTTAAAAATGTGTTATTGTTAATGTAATGAATTGTTGAACTTAAATCAGGGGAAAATGAAACTATGGAAATATTAAACAACTATGTAATAACCATGGTAAATTGTAAACAACAATATGATATAAAAGAGCTAGACTTTTGTAAGTCTACGGGACATTCTCCTGGTTGCCGAAAGGTTGATGGTTCAGGGGACGTTGGGGAATATCTTGCTTCAATCTTCGGATTGGCTGGTGTACTTGTACTCCATTTTGGCGGATATTCTACAAACCCAACTCTGAATAAGGTGTTCTCCTGCATCATCAAAAGACCAGGGTTATAAACTTCGGTATAACTAATAGGTTTAGGCCTACAAGTTATACCGGGTGAATTGTCTGTTTGAAAAAGTGTTTGTATAACATCATCAGTTTAAATAAATCTTCGAGTGAAAGGTCTTAATGATCTTTAATTTCAAACCTACATAGGTGATAATTAAAAATAAATCCTACATCACAGACCTCGCAAGGGCTTGGTCCTACTAACCCTTAGAAGCCTTTGAGAAGTCCGATAAAAGGGTTATAACCAGACTAAACTAAAAGCCCTAAAGGCAGAAGGTGTGTGTCTGTGATTTTTGGCGACCGTGACCAGAACCATCGAAGCAACCACCTGTGGATCTTCGTGGCCCAGCAGCAGAAGAAGAAGCCTGTTCTAGAAACAGAAGAAGAAGCCTGTTCCAGGAACGGAAGCAGAAGCCTGTTCCAGAAACAGAAGAAACAAAGATGATAGGTTCCCAGAGACATTTGACCAAGCAGCAAAAGGAGAGGCTCGTTTGCTGTACGAATGAAGAAAAGAAGGAGGAAACCTTATTACCATGCTCCAGCTGCAACAGATACGTTCATGAAAGTTGCGCACATAAAACCCCAGGATCTGACGTAGCAGCAGAGGTAGACGTTAAATGTAGACAGTGCGTGGAAAAACAAGTTACGCCAACCCCAACAGATGATAGTTGGAGGGAAATGATGATCTCCTTTATGACTGATTTCAATAAAGAGAAAGATGCAGAAAAAGAGCAGAGATTAAAAGAAAGGGAAGAAGAAAAGGAGCAAAGATTAAAAGAAAAGGAAGCAGAAAAAGAGCAAAGATTAAAAGAAAAGGAAGAAGAAAAAGAGCAAAGATTAAAAGAAAAGGAAGCAGAAAAAGAGCAAAGATTAAAAGAAAAGGTAGAAGAAAAAGAGCAAAGATTAAAAGAAAAGGGAGAAGAAAAAGAGCAAAGATTAAAGGACAAGGAAGAAAATGACCAAAAGTTTGCACGTTTGGTTGAAACCTTGGGTGAAAGAGATGCTGAACAGAAAGCAGAACGAGAAATGAGTGACCAAAAGTTCGCACGTTTGGTTGAAACCTTGGGTGAAAGAGATGCTGAACAGAAAGCAGAAAGAGAAAGAGAACGAGAAATGAGTGACCAAAAGTTCGCACGTTTGATTGAAACCTTGGGTGAAAGAGATGCTGTACAGAAAGCAGAAAGAGAAAGGGAACGAGAAATGAGTAAGAAAATGTTTGAAGATTTTAAAATAAATTTAGGAAAAGAAATATCCGAAGCGATAGCTGATATCAGAAAAGAGAGAGACGAAAAATATGAAGAACTAGTGGAAAGAAGGAGAGAGGATTGGCAGATAGATGATGACCGTTTTAAACAGCTACAAGAAAGTTTGAACCAAGAAATAAAGAATCGAGAGGACAAGGATAATGTAAACTGCGGTTTACTAACCGAGCTGAAGGAAATGTCAGTAAATTTGGAGGGTGAAATAAGAGTGACAAAAGAGGCCCAAACACAACAAGTTGAAATTATAAAAACGTTAACCTCAAAGTTGGAAACCTTACAACTAGGCAAGGAGAATAGGAATGAAGAGATGGAAACTCTGCCAAAGAAGATATGTGTAAGAACCTCTTGCTCCTCGCATTCTTCCAGTTCCGAATCTCCCAAACATTCTGAACCATGCCAAAGAAAGAAACGAAAAAGGAGTGGCAGAATGAGACGAACTACAGACTACGCTACGGAAAAAATTGTAGAAGATAATTCCTACTTAAACTATTCATCCAATCGAATTCTCCGAATGTCTGACGTCAATTCCCTCACCAAATTTAATGGAGAAATAAATTCAGTATCTGCTGAGAGGTACCTGGAAGAGATAAATACTTATATGGATTTAATGAAGATGCCCATGATGTATCGACTAAAAGTCCTCCCTTCGCTAATGGTGGGTAAAGCCAAGGCTTGGTTTATGGCAAACGAAAAGAGATGGAAAACTTTTGAACATTTCTGCTCTGCATTTAGGAAGCAATACGCATCACCTGAAGCAAAACAGAGGGAAATGAATACCCTGAGGGGTAAACATTATAGCAAAGGTGCAGGGTTATCATTGGAAGAATATTGCTGGGAGGTATATGCAGCATACTGCAATCTGACGGAAACCATCAACCAATCAGAAGTGCTGAACTTAATCATTGGCCAATTACCTTCACGAGTGCGACAACTGGTACTAACTCGAGATCCCGCCAACATAGACCAACTCACGAATTTCCTGGGAAAGTTCGAAGCGTCTGAACAAATGGAAGGATGGAAAGCCGATCACCAACGAACTGATGAACGAAGAAATCCTCAACCTCGAATCAGGAATCTAGAGCTATCCCGGAGGAATGGAGGAGAAGAAGATAAGAGGCCCACACCGATCAACCAAAGGTTTAATGGAAATTTAAGGTTCCAAAGGAAGGATGCCGATAGAAGGACATTTTGGAATAAGAACCAAAATCAAAGAAACTGGAAACAGTCTCGTAAGAAAAAATGTGGAATACAGACTGACGAAAGTCCAGAAGACTGTGCTTTGAACCCTAGAGCACCTGTATGGGAAATTCCTTCCGCTATTAAAGCACCTTCTTGGGAAATTCCCTCTACCAGTCGAACAAATTTAAACCAGAGGTCGTTGTAGATGAAGCTCTCCCTTCTACAACGCGACACAATCTTGATGTTTGTGAGAGCGAAGAAGACAAATTTATTACCAATGAGAATTTAGATGTTTTGTATCTGGATCTAAATTCTTGTCCAAATTCTGAAGAAGAGAAATTGTTTAATGTTTTTGAAGTAACTGGGAATTGCAGCAAGAAGCCAGAAATTCAAATAGAAGTTTTGGGATTAAAAATAAGATGTACTTTGGATACAGGAAGTGAATGCACAGTAATGAATTATAATGTTTGGGTAAAGCTCCGAGAGAGATTACCAGGCTTGAAACTGCAAAGATGTCCAGGAATAAGGTTAAAGGATTTTGTTGGATACGAGAGGTCTCGTATTGTAGGATGCCGAACCATTCTTTTTGAAATTGCAGGACACACTTTTGAAGATCAAGTCTACGTAGTGAAGAATTTAGAGGCAGATTTGTTATTTGGATATCCCTTCTTCAAGAGATATAGAATCAATTTGGATGCAGGTGCCAACAAATTATATTTAATGGTGAAGGGACAAGTCGTTGAAGAGAGTTTGATTCCAGATGACCAAGAAGATAGTTTTGAAGCAATTAATGGTAAGACTTCGTGTGTTAAACTATCGATGGCTGAAAGGGAATCCCATTCAGATAATAGGTCCGCCGCCGAGGAAGATATAAGAAAGAAGGCTTTCGCTCCAGGGTTGCCGAATCAAGAAGATGAGGAGAAACTACACTGCCCATTATTTTCTGACAAACAGGGACTTGTAAATACTTCAATCTGCAAGATAAGTGCAGAACAACCTGTATTTCCTTTACAAAATCCATCTCCCATTCCAAAAGAGGAGAATCTAGAAGACCTAAATGGATGGAAGACCTGGCTAATTGACGTCAAGAAGTTTTACGAAGGAGTGTGTTGAACAAAATGTAAAAACGTTTCCTGTTTTCTCCAGTAGCTACATGCAAATGAAGAATGAAGTCCAAGAAGACGATCCCAAATGAAACATCGCCTCACATCATGAAGAAGAAGTGAAAGAAAAATGAAAATATACAAAAAGTAGAAAAAGTTATAAAACAAAATTAAATAACGTTCACTTATATTTAATTTTATTTTCTTCTGGGGGAACGCTATGTGTCGCCCCTGTCAACACATGCTTTTTCAGGCACTAAACTATTCAATCTGTATTATATTAATCTATGTTGGAATCTTTTCTTTAAAAATGTGTTATTGTTAATGTAATGAATTGTTGAACTTAAATCAGGGGAAAATGAAACTATGGAAATATTAAACAACTATGTAATAACCATGGTAAATTGTAAACAACAATATGATATAAAAGAGCTAGACTTTTGTAAGTCTACGGGACATTCTCCTGGTTGCCGAAAGGTTGATGGTTCAGGGGACGTTGGGGAATATCTTGCTTCAATCTTCGGATTGGCTGGTGTACTTGTACTCCATTTTGGCGGATATTCTACAAACCCAACTCTGAATAAGGTGTTCTCCTGCATCATCAAAAGACCAGGGTTATAAACTTCGGTATAACTAATAGGTTTAGGCCTACAAGTTATACCGGGTGAATTGTCTGTTTGAAAAAGTGTTTGTATAACATCATCAGTTTAAATAAATCTTCGAGTGAAAGGTCTTAATGATCTTTAATTTCAAACCTACATAGGTGATAATTAAAAATAAATCCTACATCACAGACCTCGCAAGGGCTTGGTCCTACTAACCCTTAGAAGCCTTTGAGAAGTCCGATAAAAGGGTTATAACCAGACTAAACTAAAAGCCCTAAAGGCAGAAGGTGCGTGTCACCATATTAGGTGGGTGTTCATATTATTTTGTTCAACCCTTGTATATCTGCAAATATGGCTTGTATTTGCCAAATTTTTTCACTATTTCACCTTCCAGTTTGTGATTGCCAGGGATAAATATATACTTTTAAAATTATTACATAAGGATAGTATATAAGTTATTTGGTGCAGAATGTAAATTTTAAATCAAAACCAATTTAATACACTTAACTATACAGGGTGTCATTTTAATGGCGCCCACGGACCACGGAAACGTATAGAGGACATAAAAACAAACAACTTTTCTCACTAACATTTTTCTCGTTGGTGCGTCGTTTCAACGCTACAGTCGTTCGAAAAAGCCTGTTTTGCCGCCTGAATGCTGGCAACCACATACAACATTTAATAGCGTTTGTGACGTCATATCCCGTCGTGAAGCGATGCGTTCCAGGGTTGCCAGGAACACACATACTCTGTGAAAAATGACATAGCTACAATCAGCCACATTATGTACCGTAACACAAAACGAGAAAACACGTTCTGTAACCTAACAGGAAGTAAACAAACGATACGAAAAGTGGTAGAAAGAAAATAGAATTCAAGTGGAAGTGGTAATATCGAATTTTGTCTCAGCTTCCATGTCAAATATTTGCAAATCTAGTTACCAAGTTGGCATCTACAATTTAGTCTATCCACTTCGTTCTTCTGATACTAGTTGTCTGTGACACATAGAACAGATGACAAAATACAAATGAAAGAACTCAAAATTCCAAAGGTAAGTAACAATAATATATTGTATATTCAGAGCATTATGAGGCAAGTGGCAAAAATGATTGAAATACAGGGATATAAGTAGTAGTAATACAAGCTCTAAGACGACTATGTGCTTATCTATGCACCCGATACACATGTAATAGTTTGCAACTGTGAACAGCGCAGTATATTTGCTACTGATTCATCGTTACATTGTTACGGTGGTTGTACGTGTTCTAGCCGTAATGTAACAACGTGAACCTCGGATACTTCCGTTATCAGCACAAAAGTACAGTGGGATCCATGAGTATAACCATGCAAATTGTCCATGACTATTTTCATTATTTTTTTTCTTACATCCTATGTGTTTTTAAGCGATGGATTTTTATGTATGCTGGTGCAGAAGTTGTCAACAGCTTGTTTTGACTTTTCTTTTAATTCTCGAAGCTCTTATTGGGTCAAATAAAGTCCACGAACATGGTGATGGACAATTTGCACGGTGATACTTATGGATCCCACTGTACCGCATGGCATCTGGACACAAACCTGTAGATATCAACCTTGCAACGAGATTTGCGAATATTTGACATGTAGTTGGGCGTAAACAGCCACGTGTAAGCTCTAAGTCCAATAAAATTTATTGTTCTTGATATTTTAGATGTAGGCTGAGACAAAATCCGACATTGACATTTCATTTCGAATACGTTTTTTACCATTTCTCATATCATTGGTTCACTTCACCCTTCCCCTGAAATGACTGCTGATCTTCTGACTGGTAGGCTATGATGTTCGGTTTACTGGACGCGTTTCTCGCTTCGTTTTACAGCTAATAATGTGGTTGGTAGTTTGTCATTTTTCACAAAATTTGTGTGTTCCTTGCAACCCTCCCGTGTGCTGTTTCGCCGCAGGATATGACGTCACAGGTACGATCAAATGTTGTGTTGGGTTGCCAGCATCCAGGCGGCAAAACGGTCTTTTTTGAACGGCTGTAGCATCGAATCGACGCACCAACGAGAAAAATGTTACTGGGAAAAGTTATTTGTTTTGATGTCCTCTATACGAATCTGTGGTCCGTGGGCGCCATTAAAATGACACCCTGTATATATATTTTTTTTACTTGATTTCAGGAATTAAGAAAATATTTTGTGGACATTACCATAGAAATGCTGGAGGTTTTGATGGGGACCTTGAAGTAGTTGTTACATCTGCCATTGGTGGTCAGCTGGGAACTGATAAGTCTGGTGTGAGAATAGTAAAGGTATACCACGATAAGATTGAACATCAGTACTATGCCTTAGAAGATATACCAGAAAAAGTCGAACTGTGATACAAACAATAAGAGGTATGTCTCATACATGAGCCTATCAGATATCCTGATTTAGTTAAAACAGTACTTTTAATCCTGTTCCTGGAAATTTTTTCCGACTGTAGACAAGAAAATGTCCCATTAAAAAGAAAAAAAATGTTAGCACACATTCTGAGATGTTCTTTTATATTATACAGTAGGAATCGCTGCTGATACATTTCATTAATATAAAACATAACTTGCATCACATGTCATCATTTCAGCAAGTAATGACGTCCAGATTTGGCATGTACTTTCTTATTTCTTTAGGTTTCACCACATCATGTGGCTTCCTCAGGAGATAACAAGTCATAGTTTAAAACATGCCTTATCACCTGAGGAAGCCACATGCCAAAACTGGACTTCATTACATTTCATTAAGTTTATATGATACGTGTCTATATTGAAGTGACAATTTTAATTTCTAAATGTTAGTAATTTGCATGAGACCTGAGATTTGTATTTGTCAGTAAGCAGAGTTGGAGATGAACATAATGTAAGTAATGCTACCAGTATTTGTGTTAGTAACCTTGGTGCTGCATTTGTAATTTGTTACCAAAATTACATAAGTAATTTTAACTTGACTTCATTACTTTGCATTATCTTTATAAATTCAGAACTAGATAATTTATTTGCCAGGACGTAAAATAACAAAATAAATATAAAAATGCAAATCCTTCCACTGTACTTCAGCTGCATCAAATGACTTGCAACACATTTTAAAGCTACAAATTTTAATAATAAAATATTGTTGCAACAAATGGCTTAGAGAATATGTCAACAGCTACAGAGAGATTACACAACATACAGTGAGGAAGTAATGTTTTCTCTGTTTTTTAAAATTTTCCAGATAGAAGCTTCAAAAGACTGACATCTAAGATGTTGCTATGTTGGAACTTGCCATGGTGCCATGATATGATACATGTGTTTTGTAGTTAATCGTAAACAATTATTGTAATAATAGGGAGAGGTGTTTTTATATATGAATTATTGAGATTTTTATATGTAAATATATGAATATATTTTTTGTGCTTAATGATTTACTTGAATAAAAAATACAGAAGAGTGGTGTTGTAAATTATTCTTTTTCAAGTGAAATCGCTGTACACAATATGTGGGAAATCATCACTTTGGAGATGTTTGCTCCAGCCTTGGAGGTAGCTTGCATGGTTCAACACGATGATAAAAGAACAGGCAGGGTACGGAAATGTTTTATGGAAATTATCCCAGCTAGGGGATAGCATTCCTATTTGATTGATGGAAGTGGAATGCAATTTTACTGCATTTCAACTGGTTGAAAAATTGTGAGAAATAACTTGCAATATCGAATGCAATATATGAAATATCATTCACATTAATGAAGGGAGTCAACCCTTTACCTCATGAATGACATGTAATACCGTAACCGCAGGTTCATTTTTTTTCATTTATTTATTTATACATTCATTTTGCCAGCAAAATTATAATTTTGACTTTCCAAGCTGTCATCTTTCTACGAAGATCTTAAACATCCTTCCATGCTTGGGTATTTCAACACTTCTTCCTATCTTCAACCCAACAGATTTGGAATTCCTTCCCACAACAAGAAGGTTGTTAGCAAATTGAAAGATGAATGTAACGTTGAGATTATTGTTGAGTTTGCTGGTTTGCGTTCGAAGATGTATACATTCAGAACAGAGACCAGCATCACGAAGAAAGCAAAAGGAACGTACAAAGAGACCGTGGAAAACAAACTAACATTCCAGGATTATATTTATTGCCTTTATTCACAGTTGAGGATACTTCGAGAGGATAATAGAATACAAAGCTCAAACCATGAGATTACAACGAATAAAATTTAAAAAGTAGCTCTGGATCCACACGACGACAAGAGGTGTTTTCTCGAGTGTGGAATCCATACTTTGCCTTCGGGGCACTTTAGTTTAGAAGTTAATAATAATTGTACTCAACACATGTAAAAAAAATAATAAACCTAACATCAAACCAAAATTTTCAAAATAACAAAAAAATCTACACGTAGTCTAATTTTTTATACATTTTATTGAATCTAAGACTTTAAATATTTTTTTTATTTTTCCTATTAAAATTTTTCTATCACTCTTTAATTTTTTACATCATAAATATATGATTTCTCCACAATTAAAATTGCACTGCATATTGTATTTTCAGGTAGAGTTTCATGAAATTCACATACCAATTTAATATTAGTTCGATCATTTATAACTACCAATTTTCTTTTTGATGCATTGATTAAAAACATTGGTCTGTAAACTATGAACTAATCTGGATTATAAAACATATCTATTGTAGAGATATGGAGACCATTAAACCGAGAAAACCTTGTCATGTTAATATTCACACTTGTTTATTTCCTGAACTTGTCCGACCAGCGAGTGATCCCAGGAATGCGCTAACTTGTAACTTCCGTAAAACAAGGAACTGGAAAGGCAAATGCGTGGATCTAAACAGGATCTACCGCGTTTGAAAGGTTTAACAACCTTTCGATGCCTAGAATGATAAAAGCAAGCTCCGTCCCGGAGCTCGCTCTCTTTTGATTCTGACACTCATCGACGCTACATGGATAACTAGTCCGATTACATCACAACACGTTACACTGCTAACTACGACGATGGAACACGGAGTTACCGCTGCCTAGCATGCTACAAGGTGCAAGGGATTACTCGGTTTGGTGAGCTGAGGGTCGCTGGATAGAACCTTGGCAACTGTCACGATTCGGTCTGCGAGAAGCATTAGGACAAGACATCACACACATCTACCAGGTATGAACAAGCGTGAATAACCTTTTACACCAACTTTCCATATCTCTACCCTCCTAACGGAGCAGGTTCAGCCATCAGATATTATTAAGCTCTACCTAAATGTTTAAATGAAACTTCCCTGTGACCTCAGAGCCCAGGTAAAACGGGCTTACAACACTATGTTACCTTCAGTTACTCTTTTAAATGCACTATAAGCTTCATATAATTTTAAATAATCTTGTTCTGTAATGTTTAAATTGTAATTTTCACGAGGAAATACTTCATTTCTGCCATTCTTCAGATACACATTTTTAACTTTACAATTATCAAACTGGCTGCTATCCTTTTCCTGATTGTCATCTCTCCCTGTTTGAAACAGCACAGCGACAAACTCTGGCATGTCATATTGCAAAGATTGGAACTGATTAGTAAGGGCAATTTCAAACAATTTACCCTCTACCGGCTTCTGAATGCATTGGTATGTATAAAACTATATCGGAAGTTGAGGATTTTTCAAAATGTTGGCTTTGTATTTGAGAGCATAATTCGATTCCTATTCAACTATAGGCATTCACAACTCCATAGACTGGATCACACATTTTGCAGCTTCGGGTAAACTAGCCTTTTTAGCTGTTCCATCTGCATTCAAAGTTTTGTATCTCATGATAGCATTATGATCATTGGGTGCTCTGCGAAATATGACACTCAAACCACCTTTCCACATAATTTCTTTATAATCAGAGAAAAATCCAAATAGCAATCTCATGGGGAACAGTACTGTGTGACTTTTTCCTTGAATTTTTGTTCCAGCTTCGAACCCACCAACTTTATAATATGCACTCTCTGATTTGGACAGTTGCAATGTCCCCACTGTAGTGGATGTAATTCCAGGACAATCAATCTTGTCAATCACTGTACCATGCTTCCTAATTTCAATTTGAGAGAATAAGAATGGAAAAAAATGATCTATAAGTTTTATATTAGCCCCGGGGAGGGGATATTCTTCACCATTACTTTGTTTTACAATGTCAAATTTTATATACAGATCAGATCTATGTGGATGAATGAATCCATCCCCCACCGTGATGTTATACTGTATCTCTTTATTGGGCTGATTCAAATTTGCAAATGTCCTGTTTGGAGGGAAGGACTGTAATTCATAACTCTCAATATTTTCCATCTTGGTATTTATTAATATTTTTTAAATATTAATTTCTATTATCGCAGTGCTATTAGAACCAGCAAAATCGATGATCTCATTTTTCTCATTCGTAATTGTTATCTCCATGTAATTAACTTTATCAATAGAAACAGGGAAATAGACTGGTGGGATTGGGGAATAGAAGATAAGTTCCATAAATTCCGAATTCGGTTTAAATGTAGCAATAATACCTGTCTCCTTGTGACTGCCAATCGAATTTTCTTCTGCTTTGATAATCATACCTTTGGCAATGTTACAGTGAATATTCAATATCTCAATAGCTAAGAATTTTGGTATAAATTTATCTATGTGCCTAACACTAGGTTCTAATTTACTATTGTTCTCAAATCCTAAAAGTTATCCCATGGTAAATAAGTCCACTGTTTCATTGGTAGACACAATCTCTACTCTGTGTTTTACAGAATTTTGAGAGAGCAAGACAGTGTTTGGAAGTTCAAATTGTAAAGTAGATAAGTTACACTGTCCAGGAGGAATAATTATTTTTTTATTACCTACTAATATAGTATTGTTGTAGGTAGTTACATTCGGAATCAGATACATACTGTAGAATGCTCTTAGAGCTATGGATTTTGGGTAGATAATATCATCGTGAAGATGTAGTTTCAAAACCGAAGTCTCGCTGGAGAGATGAAAAATTCCCATATTTAATATATAATACAGCTTTTTGAAAATCTTTTAATTTGATGTTTAGTATTTTATTTAAAATACTGAGCATCGTAATGCAAACATGGCCACATATAATTTGATCAAAATCTTGAATACGATCGTCGTCGTAATAAATTTTAATGTTTCAAGTAACGAATTAATTCTGTAGGGGTATCCCTCCGAAAGAATCGAAAATAAAAGCATTGTCATTTTGTTTATAATAGCATATCCAGTGAGTACCAACATTTTCGGACTTGTCCAAATTCACCACGCCACATTCTCGAGAGTGAGGACTACCTTTAGGGAGAGAATCAGACATGAAAACCCCCCTGAAGTGTTTAATTTTAAATATTTTAATTGAAGATTAAATGTCTTGGTTGGTAAGAGCTTCTTTTTTTTTGTTAAATTTTCTAAGTGCTCTAGACTTCACACCTTTGCCTATTTTTTTTCGCCATGGCAAGATTATGATGCTTTTGCTCTTCTAGTTCTGCCTTTTTTTTTTCGAATCAATTACAGTTTTGGCAATAGCAGCACTACCCCCAGCTAAGCTCCTAACTGGCCCCAATGCAGTCAGGATAGCTGGAATGCTGAATATAAATCCTCTACTGTGTGTTTTCTTTCTTGTATTTTGCAATCGTTTTAATTGTGGCGTACTGAGTAATAATTTCATTCCATTCCCTTTGGCTATACATTGCCTCTTTTTTTCTTGTTGTTTTTTAGTTAAAATCGAATTAAGTTTTAAATTTTTAAGATCATGATATGGTATTTGGTATACAACTCCTTTTGGTTTCATGCTGTTTTATTATTATTATTTTTCAGGGTATTTATATTACAAACCCCACCCTAATTTCTGTTTTGTATTCATAGCAATGGTTGTACCCAACGCTGTTATTTTTTCACCCAATGATGCATCTCTGCTTGTTAATCTTCCAAAAGCTGCCTCTTCCAGTTTTTGATCAGCCACATGACGATCATTCAGATCTTTGTGTGTGTTGTATGCAATATCATGTTCTTTACAAGCTGCATCCAGAGGATTAATACCCCTGTCCCCTCTTTTTATTCGTTTCTCAAGTTTTGTACCAGGACCACAATATTGGTAACCAGGTACGTGTAATTCAAACTGAAGTTTATTAATAATATCATTCACCAAACCTCGACCCTCTGATATATTCCAGAATTTAGGAGGTAAAGTATTGATAATTTTAATTAAGTATCCTATACCTTTAGGATCGTTTACAATAAAATTAGCTAATTTGTCAGTAATCATGTTTACAATACCCATTTTCTCATTATGGAAATTATTGTTCCCAACATTTTCCTCCCCTGCTATAACCAGCAACCTATCTGTAAGTTTTCTCACATCATTTACCCACACAAATTCCTTAGGTAAAGTATTGTATTGTTTTATACCACTACCAGTTTTTAGTTGATTCCAGATAGGTTTAATCAGATTTTTGTATTTATCCCCGCTGCTCGATTTCACATGCTTTTGACTGGCATCGTTATTTTGGTACAAAGCATCAGAGAGTGTCAAAATTTCAGAGTAACTTTGATAATCATCTTCTGTAAAAATTTTTGGTTGTTTCTTGGTAATGAGGTCCCATAGCCCTACGGTACCAGGATATCTAGACCAGCTATTTTTCCCATCCAAATTAATTTTTATGTTATCCCCTTAGAATGTAACTTTAGACTTGCCAATTTTCGATACTACGCCTTCATTATGCTCCATAGTTGGATACAAACCAAACACCTCATCTTTTTCGAATAATCCCTTGCCAGGGGACCTGACTCGATTTTCTCTGATTCTTTTATAGCTGCTTTAGCAGGTGGTTCCTTGAGTACCAGGGGTGTGTGGATACTAGATAATGGCGTAGGAGGAAAATCTGCGTAATTTTTAGCAGTAAGAGGTACCAATTCATTGACGAGGTTTTTATTTTGTTCTGTTAATGGTTTTTTTTTATATCGTTTCAACGTTCAAAAGGTCGTTCATTTTATTTCTAAACTTACCATTGTTAGGTTTCCGAGTCATGTCGATAGTGACAAATCCAAAATTGGTTGTAATTTAAGTCTCCTCCCACATAATCATTGTACACATGTTTCAAATTAGTATGATCTTGACGAAACAAACAGATTAAGTTTGTATTATCTCGTAGTAATTGTTTGGGAATTTTGGAATAAGTTTGAGCTAAATAAAAGCAGTCTATTTCTTTGTGACGACCCTGTGTAAAAAAAAATCTAATTTTATTCTGATATTCCAGAATAACAATCATCGAATACCACAACAGAATTTTTCAAACTTTGGTCGAGACATTTTATTGTTGATGCAAATGTAGCTATGCTCAATCCCTCGTACAGCTTCATGAGTTGTTGGTATTTCGGTTGTTCTAAACTTTTAGAAAACACATACAAGTGTCCATTTTTCCAATCTAGCCAATTGGGGGCAAGCAAGAAATTATCAACCAGCAAAGTGGTTTTACCACAACCTGATGGGCCTGCAATGAAGCATCTTATGTTATTAGGTAACAACTCTCTATTTTTTTTTTAATTAGTTTCCACTACATCTGGTAAACGCTGTACCACATTCCATGTTGGTGTCAAAGAATCACCTGGTTTGCTTCTATCCAACTTTTGTCTGGCAGACCTAACCATTTCACATACAATTTATTATTCTTCTTCTTTAATATTTTCTCGATTAGATATGTATCTCGATATTTTGTTTTACTGAGTTCTTCTTCATAGAATCTCCCTTTCAATATTTTGTTATGATTATCTTTTATGATATATGTATTTCTATTCCCTGGTAAAACTTGAACCACTGAGAATAACTCCATACTCCAATTTTTAGTGAATCCCTTCTCGAATAACTGTTTATATTTAGTGACTCTTACCTGATCCCCTATTTTAAACTTTGGCTTCTTGGTAGTGTATGTATATTTTTGACAATGAACAGTAGAAATCAATCGTTGCTCATCAGTTTTGGTTACCTCAGCAGGTTTCATGTGAATAGTACTGTGTACTGTATTGTTATAATTATGAACTAGCTCGGGTAAAAATTGCACCCACTTATAATTGCCCTGTAGAGTAAATTGTCTCCACATGCGAATTTTTAATGTCCTGTTGAATCATTCCACTATACTAGCTTTCAGATCACTGTATGTAGAATAATGTTTAATATTATGTTGTTGCATTAACTTAGCAAATGTAGAATTGTAAAATTCTTTCCCTCTATCTGTCTGTAAATATTTTGGTATCCTTCCCTCACTAAATATCGACTTAAAAGCCTCGGTAACACAAGTACCAATCTTGGATTTTAGGATATTTGCTAAAGGTATCAATAACTGTAAGCATATATTTGTAACCATGATTTATCTTATCCAAATTTTTTAAAATCCCCCTTGGGAGGGTGGGGGGCATTTCAATCAGATCAGCCTGAAACAAATCATTTACACCTTTCGTTACCACACTCAGTCGTTTGTAGTTACGACGAGCTGGTCTGTGTAATTCATTAACTATATCTTGTCTTGACATCAGATTCTATAAGAAAATATGACATAACATTGATTATCCTCGGGGTATAATTGTTTCACTTCAAATAATAATTTGTCATTAGCTTGCACAAGGAAAACAGATAATTCTTGATCCTCATGTATTTTATATTTATTTCCAGATTCGTCCCAATATGCAACAGGTATCTGTAGTGCTCTGTAGATGCCATCTTTTCTCTGTATGGTGAAATTTGGTACTTCCACATGCTTTCCCTTCTTCACATAACCAAATTTTAAAAATTTAATTTCGCCATCAAGGAAAAATTCATGAGACTGACTGTAAGGATACATTTTGTAAACATTTCCTGCATTAACATAAGTCCAGTGCCCTCGTACATTTGGTACACTCTCAAGCCTAACTATCTCAACAGTGAAAAATTGACGTAATTCGAGATCGTCTAATCTGCTTAATACCGTTTCTTGATATTCATTTATGGTGCATACCACTTCATCGTAGCTGGGTTTGATTTTCACATCGACATATAATTGTTTAAATTGTTCTTTGAGATCGTGAAGTTCTGATGTGAAACCTGATAAAGGAGATTCCTGACTTGTTTAGAGAGTAGCAATTTGTTCTTTAATGTTGGAAGTAATCTCCAGTAAACTCTCTACAAGTTTCAATTTAGTGCTCTGGTTTGTAAGATCAAATACCTGCCGTCTGATTTCTACAAACAATGCATGTAATTCATTCACAATCTGATTGGTAGGCAAAGTAGCAATAGTGTCTTGAATTATGGCAATTTCCGCTTGAATATTCTTAATGTCCTCAGACTTCAATATTCTATTTACTACGCTTTTTACAGATCTCATCTCCTGGGAAGTGGGTAAATTGGATACTGTGTTTTGAAGTGAGGTTAAAGCTTGCTTAACTACATCTTATTCTGTAGCATCTGCTACGCTGGTTTAGGCATTTTTAAGCTGCTGTATGTCATCTTGCGTAGGGGTAGACTGTTGCAGTATTTGCAATTTGTTCCGTACGTCGTCTATGAGATGGTGAAAATGAGATTCAGTGTTGAGATTCTCTAATTTTGTGATCTGTCGTTGAATTACATTTAAAGATTCGGTTATGCTTGGCAACTTAAATTCCAGAGTTTCCTGTACATTCGTCAATTCGTTTCTCATGGTTGTCAAAGTATCTTCAATATTTGCTATGGTACCCTGTATCTTTCCAAAATCTTCGTAAGTTTCTAATTGCAATTTGATGCTGGCAACACTGCGAGCGATGGCATTTAATTCGGAAGATGAAGGTAAATTATTGATAAAGTCTTCTAATATTTGTAGTTTGGATTGAACTTCTGTTATGGCTGCATGTAATTGGTCTGTTTGCAGTTCGGATTTAATATATTCCAGTGAGGGAATTTCAAAAGATAAGAATTGCTCCCGTAATTCAAGAATACTTGCATTAAGCAGTTCATATTGCTCTTGAGTCTTGATAGTTTCAATTATGGAAAGTAGTTCAGTACGAATAGTATTCGCTTGGTTATTTAGTTCTTGCTTTAGATGTTCCGAGGTAATTGTTTGAATTTGACAAATTTTCTCAAGATCATTTTTTAATTTAGCTAAATTTTCTTTTAAATTTTCAACATTATCGAGAGACGGTAAATTAGTATATTTTTTAAGTAAAGACTTGAGTTCCCCATCAATTTTTACTATGGGATTAATTAATTCAGACTGTAGATTGGTAATTTCAGCATGTAAGCTTACATTCTAAAAATTTTGTAATATTAATAAATCTGATTTAAGTTTCTTTAAACGTGCATCTAAACTAGCAATCTCGCTGGAATTATCTGGAATCTCCTGTCGCCTTCTATTACCAAATATATCCATTTTTTAAAGGTATTTTATATATTAATAAGAGGATATGTTATTCTTATTTCGATAAACAGAGGAATCAATTTATCATACTCTCCAATTATCTCAGCATACAAAAATTCACCAGCTTCCACATCATAAGACGTATCAGGAAGTAATGTACTATGTTTAATTCTATACAAATTTCGACCTATGTGCAAAACTGCCGTATTGGGTGGTGAAATGTTTATTTGAATTTTCCCACTAACAGATAACTTATATGTTGATAAGTTATTATTAAATACAAGTAAGTGCTTTCCAGTATCCTCGTCAACATGAGACCAAATACTGTTCAAGTGAACAAGAAGTAACCCTTTCAATTGATGATAAATGTCTCTATATACATCCATGTTTACTGGAATTCTCTCTACAGGCTGATTATGTTGTTGCTTCTTAAACCCAAAAATATTCATGACGTTTTATTTTATATTAGTTATTTTTTATTATATATAAAATATATATTTGTACTAAGTATAAAAAATTAATAAGCACATCAAAACTCAATCTGATCGAAATTACTATGAAAAAAATCACTTGATACACTTTTAAACTTAAAATAATAAATAGTATGTAGCTTTAAAATAAAATTAAATACTTAACTTTTAACAAAAAAAAAAATATGAGGAGCACTGCAACAACACATCCGTACTCTTTAACCACTCTCACGATACTGACTGATCTGTAATGCGAAAACCCTTTAAGTAACCTAAGCGCGGACCACGTTGAAATCATCTGAAACAGTAAGTCAATCACAAGACATCACATCATCGCATTACGTCATAACCAACCAAATCAGAAAACACCACGTTAGATACGGGTCATCATAATATTGCGTAATAACTTGTTGCGAAACATTGTACAATAGTTTACCTCATGATACTAAGAGACATGGTAGGCTCATGCGCATCGCGGGGGGTTCCCCGGGACCGCTGTGACGTCAACTGGTGAGCAACTCGAGATTTCACCCGCTACATCTGGCAGTGAATCTTTGTCTCTCGCTAACAAATAGATGTGTCTTTCTTTAGTGAGAGTTTTCTTCAAAATGGCTTGTGCTGTGTTTCGATGTAATAACTAAAGTGTAAATCAAAAATCCTGAGACCTTCTGTAAACAAACGGTCTCAACGATTCGATGTATCACTCCGCGTCAGCTGATTCATGACCACAATCATCTGCTGTTACACTCATAGTTCACCGCACTTATACATTTTATATAAGAGCCTCTGAATGTGAGAACCCGCTCTCAAAACATGAGACGATTCCTTCATGAATGAAAATAGGTTGTACATTTTTTCGTTTCTTTTCTCTCTTTTGTCATTAGCTCTAAAACAAATATAAAAAGAACACGAGCAAAGAAGGTAGTTTCTTTCGGCATGTAACAGGCATCTGATAACTTTGCTATTTTTACGACCGTATTATATCCCTCTTGTTTACTTTCAACGATAAGGACGAATGTTGGAGTGACCAGAAAAAATGAACGAACACAATAAGCTCTTAAATATTACCCATGCTTCGAAAATAGATTTCGGCCTCAGTGGCAGAGTGGTTACCACATCAAGCTACCACGCCAGGCGTCCCGCATTCGAATCCTGACCTGGGCATGGATTTGTGAGTGTCCATTCATCAATTTCATCATATCGTCAGTAATCCCCATATTTGATTGAGTTTGTGTTTGAAGTCCACTTTATGTACAGTAAGGCTAATCGGGACTGGACCTACAGTTTAAAGTGGGATCCGAATCACTATGTGCCTCCACCGGGTATCGAACCCGGGAACCCTTGTTCACAAGGCGACGATGCTACCACTGCGCCATCGGGGAAGCCTCCCCCATATTTGCAACTTAGCCAAAAGTGGTACAAGAAGCGAAATCAAATAAATCAAATCAATCAATCGAACATAGAGTATCCGGTTTCATAGAGCAGTATGCAAAGCATTCGGTCATGAAGACCCTCAAAATTGAAATAATAAGTGGAACAAAAATTCTGATATTAGAGTATTTTTTAAGAGTTTAGGCAGATTAACAGTTCACGTCAACCTACAACAATTTCACCTGTATTGTGTGATATATGGTTCTGCCCTAATATAATTGAACGTGCTCTTGCGATAGTAGTTACACATTTTCGTCTTGCAACACACAACATGGACTCGGCACGATATGTGCATTTCCTTGCCCCTTTTCTGTATATTTTCTATTTAGGATATATTACGTTGCCTTTTTGCCTCTTGGTTAATCCGTGGCGATGAGAATGATTGACCAATTGATAACATGGATGTGATGGGGCAAACATGCCTTAATCATGGTTCGAACTTAAGACCTCTGTCTTCAAAGCACGTTACAATCTGCCACGTGTCTCTTTTCATCTCCAGTCACCATTAATTTCAAGAGGTAGAAAACGACGTTACTCAAACAAATTGTATAAATAATTTCCATGACTATAAACATTTGTTGCACTTGTTGAGAGAAATCCATACCCTCGTAATGTTATAAGTAAACGTCGACCTAGTTGATGTCCCAGGACACACTGTGTCCACATGATTTACGACTGAACGCTTACTAAAGTAATAGAAATGTGCATCCCCATTTCCATTAATCGTTCACTCTTCGTATATTTTGAGGTCAGCTAATTCGGACATACGACCCTAAGACAGCTACACACTGCCAAAAAATCTGCAGTGTCAACAAAGTAATTACTGTATATTTATATATTTTATTTTTGGTAATGGAATATTTTTCCCTTCAGATTCTTATTTATGTTTCTTTGGTTTATTTAATTCGCTTTTCTGCCACTTTTGGGTAAACGCGACGATGAGGATGAGCGATGAAATTGATGAAGGGACAGTCACAATGAACACCGAACGAACACAATGTCAAGGCGGTGTTTAAGCAAGCTGTGTTAACCACTCTACCACGGAGACCGGAATCCTTTTTAGTTAGGAGAAATCGTTCCTAAGAACAGTTAATATGCCTCACGTCAGAGTTATAATATTTTAAAATTCTAACAAGCATTTGGGATTTATTCTTAACCATTTTTTTGCCTACATAAAAACTTCCACACAGTTAAGATCGTTTACACTAAGGACAACAGCGTTAAAGACTATGCTGGAATGATTAAGCACACTATGATGACGGAAAATAATAATTCACATGACTATATTCATGCATTACATAGGTGAAACATTAATTTTCGTTCAGGAAGAAATATTGGAATATGCAGGGACACAATGACCAATTGATTTATTTATTTTACTTCGCTTTTCTTCCACTTTTGAGTAATCACATAGATAAGGATGAAAGGTGTGTTAAGACGAAATTTGTGAAAGGCAATCACAAACGTAGGACACAGCCCAAACTTCACAGACCATTATACTGGCCTTGTGTCTAGACGCCAGATCCTCGTTAGTCTGCAAAATATACTTCATTGTCACAATGACGTAAGCATTCGTAGAAGAAATTTGTATATCATTCTCCCCCCACCCCTAAGAAACGTGAGCTAAACTATTGCGCATTCTGTGATATGTTCGTTACGTCTCAGGAACCACTCGTGGCCTTCAACTAGTTTATCCTGAAAAAACTGCGGGTTAGGATGTTAACAGATATTTCAGGGACAATATCCAAATAATACTGTCACATAAGCAGAATGCAAAACTTTTCTATTTTCTCATTTCTACTACAACCCTGGCGAAAAAAAGGCGGCTGGAGCGTGGTGCTGATCGTATCACCTCCAAAATGGCCGAGCTCGAGAATATGCGGTACCCTACTACCACATCCCCTAAATGTGCCTTCGTGGCACGTTGCTATACGCACGAGGAACTTTACCTAACCTTTACTACTACTAACTACTCATGCCAGGAATTTTGGTATTTTTTATTATTTTTTTATTTGCCCATTGCTAACCTGGTTCATTCCCAGCCATAACAGCAATTAGTCGATGCAATAAAAATACGCCAAACTTAAAAAGAAACGGCACACACATATACACAGAGAAGGGGGGGGGGTGTAGGAGAACACAAAAATCTTCCACAAACTGCCCAGATCATGCCTGACAAGACTCCAACAGAAAGCTTTCCGGAAACAAGTGTACGTGCGCATAAGATAGTGATGGCCTTGTCTGCAACTGCCTTCCCCCACTTTCTTATCCAATACAGGAGTAATGAAGTGTTTCCAACTACCTTCCAATCTAACTAAGAGGAGGGGGACCTTTTTTTAAAGTTCGCCAGTGTACTATATTTAACCTATTTTTGACTACTTTTCACAAACACTGATATGGGTATATTAAACTAACTGAAATTAGTACAATGACACTGAAGGATCTTAGAATGTGTTTTAACACGTTACATTTTAGGAATTTAAATATGTAGGCTTAATTTTAAATTTACGTATCATCAGACAATATATCATTTAATAAACGCAAGTAGTGTGTAGTGAGTTACAAAAGTTCGAATACCGGGTAAAGCATTTGTGTTACTTGGCTTTGCGAAATATAGAAGGAAAAAGCAACAGCCATGGTGAAAATGCGAAAATATTAACACAATGTCCAAACACTTACAAGGATCAATGCAACATGTGTTAACTTGAGATACAGACGAAAAAGGGACTAAATTAGCTACAGGTTTTCTTCAGTATGCTCCTCCCCTACGCTCTATTCATTCCTACTTTTACTGACTTTGTGCACAAAGAAATACCAGCCCTTTTAAGCAGTAAATAAGGTTTTAAACCTTCCCCGGAAAACTTCATTCAATGAAAAAGAACCCCTGCTATGTGTTTTCTACCCGCTGGCTGCGATATTTGCTCACAAGATGACGTAATGCGCTGGAAGGGACGAAAGTCGTCCGCCGGATGAGCCAACCTACTAGTCTTAGAACCATGAGTTTACCTTACAAGCCATCGCAATGCTGCGTAATAACTTGTTGCATAACATGATGCAATAATTTACCCTTACGAGCCATCGCAATGTTGCGTAATAACTTGTTGCATAACATGATGCAATAATTTACCCTTATAAAAAATACAATGAAAGAGAGCTTAATATGGGTCATCACAATGTTACGTAATTTAACTCGAAAGAAATTATGACACTCGTACCAAGTATGAGATGAAAAAAAAAAAAAGAGTTGCAATACTATAAAATCGACAAAAACATCGTCAAAATAGGTTTACCACTGTGCTTAAATTAATAAAAATAATAGGCCTGGTACTACCAAGTATTAGTTTGAAGGAACCTTATCACCACTACTTATAATTTTTTGGTGCTCAAATAAAAAAAACGGGAAAAATTCGCCATTCCCCGACAAAGTCAGGAAATGTTCAAAATTTTCCGAAGCTCTGGAAATCTCGAATTCTACATTTTCAACTTAAGTGATTGTTCTTGCATGTCTGGAATAAAAACAAACAATTTCCATTAAGTTTCAGACACTTGCAATGCAGAAAACGTCGAGAATTAACATCTTTTTAAAATGACCATTCGGTATTAGGGAAGTCATCCAATACGCAAAAATCAGTGAATTCAGGCAGAATGCGAAAAGACTGAACTTAAACACGATGAAATAGGCTCTATAGTCGACACTACATCACCGGAGTAATTCAAATGAAAATATTTTACGTTGATTGATTGAATTGGTGTTTTGAAGTCAGTAATGTTAATTGGGACTAGGTCTACAGTTTAAAGTGGGATCCGAACCACTGTGTGCATGCACCAGGTATCAAACCCGGAACCCCTTGATTCAGTAGCATGCCCAAGGGGGGTTGGTGGGTGTTATAATCCCCCTTTGGCCAAGGATTCATAAAAAAAGAACGTCTAAAGCAGGAAAAATGGCATAAAGAGGACCGACTACTAAAGAAAATGTATACGTAACCCATCCCTTTCGAAAATCCTGGGCACGCCACTGCTTGATTACAAGGTGACGACGCTACCACTGCGCCATGGGGGAGGCCCTCCATGTGTCGCACATGTGTTGACTATATATACAGGGTGTTTCTAAAGGTCGTTTACAACGCTTGGGAGGTGATTCCTCACACGAAAACAAGCAAAAAGTCTAAGTTCCATTTTTACGACTGAGGCTTCGTTTCCGAGATAGGAGCCTCGCAAAAGGTGACAAAGTGAACGTCACACCTGACTGGGACGAATACTATAACATATAGAGAGGCGGTTCCAAGGGAATCATAAAGGAATCGTATGTGCTCAGTCCGGAAGTCACTATGAAAAGTTCACTGCACGCATGCGCAATGAAGTCCTCAAATGAATTGGGGATTTCCAGCAAGAACAATACATGGAAAGGGTATGTAACGCAGCAAGAAGGACCGTGACAATGAGAAATGCGTTCAAGACAACACATCCCGACCTCAAACATCAAAACATGAGCACCGAACACAAAATCCGAAAAGTTGAGCACGGTTGCATACCCCAGTTACACGCGAGGAATGAACGAATCATGTCATGTGGCATACGAGAGACACATTACTGCACCAGGAGGGGGGAAAGAAAAACACAATATCAGATGATTGCGACAACGTGTATTTTTACACGCGACAAATACGTAATATCCCCCCCCCACACACACACAACAAACAACAAATGCTACAATATTTTACGCACAGACAGTCCGTGTCACTGTACACCAACTGAAGATGTCACTTTCAACACACAAAGGGGGTGGGGAGCAATACCAAGAGTGTTCTCACTGAGATTTGCCGAGGGCAATAATCACAGACGGTTTTCAAAATGTCTGCCGTTTACTTCTACGCAGAGATGACAGGGACGAATCAAGGATTGTCGAGTACGAGCAAACAAGCCAGGTGTATCTGCTACCGTCGCGGCGGCGACGTTGATGCGAGCAACGAGGTCCTCAGCTGATGTGACAGGTGTGTCGTATACGAGGGTTTTCATTTCTCCCCAGAAGAAAAAAATCGAGAGGGTTGAGATCTGACGACCTCGGTGGCCAAGGCACAGGCTCATCCCTACCAATGAACCTATTGCGAAACACGTTATGCAGGAAATGTCGTACATTACAATCGAAATGAGCTGGTGCACCATCGTGTTGGTACCACATTTCTTGCCGCAGTGCCAAAGGTACGGTCTCCAACAGTTCAGGCAGAACCTCACTAAGAAATGCATGATACGTGCGACCATTCAGGCAAACAGGGAGAATGTATGGTCCAATTAAATGATCATGTACTATCCCGCACCACACATTCACTGAAAACCTGTGCTGGTAATGGGCCACAAAAAGTGCATGTGGGTTGTCAAAGTCCCATACATGACTGTTTCTACTATTGAAGACATCCATCCTGGTGAAAATGGCTTCATCTGTCCACAATACGTTTGCCCCGAAGTGAGGGTTTGTGTCCAGCTGATGCAACAACCATTGGCAAAACTCCATACGAGGGCGAAAGTCACGAGGTAACAGTTCTTGTACTTTCTGCAGTTTAAAAGGGTGCATTCCTTCCTCTGACAACACTCGCCAAACATTCACATGAGACGTGTTTCGTGCCCGAGCGAGCAATCGCGTACTGGTGCCAGGATGTTCTGCGACCGCTGTTAACACATCTTCTGCAAACTGATGTGTGCGTACACTTCGGGGTCTTCCAACTTCTTGCCGCGGTGGTAACACTGACCCTGTTTCACGCAGTCGACTGTCCACTACCTGAAAGAAGTTGTGAGACGGTAAACGTCTATGTGGAAAGCGTTCTCCATAAAGACGCCTTGCCTCACGGCTATTACCACGTGCCTCCCCATACATGAGATGCATGTCTGCTAGCTGCTGGGTCGTATACGCAGCCATCTGTGTAATAGGGAGCTGGAACTGAAAAGTATTGTTTTTGTTTAACACTGGCACACTGCACAAATTGGCCGTATCACCGTACGAACACCACAGACCAATTGTTGCGATACTTGACTTGCCCACTCCACCACGTCAACTTCTTTCAATACAACATACTAGAACTCTTCAATGCGTATGACAACCTAGAGCGAACTGCTGATCATATCCCAGCACCTGCAATACGACTGGAACGACTGCCGGAGGGAACCAACCCTTCGAGCTCCTCTCGCGCGAACAGCAGTCATGAAGGTCAAACGTAGACTACGAGAGCCAGACTTGCCTGTGCAGCGCTTCCAAAACTGGTCTCTTTTACGTCACAATGATCGCGTGCAAACACTTTTGGTATTGCTCCCCACCCCTTTTGTGTGGTGAAAGTGACATCTTCAGTTGGTGTACAGTGACACGCACTGTCTGTGCATAAGACATTGTAGCATTTGTTGTTTGTTGTGTGTGTGAGTGGGGGGAGATATTACGTAGTTGTCGCGTGTAAAAATACACGTTGTCGCAATCATCTGATATTGTGTTTTTCTTTCCCCCCTCCTGGTGGAGTAATGTGTCTCTCGTATGCCACATGACATGATTCGTTCATTCCTCGCGTGTAACTGGGGTATGCAACCGTGCTCAACTTTTCGGATTTTGTGTTCGGTGCTCATGTTTTGATGTTTGAGGTCGGGATGTGTTGTCTTGAACGCATTTCTCATTGTCACGGTCCTTCTTGCTGCGTTACATACCCTTTCCATGTATTGTTCTTGCTGGAAATCCCCAATTCCTTTGAGGACTTCATTGCGCATGCGTGCAGTGAACTTTTCATAGTGACTTCCGGACTGAGCACATACGATTCCTTTATGATTCCCTTGGAACCGCCTCTCTATATGTTATAGTATTCGTCCCAGTCAGGTGTGACGTTCACTTTGTCACCTTTTGCGAGGCTCCTATCTCGGAAACGAAGACTCAGTCGTAAAAATGGAACTTAGACTTTTTGCTTGTTTTCGTGTGAGGAATCACCTCCCAAGCGTTGTAAACGACCTTTAGAAACACCCTGTATATATATATAATGTTTATATGTACATTATATTACATTATAATATTGCTACATATATAGTGCATTGGTATATAAAACTACTACGAAGTGTATATAATATATATGTGAATACTGGAGGTCAAATAAACATTAGAGTTCAAGAATTTTCAGGAAGCAAATCAATTTATGAAAGTACTACTATTAAACTATTACTTTACAGTTTTTTATTTTACTTTCTGCCTGTCTCAATGACAACTTCTTCTTTTTTATCGAAACTACTGTGGAAGTGCTAAGCTGATTTCTTGACATCTGATAAATTATTCTGTGCAGGATTTTTCCTATTTAGCTATTCTGGAGTATCCTCCTGTGGATTGCATTATTGTCTGTCAAGATATTTGATATTAAGTTTCCGGAAAGACAAAACTACTACATTTATTTTCAACACAGCTACAAATGCAACCATCATGAGGATTCTTCCAAACCTACAGGTGAAAGGGCCTCGCCGATGGTGTAGTGGTAAGGTCGTCGCCTTTTAATCAAGGTGTCCCGGGTTCGATATCCGGTGGAGATAATGGCACAGTGGTTCGGATCCCACTTTAAACTGTAGGTCCAGTCCTGATTAGCCTTTCTGTGCATAAAGTGAAGACAACAAATCAAACAAACAAACCTACAGATGAAATCTTACACATATTCATTTTTCAGAATTTACGAAATCTGCTTAGCACTTTCAGAGGAGAGATGTTTTTGAAAATTCCTCTCTGCTGAGACATGTAAAAATCAGTACAACGATTCATTCTTTCAAGCAAGCAATAACAATTTTACTTTTACGAGTCATCATGTAAGTAAACTGCTACATTTTCTTCGTCCTCTTGCATCTGCCCCGCCTCCCTCCCCCAAAGCCTTCCTGCCTCCTCACTCAAGTTATTCCTTGCTCGAGGGCACCGAGGTCATTGGACCGTTCTGGTACTTGGCACCCTGGATAGAAGCAAAATCTAGCAGAATGAACAAAATGAATCGGAAACAAAGATTTACTGGGGAAGGGAAAATTTAACCATATTTGCGTATTGCCTTTCAGAAACTGTGCTCTCAAACAGCAGGGGTACAACCCAGGGATAAGTCTTCTCTACCATTTGATTGTCATTTCCTTCCCTTTATCTTCTCCATCTTTCCCTTGTTCCCTTAAAGCAAGAAAGACCGCTCCTTGCAATTTGTCAGGTTCGACAGGTGACGACTGTCCTCTCGCAGGAATATTTTATGACAGGCAGTTCAGAGAGTATTTGGGACGCAGTGCCGCCTTTGGTTGTCCGCAACCTTCGCGCCAACATTTGTTGAACAAGCTTGTTGTATTGTCTCCATTCAAGCTTTGTGCTGGTCTTAGGACCGCCTTGTGCCTTGTCAAGACGTTGCTTTCCTGAAGATAGAAGATCGCGTTTTATTAGTATTTCTGGGCCTCCTCGATGGCGCAGTGGTATCGTCGTTGCCTTGTAATTAAGGGGTCCCGGGTTCGATACCCGGTGGATGCACATAGTGGTTCGGACCCCACTTTAAACTGTAGGTCCAGTCCCCATTAGCCTTACTGTGCATAAAGTGGACTTAAAACAACAATTCAATCAATTCAACAGCAGATGCAGTGGACATTTCATATGGAAGTGCATACACCATCATCCATGAAGAACTTGGGTATTGCAAAGTGTCAGCACGAACCAAACCATGCTAAATAGACAGGTAAATTGGCGCCAAAAATGACAACTTCAAAAAGCCCAAAAGTAGGTAGTAAATATCAACTTGTTATTACCTTTCTTTTCAGTTCATTTGTGAGTTTTCCTTCATTAATTTGCCATTTACTTTTATTCTATGTATATTTTATTTTTCAAATTTTGTACCGCTTTTTTGTTACTTTTAGTTAATCGCAATGTTGACGATTATGAATGGCAATTAATGAAGGAAAACTCGCAACCGGCCATCACAATTATATGTAATATGCAGAATATTATTAGCGACTCAAATATTCTGGTTTTTCTTGTTGTTTTTTAACATTCTCAAGAATAAATTCACATTTTTGCTTTATATTGCATATTTCTTATAACGACACGTTCACCACGGCGGGCCTCCCAGGTGTGGTTTACCACGTTCCCTTATAACCAAAGAGCGCCAGGTTCAAGTCCCGATGGAGGCACATTACACAATGGGTCGGACATTATAAATCCAGTTCCAATTAATATATTTGAGCATAAAATGGACTTTAAACTATTTTTGATTACGATGACAAGTTATTGTAATAATGAAAGAAAATAATATCTCCTTCAGGATTCAAACCTAGGACTCAGTTTTACAGAAATTGTAATCTCTAGGCCAGTGGTTCCCAAAGTGTGCGCCGCAGCGCCCTGGTAGGCTTACGGGGCCGCCGCGTGATGTTCCAATATTTTCAATGAAATTCAGTCATCGATATGATTGTTCCAAATACATGTTCTTATTTTGTACTTGTTACATAAAAAATGTTTCTGAATTTTAAATATGTTTATTTTTTAACTTAAGGCAAGCAACGTAAGCACACTAACAGAGCGTTACAAGTGTTAGATAGGGCCTCCCCGGTGGCGTAGTGTTAGAGTTCGCCACCTTGTAATTAAGGGGTCCCGGGTTCGTTACCCGGTGGAGTCACATAGTGGTTCGGATCCCACTTTAAACTGAAGGTCCAGTCCCAATTAGCCTTACTATGCATGGACTTAAAACATCAATTCAGTCAATCAAAGCAAGTACTAGATAGGCCTACATTCATGACGTAGGCGCTGTGGAAAAATCTTGAAACACGAAGGGCGCCGTGAAACGAAAATGTTTGGGAACCCCTGCTCTAGACAGTGGAGATTAGCTTTGTTCCTTCGTTCGTCAGTGCTGTATATATTTTTTAAAACAATGCAAATATAGGTAAAAATTATTTCTCCGTTCTGCGAGGTATCGGTAGACCGTTAACATCTGCTAGCAATGCCAACAATGCATTAGTGTACATGTTATTATCTCGGCTTCCACTCTCTCCGACATTCATTCTAAACCATGGCATTACTTATTTAATTTATTCCAGTGTTCGTGGCGGAGTGGTAACGAAATCAGAGATCCCATGTTCAAACCTCCACCAGCCATTGGTGACTCATTCTGTTTGTCTATGCTCCCATCACTTTTCCATCCGTCCATCATTCATCAATCCACATCGACTTGTCGTAAAAATTAATCTACGAGGTAGGAAAAAAGGTAAAATAGCCAAAATGGAAACCTATTGAATTTTAGCCGCCTCAGTGGCTGAGCACGTTAGCTCCCGAATTACGATTTTGTCCCCAAATGTTCTATGTCCTCTTCATGCACAAATAGGAGGCCAATCGGGACTGGACGTACAGTTTAAAGTTTGATCCGAACCACTATGTGCGTCCACTAGATATCGAACCAAGGATATATATGGAATTATATGGTGACGACATTACCACTACGCGATGTCCTCCCCTGGACAGGCAGGCGTGTCTTTTGTTACTGTCCATTTATTAATTTGTTGTATCACCGTTACATATCTTTGACGAAAATCAAAGTACATCCAGTGTTCGAATTAAAATGGGGGGGGGGGGTAATTTAACTCCTGACCATGTAAAGAATTTACCCTCATAAGTATATTCTAGATCATATTTTGCCATTGCTCAGAATTTGACGCAATCATTTCTTTCAATTTCAAGTAAATGTTACATTAATATCAACATATATATTGTCAGTTTCTGAACTAAATTTTAC
Source organism: Lepisma saccharinum (assembly GCF_977018435.1). Classification (NCBI taxonomy): domain Eukaryota; kingdom Metazoa; phylum Arthropoda; class Insecta; order Zygentoma; family Lepismatidae; genus Lepisma; species Lepisma saccharinum. Next base: position 63,527,388 of record NC_139229.1, on the reverse strand, counting down.
ATTAAAATTAATCCTGTTGTTGGTTTGCAAATTACAATATATATTTAATGAGAAAATATTTCCTGATTAATTTGCCTTCCTCTAAGAAAAATAATTCTGATATTAAATAAAAGTCCACTGAGACGAGATCAGTGATTACTGAAACCTTGTACACTAATTGGAAAATTTGTGTTATTTACTTTGAACCCAAGAAATTTATATAAATCAGTCCGTATGTTTTAGATACGGGATTCTTGAAACCCCTCCCCTAGAGAAATTTCTGCCCAACACAGTTGGCTTTCTATCAGGTACAATTCTCAAAATTAGAATAGGGAAGCTGTGAAATTTTTCCCTCACCATTTTTTCAATTTGAACACTGGATACAGACATACACATATTTCATTTTTTAAATTTAATCTACGAACATACACCCCCCCCCCCCACACACACACATATAATTGTTTTACAAAACTGATTGGTACTCACTTTGTAATTCGTCCACAGTTCCATGCATTTTAGATGGTATGACGTTCCTTTGTGTTCCTTGATTTTTTCACATGCTTTCTTTCAGTTGAGCATCCCTATTTTCCTGAAATTTGGTTCTGCATATCCTGAATCTGTGCCAAATTTACGGCATGGAAAACAAAAGCATGCGTCAAGTTCCACACTATATTCTAGCCAAGGCGCAGATGCAAACCAGTGTTTTTGAAACGTAGTATTTGGATAGTTTTGCAAAAGTGGTTGCCTAGGATTATCTACCCCAATATCAGTAATTGTTTTCACATTAGTACATTCACTTGTTTTGTCTAACTTTGGAACGTCAGAACTTGGACCAACACCCTCTTCATTGCCGTCATCTTCCACATGTTTTGAGATAGTTTTAAAATATCCGGTTTTGATAAATTTATCCATTCAAGATGGAAATGCACAACAACGCTAGAACTCTTCCCACACAAGAACAAATACACAGTGACCGTAGGAACCCGATAGCAGACCTTCCTCGCAAGCAAGAACACAAAGCTAATCTGTGGCTCTGAAGCTGAAGCATACAGCAATTTTAAATCTCAGAACAATGCCAGTACTGGAGAACTCTCTCCATAGCCTATGTCCCTCGACCACCTACTGTTGACCGCTCGGCCACGGCGGAGTCTTTGATTCCATCTGTATTGGAAGGGCCATTTGCAACAAAAGGGTCGGATCTCTGGTTTCCAGGAACTTAGGGCAAGGGCAATAACCTCTAAGCAGGCAGATTTTATGAGCTTGGTTATAATCTGGTAAGCAAGGAAAGGGTGGAATTTTGCTGTCCTACATTTGCTTCAGAAGATTTTCTTCGGAACAGTGTTTCCAACTCTGCTACAAATTTACCAGAAAATAATATGTAGTATTAATTTAGGATAATTTTTAATTGATCAAAATTTTGTTTGCGGGGGCCAGAGTTACAACTGCCGGGGCCAAAGCCCCCCCAGGCCCCCCCTAACGACGTCCCTGTGCAGCACTTTCTTTTCAACGCGCTTCTCGTCCATCGGTGGGATCCGCGGGCAAACTGGCTGGTAGTTTATTATTAACTTTTGCAAGTGTCATTCAAGAAAAGACTTTAGAAGTTAGTTAAAAAATTACTAATAAAGTTTACAAATTACATTGATTACATTAAATTATAAAATTTGATTTTTTTCAATTCTCGATGATTATAAACCGTTTCAATATACAGGGTGATTCTAAAGGTATAGTACAAACGAAAACCACAGATACCTCCCATGAAATAGAGACGAAAGTTCCCCTTCCACTTTGCCGAGAGATGCCTCCGTGAGGAGCTAGACAACGCCGAAAACGTGTGAAAATGAACTTCACACCTCTGTACAGCCAGTACCAGTGAAGATACAAAGGCGGAACAAACGAAGTCAAAAGGAACACCAAAGTCGCCCATCCGCAAATCACTAGGCGGCAGCTGCGCAACGCATGCGCATGGGGTTCCACAAAGGAAATAGGAGTGTCCCGCAAGACAAGTGAAGGGAAAGGGTAGCGATCGACAACGGTAGGGAGAAAAGAAGCTATGAAGCATGAAGTAACAATTGCACAGCGAGAAACAAACACCATGGCTGAAGCAGTGCAGTCGAGAAAAGTAGTGCGGGGTTGCAGAACCACGGGAGGACGACGTAGGATGTAAAAACACACCGAGAATGCAAGCAAAGTGGTCCGTGACAGTCGACAGGCAACAGAGGCGTACATGGTTCGGGGCAGAAATGGTGGCGCTGGCGGTGCAGCGCAAGGGAAGTCCCCAAAACACAGTGGGGAGACACCGCAGCAAGAACAAAGCACGGTACAACAAAAGAGAAAGAGGACCGGACGGGGAATGGTACCTGCCAAGGAGACAACAAATGCGGGACGAGGGATTCCCCGTAGCAGCACCGAGGGGATGTCACACAGAGGTCGTGCGCCAGCAGGACAAACACAGCAACTACGGGCACAGGAGGTTAATGCTAATGAAAGGTGCACGTACAGATAGGACCACGTACCCCGTACTGACGTTGTAACAAACGTCGTGATGGGGCCCAATCGCTGGGTGGGAGCGGGCGAAAGGCTGCTGGAGTGTCGTACGGACCCCACCACTCCGTACGGTGGACGACACTAATGGAGAGGTCGGAATGTTTCCATCCCGATCACCAGGTCCACCGTTCCCAGACCTGACGCGGCTGCTTGCTTCCGAGCGCAACCCCAGCCGAACAACTCGAGTCCCTCCTCGGCCGCAGCCTTCTGCTCCGAAACCAAGCGTGGCCTCACACCACCGCAGCCGCACACTGCCGCGTGGGTGTGAGACCGGGCCGAGCGAGGCTGGACAGATAAACTGCGTGGGACAATCGTGTAATGAAGCTACGTGGGGGTATGCACGACTGTTCAACTGCTGGGTTACCCCACATTGGTGTACACAAACACCACACGATCGTACGTAGTGCTCCCCGTCGGCTCGAGCAAGACGGACGAAGTACGTGTTGTGGGTGAATGGGGCAAGAATGAAGGACGCTACATGTGTTCCACGATGACAAGGCCCCAGAGTACATGGCCCCACCTGACGGCAGTGGTCAGGTAGTGAAGAGCACAGGCACGGGTGGCTCAGGAACGTCAGCTGATTGTACCACAGCGCCGTGCGGACGTGTGGGCTGATTGGAAGTGCAGCGTCAGGGAGCGTGTCAGTGAAAGAGCCGGTGCGGTGGTGGTGTGCTTGACGTACGACAATTGAGTACGTTGTTTCGAAGCCGTTGTGACCAGTGTGTGTGTGTGTGTGTGCCACCTGTGCACTTCAGTACAGTATTCCATAATTGGCACTATCCTCACCGTACCATGGAACGCTACACATTTGTAGAACTGAGGAGCATGCATTTTGTCTACGGCCTTGCAGATGGCAATGGCCGAGCAGCTGCACGCCTTTATCGCGGACGGTATCCGGAGAGGCGACAACCCGACAGCAGGTTGTTTTCGAACGTGCACCGTACCCTTGGTGAATCGGGTGTGTTACGTGCAGGCCATCATGTCGGTCACCCAAGACATGTGCGCAACGCGGCGGTCGAGGAGGACGTACTTGCTCGCGTGGACGACACACCGTCCACTAGCACCCATAGCGTTGCACGTGCAGTGGGAGTATCACAGTCGAGAGTGTGGCGTGTCCTTCATGATGATCTGCTGTATCCCTATCATCCACAGCGAGTCCACGCGTTGCAGACTGGGGATTACCCACGACGTGTGGAATTCTGTCAACGACTGTAGCAGTTTTGTACCGACGATCCCCGTTTTTTGCGCCATGTGCTTTTCACGGACGAGGCAACATTCACCCGTGAGGGCATCTTCAATTGCCGGAACAGCCATGTGTGGGATTATGAAAATCCACATGCAGCAGTCGAGGTGCACCATCAGACCCAGTTTGCAGTGAATATCTGGGCAGGTATCATCGATGAACAGATTATCGGTCCATACCTGCTGCCACCACGTTTAAATGGCCGCCTCTATCGCACCTTTCTTGCATCAGTCCTTCCAGAGCTGCTAGAAGATGTACCCCTCAACGTGCGACATCGTATGTGGTTTCAATTGGATGGAGCGCCTGCACATTTTGATGGCACAGTGCGAACCCTTTTGCACCGTACCTACCCACAGCGCTGGATCGGCAGAGAGGGCCCCGTCCTCTGGCCCACCCGTTCGCCTGACCTCACACCAATGGATTTCTTCTTGTGGGGCCATGTGAAAACACTCGTCTACGAGACCCCGGTGCCTGACAAGGAAACATTGGTAGCGCGGATACTTGCAGCATCGGCCGAGGTGTGTACCATGCCAGGGATTTTTGATAGGGTTCGCCAGAATTTCCTGCGACGCTGCAATGCCTGCATTGAATGTGGTGGTCGTCAAATTGAGCAACTTTTGTAACAACGTCAGTCCGGGGTACGACTACGTACTATTCCTATCTGTAAGTGCACCTTTGAGTGGCAATAAACCTTCTGTGCCCGTAGTTGCTGTGTTTGTCCTGCTGGCGCACGACCTCTGTGTGACATCCTCTCGGTGCTGCTACGGGGAATCCCTCGTCCCGCATTTGTTGTCTCCTTGACAGGTACCATTCCCCGTCCGGTCCTCTTTCTCTTTTGTTGAACCGTGCTTTGTTCTTGCTGCGGTGTCTCCCCACTGTGTTTGGGGACTCCCCACGCGCTGCATGTGTTTGTTTCCCGCTGTGCAATTGTTACTTCATGCTTCATTGCTTCTTTTGTCCCTACCGTTGTCGATCGCTACCCTTTCCCTTCTCTTGTCTTGCGGGACACTCCTATTTCCTTTTTGGAACCCCATGCGCATGCGTTGCGCAGCTGCCGCCTAGTGTTTTTCGGATGGGCGACTTTGGTGTTCCTTCTGACTTCGTTTGTTCCGCCTTTCTATCTTCACTGGTACTGGCTGTACAGAGGTGTGAAGTTCATTTTCACACGTTTTCGGCGTTGTCTAGCTCCTCACGGAGGCATCTCTCGGCAAAGTGGAAGGGGAACTTTCGTCTCTATTTCATGGGAGGTATCTGTGGTTTTCGTTTGTACTATACCTTTAGGATCACCCTGTATATATATATATATATATATATATATATATATATATATATATATATATATATATATATACACACACAGGGTGTTTCTAAAGGTCGTTTACAACGCTTGGGAGGTGATTCCTCACACGAAAACAAGCAAAAAGTCTAAGTTCCATTTTTACGACTGAGGCTTCGTTTCCGAGATAGGAGCCTCGCAAAAGGTGACAAAGTGAACGTCACACCTGACTGGGACGAATACTATCACATATAGAGAGGCGGTTCCAAGGGAATCATAAAGGAATCGTATGTGGTCAGTGCGGAAGTCACTATGAAAAGTTCACTGCACGCATGCGCAATGGAGTCCTCAAAGGAATTGAGGATTTCCAGCAAGAACAATGCATGGAAAAGGTATGTAACGCAGCAAGAAGGACCGTGACAATGAGAAATGCGTTCAAGACAACACATCCCGACCTCAAACATCAAAACATGAGCACCGAACACAAAATCCGAAAAGTTGAGCACGGTTGCATACCCCAGTTACACGCGAGGAATGAACGAATCATGTCATGTGGCATACGAGAGACACATTACTCCACCAGGAGGAGGGAAAGAAAAACACAATATCAGATGATTGCGACAACGTGTATTTTTACACGCGACAAATACGTAATATCCCCCCACACACACACACACAACAAACAACAAATACTACAATGTCTTATGCACAGACAGTCCGTGTCACTGTACACCAACTGAAGATGTCACTTTCACCACACAAAAGGGGTGGGGAGCAATACCAAAAGTGTTTGCACGCGATCATTGTGACGTAAAAGAGACCAGTTTTGGAAGCGCTGCACAGGCAAGTCTGGCTCTCGTAGTCTACGTTTGACCTTCATGACTGCTGTTCGCGCGAGAGGAGCTCGAAGGGTTGGTTCCCTCCGGCAGTCGTTCCAGTCGTATTGCAGGTGCTGGGATATGATCAGCAGTTCGCTCTAGGTTGTCATACGCATTGAAGAGTTCTAGTATGTTGTATTGAAAGAAGTTGACGTGGTGGAGTGGGCAAGTCAAGTATCGCAACAATTGGTCTGTGGTGTTCGTACGGTGATACGGCCAATTTGTGCAGTGTGCCAGTGTTAAACAAAAACAATACTTTTCAGTTCCAGCTCCCTATTACACAGATGGCTGCGTATACGACCCAGCAGCTAGCAGACATGCATCTCATGTATGGGGAGGCACGTGGTAATAGCCGTGAGGCAAGGCGTCTTTATGGAGAACGCTTTCCACATAGACGTTTACCGTCTCACAACTTCTTTCAGGTAGTGGACAGTCGACTGCGTGAAACAGGGTCAGTGTTACCACCGCGGCAAGAAGTTGGAAGACCCCGAAGTGTACGCACACATCAGTTTGCAGAAGATGTGTTAACAGCGGTCGCAGAACATCCTGGCACCAGTACGCGATTGCTCGCTCGGGCACGAAACACGTCTCATGTGAATGTTTGGCGAGTGTTGTCAGAGGAAGGAATGCACCCTTTTAAACTGCAGAAAGTACAAGAACTGTTACCTCGTGACTTTCGCCCTCGTATGGAGTTTTGCCAATGGTTGTTGCATCAGCTGGACACAAACCCTCACTTCGGGGCAAACGTATTGTGGACAGATGAAGCCATTTTCACCAGGATGGATGTCTTCAATAGTAGAAACAGTCATGTATGGGACTTTGACAACCCACATGCACTTTTTGTGGCCCATTACCAGCACAGGTTTTCAGTGAATGTGTGGTGCGGGATAGTACATGATCATTTAATTGGACCATACATTCTCCCTGTTTGCCTGAATGGTCGCACGTATCATGCATTTCTTAGTGAGGTTCTGCCTGAACTGTTGGAGACCGTACCTTTGGCACTGCGGCAAGAAATGTGGTACCAACACGATGGTGCACCAGCTCATTTCGATTGTAATGTACGACATTTCCTGCATAACGTGTTTCGCAATAGGTTCATTGGTAGGGATGAGCCTGTGCCTTGGCCACCGAGGTCGTCAGATCTCAACCCTCTCGATTTTTTTCTTCTGGGGAGAAATGAAAACCCTCGTATACGACACACCTGTCACATCAGCTGAGGACCTCGTTGCTCGCATCAACGTCGCCGCCGCGACGGTAGCAGATACACCTGGCTTGTTTGCTCGTACTCGACAATCCTTGATTCGTCCCTGTCATCTCTGCGTAGAAGTAAACGGCAGACATTTTGAAAACCGTCTGTGATTATTGCCCTCGGCAAATCTCAGTGAGAACACTCTTGGTATTGCTCCCCACCCCCTTTGTGTGTTGAAAGTGACATCTTCAGTTGGTGTACAGTGACACGGACTGTCTGTGCGTAAAATATTGTAGCATTTGTTGTTTGTTGTGTGTGTGGGGGGGGGGATATTACGTATTTGTCGCGTGTAAAAATACACGTTGTCGCAATCATCTGATATTGTGTTTTTCTTTCCCCCCTCCTGGTGCAGTAATGTGTCTCTCGTATGCCACATGACATGATTCGTTCATTCCTCGCGTGTAACTGGGGTATGCAACCGTGCTCAACTTTTCGGATTTTGTGTTCGGTGCTCATGTTTTGATGTTTGAGGTCGGGATGTGTTGTCTTGAACGCATTTCTCATTGTCACGGTCCTTCTTGCTGCGTTACATACCCTTTCCATGTATTGTTCTTTCTGGAAATCCCCAATTCATTTGAGGACTTCATTGCGCATGCGTGCAGTGAACTTTTCATAGTGACTTCCGGACTGAGCACATACGATTCCTTTATGATTCCCTTGGAACCGCCTCTCTATATGTTATAGTATTCGTCCCAGTCAGGTGTGACGTTCACTTTGTCACCTTTTGCGAGGCTCCTATCTCGGAAACGAAGCCTCAGTCGTAAAAATGGAACTTAGACTTTTTGCTTGTTTTCGTGTGAGGAATCACCTCCCAAGCGTTGTAAACGACCTTTAGAAACACCCTGTATATATATATCTGTGTGTGTGTGTGTGTGTGTGTGTGTGTGCATCACACAGAGTTGTTTAACTTTTTACTGTCGGGTAATATTTGCATAGGAACAAATTTTAGATTTGGCCCCCCCGAACTGATCAACCTAGCTACGTCCCTGGTGCTGCATATGAACTGCGGCTTTAAGAAGACAATAAATATTGTTATTTGAATATGATTCGAGATGTGAGATTTATTGGTCTATCTCTGCTAGACCATTACCTTCTCAATATGAAAGCCTCATGGCTTGCTTCGGTCACGTGACTAAACGTCATCAACTGGAGGCGAGATAGCCGCCATGTTCGATTTGCTTCTTCAGAATCAATGTTGGACCTTTTTAGTGAATATGGAATTGTAATGCAAATTTAGGAACTGTAATCGAGTTTACATGACGTGTAAATATGCTTAAATGTTGAAGAGGTATGGTGTAAGTGCTCAATTGCAGATGAAATTATGATGAAAAAGGTGAGAGTAACGTTCACATTTCTTCAACATGTTGCTGAAAATGAGAAATGTTTAGGGCAATTCCATGTGATTCGGTCCCTACGAAAATATACAAGTTAAGTAACAAAGGTTTTATACTCATAAATAAGTAAGAGTAATAGTTCATGATGTAAACATTTCATGTATACAGAATAGGCATCTAATATACTATTAAATGTGGTCATGTTTTATCTCTTATCAACATTTTTTTTTTAGAAATATCAAATAATTTACCCTGAATTATTACAAACGTTAGTTAACGTTAAGATTATTGTTTATGACTGCAAATTAATTTGTTTCAAGATTTAGCCAACGTTTAAAATATTACGTTCGTGTCTACTAAAGCAATTTAGTGTTAATTTTATGTAAGCATTCGATAAAATTTTCATATTAATTAGCCTACACAAATTTTCAGTTTCAAAATGTTATTAATGAAAGAAAGCTATACAACAGAGCAAAGTTGATACATGTGTACATTTACATTCTTATTTTATCTCGCTTTATGCTTCTTTATGCTAATCGGAGGCTAATGGAAGATATGTTGTGCATGCAAATACAAGGGTAACAAGAACTTCGATGAAATATTCGTGTGTAATATTATCCAAGAATATATTACTTACGTTTCAAATACAAATGTTTTCACATACAAAGCATTTTGTTACCTAGCTATGTTAATATGAACTACAAATGTGTTAAATTTTATAAAACTGTTTCATATGAACTGCTTTTGATTTTTTGTCTTTGTGAAGCTTCAATTTTCGTAACTTTGATTATTAAATCAGTGATTCATATCATAATTTATTAAAATTCTTCACGATGTTATTAACAGAATGTAAAAACAGTGTAAGGAAATATTCCAAATGTTTATATCCCATGTGAACGCTAAGATCGAAATATTAGTCTGCTTTTTTTCAATGAAACTCTTAAGTTATTGTCACAGATCTTACTAACGACAATGAAAAGATTCAATTTGTTTATTATCTTTCGTTCAATACAGTCAATAGGATCGAAATTATAATATGACAAATGATTTAGGTTTAGTCTTTATTCACATAAATGTTACATTGCCCTTGTACCAATTGTTTCGCTTTTGCTGCAAGGATATAGAAATTAAGCTTTTGTATTGCGATTATATAGCTAAGCAGAATATCTGCATTATCTGGTTGCTTAATTTTGGGTAAAGGTAAAGACAATTTAATTGATTAGGTAACTTGGAAAGTTTACGGTCAACCTAACATGTTTTTTTTTTATTTAATCAATTGATTTTACATACAAGAGTTCGTATAAAAGCGGTTATGAGTTTTACTGTAGCTGACAAATATTCCCGATAATATTTTTGAAAAATATACAATGTTCAAATTTCTCCGACAGGAAGTTTCTAACGGTTTTCAACTCTTTCATTGTGCTATGGTAGGAATTTTTGTGGTGGCTTGAATGAAGATTTTGGTGCAAATATTCAATATTATACATTTTTCTTCTATATTCGTAGGGAGGGTAAATGTCAAAATTTAACTTCATAAAAGAAATAAATATACCTTAATTATCTACGGTAAAATTACGACAAGGGGTTTTACAGCGTTAAGACGATCGCCTCCAGATGATGACGTCTTGACTGAGCGCTGTGGCCTGAACCTCAAGATGGTCTTGGCTAGACTCGCTACTCCTCAGTGCACGTCACTGTTTATAAGAAATAAACTCCGTGACGATTCTACCATAGAATGATTCTACATGTCATTTTCGTGATTGTTCTTGTATTTCTGGAATAAAAACAAACAATTGCCGATAAGTTCCAGACACTTGCAATGCAGAAAACGTCGAGAATTAACAACGTTTTAAAATGACCATTCGGTATTTCCCGACTGTTCGGGATCCCGAAAATGCGGGAAGTCATTTCCCGAAGTCGGGATCGGGACGGGAAATATTTTCCCCGATCCCGGTCCCGACTTTTCGGGATCCCGCACACCCCTTGTGGATAGCCCTTATATGTTATTCATCACAACCGGAATGGTATTTGAAATTCTTGCGTTCAAAATACTCTATCTTGGGAGCTGTAATGCTCGCGCATTTTTTAGGGCAATCGTGCTGTATCTATAAATATTATCTACTTGTGTCTCGTTACTTGGCAACCCGTTTTGAGTACCATAAACAAACTGACAGTGGTTTCTAATCCACATCAGCAAACATTTCTATTATGCTTTTTACGATGTTTATAAAATATCGATGTGCTTTGATGCGTATGAATCATGTTAGAACAGATTCTTTATGTACAATGACATGTTTTTGATCGCAGGCTAAACCAGCGTCTTTGGAACAGGTAGCGTTCTTATACCGTACTTAGTAAATTGCAATTGCAAGTATCGTCGTGTGAAATCCGAAATTTTTAACGAATTTTTGGGTAAAACAATTGGCATAGCGTTGTCAACTTATCATTGCTCACTTTATAAACAAGCATGGGTACTCTTGACCGTCTGTACCCCCTTGAGAAAGTGAAATGGGGTAAGAGTCTAGTTTACGTCCTTTTCCTAAGGAATACGTGTCATATATCGTTGGAAACGTTTTTCTATAAGGAATTCAACAAAGTAAATCCCAAGCGAGGAAAGATTTCGTGGAGGAGAAAATCGAGAAAAACCGACGATGTTGTCCGGATATGCGTGATTGAACGAACTGATGACATTTTTCGATGATGAAGCACATATTTATGGGTGAAATGAGTGCTAATGGAACCTAACCTAACCTCGTAGGCATACCTCGTTCCCGTGAATGGTTAGTGGGGCTATCGTGAACAGAAAGTGTAAAAAGAAAAACTTACTTACTCTAAGATATGCCGGCTGTCTGCTAGCACGGTTTTGAATGATGCACTGAATTATCACTGGGGATAAACGTATTTTACACTATCTAGAAGTTTTTGGAACCTGTTCTTCTTTAACACGCATTCACAACGCAGAAACAAAGATACGCATGCCGTGTTGTCAGTGTTGTTAACTCCCATCGGTTACCGCCAAAAGGCAAGAAGGACGTAAACTAGATTCTAGCCTGAAAGGGGCCCAAGTTCCTTTTGTTTTATTGTGATTTCATCATGTTACGAATGCAATTTTTACATGGTTTGATTTCGATGTACGTCTGTTAACACATACTGCGTTGTTTTAGCGATTACTTAAGGTTTTGTTCAATATATGCTTTCGTGGTTAGGTTAGGCAGGTTAGGTTTGGTTCCCTTAGCATTAACATTTATGTCCCTAAGTGCATTCTACTAAGGTTCTGATTTACTTCTACATTCATTCCCACGCTTCTACAATATTTACTGTCGCTTGTCCATGAGAAGTGCGTAAGGTAATTTTCAAGATGTTTTTTCTACATAAAATTTTTTCATAACATGATTTGATTTTGATGTACGTCTGTTAACACATACTGCGTAGTTTTAGCGATTACTTAAGGTTTTGTTCAATATATGCTTTTGTGGTTAGGTTAGGCAGGTTAGGTTTGGTTCCTTTAGCATTAACATAAAGTCCGTAAGTGCTTTCTACTAAGGTTCCGATTTACTTCCACATTCATTCCCATGCTTCTACAATATTTACTATCGCTTGTCGATGGAGAAAATCTTGTCCATGAGAAGTGTGTAAGGTAATTTTCAAGATGTTTTTTCTACATAACATTTTTTCGAGTCCAAACAGTGCTCATTACTTTAAGGAAGGTTCAAATTTCGTGTGACAATGATTCCCAAAATTCTACAATAATTAGTCTCTGTGCTAGGAGAAACCATAAAACAATTAGAACCGTTACCTTGAAACCATTTTTATATTTCTACTACTTTACTATACCAGAGACACCTGTCAATGATTTATTTCACACTTTTTTTCATTGCTAACATACTATTCTGCATTGCGGAACATTTATTTAGGTGAAATAATGAATTTCTGATGAAAATAATGTAAAGTGTTACCTTTATATTACGTAAGACATTGAAATTGGTCGATTTTGAAAAAAAAATGATGACGTAATTCTCGAAAGGGTACAGTGGGTTAATGGCCCCACTCTCTCTTATATGCCTGTACCACATGGATTGTGTTACTTCAACGTTACTGTTTTTTAAAGAATAGTTTCGGTTCGGATCATGTAACGATTTATGCAAGTTGTATGTACAGGAGGATGTGAAATGCATTACTAGTATAGTATAGGAATAACACCTCTGACTCGTTAATTTTGTTACTTTAAATGTTCCTACTTACCTATTCTGCATTGCGGAACATTCTAGAAAGGTGTGAATAGGCTTTTCTCAGGATATTTACGACAAATTTTCACATTATGAGTAGTTCTTTCATGTCCTCCTTTGAGTTGCGTAACATACAATATGGCACATACAGATTGACTACCGTAACATTTCAAACATATTTTACCGAAAAATACCTATGTTGCTCTACGAACTATTCATCCATAGCCCCAAAAACCATTGACACATAACCCCATAAACCATTCCCAGTAAGGTTAGGTTAGGCAAGCATAGTTATAATTTAGTTCGTAAAACTATATGTAGCCCCACAAACCATTGACGCATAGCCCAAAAAACCATTCATACATAGCCCCACAAACTATTTCCAATAAGGTTATGTTAGGCAAGCATAGTTAAAATTTAGTTTGTAAAACTATACGTAGCCCCACAAACTATTGTCACATAGCCCCAAAAACCATTCATACATAGTCCCACAAACGATTTCCGGTAAGGTTAGGCTAGGCAAGCATATTTTCATAGAAAATCATAACATTTCTCGCACAGAAACAGTTTTCGGTAAGACAAAACACCTTCACGAACTTCCACAATGATGCAGAAAGTGAGTTCCGTAAGTAGTTTCTTCTGTAAAATTGAAGAAATCCGTTACCCCTATACTACACTGTTACCCGAAATGCATCTAGAATAATGGAAACGATATTACAGAGTTTATTTAATGTTCGAGGGAACGAATTTGTGCATTTTAAAGACACTGAAAGCATTGATTTATGAGGAATTATGTGAGAAATAGGTTGTGAGAGTGGCCAGGCTCATAAGTTCCTCGCCTCCCTGATGGTGCAGTGGTTGCATTGTCACCTTGTAATCAAGGTATCCTGGGTTTCGATACCCGATAGAGGCACATAGTGCTTCGGATCCCACTTTAAATTGTAGGTCCGGTCCCAATTAGCCTTACTGTGCATAATGTGGACTTAAAACACCAACTCAATCAATCATAAGTTGCCTGGTGGAGTCACTTTGCACAGTGGATCAGGTCCCATTTCAAACTGTAGGTCCAGTCCCAATTAACCTATCTGAGCATAAAGCGGACTTGAAACAATTCACACAAACAATTCATAACTTGCCACTGCCTGTAACATTTTTTTCACATGAAGAATGTGTTAAGACTATAAAAGTAATCAAACCAGACAGTCCTAATCTACACTGAATAAATAGTAACACCTCACACATAATTATAATGCTAAGAACACCTAACTTACTCATGTAAGCATATAGGAGTTAGAAAACCTGTTCGGTCCATGCTAAAATAGATATGTATAGATTTTGATTCATGAACAAAACACACATGTATCATGATGATATCTGAATTACATGATGATATCAATTGGAACCTGACTTTTAGTATTTTATGTTGTCATTTCTGGTTCACTTACCATACCGTGGAATATTGAACAGAAGTTACATGCTTAAAAAAAAAGAGCACTTAAATTTCCATTAGTATTTTGGCAGAGAAAAAATTAGCAGTTAATTCTAAGAATCTGGTACTAAAGAAAACTTTAATGTTTTTCTAAAAAGCAAGTGTAAAACACAGGATCTCTTCATGTTGTTTTCAAAATGAAAAATATTTTAGGAATATTTTTAAAATTTTATTGTTTAATATTCTCTTAAGGCCCAGGTTCCTGTTGTGTAATTATTCTAATCGCATCCACCTATAGGATGTGGAAAAATCATTACACAATTGGAACCATAATCATAACTAAATTTCTCAACATAATAAAGCTTTGTTAGGTTGATCACAATGTTTTGCCATCAATCATGAAGGTCATGGACAAGATCATATGTTACAAAGATAAATACATAACTTACAGAAAACAGTGTTTAATATTTTTTGCAGGTAATTGTCTCCTATTTTATGTGGAAAATCTAAATCAATTGAATATTTAAAGAACCACTCCTTATTAATTTATTTAATCCCTGTCCACCAAGTAATTCACTTCCCCCACAATCAACAGACGTAATAAAACTTCCTCCAATAACAAATGATTTATTAATTAAACCACTAGAAGATAAATAAGGAAGGAATCATATTGCACCAAGTATACTTTATAATGTAACATACTTAAAAACTCTCAAATAAAAAAAGATGTAATATTATACCCAATTCATACTCCTAATAAAATACAAATAACTTCCCCATTCCTTAAATATAATGGGATAATAACAACAAAAATTGATGGAAAAATTAATCATCTTAAAATAGACCCTATAATAGATAAAAATAATAAACCTAATTTACCTTTAAATATATCCAACCTCCAATATTGAACTTAACCCTTAACTATTCTGGTGGGGTCTGACAAACCCCAGTGGTCATGCATTTCTCTCTAAATTTAAAGCTACTCAGTAGATGGCTCTGGTTTCTTGTCTACCCTCAGAGTTTGAGTTGCACTTTCATTGTGTGAATGAGACCAAACATTTACTGTTACTTTTTTGCAATATGAGTCGCTATAAGTGTAAGTATTTTTCATTGAACATTGTGAATGAAAAACTACTCAATATAAGTTTTGTAGAACCTCATACTACAGAGCATTCCCTGACATTCGCTACGAGACTCGGCGGCAAGCAGCTCGGCGAAAGGGGTCCGCGACAGTCGGTTATTAAAATTACAGTTTTCATATTGTGTACTAACCTTGACTACAGAAGGTGTTGAAAATGATTGTAAGTTAGTATTAAAAGAAATATACTTAGTCAACCTTGTATTTTGTACCAATTTGTGTTTGTAATAAAACATAAACTTTAGTAAACCTTGAACTCTGTAAGTTTTGGTATGTTTGTAATAAAACAAGTCAACCTTATTCAACTGTGTACTCTATATGTATTGGTAAGTTTGAAATAAAACAAAAACACTGAATCAGCCTTGGAAATTTAAAAAAAAATCATCCCAAAATGTAATATAGGTGAAAGATTCAATTGGGGTCTGTTATACCCCACAGGAGTGTAAGTGTGACTTATTTTCACGAGAGAGGTTAAGGGTTAAAAATCATACTTAATGTTTAGTGATGAGTGTTCTGTAGGAACACTGTGCATCATTCTAGACAAAATTACTAACACAAATTCTACTTCAAAAAAGGTAAAAGGTAAAGTGTTCCCCTGTGCATAGCACCACGACATGAAGGCGTATAGGGGTATAGGGGGTGTGTGGGTAACGCCCCACACTTTCTTGATCCGGTCGTGAGTGGGGGTGATGTGATCAGCATCACGCCCCTGACCGCCTTTACCCCCCAGGGTTTCCCCCAGGTACCCATGTTATTCGACGCTGGGTAGGCGCCGGGGCCGCTTCCATCGTTAGAAAAGTTCCCGGATTTGAACCGGCCGGGGATCGAACCCGGGACCTTGAGCATGGTAGTCAGACGCGTTACCGACTGAGCTACCGCGGCCACTACAAATTCTACTTCATCATCTCTTATTTTGATGCTATTTGGTGAGATTACTTATACCATTATAGAATGATAAACTGCCAAATCTTATACTGATTTATCAAGTAGACCCTTAAAATTACTAGATTTAACAAACAATAAACAAACAGCATTTATTAAAATAGCATTTAGAGCTCATATAAAAGGCAAAGTTAAAGTTAATAGTAAAGCCCAAATACCTAATAGATAATCTAAGAGGTAGAAAAGTAAAGTAAAATAACCAAAATGAAAATTAAAAAAAACTGCAGTATCACAAATCTCTTCATCCAGTATGTCATACGCCTGCTCTGTCTTCAGAATGCTTTTTTTTTTTACTATAGCAGATTTATCTACTGATACTAATTCAGTATAATAAATTAATTTTTCTCTATCCAGTTGAACTTCAGAGTGATAAGAAGACTTAAGTAAATTTCTAAATTATTTCTGCAAGACTTACTTGTAAATGTTCTATTTAGTAACTCCTTATTATAATCAACCATGTTTTTTATAACCCCTAACATGAATTCAGGGTGATAATGTAACCTTGGTAAGATTACAACAATACATGAACTCTGTATTGTTTTCGAGGCATTTTTGTAGGCATCATTGAGTAGTAGGCAAATTAATTAAATATCTGGCTAATGAATGAAAATTTTCTAATTTTCAAAATGCTCCAACCTATTTTTATAAGGTTGTTAGAATTTATTTTTACAAATTCTTAAAAATTATTTTTTTTCTTTCAGCATTGATATTAAGTAAAACTTTTCCAAGATGACGACGACAGAAATACAACCTCGTTTCATATTTGGAATAAGGACAGATGTCAAGAACAATATTTCTTACATTACGGACCAGACTATTTTATATCCTGTTGGGTCTGTTCTTACTCTACATAATGTTGGGCAAAAGCATCAGTATTACATACGAATGCATGATAAAACCAAACTAATTAATGTTTTATGTGTGAGTTTGAACAGGTACGTATGAATGAGTTAAAAGTTGTATGCTTTGTATGGGTATAAGCCAATGCCAGCTTCTTTTCTTAGTGTTGCTTAAGTTCTTGTTGAGTGAAATAAGTCTTGAAGCCTTCCTGGTAACGAAGGACAAACAAATTCTCTCTGGCTATCGACCAGGTGAGTTCACCAAGATATTCCATTTGTTCTTGTGATTGTCTGTGTTACAGTAGTGTAAGCATATTATTTATTAGATGATTTCTGTCTCTTTTAACATTGTGGTGTACTGCATTAATAATTATGCCTAAAGGATATTAGAGAATAGAGATAGGTCAACAAATGTCTCCTGCAACAGATTGTGTGCCATTGATTTAACACTCTCTCGACAATGAGATCAATGTAGTATTTGAAAAATTATGGGTGGGGTATATTCCAGAAACTTTTTTCAAAGCATTGTAAATCAGGGATTTATCCAGAATTTTCCATCTCAGGAGAGGATGGTGGGTTAAGTTTGTATATATCATAGTATCGGGGTGAATTTATAGCCAAAACAGTGGCATACACAGGATTTTCAAGGAAGGGATACTTTTATTTTTTAAGTTACTTTTTTTTAAGAATACTTGAATAAAGGGCAAGTTATGACCCCTACCAACCACCCCCTCTTGGGCATGACACTCATCCAAAATAACCATGAACTTCCTTTATGAAATATTTTAGGTAGGGAGTGGCACTGATGTAATTATACAGTGAGTATTATAATAGAGTAAACAACTTATCAGGTTTATTCTTAACAAATTATCCGAAACACAACAGTGAGGTTTGTTGTATAACAATGAGAAAATCTTCAAGTTTTGTTTTCATGAGCAAGACTTTTGTAAACATGGTCATTGTGACGCTGGTGTAGTGTTAAAGAAAATGGTGACTTTCATAGGTCCCCAGACCTTACATCCCTATGCTGCAAGCAACGTCCTTGCTTTGGTGGATAAGAAGTTCTTGGAAAAAATGTGGTATGAACTTTAATTTCAATCGGATGTATGTTGCATGACTGGTGTAAGCCACATTGAACTATTTGTAGACATACATAGAAACTTGAAGTGTTACTGATTGATACATAACAAATATCATTGTTGCATTCCATATACAGGGTGGAACAAAGTCGCAATACATAGGAAAATAAAATTTTGTTTTAAGTTTCCATATTTATTTCTTAACGTGTTCTTTTCTAATGCGTGTTCATCAAGAGTGGGAGAAACGTATTGCAAACCAATGGTAACAACATAGAGCATATATGAATACATTATTTTCCTGTAGTTTACGGTTATTACAAGCATAAGAAAACAGTTTTTCGTTGTGACGTTTCAGGAGAACACATGTGTTCTACAATGCAAGCAATGTGTACATACAAGAAAAACTATTATGAATACATTGTTTCTTATCAACATATTTATTGTTCCTATGTATTGCGACTTTTGGCCCACCCTGTAGTTTAGTCAAAATAAATTCTTAAAGTTGTTACTCCAGTATGATACACCCTGTATATGTAGTATCCTTCCTAATTGCACAAAATTAGCTAAAATATTGGCTGTAACTGATGTTTTCCATACCCTTTCATCAAGAGTACAGAAAAAAGAATAAAAGAAATAAATAAATATTGTCAAGTGCAGGTGAATATTTTATTTCAAATTTGGTTACTGTTATTACTAAAAATGAGCGATGTACATCTATGATTTCAATATATGTATAACAGCATCAAGTTTTTCCTAGAAAATTTGTGGCAGTTGGTGAAGTGGGTGAAAGACCGTCATTTTCTATATATGACCTGACAACTGCAAAACGGAAGAGAAGTGGAATGGCTCCCCATGAAATAACTGCGACTGAGTTTGTGTCCATAGCATTTACCCAAGACAACAAGTTTCTGGTAGCAGTTACAGGTGATCCGGATTGGATGCTCATAATTTACAATTTGGAAAATGGGAAAATATCAACTACCATGAAAGCAACAAATCCGGGACAAGCAACCTCAGTTTGGCAGGTGGGTGAGACAAAATATTTAGTCAGCCTGGTTTTTATGTTTGGGTCAATTTCTGTTTTTTTATTGAGGTGCAAGGTGGTTGACCTTCTGAGAAGACACCCAAAATACATGTAATACACCACAGTAAACATTGGCAAATTTTGCAGGAGGGGCACCCATCCCAAAAGGGTTGACTAAATACAGGGTGATTCAAAATGTACTTCACACCATCTACGTTTACTTCTTTAATTAATAATATTGAACAAATTTACATAACAATGTTTTCACATGCTCTCCATGTGTTAACCATCATTGTCCACAATCGTGTCAGTGCAGCTAAGTTTTCTTTAACCCCGTGCCACACGTGCGAGCAATTGTAACAGCACCACATGCACGCGGAGTATTGCTTCACATCTTTACTTTCAATATTTTTGTTATATAATATGTTGTTAATATTCATGCTATTACCTTTAAAGATATATTTAAATACTTTTATAACTCCATTAAGCCTTGTTTCCATGATTATGAAAAACTAAATATGCTGACCAAGGCAGTAATTTATTTTATTAAAAAACATAAACTAACGTAACGTTTCAACCTTCTAGCATATTACTTTTGTACTTGATACAGAGTCTGAAGAAGACCTTGCTAGAAGGTTGAAACGTTACGTTAGTTTATGTTTTTTAATAAAATAAATTACTGCCTTGGTCAGCATATTTAGTTTTTTAAATACTTTGTTACATATTTCACATGTTTGGGCTCTACATTTTCCATTTACAAAGTCATTACATTATGTATACAAAGGTATTGATTTATCTTATCTCTTGTAAGTAAATATTACTCAGAAGTTTTTTTTATTGTTTATGCTTAAAATGTAAATGAATATTTGGAAAAGACTAAATACCAGTAATATTACAAATTAATAAAGCACAGGATTGACAAAAATGGACCAACTAATAATTTATTTTACTGATTATCTGAATGACAGTTCATTTCCACCCTTTGCATCTTGTTATCATGTATCCCATGCGTACATATCTAAACATAAAGTTCTTAGAAAATAAAGACATGAACACAACATGAACTAAAAATAAGTACAAATGGAACGTAACATGAAGGTGGACCAAAAGTTGCTTTGATGACTCTTGAAGCTATATTTTTTAGGGAACAAAATGTATACTTATTTCTATATAAAACCAATAAGACTAATGGAAAAAAAAATACCTGATTTGTAGATTAGTTAAATCAAATCACAGTAGAACGCACATGGAGCAAGATTCGACAATATTAAAAACACAGAGGCACATGCGCTGAGCGTCACTTCACTTTCAAACTAATTGACTCACTGCCAACTATGGACTGAATGTTTATTGCTGTCAGCTGCCCCAGTTCCTTCATAAGAATGAAGGAAGAAGCTACTGAGAAGGCCTCCTCTCAAGCATGTTTTATTATACTTTATAAAACAAAATTTCCTAGTTGCTTAGTCTCACTTCGTGGTGCGTGTGGTGGAGGGTTAAGCAAATTTTCTCCCATAGAATATTAACTTTTTTTTTAATCATCGTGTATTATTATAAATGGTATCGATAGCATTATATTACATCGAACAAAACATGTTTGAGAACTTTTGTATACAGTAAAAGAATGAAACAAAGTTTAGAACAACTATATTAATCGGGACTACATTCATTAGACACTTAAGTAGTTATCACCAAAAATCGCATCTGGACTTCTTGGTTACAAGGTAATAGTGAAAGCATTCTATATCAAATATTTCTCATTTTGTGGAGTCTCTCTGATGGCGTAGTGGTAATGTCATCGCCTTGTACTCAAAGGGTCCCGGGCTCGATACCCAGTGGAGGCACAGTGTTCGGATCCCACTTTAAACTGCAGATCCAGTCCCCTTTAGCCTATCTGTGCATAAAGTGCATAAAACAACAATTTGTGTTTGTCTTAATTATTATTATTTTTATGTACAATATAATTTTAATGCATAAAATTTTTGTCAATAGGTGTTAACCAACATCGTAGACAACAACCTATTGTGTATAATTGGTCCAGGGTTATTTAGACTCCTACGCTTTACCGAAGGCCAATGGAAGCAGTTTGGTTATCAGAAAGGTGACATCCATCCAATTTTGTGTGCATGTTGGCTGGCATCAGAGAGAATCATGGCAGGAACAGCCGATGGGAAGCTTCTTGTCATAGAGTTGGGAGAGTACAGAGGATCACACAAACCATCTGATACTAATATAATCAGTTGCAAATTTAAGGATGAGTAAGTCTTGTTTTGTTTGTTCTATTTTAGCAACATAAATATGTACACGGCTTTTGCAAGCTGTCAGTGATGTTAGAATTGATGTCACTGTAGAAAATAGTCTTGGTTTGTGAAAAGAATTATCAGCCTTTTTGCTTTTTGATAGCGAAAAGAATGAACATGTTGAGCTGGAAAACAAGATACAACATTTATAAGAAAGATGTACAACGTAACAGTTTCTGTATATTATTAATTATTGTGTATTTCTTCTTCATTTCTATTGTATGCCAGTATTCTGAATTTGGTAAACATCTTTCGTCAATTCAAAATAAATACTTTGACTTGACTTATTTCCTGTTACTCCACTACGGAGCATAGGGCCTCAACGAAGCATCGCCAACGGACTCTGTTTCCAGCCATCTTCCTTATCTCGTTCCAGGTCTTTCCAGGTCTTTCCTGCTTCCCATATTTCTTGCTCTATTGTCCTTCCCCAACTCATTCTTGGCCTTCCTCTCCTACGTTGTCCTTGTGGGTTCCAGCTCAATGCTTCTCTTTCTATTGCTGATGGATCTTTCCTCAATGTGTGGCCAATCCACTTCCACTTTCTTCTTTTGATCTGTATTGCCACCGGTTCCTCTTGCGTATGTTTCCATAGATCTTCATTTGAGATAATATCTAGCCAATATATTCCCAGACGTTTCCATAGGCATCTGTTTATGAATGTCTGTAGGTCTTTAGTAATTTTCTTTGTTACTTTCCAAGTTTCACATCCATAAAGGAGAACTGACTTGACATTAGTTCTAAAAATTCGCAGCTTAGTTCTTATTGAAATTTCTCTGGCTTTCCAAACTTTATATAGCTGAATAAATACCACATTTGCTTTCCTAATTCTTGATCTAACATCATCTTCTGTAAACTCCTTAACCTCTTCAATATTTTCCTCATTCAAGTGGAAATTTTCCATCTTTTTTACATTTGTTCTTAATGATTTCGTCTTTGTACTATTTATCTTTAAACCAACTCTTTTCCCTTCCTTATCCAAATCTCCTAAATTCTTTTCTATCTTATGGTATGTGTGAGATAGCAGACAAACATCATCTGCAGAGTCCAAGTCTTCTAGGTGTTGGGTGAGACTCCAATTTATACCTCTCCTTTTTCCTTCCGTTACCCTCTTCATCGCTTTATCAATTACCATCAGAAATATTGTTGGTGATAAAATACATCCTTGCCTTACTCCTGAAATAACTCGTATTGGATCCATAAGTATTCCCTCATGCACAACTTGGCATGTGGAACCATCATAGGAGTTTTTAATAAGATCAATCATATGTGCTGGAATACCATATTCTTTTACAATTGTCCACATTTTCATTCTATTTACAGAGTCAAATGCTTTCTGGAAGTCCACAAATATAAGGTACAGATTAGAGAAGTATTCCATACTCTGTTCTGTAATAATACGCAGTGTATTTATCTGATCTATACAGGAACGGTTGCTTCGAAAGCCTGCCTTGTTCTCTCTGGATCTTTTTCTCAAGACATCCTTTAATTCGGTTTAAAATAATTCTACTTAGAACTTTGCTAGGAACTGAAAGTAGTGTTATGACTCTCCAGTTATTGCAGTTAGTAATATCTCCCTTCTTAGGTATTTTTACTAGTAAACCTCTTTTCCAATCTTCTGGTATTGATTTTGTTTTCCATATTTTTGCAAAAAGTGGTTGTAATATTTCTATTGTCATCTCCATGTCTTCCTTAAGAATTTCTGATGGAATGTTATCAATTCCAGGTGCATTACCACTCTTTTGTTCTCTCAGTGCTTTTTTTATTTCTTCTTTTGTTGGTTCTTTAGTAGTTATTTCATCTTCTATTTCATATTCTGGCATTTCTTCCAGTATTTCAAGCAAATATTCTGTCTCTTCTATGGTTTGGTTTAATACTTCTGAAAAATGTTCTTTCCATCTATTGAGCTGATTTTCCTTATTCGTAAGGAGTACTCCATCTTTATTTCTCACTGGGCGATTCCGTATGGTTTTCTTTCGAGACAAGATCTTTGTAATTTGGTATACTTCCTACAAAATAAATAAATGAATGCAAATAACTAAGAAACAGATCTCAAAAACATAAATATACTTTTGTACAGTGGGATGCATAGGTATTACCGTGCAAATTGTCCATCACCATGTTCATGCACTTTATTTGACCCAATGAGAGCTTTAAGAATTAAAAGAAAACTCAAAGCAAGTTCTTGACAACTTCTGCACCATCATACATAAAAATCCATTGCTTAGAAACACAGGATGTAAGAGAAAAAATAATGAAAATAGTCATGGACAATTTTCCAAGCAATACTAGTGGATCCCACTGTACCAGCTTGCTTTTTTTAAATGTTTCAGATTGCTGACTGCTACCGAGTCGATTTCAAATGAGGAGGAATGTGCAATATCTGTGATGATTTATTTTCCAAAAGGATTTGCATGCACATATGGACCTGATACCGTTGTCATTTATGAGACGCTTGATTTAATGACCTACAGGAAGAGGAAGCTAGTGAAATTCCCAATATCTGAATTTTCTCCACTCCTGGAAGGGCCCGAGTCCAAAATGGAAGTGCAGACATTATCGGTCAACCCCTCACAGGATATGATCATTGCAACAACTAACCTCTCACAGATATATGCTGGTAATATTGTCTCAACAGATTTGGAACAGGTGTGTACTATCTTACTAAATTTCAAAATATCCAAATAGGTGAATGAAATTTTGTACACATTACTTGCATTGTAGAATTTATGGCTGTTACAATCATATAAACACAATTTTTGTTGAAACTTTTCAGGAGAATACATTCTCCCTTCATCAGACATTTATTTTTAGTTTTAGTAATCCAGTTATAACAATGGAACAAATGAAAATAATAATAAAATAATATCAAAAACAGATTGCTATATACCAACAGTGGAACATTATTGACAAGATTCTTTGCATAACTGCTTCTGTCCGTTCTATTTTGTTAAATTTGTCCCATTGTTACAGCTTTGTCCTTAATCAAGCTAAAAAAAGCCCCATCTAGTTCACTGCACTTTTTGACTCTCTTTGCACTGAACTGTCTAGTTGGTTACACAGTGCAACCCCGACTCGTCTACTTCGTCGATTTACTGTATTTGGTGTCAGCACTGTTTGCACTAAGTTCTGGAGTGCTGTAGCATGTGGTGTATGGTCACATGGTGTGTGCTAACTAATGAAATGAACATTTAAAGCAGCAGACAGGCATTTCTTGAATCTTCTGAACTTGAACACCGCTATTCAATATAGTTGGTCGAACGTCATTTCCTTGCACCAGCCTGACACTTGGGTACACCTGCACTACACCTAATGTCAAAAAGTGGAGTGAACTAGATGGGAATAATATATGTCTGAAGAAGGGAGAGAATGTTCTACCAAATCATTACAACGAAATTAATGTTTATATGCTTGTGACAACTGTAAACTTCAAATAAAATAAATACATTTTCTGTTTTTAAGCCTCAGTAAGAAATTTAAATGCTCAGTGTAATGCATTGTTTAGCTGTTGTAGCAGCTACACTTAACAGATCAAATTTTAATCTTGATATATTTTTGTAGTTAACTACTTTAACTGCAGCTACTCTGTGTGAGTTGTAACTTCACTATTGGTACAACTATTACTAGTTTCTCAATAGTGCAACTTTCCAACAGTTCCCCTACATTGAACAAGAATTTGTACTATTTACCTTTAAAATTATAAATTTAGTCACGGCACTACTACTTCCAGACACTACTTTTTCTGCTTGAAAATTGTTCTCCAGATGGATAAATTCTAACTATTTGTATATTGTTATTTAGCGTCGCTTTTGTGCACGTTTGGCTAATAGCGAAGATGAGGAAGAGTGATAATATGATGGAATTGATGAAGGGGCACTCACAAAAACATTGGTGCATATGCCAGCATTTGAGCCTAGAAAATTTGACGGTGAGGTCACCACTTAATGCACTTGCCCACTAAGTAGTTGGGAACTTAGGGTCAGAGATATGCAACATTGCCTTACTTTGATGTGGATGTCTGCAGCCATCTGGATATTTCCTTTTGTGCTTGCTGGATTGGACAGGACCTACAAGATTACCTGACCTGAATATACTCCATTTTTAATCTAGGGATATCTCAAATTACTTGTTTGCTTTTTGTGAGACCCCAGTGGACATTGATTAGTTGTAGTATTGGCACCACTGTGGTTTGATTCAGAACATGCCAGGGATATTTACCACTGTGATGATTGCATTGTGGATGGCAGATGACATTTTGAAAAACTGTTGTGAGGTACCTAATTGTATGTTTGTAACACCAGTTTGTCAATGCTATGACACTCGTTTCCAAATGTATAAGCATGTAACAAATACACATAAATAAATGTCACTACTTAATGTACATCAGCTGTGTCACCACCTATCCATACATATTACTTACTTGTCATTCCTATGGACGATGGTGTACATTCTAGAACTCAACATGTTTCAGTGGAGTGGTTAGCACATCACACTACGATGCTAGGGATCCTGGGTTCGAAACCTGGCCTGGGCATGGATGTTTGTGAGTGTCCATTCATAAATTTCATCATATCATCATTCATCCCCATCTTCGAAAATTAGCCAAAAGTGGCACAAAAATCGAAGTAAAGCCTGAATCACACGAAACTGGGTTTCCAGTAGGAATGCCCAAGTTGGCGCTGGACTGGCTACCCATTTGCTAGTTTTCGTCTCACACGATACTTGTTACCGTACTTGTTGATAGTCTTTTATTCCCATAAGACATTACAGAGATTGCTCTGGGCAAGATGGAGTAGCAATTTGAAGAATGTTGTAGGAGAAATACTGCTGTGTGCTTTTATTAAAATTTTTTTAAAAAAAATATGGACTAGAAATTGGCTCAAAAAAAATATGGTAATCAATGTGTACTGAACAAGCTTTTTAATGAACTTGGGTATGGATATTCATACTTGAGATTCGAAGGATTTGAAAAAAAAAAATCAAACATTTAATACACTTCACTTGTAATTATAAGGATTTTAATTTTCAGCTAATCATATTTCTCATGTACACATCTCATCACTTTGCATAAATACCTAAATATTAATGAACTGAACATGAATGCACTGCACGTCATCTCTTTACTTTTTTATTTATCGAGAAACTAACAAAAACAGCCAACACTCGGAAAGCACAGACAAGAAACTCTCCTTTGCAAACTCACAGATTATCTTCACATTTGGCCAAAATTTGCTCTGATTGGCTGTTCCACAGAATCCAGTCGAGGAAAGCCAGTAGCAATTAGAACATGTCCTATTCCTCCAAACCAGTCAAGCAGCCAGCCAGGTAGCCATCACATCCGGGCAGGTAGCCAGTTCAGCGCCAACTAACGGCATATCCAGTTCCGTGTGATTCGGCCTTAAAATAAAACAAATCAATCAATCAATGAACATGTTTCGTCCCGTGTCTTGTTACGTTTGCTTTTCCAACTGTAGGTTACCTATCGCTAGAGGCACATATTTTTGGTAAATAAAAAAGCAAAATTTCGGTACAAAAACTGAGTCAATTTCGTGTTCAAAAGCGGTAAATAAAATAAAATATCGGTGTTATAGCGGTGAAAAAATGGATGAAAAGTGGTATATAAAAATACATATTGGTTTTAAAATTGTGAAAATAATCCTAAATTTGATTTATAAACTACACTTATTCCACAGAATTAACATTTCACTTCTAATAGCACATTATCAGAGTATTAAGTTTATTTCTGTGTAAAGGAGTCCCTTTTTGCTTCTCCAATATTAACAGCAGAATTAATCAATTTTCCGGGAATTGCATAACTCTCAGGATAATTCAGACCTCAGAAGGTGTCGCGTCGGTGAATAAACCCTGAATTTCGTGTTTGAGTTAATTTCGCTTTTTACAGTTCATTTCGCATTATTTCGTGACAAAATATGGTCACAAAATGCACCTCACACCTTTCAAAAACATGAAAAATTAACACTACAATGTGTTTTTTCAAATTTCGTTTTTTTGTCAAAAACGAAATATGCATGCCCCTACCTATCGCCAACTGTTCAGCAGGGAGTCTCATATTTCCTGTTTGCATGCTTTTACCGAATCATCCTGTGTATATACTATTACATAAGCAGTGGTCAGAAGTAGCGAGCTACTTGTAGCGTCCCTACTGTAGCTAACTACAAAATTTGTAGCCATAGCTGTAGCTGTAGCGATGCTACATTTTGAAAATTGTAGTTGTAGCGGTAGCGAAGCTACAAAATTCCTGTAGTTGTAGCGAAAATTTCGCTACAGCTACATTTTTTCTCAGCATTTTGAGATGAATTTTGAATATGGCAACAGTGTCAGAAAAAATCGACAATAACCCTTAATTTTGCAGGAGGTTCATAAAGACAGTCTATTTCATGGAGATACAGATTATCTAGACTGTAGATTACAGATATGATATCTGCGTAATTTATTTAATTAGTATCTGAATAATTCAGATATCCAGATAACTAACTGACATATATGAATATATTCCTGCTAACAGCTACGTTTTTTTAGCTGCATCGCTATTAGGGAAAGAAACATGCCTCGTTTGCTGCACCACTGGAAAAAAGTGCCTCGTTTGCGTCACCCCCGGAACAAATCCTGTGGATATCCATGGTGTAAGAGACACCAAAATGTCATTAATTGCTGTGTAAGACGCAACTTGCAGTGCAGAAACGAGCGATGGATTTTCCACTGCACTGACAAGGGAATAGTGCCATCAATAAATGGCTCAGTACGTTAACAGCATTGATCATCGTCAGTATATAGGATCTCGCCAGCAATAAATTATTGTTACAAGAATGATAAGAGTTTCTGGAATTACAATTATTTTCGCGATAGTATTTGTTCACAAATTTTAAAATTACAATACGTTTAGAACACTCAGGTTTACACAACAGTTTCCTCAATAATTTTATCATATTGCAAAAAGTATGTATGTTTCCTGCAGAAACAACAGTTTTCTTTAGTTAATTGATTGATTGATTTGGTGTTTTAAGTCCACTTTATGCATGGTAAGTTTAATCGGACTGGACCTACAGTTTAAAGTGCGATCCGAACCACTATGTGCCTCCACCGGGTATCGAACCCAGGACCCCTTGAATACAAGGCGGTGACGCTACCACTGCTCCATCGGGGAGGTCTTTCTTTAGTTAATATACATAGTTTTCAAATTTATATATTTCTCCCCCTTTTGCGTCACTTTTCTGTAACTTTTGCTAATCATGACATCATCATCCTTCGCCGTTTCCTGCCTCTGGCTGGGTCGGCATAGAAGTCAAGCCTCTCCATTTTTCTGGTCTCCCACCACTCCTCTCTTTCCACAGTGTTCCAATCTTGTCCTCTTCTCCTAACACTCTTCACTATCTGCTCTTTCCACCGACATCTTGGTCTCCCCCTTGGCCTTATTCCCACTCCTTGTTCATTGTAAGCTCTTACTGGCAGTCTTTATGCACCCATCCTCTTTCAAACCATCTCATCTGTGCCTGATCTATCCTGTCATGAAGCTTCACCACACCCACTGTCTGTTGGATCTCCTCATTCCTTATTCTATTCCTTCTAGTCTTCCTCAAAAAACTCCTTAAAAATTTAATCTTCACTGCCTGCATATTTTCTTTGTCTCTCTATGGCATTGTCCAAGTCTCTGCTCCATATGTAATTATTGGCACATAGTATGTGTTATATATTACCTTCTTGCATTTCATAGGTACATCCCTGTTCCACATTAATCTTCGAACGCTTTGATATAGTCCACCACCTATTTGTCCTCTTCTGTTTACCTCCTCATCTATTCTTCCACTTCTCTCAATTATGACAATGAAGGATGAATGGTTTATTTAATTATTCTCTTACCTATAGTCGCTTTCTGCCACTTTCGGCTAATTGTGAGAACGAGGAAGAATGATGAGCAGTGTGGGGAATGGAGAACCTCATCCTCCCAACTTGGCATTTTTCCTAGTTTTCGTTTTGAGTCCATTTTATGCATAGATAAGCTGATCGAGACTGGATCCTAACCACTATGTGCCTCCGCTGGGTATCGAACCTGGGGCCCTTTTGTAGTCAAAGGGCTCCAGGTACTTTTCATTCAAAATGCTGACTTCATATCAGTCTATAAAAAATGAAATATTTATTCTAAAGAAAAATATGTTGATGTGAACATAAATACGTAACCCTACCAAATTTTATTTGTGTATAGTTGTAATCATTAATTTGGTTAACACCCTAATTGCAATATTCATATATCAAATTTGAATTGATATGCCACTTGCATAGGTATGGTATTCTCAAAAACTATAGTAAAAATAAGTAACTGAAGTAACACTGCTATCAAAAGTATCAAATGACTGGAATCATGATAATAAATAACAGAATCTATTTACCAGTATAGATCCACCAAGCTTTCTGAAACCTCGGAAAATATGCGAACTACAGGCTTCTCCGTAGCTTTAACTAGCGACACTAGCGCCACTGCTCCCGTGCTAGGGCTTCAGATGAGTTGGTGGATGTATAGTAGGGGATTTTTTTAATACCCATATGGTTCATTTTATTATGCAGAAGTAGCGCAAAAAGTAGCGAAGTAGCGAGTAGCGAACAGGAGTAGCATAGCGAGCTACTTTTTGGTAAATGTAGTTGTAGCTGTAGCGAAGCTACATTTTGGAAGAGTAGCTGTAGCTGTAGCGAAGCTACTTTTAAAATGTAGCGTTCTGATCACTGTACATAAGTAAGTGTGAGCTATTTTCAGACTACAGAGGGAGTTTTTGAGTTGGTTGGCGAGCCATTACATCATGGACCGGTAACTGGACTTGATGTTTGTGCGTGGAAGCCAATATATGTGACATGTGGGGAAGATAAAACATTGCGAATGTGGAATTATGAGACTACATCCCAGATATTTTGTAGGGAGTATCAAGAAGATGTGTGCAGTGTGTCATTGCATCCAACTGGTTAGTATCTAGGGTAAAAATCTGATATTCCCCGGACACCTATAACTTCTTCGTTTTGTCAATTTTTGACATTTGTACTTACCTATCTGCTTCGCAGAACATTCTTTAAGGTGTATTAACGTTTTTCATCCCGGAATCGGTGGGAAATTAAAGTAAAAAATTATTTATGTTTGAAATTTTTGAGTCTAAATTTCCCATCGATTCCGGGCTCCACCCCTGGGGTAATTGACCTACCACCCCCAACCGCTAATGCAGCCCCACCTCTGCTCCGCTCCGGCTCCCCGGCTTTATCTATAGAGTCCCTGTTAAAGGCATGTTAGAAATTGGCCAGAGACACCTGCCCCCAAATGAGCCCCAAACTTCTAAATTTGATGAAATCCGTTACATCACACAAAACACCTTCCAGATGTTACAGGAACTTATTACCGTAAGTAGTTTCTTCTGTAAAAATGAAGAAATCTGTCCGGGGAATATCAGATTAGTACCGTATCTAGAAAGCCGTGAATGTATTGAATGCCACTTCGAAGTGTGAATAATTTGCATGGAAATTAGTATATATTAATAATAATGATGATGATAATAATAATGATGATGATGATGATAAAGTCATATTAGCTATTTTGGGCTACGGCAAATGTGCACTAACTCATTGAAGCTTTTGTATCATTATTTTTCACTGTTATGTATCCCTTCTGCTAGTGTATTTTTTAAAAATATATTAGCATTAGTACCAGGTCTTTATCTGCCTTAATTATTTTCAGTGTTTGTCTGTTTATAAACAAATCAAACGTTACTTTAATTTTGCAGCTTCCCAGTGGAGCACCACATATTTTTTTTGTCAATAATAATAATAATAATAATGCTTGTTTAATTCCCAGCATTTGTCATAATAATCACCGAGACTTGCTTAGAAGCAGAAATATAACCAAAGTTCATGGTGCAGCATCACATTTTTATTTATGAGAAATTTCTAAATCGAGGCCCAGTGCTAATTTGTTGGAAACGTGTTGAACAATTACTATTTAAGTGAGATTTGTGAGAATGTAGTCTAATTTACATATTCTTAGAATGAAGATTCTCTGATTGTCTAATTTTAAAATTTATTTTCTTCTCATTATATGTTGAGTATGTTGGTCATACATTGGATTCTTTTTACCGTTAATATGCAAATGGAAGTGTCCTTTTTTATTTTCAGTTCATCATGTTTATGGTGAACTTTTTTTGTTTAAACTTCCTTTTAAAAACAATTTTGTACATATATTTTATTTTTTTAAAAATAAATTTTGTATGTTTTTTCTGATTACTTTTAATTTTCTGTTATGTTAGCTGTCTCATGATTTTTATTATTTCTGATGGAGAAGACTTTTGAAAGAAAAATAGTATTTTTAAGAAACCTGGTAAGTTTTGCAGTTGTTTTTAATTTTAAATTACCAGTCGTTTTGGATGTTCTACTATCTATAAATTAAAGAAAAAAAAGATTTCAGAAATATATAGATTTTTGTTTGTTTTTATAGAAAGTGTACATCAAATTTTGTATTTTGATACACTGAAAGAGTTCACATTTTTGTTCTGACATCCTGCGGTATTTGCAGTAGGGACAGACCAACATGAAGTTTTTTCCAAACTTATAAAGTACTGACACATAATTTACTAGTGCCAATAAGCAAGATTCTATTGACCTGATATAAAATTACCAACGTTACTTGAAGAACATGCATGTAAGGATGAACATTAGCTGAGATCCTCAAGACATTTATAAAAGTAAATGCTAAAGCTCATGTAATTGAAAAACAGGAGAAGAAAGTGAGATGATGAAGAGAAATTCCAGACACTGTACCATTGTAAATAGGGCTAAACCGATACCACTTTGATGTCGATACTCTTACCAATTCAGAAGAACTCAATATGCTGACCAAGGCAGAAATTTATTTGATTATAAAACATAAACTAAACGTAGCGTTTCAACCTTCTAGCAAGGTCTTCTTCAGACTCTGCACCAAGTACAAATGTTTTATAATAAAATAAATTTCTGCCTTGGTTAGCATATTGAGTTTTTCATATCATGGAAACAAGGCTTAGTGGTGTTACCAATTCTTACCAATATATATACTGATGCTTCAGAATTGTAATAATTAAGATTAGTTTAAAATATTAAATAATGTCAGTGGGTGGTCATTCTGCTCCAATTATATGCATCAATTTACCAGAGTTTTGCTTCAAAATATTCAAGAATGACATCAGAATATTAAAATACCTGTTATGTAATCATAAAATTCAGTTTTTTTTTCACACAATATTGACGCAAAATAAATGGAAACTTCGATTTTTCATAACTTCCAGGATAATTAGACTTTGTGAAAATGTCAAAGTGCATCTCCACTATGCAGGTTGGCAAGGCCGAGCTGGAAAGCTGAACAGTTGAGTACAGGCTGTTGGCCTGTGTCGACTGGCTGATCAGCATGCTGACTAGTAGCAGTCTTCTTCAAAAGAAATCGTGCCGATGTGCCAAATGGAGGAGGTGCCAAGCATGTCTAGAAAGGTTGAGGAAGAATTTGTTTTGTTTGTTCAACTTCTGATCATGGAGTGGACGAACCATGTCCTCCACCATGGAACTGTAGATTGCATGACTACAAAAATCTGAACAGTTCTATAAGTCAATTGTTTCAAAATCTTAAGTTTATACATAAGCGAATGGTAGAAATAACCTGTTGCAGGAATCCACAAAGATAAAGCAAGACATTCATTGGCTGGAATAGTAAGCCTGATTTTTTGTATCTTACTTGCTGATTTTGGTTCCAATCTTAGTCAGAATTTCAAAGTCACAACTTGTCAGATGGAAATAGTTTATGAACCCAGCATAAGACATGTACTCGTCTGATACCAAGTATTTGATTAAATCACTTCCGCTATACTTATTTCAACTTTTCAGACTTGGACGAATCGAAAATCTCCATGGACGCTTCATAGAAATAACAATTACAGAATCTGCCAAAGCTCATCTTCCTCATCATACAATTTCATGGAGTATTTCACACGTGCTGCCAACTAGGCATGGAACCAGACAAATGCACGACCATACACTTTAGTATTGTAGGGACGCCCATTGATTTCGGCAAAGTCAATCGACCTTGCCGACAGGTGTATTGGGGATGTGCCTCCTTGCATCATTTTTGCAGGTCTCGCAAAAGATAAAAATGCCGGAAAAGGATTGGCCAGTAGCCATCCGACACTTTCTCATAATGATATATTGGCATCGGCTCAGCCGTAATTGTAAATATAATAATGTGTGTTGTTGATTTTGATAGAGGAAGCAACAGTTACCAAAATTTTTAGAAGTCGAACAGTTGTTTTGATAATGAAAGACGATGCACATCAGACATATGCAATGCCACATCAGGGTTTTTTTTTCAAAAAGTTCCACAACTAAAAAACAGTACTTACCTAGATTTATTATTATGTCATACTGCTCATATATTCTATAAATAAACAGTTATACTTTAACTTATTTTATTGGCAGGTCATTATTTATTGGCTGGCTTTTCGGATAAGCTAAGATATATGGACATTCAAACAGCTGATGTTATTGTGTGTCATGATTTTGCTATAAGAAGCTGCAAAGAATGTTGTTTCAGTCACGGTGGGCATTTGTTTGCTGCAGTTAGTGGCAATGTAATACAAATCTTCTCGTCCATTTCTTTTGAAGCCGTCCATAGTTTAAAAGGCCATAATGGAAAGGTTGGTAGATTTTTAATATATTAAAGTCATTAATACACAAAAATCATGTTATGTAATTAAATTAAATAGAATTTGTTTCGTATGGTAATAACCATTTGAGAAATTGAAATATGGAAATATAGAAACTTTGTACATATAAATTTTGTAAATTTTGGTAACTTCAATACATTAGTAGAACTACCATGAATTTGATTATATTGGACTTTAGTTTTTGAAACTACATCACTGATAAAGTTCCAAAAAGTATGAATGTGCATTTACAAAATTACAAATATATATATCGTAACGTTCTGTAGTATCTTTTAATTATAATGTACAACGAACTCCAACTCCCAGTCATTCAACCATCGTTTTCCAATCAGGAAATATTCAGTGACATCAGAGGAATGCAGTGTCAGGCAGCACTGAAGCTCTTCCTGGTCATCAGTGGCATAAACATGTAAATAGGCGAAATCCAGGCTACAGGCCTGACTCTGCATTCGCTTAGTAAATTCGATTGGGATAAATGTCCTGAGAGCAGTGAGGTCAGGGCAGTCTAATTCAGTCATTGAAGGAGCGAGTTACAGAGAGAAAGAGAGAGGGGAGAGGGAGGGAGGAGATGCTTTGGGCGAGACCGTGTCGTCGCGAGTCTCAAGGCAGACTCTCTGTACAGTCGTGAGCGTAAGCACTCACCGCAGATCTACAACACAGAGACAGGTATACCTATTCCGATAGCCTTGCTGATCCAATCTGGAGGGATTTATACTCAAGTGTCATGTTTGCCATTCAAGTGTGTTTAGTTTAGTACCTCTCACACCTTACCACCAAGCTCGCCTAGAGCAGAGAGTTGTTCTACCATTGTGGATGAATGATTCGGCGAGCTACATCAACCCAGATCAATCCCAGTTTTCTGAGGGAACAATACGATATGGAATAAATACGCTGACAATGTTGTCCAAAGTTCCTGAGATTTTTGTAATGTTTCCACATTACATAAATCTGTATGTAACTTAACTTTTAGATACTAGGCAGTCACAAGATTTATGCCTTAGATGCCTGATGGTTGGTTATGGCTGGAATTAACATGCCATTTCTCCAAAACAAGAGATGATATTTCAGTTCTATTTTTCTTGGTTCTTTATATACATATCAGGATCCGACATACTTGAATTGCAAAACAAAATGTTAATATAGATAAGGCATAACTTACACCACATGCCATCATTTCACTAAGTAACTGAGGTCCAATTTTGACAACATGTACTTACTGCTTTACTCTAGCTTTAGCTATGACAAGAATAGTCAAGGTTTAAAACATGGGAAGGTAAGTTGGGTTAAAAAGATTAAATTTTGAGGTAAGAAACCATGCAGAGTGTCCTATCATTGCTTCCTACTCCATCTCTGACTGATCTTATTCGATATGGCTGCCTGGCTGACAGGAAGTCCTGTCAGACCATAATTAATCCTTGTTTTAGGGTGGATCAAATGAAAACTGAACAGGGGCCACAGAATGAAATCAACAAGGTTTATTTCAAACGTAATCTCCAAAGTTACACAAGTACTTGTCCCACTGTTTCACCAAGCGGTGAATACCTTGCTTGTAGAACTCCTTTGGCTGAGATCGGAACCAGTTGCAAACATTGTCCACGACTTCATTGTCTGAGTGGAAGCACCTTCAATTACTTTTTCAACGGACCAAAGATATGGAAGTTGCATGGCGATAGATTAGGCCTATACGGTGAGTGTTTCAACACTGTTCACCTAAAACGTCGCCACGTGTTCTTTCTAACAGCTGACACATGTGGTCGCATGTTGTCATGCAGCAAAACCACTCCAGAGGACAACAGGCTGGGCCGTTTGACCTTGATTGCTGCTCAGACGATACTGCTGCACAACTGCCTTCGCATATCACGTGCTCACACAAGACTATCTAGGGCGAGTCTATTATGCAGTAGGGGTTTCCTTCCTTAACTCCCGCTCTACCTCTACACAGGGTTGTCGCCACACACACATAAATATAACCCAATATCCCAACTGTTCCATTTTCATTTGAACCACCCTCATACATTAAAGTGAACTTTAAACTAAATGTGCCACACTTTTGCCAACAAGACTATTTATTTTTATTCCCTGAAAATTTCCAATAAGACCTGCAAATTCCCCAACATACTTCTTAAAAAATCATCTCCACTGCCTGCATCTTTCTTTTGTCCCTCTCTGTCATTGCCAAGTCTCTGCTCCATACATAATTATTGGCACATAGTATGTGTTGTATATTACCTTCTTGCATTTCATAGGTACATCCCTGTTCCTTATTAATCTTCAAACACTTTAATATAGTCCACGAACCATTTGTACTCTTTTGTTTACCTTCTCATCTATTCTTCCACTTCTCTCAATTATGCTTCCTAGATATTTGAAGCTCTCCACTACCCTCAACTCTTCCGTGTCCATCTTTATTCTTTGGTTCATTTCTGGCTGTTTCTTGTTGTTATTGCACCTTGTTCTTTTCTGCACTGAATTTCATTCCTTGATCAAATATACAAATACTCTTTGCTTCGTTGGGTATATATTTTTTGTACCACTCTGTAGTAAACTGATGCTTGTAATGGAATGGAATACTCACCCACTAATGTTAATAAATACTTTGAACAACTTTTGTTATGCATTGGTATGGGTAAAGAGTATCAATCGGCATCAGTTCAAAGTAGTGTCAGCTTGGTTCCGGCGTTTACCTTTCTTTCAAGTTTTGTGTTTCATTTTTAAGGTTCGATGTATAATTTGGTCACTGGATGACAGCAAATTGGTGTCTTGTGGCCAGGAAGGTGCTGTATACGAATGGGATATTGTCACAGGCAAACGTACAAGTGAAAGTGTACTGAAGATGTGCTCTTATATCGGAATTACAATCTCTGCTGATGGAAACAACATTTATGCCTCTAGTGCAGATGAACTACTCAAAGAAATATTTGAGTCACAGGTATTTTTACATAAGTAAATGTTCTTGTTACAAATAAGAGCAAGCATTGTCTCTAGTATTATAAGTTTTGTAATTGCACGGCATAGCTGACCTCTTTCAGAATGTAGAAATTTATTTAAATAATGCGGCAGATCAAATTAATTTAATCAATTTTCCTGTATAAAATATAGAGAAAATGTTTATTCTTTTGTTTGCCTTTGATGCTCTTGTACAGTTATGGACACTTCTGGGTTGTAATGATTCCATTAAAAGTCAATGTATTTATTACAACCCAGAAGTGTCTGTGACTGTGTATGGCAATATTTTGGATATAATACAAATTTGAATGTGTGATAAGAAAAATATTTAAAAAGTGCTTACAAGTGATCCTCTTTCTTAACTACGGTGTATCAGCTACATTTTTGAGGCCTTGTGGTTTTCCAGAGAGTTTGAAACATTAAACAAACTTGCAACTTGGGTTAAACAATAATATATTTAAAAGGTAAAATATAGGACAATACATGAAAAATACAGAACTGAGATTCCTCAGTTTGCTGCCAGATATTAAACAAGAAGTACAACTTGAAGCTTTCCTGGCGATGAATGATGAATAGATTCTCTCGGGTTATCGACCAGGTGAGTTGCGGAAACTATTCCAAGCTTTCGAGAGCTGGTCAGGGTTGAAGATAGTCAGCCCTGAAGATGAGAGTGACATTAGCTCTCGAAAGCTTGGAATATTTTCCACAACTCACCTGGTTGATAGCCCGAGAGAATCTATTCATCAGATATTAAACAGTTTACCATTCAACACATAGCTCTTGTTAGTGTTTTAAACTCTGTGGAAAAATTAAGGAAGGCCTTGGAAATGAGGCTTAAACGTTGTCTTTTGGGAAGGGAATCCACTTGTACTTTTTTCTTGTGGAACGGTGGTTATGTGAACATTCAAGAAAATAAGTCTTGAAGCTTTCCTGGTGACGAATGATGAATAAATTCTCTCAGGCTATTGACCATGCAAAAGTTTCTGAGCTTTTGAGAGCTAATGTCACTTTCATCTTCTCTGCCCAGAAGATGAGAGTGGTGTTAGCTCTCGAATCTTGGGAACTTTTCCAGAATTGAGGGCCTTCCCAATGGCGCAGTGGTATCATCGTCGCCTTGTAACCAAGGGGTTCTGGGTTTGATACCCGGTGGAGGCACATAGTGGTTCGGATACCACTTTAAACTGTAGGTTCAGTCCCGATTGGCATTACTGTGCATAAAGTGGACTTAAAACACCAAGTCAATCAATCAATCAATTTTCCAGAATTGACCTGGTCGATAGTCCAAGGGAATTTATTCATTCAAGAAAGTTTTGATTGATTTGGTGTTTAAGTCCACTTTATGCACAGTAAGGCTAACCAGGACTGGACCTACTGTTTAAAGTGGGATCCGAACCACTTGTGCCTCCACTGGCTATCAAACCCGGGACCCCTTGATTACAAGGCGACGACGCTACCACTGCACCATCGGGGAGGCCTCATTCAAGAAAGTGTTTGAATTTGAAATCAATGTAAATTTGCTTATCATTGTAGGTGCTTGTTACTTCAGTGTTTAGAACTTCCATGATATTGTAGTATTTATAATTCTACCAGTGTTTATGAATATACCATTTATTGCAGGTGAACCGCGTAGTGGAATGCCATATGATTCTTAACTCTTTGGTAATGTCGAGATCAGGCATGATGCTATTTGCTGGAAGTTCGCAAGGTTCTATATTGTCTTTCAAATACCCTCTGACAGTTCCTGGTGAATGGCAAGAATTTCAAATGCAGAGCAAAGTCATCACAAAGGTAAGATATTATTAAAATATTTAACAGCTAGAACTCATATGATACACATTTTCTGGGAATGTCAATTTTATCTTAGTTCATGCTGTGTACATGGATTGCATTCCTGAAGTCATAGCTAGGGAAAGGATTTCTAGTTCCACACTTTTTATTATTATTTATTTTTATTTTTATTTTTATTTTGCTACGTCCTAGACATATACTATTTAGAGATATTTGCATTTCATGTGCACAGCATCTGTCCATTGAAATTCTATAGGACCTAAAATGCCTAATTAATGAACTGTAATTTCCTACAAATACCAAAAAGCCTTGTTTGTACATGAAAATCACATTTTGAACCTTTCGTGTAAAATAAAAATATTTTTTTTATTAGGAACGACCCTTAATTTCCACCTCAAAAGCTTTCAATAATAGATTATTGAGATTAAGAACCTAAGCTATAAAAAGTGACCATAGGTGTAGAATACCAAACAAAGATGCAAGCTGTTTTGGAACGGAATTCTGGCTACAAAACCATACAATTGTTAGTCAAATTGCACTTAAAATGAGATATTACATAAAATTATTATTGTCAATTAATAAATTATATTCATAATTGGGAAAAGAGAGACGCAAGAAACCAGTTCTTAATCATGCACAAAGGTGATTACTCTACGAAAGTGATAGATAAACTAAACAGTGACTCCTACAGTGCCATCAAAAAAGACCCCACAGACAGGTACAATAGAATTGTGAAAAATGCAGTGAAATCTAGAGCCATACTTAGTGAACAAGACCACAAATTCCTCCTCAACCCCCACCCTTCACCTGCCATTGACTATGGCATTCCTAAAACTCATAAACCTGGAATCCCCATGCACCTTATAATGGCTGGCTTCAATTCCCCCACGGTCCACCTAACAAACTGGTTAAAAAATAAAATATATCAATTCAACCACAAACTAACATACGTGTTCCGCAACAGTGCCGATTCTCAAAATCTGGTGACTTCAATAGTGCAAGCTGACAGTGCAAAATTAGCCAGCATTGACATAGTAGATATGTACAGTTCAATCCCCATAGACCTAGCACTGCGTTCAGTTGAAAGATGGCTGACAACTAACAGAATCCCGGCCCTAGAGGTACAAGAGATAACCAGGCTATTGGAAGTTTGTCTAAAACACAATTACTTTCAGTTTGAGGATAAATTCTACAACCAATCCGAGGGCCTTGCGATGGGCAACCTGCTATCAGCTCCTTTAGCCAACATCGTCATGCACCTGGCTGAAAAAGAGATACTCCACACTCCAGAACTACAATACATCCGATATGGAAGGTACGCGGACGACACAATAGTCGTATACAAAAAAACAGAAGAACTCAACCTCCTAGTGAACAAGCTAAATAGCATCCACCCCAGGCTCAACTTCACCGTAGAACAAGAAAAACTTGGTAAAACCAACTTCCTGGACATCACCATCATTCGTGCACTTAACAAATTCACAACCACCGTCTACAGAAAACCGGATGCAGGCAACCAGTACATACATGCTCTCTCTAGTCATCCCCCTAAGCAAAAAGCCAATGTGTGGTTGAACTTTTATTGAAGAGCCTTCTCCTACTGTGGCAAAGAAGATGATCTACGAGAGGAGATAGCCACCATCACTGAAATAGCCCTGAAACATGGCTACACTGAATCACAACTTTCCACTTGGTGCAGTAACCAACCTCAATCAACCCATCCACAAGCAACCCAGCCACAATCAACCCCCAGCGACCAATATAAATGGTTTGCCTTCCCCTACCATCCCACCACTTCCAACCACATAGCCAAAGCCCTTCTCCCATATGGCATCAAAGTAGCGCACAAACCCATTTCCAAAATAACTGATAAACTGAACAAGCACAAACGGTACTTGCTCTCCCCCCTTGACAACCCAGGTGTATACGATGCAGAGTGTGAATGCAAGGCTCATTACATCGGCAGGTCCATCAGATCTGTCAATGAAAGAATCAAACAGCACCTAGCAGATGCGAAAAAAGCCCAACCCACTACTGGTCTTGCTAAACATATCAAATACAATAGCCATAAAATTCAAAAGGTTCGAGTCAAACACACTCCCCACATGCTCGTAGACACCAAAATCAAGGAAACGCACACCATAATGCACTTCCCGCACGAACTAAACATCGATAGCGGGCAAGCGCACCACACTTGGATTAACCTACTACAGCAGTTATCGTCTGATCGCCTGGAAATAGCAGACGACACACCAAGGCGCACAGTGCACCTAGTGGCAGCCAGAGAACTACGAACAAAAGACGCATGCCAAGCAACAGTGCAGCAAGTTCCAACGAGGATGGTGGCAGTGGCCACTGAAATTAATCGAAAAAGAAGAAAAAACAGCTTCGTGGATAAAAGTGAGTACTAGTTTCTCCGTATTTAATAAATTATAGTTATCAATTTATTATAAATACCTAAAATTCCTGAAATGGGGTTTATAAAGTCCTAAAACTCACTTTTTTTTAGCACCTAAGAATCTATTCTATGGCCAATAAAAGATGCATTGGGTGAAAGTTTATTTTTTATTTTTGAAAAGTTTACAAATATCATACTGTAGGAGGTCCGTTCTTGTGGTAGAAATAAATTATTGCAAACATTTGTTCATTTCTAATCGAATTTTCAGAGCAGTGCAGACACACTCATGTTGTTAATGTTGCTTAATGTCACTCTCTGTTTAAATTTCAATGTATTCATTGAACTACTATCCGTGACAAAAATATTGACCCCTCTGTTTACATGCTTGTAAAATTGCACTCCGTGGGAGGAATAAAGTCAAATATATCTCATTCGAAAGATAGAAGTGTCTACTTTTAGACAAGAGAAAGACAAATTGATTTTAGCTCTGTCTGTTCTCTATTCAAACAAAAATGTTCGTAAAAGTGTAGTTTTTTCGTGTGTTTTTTATGTAAGTCAAATTCAATTGTTTGTAGCTCCTTCCAAACCAGT
Source organism: Lepisma saccharinum (assembly GCF_977018435.1). NCBI lineage: Eukaryota > Metazoa > Arthropoda > Insecta > Zygentoma > Lepismatidae > Lepisma > Lepisma saccharinum. Next base: position 63,485,454 of record NC_139229.1, on the reverse strand, counting down.
CGTAAAAAATTGAAATTTCTTGTGATTGAAGCTTGTTTATATGGAAATATCTGAGCCACATATAATGTTGCTATCATTTGTGTAACAGCCACAATTCATGTTTAATAACAGTGTTGCAATCTCGGCAATGGTGAACCCAATGGTGATGCAAAGCGTATCCAAATGATGAGCATGGAATAAAAATAAAATTTTCATGTCTTAGTTTTTCATATTCTGCAAATTGAAAATGACAGACAGAACTGTTTTTTCTTGACAACCGGCTCGCGTGTTTTCCGTCTCGTTGCTACATCAACGTGCGCTTTGTTGCCACACGCTGCCGCTTGAAACTCTGCGTTCAGCCAGCAGCTTTGACACGGAAAGTGAGCCGAAAGTTTTGGTTACAAAGCGAATTGTTGTGCACAGGGAAGCATTGTTCAGATTCTGTAATTGACGAATGCAAATTTTCTTTTATCACTCCTGTGTTCTAACTATGAATTATTGCCTGAACTCACACACATACATATGATCCCTTACATACACTTTTTCTTTCCTGTTTTCCTTTGTTATGAAGTTGCTGTACATCGCAGGTACTTTATTTTTTTTTATACAGAGGAGACTACGAAGCCAGCAGTCACTTGTTCGAATATTTGGTAAGATATTTATTTTATTGCCTTCATCAAATCGTGCTCATTCTTGGACTTACTTTGTACAAATGAGCAACATAAAATGATACGGAGAAAATGACATTCGTATAAAGATTGGATAGAAAGCTAGAAAAAGTAACAAAACTAAAGTATACCAAGAAAATGTATTTCATTCATAACATGACAAATTGTTTATTCATTATTTTACACTGCCACAATGTTTTGGATCGGATCAACTGAACGAACTTCCAGTATTCCCACAGCGTAGACCATGTAGTTGTAGCGAGGCGGCAACGCTGTGGAAGTCACCTGCAGCCTGCGGAGTCCGAGATTGGCTGCATCTCACCATACGTCATCACGCATTTACCATATTAGGAGTGGTCAATAATAATTTATATCTGTGGTCATACTTGAGATACACGTGTTAAACTTCTGGATTTGGATCACATAATGTCATATAAACGGCTTTTTACAATTTCATTAAATTTACAATTATGCAATTATCAATTTTTGAAGGATCTAGTGAAGATCTGCATTTGACTTTTTCCACAGAGGTGCAAAAACAATCCGTCTTCAAGTACAAAACATTTCAATATCATATCAATAGTAGATTATGAACTGTATGATGTTAAGAACCCCATTTTCACAAAATGGAAGAAAACTACACTTTTTAGTGAATTTTTCATTATAATAAGAAATTGCAAGGAAGAATAATTTTCAGATGACGCTTATTAAGAAATAGATACTTGAAGCTTTCCAATGAGGTATATTTGACTTTTTTCCACCTACGGAGAACAATTTCACAAGCATGTAAACAGAGGGTTCAATATTTTTGTCACGGATAGTAGGGCAGTTTGAAGTAACCATGCATGTGCATTATCTGCAGAATTTTCACAGAACAACCAACCATGCAAGAACGAATTTCACGAAAGTCAACTTTAGGAACACAAACAACAAACAACGAGGCATAAGGAATGACCAATCGCCATAACTCATTCATTATGTTAAATATGTGTGGTTTTTCGGAATGCACCGTTGTATAAGTTGTGTAGCTCTTTTAGTTCACCTTTATCATATTATAAACCAGGTTTTACATTTGAATCAATGTTGCCATCGGTAAAATATGTACCTATTAATGGCCGTCATATAAGATAGCATAAAGTAGCTCCGGGTATGAGACACGTGCAGGTTTGAGTCTCCTGGGGGAAGCATAACAACTTTTCTCCTAAGATTTCGGCCTGTGTATGGGACTGGTGTTAAGAGTCAGGGTAGCTCAGTTAGGGCATCTGACTACCAGGCGAGAGACCCAGGATTTTTTTTCCACCTGTTCAAGCGGCTCCGGCACCCACCCAGCATCGTATAAAGTGGGTACCTGGAGGAAACTCTGGGGTAAAGGTGGCCATGGGGATGGTACCCCACCTTCGGCAGTGATCAAAAAAGAAAGTGTGGGGCCCTAACTCCACACACACTATACACCTTCATGGTGTGTTGCAAAGCACAGGGCAGCACATAACTTTACACACACTATGGGACCGGTGGCCACCCACCATCGTGAGGAAATTGAGGAGCTACAAATGAATAGCGTAACCCGGTCATGGAAACATACAAATGACTGGGGGTTCGTTGTGTTGACCACTCATCACCCCGTAACTGATAGGACGATCTATCACCTTGGGTGAGTGAGTGAGTAGAATCAGGTGGGAGTGAGGTCTGCAGTCTGTAGGTAGGCCTGGGCCCTGAATGGGCTGTTGTGCCACGGGTTATTTTAAGTTAGCATAGAAAACTGTCAACCAAAAATAGTCAAGATACTGCACTAGGTGAAAGTCAGTATTTTTTACATTCATGGTTTTGACATTCGTGCAATATCACATGAGTCATTGATCAATAATTGATATTTTCACAGTCCTTCTGTCCCATATATCATTATAGTTCAAATTCTTGCCTCGTATCTTTTCTGCAATTTTGCTTTACATTGACAATGGTAGATTGATAAAATTAAGTTGAAACTTTTGGTAATCAGGTGTTGATTTTTAAATTATACTTCAACAAGAACCTTTGCCACTAGCATTCAGAGGAATAATAGCCATTTTGTATACCTTTGAGACATAAGAGTCATTCCATGCCAAATCAACACAGATATGTGCAATTTTTAACTTGACCATCTCCGATTTTCATGAAATTTGGGGAGTTGAAACTATGCATGGAACTTAGTAACTATGAAAATGTTTAGTCTCGTGCGTCTTGTAATTGTTAAATTATTCAAGGTCAAAGTTTGCAGAAATTGCCTTTTTTGAGCCCGCATAGCTATACTAAATGTGCTGTAACTCCGCCCCTATTTCACCCAGGAAGCTCAAACAAAGCTTATTGTACAGGGAATTGAATAAGCTTTCTAGTGATATATAACAAGCCTACCTTTGGATAAAAATATAATTTTGTCACGTGACCTTGACGTTTGACCTTGAATATCTCAAAACATGTCATCACCAAAAATCGTGAAAAAAATATATTTGGTCCCTCATACCATACTCTAAAACATACTAAAAAATAATTCTGGGACTGCAATGGGATCAGAAGATACAAAATAATATGTGTAACTATGTGACTGATAAAAGCCCCATTACATGAACTATGAAGAGTCAAATCTCCCTTAACACCCCCTACAAAATGTGAAGGAGTTATTCTGGGTATAATTGGTCATGAAAGAAATAGGTTAGGCACAGGGAGATCATGTGTGTCAAGCGCAGATCCGACATATTGTTGACCGCCATATTGAATTCAACGCAAACATTTCAAAGGAAAGGGGGTTATGTGATATATCAAATGAGGCTAGAATTTCACGAGAAATGAAGTGACGAAGGATTTTCCAACATATATTTAACCAGCAAAAATTTATTACTGCATGCTTGTAACCATTTTCTCCTTTTCGAGGTGTTAAAAACAAAGCATTGGAATGCTCCTAACTTATGTTAGGAACTCATCGAGATCACGCTGACATCTTGGGAGAGAAAGAAGTATACGCACCATTGCATATGATTTGAATCAGCTACATTCACCAAATAGTTGAATAGTGAAGAATATTGGGAAAAGTATCTCAAACAATTACGTGACACTTCCTTTGGAATGAAAAATTCTTCAGTGACGAGGCAAATTTTTATGTTCACGGTGAAGTTAATAAAAATAATATGCAATACCTGTGATTTGCTCAGTCGAATGGTTGTTGCTGGTAAGCTAATTATGTGATATAATGTATGGCGAACGGGAATGGTTGGTCCATATTCAACAACGGAACCTTAAATGGTGAGGGCTTCTTGGATTTGTTAAGTGAACAGGTTTTTTCACCCTTGCTTATGGGATATGGCACTTTTCGAGAGTTTTGAAACAGGACAGAGTGTGACCACACTATGTAGACATTTTCGCAATTTCTTCATGGTAATTTTCTAGGTAGATTGATGGGCACACGGGGTTCTATTAAAAGGCCTGCACATTCCCCAGATCTAACATCTTAGGAAGACTTTTACCTTCAGAAACATTTGAAGAGAATGGTGCATGCACTAAAAGTCCGTGATATTGACCATCTGAGAGAAGGCATAGTTGCTGCTTGCGATGTTGTTGCACATGCTACATTGCCAAATGTTATATGCGAGTGTGAGAGACGTCAACGAGTGTGCTCACAGGAACATTGACAACATTATAATGTGCATATATCGTAAGTGAAAGATATGTGTATAACTTTTTGCTGGCGTAAGATACGTTGGAAAATCCTTCGTCACTTCATTTCTCGTGAAATTCTAGCCTCATTTGATATATCACATCACCCCCTTTCCTTTGAAATGTTTGCGTTGAATTCAATATGGCGGTCAACAATATGCCGGATCTGCGCTTGACACACACGGCTAGAAATCTCCCTGTGCCTAACCTATTTCTTTCATGACCAATTATACCCAGGATAACTCCTTCACATTTTGTAGGGAGTGTTAAGGGACATTTGACTCTTCATAGTTCATGTAATGGGGTTTTTATCAGTCACATAGTTACACATATTATTTTGTATCTTCTGATCCCATTGCAGTCCCAGAATTATTTTTTGGAATGTTTTAGAGTATGGTATGAGGGACCAAATATATTTTTTTCACGATTTTTGGTGATGACATGTTTTGAGATATTCAAGGTCAAACGTCAAGGTCACGTGACAAAAATTATATTTTTATCCAAAGGTAGGCTTGTTAAATATCACTGGAAAGCTTATTCAATTCCCTGTACAATAAGCTTTGTTTGAGCTTCCTAGGTGAAATAGGGACGGAGTTACAGCACATTTAGTATAGCTATGCGGGCTCAAAAAAGGCAATTTCTGCAAACTTTGACCTTGAATAATTTAACAATTACAAGATGCACGAGACTAAAAATGTTTATACTTACTAAGTTCCATGCATAGTTTCAATTCCCCAAATTTCATGAAAATCGGAGATGGTCAGGTCAAAGGCTGTGTTGATTTCGCATGGAATGACTCATAAGCGATGTGTTGGAAAATAGCACATACTACCAACGAACAAAAATTGTGTTACATAATGCTATTGACATCTGCTAACTAATCTTATATGCAATTTTTTTCACTACATAATTTGATTTCTGCATTCCAGGTAAAACTTACATATGATGATCTATCCATGATCTCTTGCTCAGAGGATGGGACCATATGCCAGTGGAAATTGTTGCATGCAGAAGGAAAAGCCGTAAAACTTGACAAAGACTTTGCTTACACTACTGAAGTTCTTATTAGTGTTGACGAACTGAACAGCAAAATTACTTCAATCAAAGATTTGAAGCAGAGGATAGAAGAGATGCAATCAGAGCATGCATACCAGTTAAGGATAAAAGAGATAACTCACTCTGAGCTAATGAAGGAAACGCATGAAGGGTACCTGAAACAAATTGAAGATCTGAAAGAAAGGATTGAGGTATATATTTGAAGTTTCTTTTCATATTTAGTAGGGCGACCAATACCAATGCCAGTGCTATCAGTTGGTATTTATCTACCAATACCTGCTGATATTTTCCTGGCATTTTCGTCTTTTATAGAGACTGCAAAAATGACGAACTGCAATTTCAGGGAGTCTAATTATCCTGGAAATTATGAAGTTTTAATTTATTTGCACCAGCATTTTGAGTAAAAAATTGATGTTGTGTTTATGTACCAGTTATTTAAAATTTTGATTTAATTTTTGATTATTTTAAAGGAAGTTCATGCATGTAACTCCTGTGGAATATTTACCCAATAATATTAATTAATTATTTTAACAACAATTAATTGCTACAAATTTTTGGTCATTGGTATCAGTATTGGTGGGAATCGGTAAGAGTATCGGCATCGGTATGTGTATTGGCCCAGCCCTAATATTAAGAAAAATATATTTTTTATGGATCTTTTTGTTTATCCATTTATTGATTATTTTGCAAGGAGCCATTAGAACATTGTATAGATTTTCTTTGTGTATATGGGTTTTCATTTTTATTAGAGAATACTGTGTGTTCAGATTATAGATATACAAAAAATTAAACATACCAACACTAAGTTGCTGACCAAGGCAGATTTATTAAGAAATAAAAACACTTAACAAGTAACGTTTCAACCCTGTATCAGGGTCTTCCTCAGTTTAGTTCTTCGTCCATAATATTTATTCATTGCTTTGTCTTGTAAATATAGCAATGAAGGACCAGTAGAAAATTTTAACTGATATCGATATAAAATATATTAATACTGGTAACTAATATTCTACCAACCTGGTATTAAGTAACAATGTGTCATGAAGAATCTGATTAGGTTTTCTGTAGTATTGCCTGTCATCAAGTGACAAGTGGATTTTTTATTGAAAAGAGAAACTGAATGCCTAGAAACTTTCTTTATCAAACCCAGTATATGGAGTATATGTTTATATTCATAAGAACATTAACATAAATGGAAGAATTGTGCACTAAATTAGAGGCTATGTATTGAAATATTGAATCGGTAAATTGACAATGTTGCTCAGTGTCAGATCTACAAATCTTGCCCCTCCCCCCCTGCAATATATTACCAAAGGACTCCCCTCTACCTACCTACCTTTACACTTTACACACACACACACACACACACACATATATATAATGTATGTGTAATTCTTGATCTCATGTTGACAAAGTCACATGAGGGTGAGTCAAAAGCCCCTTAGCACCCCCTATAAAAAGTAAAGGAGTTAGGCATGGTACAAGTGGTCATGATAGAAACAGGTTAGGCCTAGGGGGAACTACATTGGTGTCTTCCAAGCAGATGTCTGCCATATTGGTGACCGCTATATTGAATTCAACTCAAAATGTTTAAATGAGAAGGGGGTGATGTGACATATGTATATGACATAGTTTTCTCACACCTGGAAAATGATACATTTGTTACAATCCTGCTGTAACTTTTTCCTGATTAAAGATAGGTTCAAGAAACCTTCACCACTTCATTTCTCGTGAAATTCTAGCCTCATTTGATTTTAGCCTTACTGCCATGCGGGAAACCCTGGGTGGGTGATCTAAGGTTGGAATTGTTTCGGCTTTGTCCCAACATAAAGTGGCTCTAGGGCCCACCCAGCATCAAATCAAATGGTACCTTTCGGGAGTAAAGGCAGCTGCAGCATGGTACTGATCACATCACCTACAAGATGGTCGACATCTAAAATGTGTGGGGCCTTAACTTTACCTATACTTGTATATATTGTATTCGTTTTTGTACCCCTGAGTACATACATTTATTTTTTACATACGCATATATGAACCCTGTACTATGTCAATGGCTGAGGGCCGCCTAAAGGCTTACTTGTGTCCGGGCCCCCCTGCAGTGCGGGGTTTTGCGGCTCGTAGATCCGGCACTGATGTTGCTGATGAATCAGTGTGTTTATAGATCTGCCCCATCCTTAAAATGTGTCATTTTCCAAGTGTAACTCTCATAGTATTTTCAGTCACTTCTTTGGAGCGGGAAGGGAGGGGTTCCATTGCAGTGAAGAATATCCAGGTAACATTCAATGTGTTTACATGAGTAAAAATTATGGATAAGACAAACTAATCCATAATCTATTGGTATCAGTTTATCAGTAAAATTACCAATAACTTTCCCATGTGATATATCTATAGATAGCTTGTAATTTAGTGCAAAATTATGCTATTGTATTATTGTTTTTATAATTATAAATATACAATTTATATCTCCTGGTTTTGTAAATACCTAACTATGTAGTCCCTTTTTTTTCAAAGGCAAAGCTCATTTCACTCACCTGCAAACATAGTAATTAAGGAGATCAATTAACCATTCATTTTCTACAAGAAACATTTTCAATTTTACTATGGGTCTATTGAATATTGGTTCTCTCTATCAAAAAACTTTTTATCAGTGTCAACAAAAATTTCATATCGGTCCATCCCCAATAAAAATGAGCATGTACTCGTGAACATGGTAGCAGAAGTGCTCAGAAATGAACATGTGCTAAATTTTTGTATTAATAAAATCCTCTCTTACATAGTGTCCAACCTAGGGATTCTCATAGATATATCAATATTGTTCATGACCTGCAACATATATACAAGCATACTCGTAGTGCACATGTGTGTATGGAATTTTGTAATAAAGAATTGTATATTTATTTTTAGGTGTTACAAATTTAATCTCCTTTAAAGTACTGTCCATTTGATGCAATGCACCCGTCTAAACATGTTTTCCACTTTTTGAAGAAGTGCTGAAACTCGTGCAAAGAGATGCCGCAGTCGTTTTTTCTTCACAAAATGTTTTTTTTAAGACTTTTTTTTTTATTTGGGGGAATAAGAAGAAGTTGCACGGAGCAAGATCGTGTAAATATGGCAGGTGGATAAGCTGGGTCATGCTGTTTTTGGTTAAAATTTGTGTCGCACTCAAGTCTTTGTGGGGTGGCATGTTGTTGTGGTGAAGCCACCCCTCCCCACTTTGCTACAACTCTGGGTGTTTTTATCTCATCTCGTCAACCAAACGTTTCAGAACTTGTAAGTAAAATGCCTGGTTAACAGGTTGACCATTAGGAATGAAGTCTGAGTGAACAATGCCGTTTGCATCAGAAAAAGGAATCAGCATTGTTTTGACATGTCACCCTGAGCGAGGTTGGTCTGCAAATGACAATTCACCATTCGTGAAGTGGGAAAACCACTCGTAAACTTGTGTCTTCACCAGAGCAGCTTCCTTGTAAGCTGTTTCAAGCATTATAACTGTTCGCCCTGCCATTTTCCCTAACACAAAACAATTTCACAACCGCACATTGTTCAAACTTTCCAGCCATCACAAAAATTGACAAACAAGTGAGAGACGCTTAACAAAGAAATATACTACGTTTCACCATGACTTCATTCGACTCCGCCGCTTGGCAGACTGATGCCGAAGGGTCCCTGCAAAAGACATCTAGCGGCAGAAGCATGTACTGCAATGAGCCTGCCCAGCAGCGAACTATTCCGGTTCCTTTTGGGTCGCCCCACGTTTGTATAATCTGCTCAGTTTCTGAGAATGTACGATGTGATATGAGCACATGTTCGCTATTGAAGTAAATGCTGGTGTGCTACAGAATAAGGTGTAAGCTTTTATTGGCGTACATCAATGTGATTATAAAATTGTATAATCTTAGCCAGCTTAGGAAAGATGGCTAAAATTCATGTTCAAAAGGAAAAAAAGAGAGCTTGCTGAATCATTGTGACTTTGTTGTGAATTTGAATTGTTTTTTGTAAGTAAGGATAGGGCTTAAGATAGTTGGTGAGATGAGGAGACTTTAAGCCCTCCTAGCTTCCTTTCAATGTCCTATGTCCCTTTTTATTTTTTTTGTGTTTATGATTTCCTTGTACCAGTTAAGAATTATAGAACTGCTTCTAGTGAGCTAATTGTATAAATGACATATTTATTTCAGCAATCGAGCAATGATCATATCCAGCAAGTTACTATAATGAATAATGATCGTGAAAATGAACGAACAGTTCACGAAAAATTTGTGCACAAGCTGGAAAGCACGTATGATGCTAAGCTGATTGTCGAATATAATAGATACGAAGCCCTTGAGAAAAAGCTCGATGAAACAATTCAAGATTATGAAATGTAAGTATGGAGTTAAGTTGTTATTTTGCATAGGTTTTTTATTTCAGAATGCAGTGCTGATGAGAAGTTTCACAGCACTACACTTAAATACAACCAAACCCACATTCACATTCATTCGCTCGCTCACTCACCCCCCCCCCCCTCTCTTAGTCTCCAGCCACCCCTCTGATTGATAAATATTTTAAGTAATTAGTTTCCAATTACTTTTATTATTATTATTATTTGTTTTGGCACATGTTCATTTTATATATGTGATATGTTCACTCTTTCAGCCTTTCTCAGGTGAGGGGATGAGGGTGATGTTGAAACCCAAACCAGTATACTTTCTTAAAATAGTGCACCTAAGAATTGTTGATAGCTACTATCTCTTATTCAGAGTGGTGGACAGAATTAATAACGCAGTGAAGTAAAAGATAAAAATAAGTATTTGGATAAGGCATAACGTACACTACATGCCATCATTTCACTAAGTTATAAAGACAATTTTTGGCATGTACTTACTTTGTTCTCAAGCTTTCACCACATCATGTGGCTTCCTCAGGAGATAGGACAGGAATAGTAAAGATTTAAGATATGGGAAGGTAAGTTAAGGTTTAACCTTAACTTACCTTCCCATGTCGAAAATCCTAAAATCTTGACTATTCTTGTCCTATCTCCTGAGGAAGCCACATATTGTGGTGAAAGCTGAGAATAAAGTAAGTACAAGTCAAAAATGGTCTTTATTACTTAGTAAGAGTTTGGAGCCACAGTGGTGCAGCCAGTATGGGAACTGACTACCATGTGGGAGACCTGGGTTCAGTTCTTGTGGTGGGTGATCTAAAGTTAGGAATTTTCTGACCTTGTCCCTGCATGAAGTGGCTCTGGAGTTCACCCAGCCTCTAATGAATAGGTACATTGGAGTTAAAAGCAGTTGGAGTATTGTACTGATTACATCATCTCCAATAAAATGGCCAAGATTGTGAATACCCAGTGTCATGTTATCTAATGTAGGAAAGCCATTTTTTTTTCAAACTGCTTTTAGCATTAAACAACTGGAAACTACAACCCAAATGTTTTAACCTTGTATATTACTAAGTATTGTTATTATTTTACAACAGGAAACTGAGAGCACTGGAAATTGATAAGCAGCAAGCTTTGGAACAGTTAACAGAGAATTTTAAAGCACAGATACATGAACGGAATGTTCAACTAGAAGAGGTAAGACAACAGATTTTGTAATATTTTTAAACATCAGAGGTGCCCTGCATAATATTAATATTTATAATTCAGGGTGCTGATTGATGGGAAACTATATTCTTAGATTATCCAGGATTTAGTAGAATCCCATTAATATTTTATTCACAAACTTGAATAGGCAACAGTGATACAATTTTATTTAAAAGAGCTATAAACAGAAGTTTATAGATTTTTAATCAAAGCTTTTTATTAGGTAGTGCAAAATGTTTAAGATGTTTTTGCTAGTAAACAAACAATGAGAATACAAATATTACAAACATTGGTGCAAAAACAACTACATTATTACTTCTTCATCTGTACATATTATATGAATATTTTCAGATATACAAGGGTGGATCAAAAAAATTAAAATAGATGACAAGTGGATTTCTGAACATACCTTTATCCTGAATCTTACTTGCCTATTCTCCTGAATCATCACTTCCACTCATTACACGTACTCACCAATGGTTGATGTTGGATGCTGTCCACAGCACTGTTCATCACTCACAATTCCTGCCATTTGCAAATGGCACCACACTCACACTTGTTTCCAGGACATTATACCATCTTCACAGCAGTTTTTGCCCCTTGGCATGCAAAAACAAGATGACATTTTGGACCTCCATGTTTCCAGATGTTCCACTATCTTGATAACCATCCCACTGATGACTTCATAATGCTACTCCCTACAAGCTGCCCGAAGTACTATAACTCGGTACCTGCTATATATAAAAATTATAGCCATAATTAATTTTAATCTCAATTTTATAGACCCTGTTACCTTGTTTATTGACCCTGTGCCTCCCTGATGGTGCAGTGGTAGCATCATCACCTTGTAATCAAGGGGTTCCAGGTTCGATACCCAATGGAGGCACAGGCACATAGTGGTTCAGATCTCACTTTAAACTATAAGTCCAGTCCCAATTAGCCTTACTGCGCATAAAGTGGACTTCAAACACCAACTCGATCAATTATTTATTGATTCTAACTTGTATATTGCCCATTTACATGACACAATGTTCACTTTCATATGTAACTGTAAGTGACTATTCTAGATTATCTTCACTGGCTCCCATGGTGGAGTGGTTAGCACATCATGCTACAATGCCAAGGGTCCCAGGTTCGAATCCTGGCCTGGGCATGGATGTTTGTGTGTGTGTCCATTCATCAAATTCATCACTCATCCCCATCTTCGCAAATTTGCCAAAAGTGGCACAAGAAGCGAAGTAGAATAAAGCAAATCAATCAATCTAGATTATCTACAACCCATAGAAGGACATGTATGAACTGTAAGCAGTTTGTTCTTTTCTCTATTTATGACCATATTAAATTAACACTAATCTTAATTAAATTATAATTATCGTAACATGTTTAAATATGAAAATATAGAGTTTATAAGTAAACTCTTATACTTGAAAAAATTACCTCATAAAAACCATTTGGTCGCAACAAATGTCATGAAGATAAAAATTCTATGTTACTTATGAAACTATAAGTTTGTTCATTGCAGTTGATTATTCTTTATGCTGTTGAAATATACAAAAAAGTAGCTGTAACTGTTATTTGTAACTTGTTACTTCAAAACAGCTGATATTTAAGCTTAATTTTAGTGCTAATAAGTGTTTTTGTGTAAAAGTCTTTTTTGAATAAAACAAAGGATAGATGCACAAACATAAATACCGCCAGTGTTACAGAGATATTAGAATTCTGTTATAAAGATTGGGTAAAACTATTAAGCAATGGTTAATCGCCTAGTTAATGTGTTTATTTTTTTTACTTATGCTCCCTAGCTGAGAGAAGAGGCTCGGCACCAAGTTAAAGAACATGAAGAGATTAAGCAACAGGTCGAAGATGATGCCGACAGAGAAATAGTGGAGCTACGAAGTCACTATGAGAAACTGCTTAAAGATGAAAAGGAAACAAATCTTAAACTAAGAGGAGAGGCTGGCATTTTGAAGAAGAAGCTAATCAGGTATTGTTTTCCCAATTGACCTTGTTACCCAATTTTCTATCACTACCTTTTGCTATTCAGAATTTCCACTCATTATTATCAGAGTAGCAGACCCCCATAGCAGAGTGGTTAGCACATCACGCTACAACACCAGGGGTCCTGGCTTCGAATCCCAGCCTGGGCATGGGTGTTAATTAATTTCATCATATCATCACTCATCCTTACCTTCGCGATCAGCCAGAAGTGGCAGAAAAGGGAAGTAAAATAAACCAAATCAATCAATTGGTCATTGCCATGGACTTTCTTGGAAGATAAAGACTATTATAAAAGCAGTCAGCTTCTTAGCTCTTTAAACCTTCTTCAGCCATTATTGCCCGCCTATCATGAATGTCACATGTAGCAAACTGTGTATGTCAAATTTGAAACGACACCAGTTATTGTGTAACACTTCCTTTAATACAGATCTCCTCCTGTGTAGGAAACATATTTTGATATGGCCACAACATAGGATTGATGAAATTATGTGTACTTTTAAATGCCAATTTTATGCTTATTTCTGCATTATCTTTTAAGAGGACCAATGGCAAAAATTTAGACCACTGCTTGTATTGTGCTATGGACAGGTGGTCAATATACAGCATGTTTGAAAATGATGTGAACGATTTCAAGCCGTTATATGTTATTCATAAATTGTCGAAATAAGATACAACTTCATACATATGTAATTTAACTGTTCAAGTTTTAGTGCCAGTGGTTATCGTGGAGTTAACTCACAAATGCTCAATGTAAGCACCCTTCGTTACCCTGCACTCTGCACACTTCAATACGGTAATCTAACTGCATCCAGACATGTTTCACCATGTTTCACAATGTTCGCATGAATAATTTGCACTGCGGCACTAATGCGGTGGATCTAATAGAGTTCTTTGGTGGTGGATCTTTTTGAAATCGTGTACGAAACTGACGTTGCACGCTCACGACCGACCTACTCTCGCAAAGTGTTTTCTCCTCACCACTGGCAGCCATTTTACAATTAATCAGCCTGGCACCTAGTGGCAAAATTGAGAACTACTGGGACAGTTCCCAAAAAAACTTAAATATGTGTTCGAATGTATTTCACGGGATATTCAATCGGTGATTATGTTGTATTGCTCATGGAATGTGTTTTTATCATTCAGATCATTTTGAAACACCCTGTATTAACCACCACCACGTCACAACAACTAATGTGTCTTCTTCAAAACTACATACAATATTTCAGTTCTGGGTTTTTTTATATGAGGGTGTGACATACTCAAATCACAAAGCAATATATGTATTGTTACTACTTTTA